>NC_087551.1:24803314-25479386 GCF_036250125.1 Pseudopipra pipra
TAGGGACACAGTTTAGTGATGGACTTGGCAGTGCTGGGTTAACAGTTGGACTTGATGATGTTAAATGTCTTTTCAAATCTGAACAATCCTATGACTCTACAAATGCTATCTATCAAACAGAGAATGTGCATGAAGAATTGCTTTTCCACGGATGCATCACAATTTGGATAGAAAGACTGTTATTGTGGAGCATTTTGTAAATTACAGAAACTGATTGGAAATCTGCGTAAGCCTTTTACTAAGCTGAAAATGCAGTAAAACAGCTTGGTTTTTAAAGGCTATCTGTCTTAACATAAAACTTGAAAGTACCAAATGCCTTTAGTATGGCTCTCTGGAGCCAAAACTACTTGTCAGGGGAATGGAGATTCAAAAAAGTTTCCCTCAGCCACATTTACCACTGCCCTTATTTACTACCTCCAAATGTGGGGTATTCTCCGGGTTAAATCTAAAGAGATGTGGCTGTTGAGTTGCTTTATTGATCATGGTTTTATATATTACCTTTTCTCAAGTAGCATATTCACTCCTTGTCATTGTTTCTGGATATTGAATTTAGTTTTTTTTTAATGTAATTATATTGTTTATTGATTTCTCTCATCTCAGATGAAGCCCTGCTCAATAATGAGATCCTTACCCTCGGATGCTCTTCATTGGCTTTAGCATAAAGGTACTGAGTTTTCAATCTAGAAAGCAATTTTTTTTGTGCAAGATGGTCTCTCAGTAACTATTTAACTGTTTAATATCCTGTTTAATACTTATGCTGACTGACATGTTTCATTTTCATTGGGTATTTACCTAATATTTCAATTTAAATTCTTCCAGTATACTTCCGAAGATCTCCCATTTTCCATCGAGTGTCACCAATAATCATGATTTTAATCACACTCAAATGTGTTTTTTGCTACACTTCTGCTGAAACTGCATCAAGGCTGAGAAAAGTAATTTCTCCTACGGATTCACCACAACATTGTTCATGTGTTGACCAAGAATGTAATAAACGTGAGAACTACTGCTCAATCTATTAAGGTATCGCATAGGTACAAAGCCTATGATATCTCTGCTTGTTACTCAGATATAGATATAAGCCCTACGTGGCATTACTCAGGTATTACACTAAGATATTTAACCACCCAACTTCAGGAAAACTGAAGTGCTGTGACTATAAGAAATTGTTGTGTATCCTCTGCTTCAAATTATGTGATGCATGACTACAAAAAATGTTTAGGTTCTTAAAATATTTTACAACAGTTTTATAAAATACAAATTATACGCAGATCCTGATAGCCCCAAATTGCAAGTCACTGACTTCTTAACCAAGATTCATGGAGTAGGAGTACCACTAGTACTGAAATTGGTTCATTGTTATTGGACTTGACAGCTAACTTCAAGACAAAAAAAACTCATCTCTGTGAAGCCCCTGGAGGAGCAGAACTAGCATTTTCAAAACTTCCTATTTTTCCAAACACAATCTGGTGGAACATCTCAGTATTAAGCTGAAGTGTCACACACAGTTTTGAGTACAGCTCAGAGGATATTTGAATTCAGCAGCAGCATTTTCAAAAGGAGTTATATCTTTTGCCCTGTTAACCATGCTTTTTCTGACACATGACATTTGAAAATTTATTTCTGGTTGTTTCAGCAAGAGAAGGATGATCTTGTAGAGCTCTTGAATCCCTTTAAAATACATTCCTTTTAATGTTTCACAGCCAGGACATTATAAAAGAAATGTGCTTCGAGAAAAACTTGTTTGGGTTTATTTGTTCTTTGTCTTTCAGTCCTTAAAATTTCCTGTTTCAGTCTGAATCAACTCAAGATTCATCTTGTGGCATTTCTGTGAAAAAGACCAAGTAAATATATCCATACTGTTGTTCATTTACAGTACCAAGGATTTGGCAGTTATATTGCTTTGTTCCTTTCGATGTGTCCTGCAGCAGAAGACCACTTTAACAAATCTGGGAAATTGTGGCTTTGCCACATCCGTTTCGTGCTTTTACTGTGACGGATAGGTTTCCCCAAGAGAGAGCAGGAAGGGTGGTGGGAGGACAGCAAAACCACACAAAGTGATGAACACGCACAGAGCTGGTAAAAGAAACTCATTTTGCTTGTGTGTCAGAAGAGATGGGATGTGCCCAAGGGAAGCAGGTTTTGGATGAAAGTTGCTGAATTTTTCCTCTGAAGCTCAGAAGAGAGCACTTTGTACAATGGCTACTCTGGGAAATTTACCCTGGAGCTCTTTAGACAGGTGCTGACTACGACAAATGGAGAGGAATTTTTTTCCTTACCATGTGAGACAGAGTTTTGTGTATCATGACCTCCCTCACATTCCTGCTTAGTGCAGTTGCAGTCTCCTTGCAGTGATGGGGAATAGCAGCCTGCCTTGGGACTGCTAAATAGCACAGTGCCACATCGGAGGTGTGTTGGCTTATTATCCCAATCCACATTAATACTTGGGATGTGCCTTTCTTTTCCTCTAGGAGAATTCCTGATAGGCTGTTTTTACCAGGCTATATAGGCAAAGTGAACTCCTGCAAAGGCCTCACAATATCGACTTTGTTCACTGCAAAAATTTCCTAGCAGCTAGCTAGGCTGCCTCTATGCTGGTATGACTAAACCTCTGTCATTGATTTCAGACCCATGCCAGGGGTACAGCTCTGGTGATCTCAGCAGGGCTTTGCCTGTTTAACCAAACTGTGGACACATCTTCTCCAGCAGCACATCCTACAAGCAGGTAAGCTCCAGAAGTGTTAAGTGTTTCTAGGAATAGCGCCTTGCTGTGAATCTTGAATGAGCAAGCTCACTTTGTTTGGTTTTATAACTCCTGGTAAGTTATGATCCTCTGCCTCAGCATGAATAACTATTGAGAGCTCTTCAAATACAGATGAAAAAAATGTTGTGCAGCCTTCAGACTTAAATTCACATAGCTCCTATGACCTACGAGCAATTTTATCATTTTATACCAGTCCTACTTCAGTCTTTGCCATCTGGAGTTCTGGTCCAGCAAAAACTAAGAAATAAAATGCTATCAATATCCTTGTTCATTTATAACAACTGATGTTTGGAACCAAACTGGCCATTTATATGCTTTTATTTAAAAATAACTTAAAAATCACATTGTGTACATAAAGAACTAATATATGTATATACATAGATGTGCATACATTTGTGTCTATGTAAGAAGAAATTATCTTCTTATCCATTCGGTTACATAGGTTTTGGATTGAATTCAGTAGAAAGATGAGTACATAAGGGTAAAAAAAATTGAGAAGAGACCTTAGGATTCATAAAGAAAAACACTGAAATTATTTTGGAATGGATTTTTAGACTGGGCAGTGCATGCTTTTTGAATGTTACTTTTAAGTTCAACAATCTCTACTGTGCCATGAAGGATGGTTGTAGACAACACTGAGTAAGTCTAGTTGTTAGAGTGACAGGCAAAGCAAGACTCTGGGTAAAATTTGTCACTATGTATCTCAGAACAAATTGATATCAAGAAAATACTATGACATTTTTGAACTCACAGTGGCTGGTGCATCTTCTGAATGGGAAAAAAAGATCAGTTTGAATGTCTTTCCCTTTGACAGTATATACAAGAGTGCAGTATGAATAACAGAAAAATTTAAAAGCTGATATGATAAGACAGCTGCAAAATTCCATGTGAAAAATCCACAGCGAGGCAGAGAGATGAAAGCAGACTGGACATATGATACTCTGTTCATGGCTGGGAATCCAAAGCTTATCTGCTCAGCCATAATCAACATCAGTCTGCTATCTGATCTTCTTGATTCATCATGTACCCATAAGAGAGAAATTAAGAAGTGCTGAGAGTTTGGATAGCTGGATCTGCTCAGATGTGTTTGGTGTGGGGTGGGGAAACAGAAGAGATAAAGTGGTAGTGTGAAATGTTGGTTATTTTATGACCAGTGTACCATATTTCCTCCTGCTGAATCTATGACAATGCCAGGATGATAAAAAAACCCCAGAACCAAAGCCCCAGAGGATTTTATCTTAGTCCTCCTGCATAACAAAGGACCTGGAGGATATTGTATGATTAACAGCTCACTCTCACAGTCAAGTTGCCACAACTCAACAAGTTAAGTTTTTGATGTGTGTCAGCTGAGCTGTGGCAATTGTTCATTCATGTGCTTGACACATAAAATGCCAAGTAATGTTATTTAACTGTCTTTCATTGCATCAAATTACTCCCAGCGTGCCATGGGTTAGGAGTGCACACTGGGAGGGTTTCACTGCTCTAAATGGAGATCTCTGTGTTAGAGATCTCTACATCTGAGCTAGTTGTCTAAGTTCATCTTAAAGTCAGTGGAAAGAAACAGGTGCATCTGGAGCGCCCTTTGTCTTATCTTGGGAAAGCAGTTCAAAACAGTGTGAATCCTGCTCCACTGAGTCTGAAAGGTATCTACATGATTAGCTCAGATAGTTGTCTAAGGTTAGGTGAGATTAATCTTTGAAGAGCTCCTATATCTCAGTTGAAGAGTGATTACGAATCTGAGCAGAAAGATATAGTGACTGGTTTGGTACAATCTTTCAGTGATTATAGCTAAGAGAAATTAAGATTTTACTGAGTATCATTAAGAAAAATCTTAATCTAGATATTTTCAGACTTAAGGTGGGATTCTTCTAGTTTCTTAAAGTCTCTAAGTAAACAGGCACGTCACAGAGAAATCCATCGGACTCCATCTACCATATTTCCTACCATTCTTTGCTTTTAGGTACATAGCAATTCCTCACGGTCATTTACTTTTTTTTTAATCTTGTTGCTTCTAATCTTGCAAATACTGGATGAATTTTCATTTTGTAATATAAATGGACCTGCCACAGCAATCCAGTGAGACTGCGACCTCAAACAGCACTAAAGGAAAAGTACAGCTCCTCATCTGGTATGATGACTCAATATTTTCAAAAATTTACTGTCAGAGAATCATTTACTGTGGTTTTTTTACTTCATATGGTCTTCCTGAAAGCATGCAAGCCCTGATCCTTTCATGTGGTTTGGCAAATTTGCCCTTGCAGTAAACTTGCAAAATAACTGGAGGTCTTGTTTTACTGTCCTATCCTAATTACCTTTGCCCAAGAGTGATTTCTACAGGATATGAAGAACACCTTCTCTAACACCTCATCTTTTCTGTTTTGGGGTGGGATTTGCTGGGGAACTTTGGAAAAAGAAGCTTCCCAGAGCTATGCTTCATAGGTATTCGAAAAGGTATCTGAGAGTATCAACAATAAAGTCTAGAGCAGACCATAGGTTGCTCTAGATTGTATATGGTGAGCTGAATGCTATTAGATGGACCAGCCAAAGTTGCCTTCAATAATTTCATTCTGCTTACCTAATCCTAAAACTCTGCGTTTTCTGTCAGCGCAGCACTCTTATAGCTTATTTGTCCTTTACTGCCTTTGCACTATTGACTTGATTTATGGCATCTATTAACTAATTAGTCATAAGAAACCTAAACCTAAGCTCAGCCTCATATGAGACTCAGACTCAATGAGGGAAACTGATGACTGTCTTGCAGTACATTTTCCTCTGCATTCAGACACCTGTCATTCCTCTGGAGCGGTTGGTTATACTCTGGGCTTTAAGCAAAACTATGAGTGATCACAGTCTAGTTTCCTCTTCTTAGGATGTGCTGTGGCTTTTCTAGCAGCCTCCTGTTGGTGTACAGCCAGATAAAATCAAGCCTATACTGGAGGGAAGAGGATAGCACTCTTTGACTTCAGTGGTCCCAGAACTTGACTCCAGATTAGTCTCAGCTATTCGTAGTCTTGTGAAATATGATGATATATCCTGAGCATCTTAATTGTTTTTTGTAAATTACATATAAATGTAGTTCATGTCTTTGTGAAGAGTTCATCAAATTCCAAAACATTAGTAGTACTTGATTTACTTGTTAAGTTCACAGAGGATGCATCAAGGTATGTTCAGAAAAATTGCCACTCAAGATTTCACTGTTTGCTTCTGTGTGCTCAGGGAAAAAACCACCAATTTCACTAGATTTTAGAGAGTAGATCTTCTTTTGCATACTATAGTATAAAAGATGCAGGGTTTGATATCCAGGCTGACTTCTTCTGAACTGGGAGTTATAGTAGGAAGGTAGTATACCTTATGATGGATTTTCAGTTCTTCCTTCTTCTAAGAGCTGGGGGTTTTCTGCTTTCCTGCTTAGACTAAAAAGAAATAATAATTTCTTAATTAGTTTCGTCATTTTACATGAGATGTTCACTGACTGTAAAAGAGATTTCTTGCATTTCTGTGTCACATACCAGAAAGTAGTGCCATTAAATATTCACTAGCCATGTGGTTTTTCACAATTTCATTAGAGAAATACAGTCCTTATACAGGCTACTCTCGTGGTTAAAAAAATAGAGAGCAAGGCGAAGGTATTCAATATGAGATTGCTTCCTGTTTTCACAGATGTCACTTTTCTACACAAAGAATTCTTCCAGTACTGGGATCTAACCTAATTGATTTTTAGAGAGATTTGTTAGCATTACACTTTGGCTCTGCAGATAAGACTTTCAGAAAGTATAGGTTGTTAGTGTAAGAAATGTCTAAAGTGACTGTGATAAGCTTGTTTCCACGCTGTCTGAGAGGGTGTTATGTGAGACGCTGGCCTTAAATATTTGTGCTTCCACAGATGATTGACTGAAAATCTTAGCACCTGTGATCTCTGTAATGTTCAATCTATTTGTGCAGCTGTTCCTGTGAGACCGTTACATGCAGTAATGGATTAGTTCAGCGGTCCTGCTACGGCATTGCAGTGCTATGAAAGCTGGTGAATTAAATAAGCTACATTTCAGCAGAATACAACCTCTTTCTCTCACTCTGCGTGATACTTCTCAGGTACCAAGATTTTCCTGTAGGATCCCTACTTTTCCAAATTGGTTAAAATAATTACAAATATTGATTTTTAAAGTTAAGAGGAAAAAGCATCTGTTTCCATCACTCCCTTTACCAGAGTCAAATAGTCTTTCCATTTCATTTGAGGAAGAACTGATGAAGATTATACTCTTAAAAAGAGGATCAGGAGGTGGAGAGCATGGAGGAAGTTCAGTGGAGAACAAGCAATCAAGATACCTTGTTGTTATTCCTTGTCTGAAGGGAAAATCTCATGTTTGAAATTAAAAGGATGATGATAGAGTTTAACTGTACTCACAAAACTAATATAATGATATTATTTCTGAGGTACTGCTATGGTTACAAAAAAAAAGGTCTTAATTAATCTTCTTCCTAAGCGTAAGAGAACACTTCATTAATTCACCCACAAGTAGTATAAAAATAATCCCTCTTACTATACAAGGTTTAAAACAACACTATCACATAGTCTGTTGAAATTAAAAAGGAAAATAATGCAGTCCAGGGTCACTTCTGATTCTGCAGTACACAATTAAGTTTATTTTTCAGACTAACATTTTTCTAGGAATATCCCAGCAAGCAATAATCAAACTGTATAAAAAGCACTGCATGAATTACTGATTTTATATATGGAAAGAATTATATTTACTGTGTTTGCTTGATCCTAACACGCACTCTTAGATGGATTCCACATTGGATCCTGCTTGAGAGTTCTTCAAGTTTCCTGGAATAAGAGTTGATTTAAGACTAAAGCAGTATTATATCTGATAAATCCCATGGGTTCTGACAGGGAACACTTTATAAATATAGGCAGAACTAAGCCTCATTCTTTCAAAACTTTTCTGCCCATCTTCCTGCAGCTCATAGATCTACTTTTGGCTTTTTTTTTTTTCTTTTTTTTTTGGTGGCAAGAATTAGTTGCAGATAAAAATCTTATCATTTGTGTTACTCATGGATTCTAGTCTTGCAAAATGCTGGACATTAGGCATGCAGTGCTAAAGATGGTCATGAACTCAAATGTTTTGTTACATCAATTATCTATAAGGTCAGATTCTGCGTAATTTGTATTTGTTAGGGATGCATACCTAGATAAGGGATTAGCCGACTGATGTTTAGGAGAATCTTGATTTAGATTAATCAAATTACACATGTATGTACAGATGCAAAACAAGGTCAGTGGAGTGAGAGACTGAGGGGTTTTTTTTAAATCTGGGCTTAGGTGTTGAAAGACTGAAACTCAAGAAAAAACAATTTAAATGGAAAAAAAAAAGCACAAAAAACCACCCAGGAGCATACATACTGTGATGTAATAATTAAAAATTGGCGTAACAGAAATAAAGAAAATATGGAATTGTATCTAATTTTTCAAACTTTACCACTCTACTGAATGGAGAAAAAACGTATCAGTTGAATAATATCTAGCATGTAGTAATGTAACTGTGGCAAGAGCATGATGAAAGCATTATTCTTCTGTCACATATGAGATATGAAACAAAGCCTGTCAAGTTGGGAGGAACATCTAAAACTTATCGAAGCATGATATCATAATCATGGATAACATTCTTTTCCCAGGCATGCTGTTGTAAATCAACACAATACATTCTAGCATAATTTACAGCTATTCTGGGTGTATACATGAGTAATGTTTTAAAAATACTGATTGTTTGTTTTAGGAATAGAATTGGTGTTATGCTACATGCTCTCATGTATATCTGTTCAAAGTGACAAAGGGTAGTCCAAGAAGGCATGGAAGAGGCCTAATTAAAAGTTTTTAGGTTATTTTTATGTTATTTCTTGTTTTTTCAGCAATGCGAAAGTAGCTCATTAGAAGGCTAAGACTTGAGTTGCATGGTTAATAAATCCCTGTTACTTTGTTCCGTGTATTCTTACTTATGCAAACCATACCAAATTCTTTAAACAATGCAAAATAAGAATAGGATGCTTTAAAACCCTACAAATTTCAACTTAGCACTTTTTAATTGAAATTCTTTTTCATACTAGAAGAAAATATCTATTGTTCTTTGTTTTATGACCAGTCCTGAACATTTAAAAATATTCATCAATCTTTTGAAAATAAGTGTTACAAAATGGAATCCCATTCTCTTTGATTTCTGAGTCTTGGATTACACTTTGGCCACACTACCAAGTTTTTCTCTATAGCTACAAGGATTATAAACTATGAGGGGAACTGTACTTACACTTTTTATTTATTTATTCAATTAATTTAAAAATAGTATTCTCGTAAATTATTATAGATAATGAGCTGAAGTCTTAAAGTCATTGAATACCTCGAAAGTCCCCATAAAGTTCAGAGCTGGCAGGAGTTATGATAGATGTCTGGGACTGCCTTTGAAAACAATATGTGAAAATCTGTAAGTAAAATATAGACGTGTTGGAAACTGTGAGGAAAAAACCCTCTTAAAATATATGAAACATAGAGCCTGACAAACAAAGAGCTGGAAGATATATTTTGTTTTGCTATTTCATCTTCTTACACTGAGACAGGAGAGGTCACGCTGAAATGCTCTTTAGCAAATATTTACCTGACATGCTACTGAAAACCTCCAGCTTAATTTTTGTAACCTTTGTAGGCATTCTTGTAGAATTTTGCTGTCCTTGTGATTAAGTACAAAGTTGCCCTCTAACCTTTTCCTGCTGTGAAACAAACCAATTATTCTTTGTTTCACCCTCAACAACCTTGGAGAATAGTTAACCACTATAACCTTTTTAAACAATTTTGAGGTACATGAAAACTGCTATGTCTACTAACCACCTTGCTATCCTTTATGTACTTACAAATTGATCATTTAACATTTGCTCTGGCATTTTTCAAGGTAGGAAGTAAGCTGATAAATTATTCCCTGGACTCTTTTGGTGCTAAGGAATGCACAGTGCTTGCCTTTCACCAGCTTTCCATGATTTCTCAAGGATAATGATTCAGAAGAGATTTCTTTGGCTTTAGGGTGCATTTGAGCATGCCCCATTGACTTTAATATAGAGTCAAATTATCCATTCTTTGTCACACTTTCTACCTACCTGCTAGTATTAATTGTGTTAAGTGGCTTGTCACAAATTTTGTGCATGCTAATGCAAAAGGGCAACTCGGCCTTCTCCTTGTTACCCCTTAATGTGCTCATCTCGTGTTCCTTTGGCATAGCAGCTTGTCAGACTGCTGAAGTGGGCTGATTCCCTCCCCTGCAGTCCATGGCTTCTGCTGTCCTGTCCTGCTCCTCTGTAGGAGTACCACCACCTCAACTCCTCACCCCCCTGTGATTTCCTGCCCTGGCACTGAGTGCCATTGCTCACAACATGCTTCACTTTAGGATCTCAGGTATTTCCTCCCTGCTTGTCCGCATTGAATAAAAAATATCCACCCACCTAATTGTTTCTTCTAGCTTCAAGTACACAAATAAAGTAGTAAATCTGGGGACCTGAGGACATCTGTGTCCTCCTTTATTACTTTTCCTGTAGCTCTTAAGTTAAAGTCTTTGTTTATTAAGGTTATCTTATAAGGTTAAGGAAATCTGCCCTCAAATGCTTTTGTTGTCTGTCAGAAAAGTCACAACATTAAAAATTTTGAAAACAGAAAATTAGATTTATGTCCTCTCAGGTTCAGCATTTTGAAGTGACTGTCTTGAAGCTAATATAAAGGCTAATACAGGATTATTGTTCTGGAACAGAAATGAAATTTTTAAATGAGCTGTATTCAAAAAACAGAGCCTTCAGAAAGATGTTAGAAAACCTGGATGATCTGGCCATCACAGAAACCAACACCCCACTAAAAAAAAGTAAATTCCCTGATTTCAGACTAATAAAGCAAAAGCATCTACCTTCCTTGAAGAGTGATCATAATAATTCTCCAAGCACTGTAAGAAAATGTTTGGGGTTTTTTTCCACTTCTGTGGGGAAGAGATAAAATAGATCTCTAAATTCTGCAGCTGATATTCTGAAAGAAACATTGCTAAGAAGGGGATATGCAATCAGAGTACTATGCTTAATAATATCTTCTAGAGCTGCTCAGGATACCTTTCAGTCACAGTTTTCTGAACTTTGAAGAACTTTTCTTGTGCTTTTGTCAGCAGGTCTTCTGTCAGAAACAACCCAAGTCCAAATATGATCCTATTGGTTTAACTTTAAGTCAAATGCATGAACTCTCTAAGGCACAGTAGGTTCCTGTTCAATTTCAGTTATATTTGTCAGGTCTTTTTTTGACAGGTATGTGGTAGAGAGATCAAAGGAAGAAAAGAATACATGTGCTATGGAGATACCAAATCAAAGCATAAATCAAGTATTTAGAAGGGTAGAGGGGCAGCAGAACTTAAAAAAATAAACAAAAATTCAAACCATAAGCCTGAGTGTAGGTACATGGCAAATAAATGTATTATTACCTTTTTTATTGCTGAAGTATGATTGCATGGCAGAAGGGAATATAGTAACAGAATGAAAGTTGGAAAAAACCTGCTATTCATCTTCTCTGGTCCTTTAAGAGGGTGATGAACACCTGTGTGCTCTGAAACAAGAGTTAGGCCTAAGAGAGTTAACTAAGATAGGCCCCCTAACATCTACTCTGCCTGAGCTACCAAGACTCGTTCTGTTCCACCTACTGGACCAAAACTTAGAAGAATGCTAGAAGCAGTATACAATAGGCCTAGAGGTAATAAATTAGGATAAGGTAAGATAAGGTAGACATTTGAATAAGAGAAATAGGCCTGGAGCCAAGGCTTTCTTCAAGCTTCAGTGAGCGGGTCGAGAACAAGGGAAAGGTAGGGAGGTCAGACCCATGAAGATGAGAAGACCCCCAAAACCTTGGGCTGAAGGCAGGAACCCCCAACGAAACTGGGGGCTAAGAAAAGCACCGCCCTAAGCTCCATCTGAGCTCTGCCTATACTCTGCCCATTATTAATATGTATAGATAGAAGTTGCAATCTTCTATGAGGAGAGCCTGAGGGAGCTGGGGCTGTTCAGCCTGGAGAAGAGGAGGCTCAGGGGAGACCTCATCATTCTCTACAACTCCCTGAAAGGAGGTTGTAGCCAGGTGGGGGTTGGTCTCTTTTCCCAGGAAACTATCAGCAAGACTAGAGGACATGGTCTTAAGCTCTGCCAGGGGAGATTTAGGTTAGATATTAGGAAGAAATTCTTTGCAGAGAGGGTAATCAGACATTGGAATGGGCTGCCCAGGGAACTGGTGGATTCTCCGTCCCTGGAGGTTTTTAATATAAGACTGGATGTGGCACTTAGTGCCATGGTCTAGTAACTGCAGTGGTAGTGGATCAAGGGTTGAACTTAATGATCTTGGAGGTCCCTTCCAACCCGGATGATTCTATGATTCTATGAATCCTCTGAAGAATGTTTATACCAAATAAAGATTGATCTACAAAAATTAAATTATGTTGCTCGTCATCTACAAAATAATTTTGTGCCTTTCTACCAACATAAACTTTTACTTAAAAATACAAAGAATGTTCCCATAATATTTTCTATGTTGAAAAAATCTTGTGGTAGTCACAATAGGATATGGTGATTTCAAATGCATACAACTCTCACTAAAATTCAACAAACTATAGAGGAATTAGAATAGACTGTCACACACAATTAAACTGCATGGGAAATTAAAACAAATAACTAAATATCTTTTTGCTTTCTTTTAAAGAAAGGAACAAAGAATAATACTTTTGTAGAAGACACTTGCTGTCCATGAAGGATTTAAAAGCAGTACTGTTACTGCTGATCATTAAACCAGATTGTCCTTTTTGGTTTTGTGGAATAATCAGTAACAATACAGTGAAAAATCAATAGCATCTCAAACAGAATCATTCATTCACCACTTCTGCCTTTGCAGACTAGCTTGTGCAGTCATTTTTCTTTTCTGTTTTGGAGTAGGGCTTGGGGACTCTGCGGAATGAACTTGCATCTTATGGACCATCCCTGCACTGCCTGGTTTTCCCATAGCCACTCCCACAGAATCACAGAATGGGTAAAGTCAGAAGGGATCGCAGTGAGTCATCTGGTCCAATCTCTCTGCTCAGTCAGGGCCACCCTAAAGCACATTGCAGAGGATTGTGTGCAGACAGTTCTCAAATATCTCCAGTAAGGGAGACTGCAACCTCTCTGGACCATCTGTTCCAGTGCTCAGTCATCCGCACAATAAAGAAGTTCTTCCTCATATTCAGGTTGAACTTCCCTGTGCATCAGTTTCTTCCCGCTGCCTCTTGTCCTACTGCTTGGCAACACCAAGAAGAGCCTGGATCCATCCCCTCCCTTCAGATACTTATAGACACTGATGAGGTCCCCTGTCAGTCATCTTGTCTTGAGGCTGAACAGGCTGAGCTCCCTCAGCCTTTCCTCACAAGAGAGATGCTCCAGTCCCTTAATCATCTTTGCTGCCCTCAGCTGGACTTGCCCCCAGATCTCCATTCTCTCTTGTCCTGAGGAGCCCAGAGCTGGACACAGCGCTCCAGTTGAGTCCTCACTGGGGCCAAGTCTCCTGAATATGATTACCTCTATCAATTTGGCAGTGAAGGAAACCAGATGGGCTGCATTTACAGAGCACCTCTCTATTAATCTGGGTAAGACCCCAGAGTACTTCAGAGATTTAGCACACAACATCAGAGGAACAACCCCAGACCATGAGAACAAATGAGCATTACTGAACGTGATTCTATCAATTCAGTTAATATACTGGACTTATACAAATAATTTGATGTGATGCTGTGAAAGCTAGCAAGTAGCTCAGGCAGGGAACAATTTTATTTTAATAACATCTGTCTTCTTCTCATCTTAATAGCTGAAAAAAATGATGAAATAGGCCCTGCAGGCAAACCATTGATGATAGGATGCCATTAAGCTAACTCTTTGCATTAATGTTTAAAAAGACAATGAATGTTGTTTTGTTTAGCTGTATGAACCGTTTTGCACATGACAGCTGCTGGATACTGAGATTAATTAATAGATTATTATGTGTCCTCGCAGTGTCAAACTATTAACCTTCAGTAGCATTTTACAGTTAATCTCATCTTGAAAGGAATATTGCAGTTAAAATTCTGAGATTTTTTCCCCTTCTTCTCTAGCATCATTTATCAGACACTAAATTAGAAAAGAGTTATATTTAGAGGATGTTTTACTGGAGTTACAACCTTTTTTTTTCAATTCCTCTTACGGGTATAAATGACCAAGTTGTGGCTAGCTTAATTTTTATTGAGAGAGATATTTTAGGAAATAGAGAAACTGTAAAACATAGACTAAGCATCCACATATACTGCCTAAATAACAGCTCTGCTGTTAAAACACTGATTTCTGGCACATCCTGTGTTTTTTTCCACAAGTTGGTCCCCAGCAGGAGAATATAGTAAGGTCATGAAAGGCCCCACACAGAAACAGCCACAGAAATGTAGCTTCCTTTGCTGCATGGTTCACCACAGTGTCACAAACAGCAGAGAAGTAACCCAAGTAGCGTCCCCACCCATTACAGGAAGAGGGAAGACCACAGAAAATAATTTACCACTCTATGTGCTTACAGAGTTCCTCTTGTCCGTCGTTTTTAGCCAAATATGTAGCATGGAAAGGAAAGACCCCAGGAACACTAGCTTGGTGCATTTTCCATTTGTTTTGGTAAAGAAATATTAGATATTTTAATATTTCTAATCACAATTTTCCCATCAGTTCTGCTAATGGAGTCTTAGAGTCTATAAAAATACAGTCGGTGTGCTTGTTGTAGGTCTTGGGTGTTCCCCATCAGCAACCCAGGAGACCAAGTGCTGCTAGAAGCAGGAGAAAATCCCTTCAGGTTCTCCAGTACTCTGCTATGGGGGCTTCCCCCTGTTAGACTATACTGCCTGGTTGAAGTTTGCTTTTGTGCCTGCTTTCTGTACCCTGCTGTGGATTCACCTTCTTATCAAGCACTGTAAAATCATCCTGGCCAGGAAAAGTGTTGATTCCTCCCTTTCCGTCTAGCATGATCATAACTATACTTATATATAATGTGATTTTTACAGGAGAGCAGAAAAATGTGCTTTTAAAAAGCTTGAGACAGATAGTCTGCTCAAAGCTTGTTCCTGTCTAAATTTCTCAAAGTTAAAAAGTGCTGTTCCTTACTATAACGAGACAGAAATTTTACTTATATAGCAAAAAGAATTCTCCAAGACAGACTGCCTTCCTTTTATAGCTTCCTTCTAGTTATGCATGGGATTCATCACAACCCCTTCTTTTTTCCCATGCCTTCCCTGCAAGCCTAGTCTCTTTCTTCAGTCAGGAATTTCTTTTCTGTATGTGGTGGCTTCCTCTAAATTCCATAAATCTCAAATATTTATAGAGTCACCTCAGAACTTACATTATCTTTCGTGAGTAAGTGGAAACGCAAGCTCTAAAAAAAGGACAAAATTATTTTTCTTTTGATGTTATGGAGTGCCAGTACATAATTTCTAAATGTGTGACTCTGTGTAACTCTTACAATAAATGTAGTTTCTGGGTTTTAGGAGTATAGAGGTTTTGTTTGTTTGTTTGTTTGTTTGTTTGTTTGTTTAATTTTACTTTTATTGCCTTGGAAGGGTAGTAGACTGCAGTATGTAACTATCAAATGTGAGCTTGTGGGGATCCAGTTGTGGCTTTCTTACTGTTCTTCAAGACTGTAGTGCTGTCCTGCCTCTTTTTGTCTAGAAGTTGCTTTCAACTGAAAATGCACTGTGCAGAAAAATTAATAGTTCAAGTAAACACCTGTAGTACCCAATAACCTTGCCTAGAACAGCCTCAAGAACAAAAAGAGAAAATTCTCATAAAACTTGCATGTAAGTTATGTGACAAGCATGGATGAGAGGACATAAAGAGGTAATTTAGCTACAGCCTTTTCTTTTTTGGAACTCTAAGCACTTCATAAAGACAGAAAAGTACTATTTCAGATCTGCAAAGCAAGAGAAGATGAAGTATTTTGCCCACAAATTTTATAAGTCAGTGATGGAAATGTAAACAGACCTTAGGTCTTCTAGAAATGTTTTCCTTGAGAAAGAGCCAGAGGACTGAAGGCTGTCACCTCTAGATGCTCTTCTGTTATTGCATCCATACCTTAGAATTACATCTTTATCTTCTGCTTACACTTCAGTGTTCCCTGTAGGCTTATTTTACTTTAAAATATTTTCTGTTGTTCAGTGCTTTCTAGATGGGTGTAAGGGATCTTTAATGTCTGTCCTACTTCACCTATGAGTTATATGCAATGGCATCTTCTGGCATATGGACTAATGGGACGGTTTTGAAAAGGAGAAAAAAAATTTTCTCTATCTTAGGAGCTACATTTTCTTTGATGTAGCAGCAAAGAAAAAAATTAATTTCTGAAATGATTGTGGTCAGATCCAGCTCCCATATTGTATCCAAACTGGCTTAGAATCTCGCCTATAAAAAGCTGATGACACTTCCACCTGAAGACTGAGTACCTGTGTATTAAAAGCCCCACTAGATGATGCAAAAGAAATGCATATAGTGTCAGCACAATTCTGAGGACTCTCTTAAATATTTAAGAGTTTGTCTCTGCAGGAGCTGAGAGGGCACAAAAGTTACTGACCAAGAAATGACATCAAAATACACTTTAAAAAAAAAATAGATTGGTCTGCAGTCCCTTTTTTACTGATGGGACCTTTAACTGCTATAGGATAAATAAGGTCAATACAGCAGAGAAATATATTTTCTTGTTTAATAAGATCCAGAGATAATTCCTTGGCATCATTTTTCACAGAACCAGTTACTGACTTCAAGTTGCTATAATGCTTTTTAAATGCAGTTCACTTAATTTGTGTGGATAGGGTGACATAGCAAGATGGACTAAACTCAAGGATCTGGTTAACTGGGCACAAATTCCCTGCTTTAATCAACTGAGCTGTGTGATTTGTGCCCAGCCAGCATAGAGAGAAGGTAGCTGTCTTTGCTCATCCGTGCTCAGGTACTTCCATCTGCCACTTAGGATCTCTGGAATAGTTCAGCTTTCACAGCACCATCTGCACTGAAACATTTCTAAGAATGGATGGTATTTTGGGACTACTTGGCATCTCTTTGTCCTCCCCCGTTCAAAAAGTGAATGCTATTTTAGGAGGAGAAGCATAGTTAATGAAGGCTTTTCCATCCTACCACACAAAACCCATCTCTCTGTTCATTCTGTATATAAGTTAAATCAAGTAATCCTTAGTGCTGGTCAACTGCATGGCTATAACTCTTAGGACAGGAGCTTTCAGAGACCATAACAGCTTTTTCAGTCTTCCTGAAATGCAAAAGGCTGCTTGAATTTAGGAGATAAGAAAGTCAGATGCAGAGGTTGTTGTCTTATAGTTTTTATAGAAGTATTCTGTTTCTGTTAAAGAAATGTGGAAAGTGTGTCCTAAGGACATTGTTATCAACAGTACCTCAGTACTTCTTTTTCTTTACTATGTAAAAACATACACAGAGGGTGTACAGCAGCCCCAAGAAACACCTTTTCACAGTTACCATAGCGTTGGAAGCAACCTGAAGAGGTAAAATGGCACTTCAACATATCCCCATGCCCTTCATAAGCTGGGAGTTCACTGGGCACTATCAGTGAGGTGGTGGGCAGCTCTTTACTCTGGATGGAAACATCATCGTGGTTTTCCAGCCTTAGTTTGAGGTGCTGCTGATTACTGGCTGACCAGAATAACACGTGAAATTTTGTTGCTTCTATTTGACGAGGTGGTTAACTGCATTAATTTTTGGTATACCTGTTTATGTTACATTTTTAAAGTGTAAAATACCTATGTGTAAGCTTTTCATATCAAGGTACCTGTGTACTGTTGTTTTATAAACAATTTAAAAGCATGTAAAAAAAAAAAAAGTCTTTCTGCATGACTGTGGATTGTTATGCCTTTAAATTATGCTTCAAATCAGGAAAACACATGCTGAAGAAGTATATTTTAATTATGGGTGACTTCTACACACCTCTAAAAACAAACCATGCAGCTCGTCTAACATATGCAAAGTGTAATTTCTAGATGTGTATAAACAAAATTAATGTGAGTGTGTGTTACCACATGACAGGGTTTTAGACATTCAAAATTAAACCCTTAGTAAACTGATGCAAAAATCTAGAGATGGACAAACTTATTAAGAACTTAGCATCATGATGTAGAAATAGCATATAGGGCTCTTGAACATGGGTAAGTTGCAACAGAGCTGATGAACACTTCAAATCCTGCTCTCTACTCCATTAAACCCATATTATGCCCAAGCAGCACCACTATTGTTATTATTGACTAGCAAATAAGCAGATCCATTTGAAAACAACCTCTTTGTCAAAATGAGTGCAAGCCATGCAGTTATAACCTTGTTACAAATAAAACCACTTCAAAGGAAGCACAGGATTCTATTAAGGGATTTTGTTCATGATGATTTCTATCACAGTTGTACCCTGAGATCTCTGCTAGATGCTGTGGATATAAAACAGGAATCACTAGCTCAGGAAGCAGGAAACCTAAGAAGGAGGATGAAGGAAAGGTCCATGTCAGTGAGATGACCTGACTGAAAATGTCCTGAACACAGAGCTACCAGTAAAGAGGAGGCAAAGAAGTGAGCATGTGCTGAAGCTTTTAAGTGGAGAGGTTTTAACTGTTCCTCTCCATTTGCAACCCTTCAGTTTAATAATTATAATAAGGTGGTTCCCCACTGACTGTTCATTCACAGACAGGATGTCACATATGTAAAGTGCTAGATTCACTTACAAAACAGAGACAATCTAACAGGGTCATAAAGGACGTACCGTTTGCCTTAGCTTAATCAGCGTCTCTCAAATTTCCTCAGTAAAATATTACAGTGTTGACACTTCTATCTGCATTAATGTACAAAATAATAGCTTAATCACCAAAAGAGAATGTGAAATATTTCAAAGCATGGAAATCAATAAGATTTCTAGATGGGAGTACGAAGTCTATTCAACAAGTTGCTAATGTATTTGGATTTATTTCAGAGATATTCATTATGGCTGGGCAGACAATGCTGAACTACATTTTTATTTCACAAGCAGTAAAATGTTATGGAAAGATAATAAAATGTGATCATTTAGACTACTACTTCAGATAAGTCCCACAAAAGCTCTGAGTGTTTTATTAAACGTTTTCTTTTGGCAAGATATTAATTTTAACTTAATTTACTTGAGTGCTTGAAAGATAGACAAAAGAGGCAATCAGGGTTTTGATTAAGTGCAAAAGGGGAGGATATCCACCATAAGGAACACCTGTGAGGCTGATGCCGAAAAATCCGGTTCAAAGAACTGCTCAGAGACTTTGGATCTTTTGAGCAGCAGAGGTATTTATTACAAGGTTGGGAGCAAGCGTGGTTCGCACCACAGAAAACTTACTCAGAGGTATCACACAAAATCAAGGGGTTTATACAATTTTCATATATGATTCTTATACATATTGCTTGAGTCCCTTCACCAGCCTAGTTGCTCTCCTCTGGACCTGCTCCAGGACCTCACTATCCTTCCTGAACTGAGGGGCCCAGAACTGGACACAGTACTCGAGGTGTGGCCTCACCAGCGCTGAGTACAGGGGAAGAATCATTTCCTTGAACCTTGGCCAACAATGTTGGCCACATTGTTCCTGATCCAGGCCAGGCTGCCATTGACCTTCTTGGCCACCTGGTCACACAGCTGGCTCATGTTCAGCTTCCTGTCAATCCAGACTCCCAGGTCCCTTTCTGCCTGGCTGCTCTCCAGCCACTCTGTCCCCAGCCTTTAGCCCTACATGGGGTTGTTGTGGCCAAAGTGCAGGACCCGGCACTTGGCCTTGTGTAACCTCATCCCGTTGGAATCAGCCCAACTCTCCAACCTATCCAGGTCCCTCCAGAATAGTGGTTTTCCACATCTTTTGAGGTCTGGACTATTAATGGTGCTCAAAATTTCCTGGTGATGGCTATGGTGCCTTATAAGAAGTTTCTACCTGGAAACTGGTTTGTTGTGTATGGTACTTTCTAGTTTACAGCACCAACCAGAAAAGCAAGATATTTTAAATACCTGATTCTTTGTTCCTCAAAGAAAATGCCTATGGATGTTAGGTTTCTTTAATATGTTCTCAATGTGTCTCTATTTTAAAGAAATGGCTGATATGCCAATGCTGTTTTCTTGCTCTAGTAAGTAATGAAGCTTGGCTGGAAGAAAAGAAACACAATTCTGGCGAATAAAAATCTGTTTACAGTGAATTTAAGCCTGATCTGCTTTGCTTCATGGTAGTTAAACAAAAAGTGTTTGCTTTCTTAGCACTGATTC
The DNA here is from genome assembly GCF_036250125.1 of Pseudopipra pipra. NCBI lineage: Eukaryota > Metazoa > Chordata > Aves > Passeriformes > Pipridae > Pseudopipra > Pseudopipra pipra. The sequence continues at coordinate 24,823,429 of NC_087551.1, forward strand.
AAAGTTTAAAACTGCTTGGTCTCTGGCATGAGGAGGATAGGACTTTCTGCCACTTTAGTGTTGGAAATAAACTACTGCTAAACTCAAACCACCAGTGGTCTCCTCTTCATAACATTAACATGTGATGCAACAGAGATGGGATCTTGATTTTGCATTTTTGTATTTTGTAGTTAGACATCTCCTTGAATGAAAAATATGTTTCTTAAATAAGTATGTTTATCTTCACATAAACATGGAACCCATTTCTTTAAAGGTATTGTAAACACTTCCTTGTTTACAGTGGAACAATTCTGAGCACAGGCTTATATTTGAGACCGGGGAAAACACACTCAAGCATGTAGCCAACAGCTACAAATTAATCAGGAAATGTTTGGAAGTCTCTATTCCTAACCCAGTCGATTTCAGTGTTTGTGTTAGAAGAGCTGACTTTCTCTGAGGTACTTGTTGTGTCCTCATGAAACCTTCTCTCAGCAATCCCCCCCCACCCATGCCTCTGCCCTTCATGTTCAGAATGGTTTCTGTTCCTAGATTTCATGCCAAGAAAACTAAACAGATTATTGGAAACCTTGATGGTGTCAGTATGCCAAATGTCTCCAGATCAGATTTCATTATTTATTACTGCATACTGTAATTTGGTTGTGAGAATAATATCAAGTTTTAAATGTTAATGACAAACTTTGGGTGATTTTTCCCCCATTAATTTTTATCAAGTTCTTTTCAGATTTGTGTGAGAGTTACTTGGAGCCTCAACCTTTCTATTCAGCTTCTTCGATTATTCATAATACAATGACATGCAAGGGCTAAAACAAGGGGATTCCTCTGCTTGTGGAAAACAAATCTTCCAGCTCTATTTAATATTTAAAGCACTCTCAAGCTATTAGTCATTGGAACTGGCAGTGGGAAATCACCATTCAGACATGTTGATCATCAAAAAAATATAAGAAACAGAATTCATACACACCGGTCATTATCAGTTTCTCTTAATGAAGCTGTAAATTGGCTCAGCCTTCAAAAGGTAGTAGTTGCAAGCAGAGCTGATTCACATTGTCCATGCATTAGACAAAATGGTGTGACTGTTTATTTAGCTGCTTTAAAATTCCTTGTAGCAAGGCCTTAAGTAAAAGGGATCTCACTGAAATGTCACAGATGATTTGCTTTTTAAAGAAGATCCATGCAGCAGTTTTAAGAGAACAACACGGTCTCCATATCATAAAATACTTAAGGGTAAGACAGTCAATAGCAATTGTTGCTGCCGGAAGCACTGTTTCTAATGGATTCCAAAGCCATGATGCTTGGCTTCTGTGTGAAGAGCCTGTATCCTCATTTTCAGCTTCTGTTCTACACATGAAAACTATGCTTGTATGTGTATTATAGTCCTTGTTGCCCTAAAATATCTGTCAAAGCTGTTAAAGCTATTTTCACTAATCTTCCTTTTTTTTGAGAAGTCAGAAGCTGCACATAATATTTACAGAATTGTTAATTATAACTAGAGTGTTAAAGGAGATTCCTAAAAGTGACCAAAATTTAAGGGACTCTGGGTTATCCCTAAGCATATTTTTGTCTTCACTTTTGGATAAAATCTGTCTCATGCCTTATTCAAGTCCAATACAGAAAGAAATAACGATGTTAAGATAGAAAGAGCAAGGCAAGTAACAGGATAACTACTAAAGCAAAGGTCAAGAAAGAACCGAATGAAAACAGTCATTCATTGGGAGGAGTAAGGATTGCCAGTCAGAGCTTCAGAAAGCTTCTTTTTTTTTATGTGTGTGTATGTATCTGATTCTAAAGGAATATAGTGCAGGGACAGCTTTTGCTGGCACAGGAGGAGTTGTTCCTTTGTTACCTGACCTCTCACAGGGATCCCATGTGCTGTCTAGAAAACAGGTTGTCCCCATAATCTGTGTAATGAGCTGGAGAGGACCCAGGATCTAGTGAGTTCTGAAAGCATTAACTGGTTGTTAACATTAGTATTATATCTGATGTCTGTAGTGGATTTGGTGTGGGGAGGTGTGAGGATGGTAGTTTTTCCATCTCCTGTAAGGCTGAAAAGAATCAAGCTGAGATGTATTGGTCAATGATAATATACAAAAATTCTGAAATAAGAATTAGTTGAGTTTTGTTGTCCATATAAAGTAAAATATAGTTACAAACCTTTCTTTCCTCTGTTCATTTTAACATGACTTTTGGAAACTTTTAGTCCAGTCTCTCTGTATGACACTCTACCTTTAGATGACAGAAGCAACGCATGAAAGTATAGGTCTTGCAGGCTGGTTCCCCAAAACACTCCTAGAATAATTGGAGGTCCTAAAGTAATTGGACATCCATCAAATCCCTGTACCTCGTTCAGAATATTATTTTCTATTCAGTGATAGCAGTGGACTTGGTTTTGCTTTTGTAATAAGTGGTCACAGAAAGGAACCCCTTTGCTGCCAGAGCAGGCGGGTGGCCTATCAAAGCACCTCTGGTGGAGATAACAGTTCATTTTCAGCATCAGACCTACCTGAGTATTTAATCCTTTCATCACTGCCACTCTGGAGGGACAAGCATGGGAATAGCCAGTGCAAAAGAGAGGGAGGAGGTGGGACATACACATGCTTACTCCTAGACAATTTAACAAGTGACTGGCAATACCTAGTGATGATGAAAACAAGTTCTGTCTTTACATCCTACCATGGGAGGGATTGTATGGCAAGAAGAGTAGAGCTTTATTGAAGTAAAGGTGAATATCTGAAGTCAACAGCAGGGAAGGCTAGCTTTAAATCTCTCTTTGCTGGCTATAAATCGTAGTTCTCCTCCCATGGGTTGAACAGTGTTACAGAAATAGGTTTTTCAGACAGGTGTGGGTTTTTATTCAGGCATGAAAGCTATAAAATTCAGAGCACAAAGGAAAGCTATTTGAACTCCTCATCTAGCAAGTGTATTAATAAAATGTGGGATATTGGTAAAGTGCTATTAACTCTCCTTATTTCTAAATCAGCAGAAAATCAGCTGAAAAAAGTGCCCCACAAAATAAAATCAATATAAGAAAAAAAAAAAAGAACTCTTTCCTGAAATTTTACAATACTTTTTAACACTGTTTTCCAGTAGTCAAGCAACACTTTCTCATATACAGCAAATTATACAGGTGCTATAAACCTCAAGATCCTCGGATAATGAGTTAACCCAAAACTGGGCTGCACGGCAAATGCCTCATACTAGTGTCATTGTGTAGGAGAGAAACTAAGTGAAAAGGCCTTGAAAAATATGATGGTAACAGGCTGGAAGATAAGAACAAAGACAGTGATATCTAAAAATTCTCTTTCCATGTCATCTAATTGGTCCGACGCTAGTAACTTGTACTGATCATCTAGTATTAACAACCTTGGACTTATCCTAACAGCACACTACAGTTTTGGATTTTTTTAAATTGTGAGTCATTTGCTACCTGGTGCAGTTCAGATATCAGGACCAAGAAAGCATGAGATACCTTATCCGCAACATTTTCTGAAAAACATAAGAACCAACTGGGGAAGCCTTATCTTTCAGTAGAAGCTACTGTGACTGATAGCCAGTGTCAAAGATGATTTTGGCATTCTCACTCACAAATATCAAGACTTCAGATAGCATTAACTCTTGCGGTGTTGCTAAATGGAGTTCTGCAAACAGATGAAAGGGAACAAAGGCAGACACATCAGAGATGAGTTCAGGCAATTCTGAACTAGTCAATTAACAAGGGGAAAGCAAGTTGTATAATCCTAGATCAAAAGTAATAAATTGAGAACTCTAGATATAATTAGCCACATTGTGTTGGGATTTCTTTAACAACTACCATGGCATCTTCTTATATCATCAGGAAGTTGCCCCCTTTTGACTCCTTTTAATATGCTTTTTCTTCTCTAAACTTGTCAATTAACAGCAAAAATGCAAAAAAAGTGGGAGACAGAGCCTGTTTTGCATTCAATAAGATAAAAGTAAGTACATCTGTCATGTATGCATTCAGTGACATAGATATAGCTCTGTTTCAAACACTGATTTAAATTCTGGACAAGACCTTGCCATTATTCCCTTGGATGTGAAATCATATCAGGAAAACAGGTTTCACACATGCTTTTCTTTGCTTGTCATCCGGGACTTACCGACTAGATGTCTACATGGATTTCAAGATGATAGGCCCTGCAGAACTTCAGCCCTTTCATGGTCTTCCTTTTAGAAAACACGTTTTTAATTGAAGAAAGAAACCTTAGAGACATAGTTTAAGGATAAGCATATGCATCCTCGTCACCTTCCACTGCAGGTAACCTTCAGGTGGGGAGAAATACCCACAGCTGAATTTACATTGTGTGGATCTGAGAGAGGGGTCTTTTTAGGTGATTATAGAAGTATTCTTTATATAATAGAAGTCAGTGAGGAGGGGAGACATGTCAGACTTCTTGGCTGTGAATACCACTAGAAGAACCCTATCTTTCCATGTTAACAGATAGGAGAGAGAGAATTTGCTTTAGAATTTTCCTAGTTGGCGACCAAATGCCAGAATCTTGCCTTGGAGAAAGCCGAATACCTGCCACCTAAAGTCCACCAATTCCTGTCAGTGTCAAGCATACCAGTTGTTTATTATCAGTATCAGAAAGCTAGGATGTTATCCTGGATGCTTCCCTTATGCTAATAGTGCCTCTGAGGTGAGTCCAGAGTAGCTTTTCCTAGATTGAGGATTGTATTGATTACATTAATGAAACAAATTACTTCATTTTCAGGAGTCTCCCACTGTATTCGAAATGTTCCCGATCAGCATAACCTACAATCATCTTCTGAAATCACAATATATCATCCTGTAATAGACACCTTTTATCATTCTATATGAACCATTTGAAAAAGAAAACATAACTTTTATATTTTATAAGAATAAAATAATACATCCTTCTCAACTACCCCTTCTCAACTTCAGCTCTATGGAGCCAAGAATTTAGGCTCCTAAATTATAGTACTATGGATTGGTTTATATACCTCATTCATTGAACGTGTTATATATTTTCCTGCAAAAAATGAGAAATACTGAAGAACCAAGACTCTGAAATAGAGCTCTATTTTATATTCAGAAAAAAATAAAAAGACCCATTAGTAAACCCCCTTCATTTTGTAGCAACGGTACTGAGCGGTTTCCATGGAAATATCATTTGCAGGAGCAGGAAGTGTTCATTTTACAATTAAATTATAGGAGGTAGTTAAATTTTTGATCAAACACACATTAGAGCATGGAGAATTCGCAGCCAAGTGCCTCACACTGTTAAAAATAGGAGAAGTACTGCAGTATCCATGCAGTGCTGCCTAGAATAATGTGTAGAGAAAGGGGGAATATAGAGAAAGTGAAAGAGTCTGCAATTTCCACCAGTGAAAGACTCCAGTTTTTGATACCCATATGACAAGGATTGAGCAATGGCTGGGTTTGGCTCATGATTGCAATCTGACCTCAGATGCACTCTTTGGCTCATTGGCCATCAGAACAAATGTGGGATGTGATGACTGCAGTGTTTTACAATTGTCTGAGTATTGGGTAGTGAAGTTACAAATAATTCTGCTCCTGAGGGTCTGCCCATACTGTAGTTACTGCTATACCATCTTTGCTTAACACAGCTCATTGGTAATATTGCTTACAATTAGCTAGCTCCAGTACGTGTTGTTGTCTACCCACATGGAACATTGCATAGGATAATTATATGCCTTGAATGTTAGTTAATTTGGGCAATTATCCTATGGGGAGTACTCTGTATTGCTTTAAGTAGACTGCTAGTGAAACTACTGTTATTGAAATCAGGCTTATATGTCCCAAAAGAGTATATATATGCCTTAGTAAATTTTGCGGGGAGAAAGTGTTGAGAAGCTATAAGAAGCTGGGCTGAAGGGGAAGAGGCTCAGCAATGGGAAAAAAAAGCAGTAAGTGGAAGAACACGGTGCATGTGCTGCTAAAAAAGAGAATGTGCAAAGGCTCTTAAACTAACATAGAAAGGGTCCAGAGAGCAGAAGAGGCCAGGTGTGAGATTCCTTGTTCTGGGGAAGAAGTAAGTGCAGGTTTAGAGAGTGGTGGGAAGGATTAGAGGAGGTGGTGGCAGTCTCCTGAACATGCAAGAATTATAGGCAAGATCTTGGAGTAGAAGGTGCAAGATCTTGGGGTAGAAGGTAGAAGATCCGATGTGAGGTTTACAGAGATATTGTCAGCAGTGTGTATGTGTGTGTGTGCCCACAGAAGGTGTCATGAAAGCTTCTGGAGCTTAACTTTCAAGGGGAGCCTGCCTTCTGGTTAGCGTTTGGATCAATGTGTCCTTGAAATTTTGTCCTTCCCTGATCTAGTTATCCATCAGAAAGCTTAAATCACTATGTAAGCCAATGCTAGGCAGTTGGCATGTTTCTGCTTTTTTTAAAAGAAATGTATGAAATATGGAATTACTACTATTAAATTTGGAATCCCAAGTTTCAGGTACAGCAGGGACCCTTATGTGAAAGTTTTAATGGTCCTCATTATTATAACAGATTGCCACATATGAGATGCTGATATTCAGAAATCACGACTCTGACTTGCCACCTTCCAAATCATAGGATTAAAAAAGGAAACGATGGCTTGTCCTAAAGGACTCAGCTGCTCTGATTGTGTTTTTCTGAAGATCTATAATTTTATTTCTCTGAAGTAAAACTTAATAGGACTAAGAATCTAAATAATTTTTATGGCAGAGCCTTAGTCAACCTGACTTAAAGTCAACTTGATTCTCCGGTGGTGTAAATTCTTTGTATACTTTTATGACTCTACAACTTGCTGATCTAAAGGGAAATTAGATTGAGTACTGTTTTATGTGAGTTTATACATATTAGTAAGTCCATAAGCTGGGAAGTGCCAAGGGTTTTGGCATTAAAGCAAGGCTGTGATTATGTCAAGTACAGCTACTCAAAATACCAGAAATAAGCCATATTTTTATCTCCAGAGACTCTACAACAGCTTTAGTATCTGTTCTCTTTTTCCACTGTAAACTATAGCACTATAATTTTAGTATCAATTGCAGCAGTTTTCAACGGTATGCCTAGATATCACTACTTACTTTGTAAAATGACCTCCCAACAGTCCTGTGTAATTAGGATTGCATATCAGAAACACATGCTTCTAATGTGACCTAATGAGCATAAGCCTCATGGATTCCTGCTGGGTCACTGGGCATCAAGTGCAGAGGTTTTAATTCCACATTTATTTGCAAGTAGAAAATTGAATTTACTACAAAATCAGTTCTAACTTTTAGACAAAGTACTCCCTGCCATTGGAACAACTCTAGAAAACAAACTCTTCTGAAGATACAGAGATGCAAGCTTCCAACACAGGCATTTTGAATATATGATGCCATCAACACAGTAAATTTGCACTAGCACAGAAAGATTTCTATGCTCAGTGCAGAGTTGGCTGTGAGGATAGGACTAAATCATAATCCATGGATCTGTAAAACTTTCTGCCAGGCTTATTAAGGAGCCACACTTTTCAGGGAGTGGGAAAGCCCATCAGGACAGTCATCATTTTCCTGTTCCAGGTGCTGCTTCAGGACTTATTTTCTAGGTTAAACTATGATTGCTGCAGGGTGGATCTTCAGAGACATTACTTTCCACATGGGTTTTCTTTTGTTTTTCTTCTCTTAATTTTTGGAGTTGTGGATGAAAGGGGAAATTGAATGGATTGTGAGCCACCCTTAGTCTTCTGTATGGATATCATGCCGAGAAGAAATTACCTTGTAAATAACAGGATTTCAGAAAAATTACATCTGCCTTAATAGCAAGACATTGTGATTCCCCCAAGAATAGGTGCTATTACTGTTAGTAGCAGTTAGGGAACACTGAGCAAACATTACCACATAATAATAAGGCAAGACTTATGGTCAACAAATGCCCAATTTCTCTCATTAAGAGAAAGAAATACTTCAGTAATCAAATGGGTCTGGCTTAAGCCATGTGCCATCTTGCTGCTATACTGGCAAGGAACCACATGGAGGACAGGAAAAGTGCTTAAAAACAGAGGACGAAGGCAAAAGATCATTTTCCTTGTTCTTTCTGAAAATAGGATGAAGAAGAAAAAGAATTTTCTCCATATGGAAGAGAAAAAACAGTGTATGAATTTACTGACTGAAGAAGGGGACTAACAATATTTTTTCTTTGGACTGGGGTACCAGTGTTAAACTTCCCAACCTGAGGCTGGACCTGAGGAGCCCCAGTTCTGTGGAGTTTCACACCATGATACAGTCCCTGAAACAGGGACCTGCAGGTGTCATGTAGAAGGACTTCAAATAAATTTATAAACTGTCAGGAAGGAGTCTTTCTAATTCCCTTACAATTTTTGGGGTGCATTGATGGTTATGCAAAGTACCTAAACAAGACTGAGCTTCTCCAGATGTGTTTCCACTTTCCGAAACATGTCTGATTTTTGTCACAGCTTGCACAGTTGATTGACAAATTAGAAGCATCAGATCGCTATTGGATAGTCATAAATCATTTGGTTTGCTGCTGTGCAATGCATGACAGGTACAGTGTTTCAGTAATATTTTGCTGCAAAGGAAAGTCTATGGTTGAAACCAGAACAGATGACTAACTTATGCATGTGATTTTTGGGTGAAGAGTGAAATGTAAATAGTTTCAACAAGAACCTCATGCTGAAACAGACCTATTCCTGCAGAGTATGGAATTACATGACTTTTAATATTTAATTATCTATAGACACCTCTCACTGGGTTTGAATTTTCAGTTGAATTCTATAGCTTGTTTCTAAATCCCCACCGCTAATCATCTTTCATTCTATTCCATGTAAGTTAGGAGAATAAAAGAATGAAATGGGTAGATTTTTTTAACTATTTGCCTAGAATAAAAGCACAAACATTTCCTAAAGCTTGTTTATACTGTAAAAAGTATATTAGCTGGTGAAAATTTATAGATTTTTAAAAATTTCTATTATCTGCAGGAATTGTCACTTTCCAAAATAGTAAATCTCAGCAGTGGGAATTTCATAAAACAGTCAGAGGTTTATTCTTTAATCTATAATTATAAGGACTTTAGTTAGCTAAGAGGAGGAAAAATGCTGAAGGGAACACATGCTGCTTTAAATGCAGAGACTCTTTAAATACATTTCTATGTATTTTCCTGTGGAAAAGCACAGGACAACCTAGGAGTTCTCCTAATAGAATAGACCAAGCTTGATTAAATAAGAGGAGACACTGGAGATCACAAGAAAATAAATTTGAAGAAATTTGTGGCCTCCTGCAAGTGACAATTTTCTGTGGTGAACATCTTTAAAAGTCCTCTTCTCATAGAAATCAAACAAGTTACTTGTCCAATGCCAGTTTACTAATGAGTAGGAAGAGCAAGTCTCATAGTGAATATTTTAATGAATATGAAAAAAACCAACAGAGTAACCTAATAATTCATAGTCATTGTAACAACTGTCTAGATAAAATGTTATTTTTCTTCTGCTTGCATTAGTACAGTCTCTCTAAATTTATACCAGATGTCACTTTGAAATTGCTGACCACCTCCATAAAAGGACTGCAGAGACTGTTTAAATTTTCCTGGTTTTGGTGGGGAACATATATAATGTTCCTGTAGTTTCATTTATAACTTTCTCCTGGTTTTTGGAAATTTGGCAGTGAATAACTGGAATCAATCTTGCTGAGCTGCAAGACAGAGCAAGATTATAAAATCTTAGGCTTGTTCAGAAAGGGAAAGGATGCGTGTCTGTGTGCATGAGATTACTCATCAACCTGGCAGGTCTCTCCACCAGGAAAAGGGTAAGGACATAAGGGTGAGAATTATCCTCTTTCTGTGACAGTTTCGTATTATTTCTTGAAAAAGGTGAAGATTGCTCAACCAAACTGAGACCAGCTGACAGAAAAAGGAACTTCATAATTAATTATTTGAGGTCTTTTGACTGAGGCGATATTAGATTTTCTATGCTCATCCACCAAGCTGACCAGATCCTCTGTTACTGTTCTTATGAGTGTGTGGTCCTCTCAAAACTGCCCAAGTCTGCAGGGCAACCTTGGAAAATGGCCTTTCTGAAACAGAAATATTTCTTCTGTCTGACCCTTACTGCATAGAAGTTAAATGACAACTAGACAATGAACAAAATGTTAACATGACATAACTCTTTCCCATTAGGAAATACTTGGAGACAACCAAGACCAAAGGATGACAGAGAAAAGAGGAGAGAAAAGCAAACAAAAAGGACTGAACAGAAATTGAAAAAGGAAGAACAGTTTGAAGAAGAGGGCTGAAATCCAGGATACCACAAGAAGAACCTCAAAAGACAAATAGTTTATCTGAGTCTTGAGCAATCAAATTCAAATGGAAAAATAAGAAGGAATTCAGGGAAAGGAGGAGAGGATATACATGGAAAATGAAAGGAAAGAGGCTAGATGAAAATTTGAGCAAAATACGTAGAGAGTAAACTAGCAAGGGAACTAGTCTGGAAATAAGAAGAAAGATAGAGCATATGGGAGCTGGGAGGACAGGGAGCTGGAAAGGGATAGGTGGCAGACAGGTGGCTTTGCCAAGACAGCACATGCATGTTTACACTGGTTTGTCTCCTTGTAAGTGAATTGAAGGTCTTCATTACACTTCTCTGAGATTTGCAAATCTTGGGTTTTACTGAAGCTGGCAGATGTCTCCCAGAAAGATTATTGATATAATAGGATTTTTGAAACTCTACTTCCCTGGAGTTTGGCCCAAAATAGTGCCATTTGAGTTTTTTTACTATCATCTTAATGTCCTTATGTCTGCACTTCACATAACAACTTTTTAATATTACATATCTAATGACAGCTCACTATATGTTATTAGAACAGATTTTATTGTGTGGGTTAGGAGTATTCACATCATTCATAGGTATCAAGGGCCTAGTTGTGTTGAGCAAATAATTTTAAATAAGTGTTGATAAAGTGACATGTCCTCATGAATTTTGCTACACCATATTTCAGAGAATTTTGTACAGCCTCAGGGACTTTCAGTTCTACCGGTAATGTGACATATAATTTCTCTTCTCTACCTAAACAAAGCATTATTGCATTATTTAAACCCGGAATTTTATTTATTAAAGAGTTTCAAATGTGTTTGGAAAAATCTTTTATCTACTTGAGGTCAAATAATTAAACCGTCATGTACCATGCATCTCTGGACACTCATATTCTAAAGACATCAGACAGATATTTTTGACCCAGGAAAGAGCGGGATAACTTCATACTGAAGCTATAACTGTACTTTTATTATCTTTTCTTCTTAAAATAAACTTTTTTTTAAAAAAAATTAATATTGGCAAAAGGAATTATCTGCAAATGTGATAGTTTCTACTACTGAAAAAAAACCCAACCCAAACCAAAAAACCTCAAAAACAACCCCCCGACCCAAACAACTAAAAATAAGCAAACAAACAAAAAAAACCCCTGTCAAGATACAATTAACTGTTCTGCATGCTCATTTTTTTCATACAATAGCTTTTTGAAGCATGCTTAGCACATTAATATTGGCTTTGATTTTGATCTCAGCAGGAAAGTTGGCTGGTGCTCCACTCATTCTAGGAGAAGGGTCTTTCCAAGTAATTAGATTCTTTAGGACAATTTTCGTACTTTATGTGCATCCAGTCTACTGTAGAAATTATTTCATTGTTTCTTAGTTTTCAGCAGTGAATGATGAGAAAATTAGCACTTATTTAAAACATAGGTGGTAGAAACTGATCTCTGTAGCTTGGGAAAGACTGTTTCTTTCAGTTGGCATAGCATTGACTTCAACATCACTATATGACAATTTAACTGACTAGGATCCAACCTCAGCTAATAGCTTGCATTTTATAGGATTAATATATTCATCCTGTATTCAGTTACAAATGAAGGCAAGAAATGGAAGTTCTTAAATAAGTCATGTTTTGTTCTTAACAAAGTGATGTTTTAAGATGAAATGCTCTAAACATACACAACTGAACACAGAACTCTTTTGAGATCAGTCCACTGTAGTGATTTCTACTACCAGTCTTGTAACCTATCTACTTGTTAGGTCATAAGTCTCAACTAAACCATGGTATTCAGTAGTCTGAAATGTGAGTAAAATAGCTTAGACACAGTTTAGATTCATAACAAAAAATATGACCTAGGTGTCTAAAATATGAGAAGATGGGATTAAAAAAATATTTACAATTTAAAAAGCTGTAGGAATATTCTGTGATTTTTCACATAAGTGAAAACAAAAACTGTTTTAATGTGTTTAATGTTGGAGTGAAAATACTGTGAAGGATTCATTATGAGAGGCTTTATAAAGGATTGATAAACATCTTGGCTTAAACTAAGCATTTTCTTTCAGTCTTATTCAGTCATCCTTTTTTCTCAAAGATAAGAGCTGTGATCGGCAAATTACTACTACTATATTCATTATAGCACCCACATATTTCCGACTGCATTGTTCTTATCAAAGTGAATGTGTCCCTGAAGAGGTAAGAATGACATAACAGATATCTGCATCCTACAGAATGTAAAATCACTTCAGGCTTCATCTTGTTTTGTACAAAAAACAAATGATGCAATATCTTCATCTCTCAGAAAAAGAAGACATTGCTCTTGTGTGCCAAGAAACTTAGAGAACAAAGGTATCACTGAAGTGCCACTGTGTTTACTGAAATTCATGGCCTCATAAAATGAAATAACATGATGGAATATTTTGCTAGTCATTAAATGTGTTCCCAAGTATATGAAGCTGTTCCCCACTTCTGTTGTTCTTTATGTTAGTCATCTGCAGTAAATATTTTACCAATTACTCTCTAAACTAAGCATGAGAACCAGTCTCTGACAGAAAACAACTTTCACCGGCACAGCGTCAGGGAGTACTATCATCTTTCCGCAGGTTGATACACTAAGGTGAGCTTTGGTGGGATCTGCTCTGCCATGAGATGGGAGTGTTTGGCCAGGCATAGGGGGCTGGGTGGCAGTGATGAAGTGGCTGCTGTCGGAACGAAGCTGCTCCTCATCATATGCAGTTGGCAGACAGATATGAGAAGCGCTGCCTGGTTTTTGCCTGACCTATGGACATCATTAGCTCCTTACTTTCACAAAGACTCAGTTACAGCAGGGATTGCTTTAAATAATTAGCAGCAAATTTCCTCCTTGTAACAACAGAAATTTAATCTAAGCAAGAGCCAGCAGCTTCACTTCCTCTCTCCCTGAAAGTCACTACAGGGCTCAGATCAGATGCTCCTCAGACACTTACTGAAACCAGAGACTTTGCTGCTGTGCTCCATAAGCAACATAGAACTTGCCTCCTCCACAGGGGCTTTTGTCTCACCAAACTCACAGGGACGATTGCAGGTATTCTCTCTTTTTTTGCCCCACATATATAAAGCTCGTAAAAGTAATTGTTGAGCATGTGGTTGTTTCTTTCAACCCATTCACTTGAAGGTCACTGGATTTCTAAGAAATACTATGAGTGAGCATTGACCTCTGACCAACCTTAGAATCTTGTGGGGCTGCAATGGAGATGTGCAGGGTTTTAGTGCAAAGACAGATCTTCACTCACATTCAGGGAATGTTCTGGCTGGACCAACTTGCAATTCTTCGTCCCAGTACTTTTTCCTCTATTTGCTTTATGTTGCACTGCAGGTTTCAGCTGTTCACACATCAAAAATGAGTCACTTGGTCTTAGGGGAGTCAAGATGAAAAAGTGGAAAGAGATGAAAAAGCCCCTTAACACCATGACAGGCAGTGATGCCTGCCAGTATCTGCAGATGGTGTAGAGCACCAAGAACACTGGCAGAGGCTAACACTTGAGATGGGATAAGAGTCAGACTGCCAAAATGCCTTCTGTTGTCCGAGGAGAGGCCAAAACTTCCCCTTGCTGTTTCCTGAGAGGATCTGCAGAGATCAGCTCCTCATCTTGTCCTTGGTGCCTACAATTGCTAGGGCTATGAAGCCCTACAGGAGGACAGACAGGCTGAGCACATCTCAGGGGTGGCTCTGAAGTGTTCACCTCAGTGTTCACCTCAGTGAGTCACCTGTATTTTCCATATGTTCTTTCTTTATTCTCACAGTAAGTATTTTTCCTGAATGCATCTGTATAAAGTTGGAAACAGCCTTTAAAAACTAGAAGACCCTCCTTTTCCTTGTATGTTAGCAAAAGGAGGAAGGAGAAGGTGACTTTCCTTGACCTGCACTCTTCTATTCCTCACCCTTTTTTCCCCGTTTTGTTATTATGATGTGTTCAGACTATCTCAAGATTAAAATTATTTCGCCTCAGCTTTTCCACCTAGTTTTAATTAGGGTTTTAATCACTATTTGCAACACATGCTGCCAACAAATTCTTATTTATATGCATAGAAGCCATTCTGATTCATTAGCAAGGCAGACTTGAGGTTATAATCTATTGTTGTCAGGCTTAAACTTTTGACATAGGCTATTATTTTACTAAATATTTAAATTATTAAATGAAAGAATAATATGACAACATGACAAATAAAGTCCCTAGAAAATTGCTTTTCTCCACTTAATGCAATTTTAAATAAGCAAATAACTCTTAATCAAATCTTTCATCCCAAAATTCTAAGTTCAGCACCTCATAAACAGAGATGTTCATACCACCTGCGGCACATATATTACCATTTATACCACGTCTAATAGATGCCATTTCTTCTTCAGGTAGGTAAGAATTAAAGACTATCAAGCACTGAGTACCAGAATGGGTAATCAGATAGGAAGTTAAATCATGGATGTTCGTACTTTACTATCACCAGGAGATTGAGTGCCCCTGCAGTCCGTTTACAGAGGACACAAAGGTGGGCAGGAGTGTCAATCTGCTGGATGGTAGGAAAGGTCCACAGAGGGATCTGGACAGACTGGATTGATGGGCTGAGGCCAACTGTATGAGGATCGACAAGGCAAAATGCCATGTCCTACACTTGGGTCACAACAACCCCATGCTGTGCTGCTGCTGCTCTTCTTGGGGAAGAGTGTCTGGAAATCTGCCCAGTGGAAAAGGACCTGGATATGCAGGTTGACAGCAGCTGAACAGGACCCAGCAGTCTGCCCAGGTGGTCGAGAAGGCCAATGGTATCCTGGCCTGCATCAGCAAGAGTGTGGCCAGCAGGACGAGGAAAACTTTCTTCACCAAGAGTTCTCAAGCATTGGAACAGGCTGCCCGGAGAAGTGTAGGAGTCATCATCTCTGGAGATCGTTAAAATATGTGTGGATGTGGCACTCAGGGACATTGTTTGGTAGTGAACATTGCAGTGCTGGGTTACTGACTGGACTCAATCTTACAGGTCTTTTCCAACCCTAATGATGCTATGGTTCCGTGATTCTATGATCATTATTGCTGAGTACAGGGCTCAGAAGTAGGATCAGCAGTCAGCTAAACTGGGATTCTTAGGAGTATGAATCAGTATGTATCCTGATGAAACTGCTTCTATCTGACAGTGGGCTTTTAGAAGATTTTCACATTTTTAACTGGAAAATGAGAAGAGGCTGTTTTTAAACAGCTGCAGTAAAGGGAGCAAGCTTAAGAGAATTGTCATGGGTTATTTTGTTGAAGAAGCTAGTATTATCAAGCAATTTTTCTAGTTTTAGTTCTGGTTTGAATAGAGATACCATTAAACAGATGGGTATTCCCATGGTTTGTAACAGTCTACTAAACTAATTTTAATATCTTGAATGTAAACAATATGCTCAAAAGTGCCTCAAGGTTAACAAATGCTTAAGAGCTTGTACCAGTTCAGATGGTTTTGTATTGGGCCTTCCAAGCAAGGAATTGATTCTAAGAGCATGTATCAGGTACAAAAATGTGAAAGAAAACCAATTATTAATATTCTTTGTTAGAAACTCTTTGACTTAGTAGAAATAATTCCATGAAAAGAAAACTACACTACAAAAGTAAGCAAACCCATTCACAAGGAAGACTATTTACTATTCACTTCAAAAAAAGGCTTCTGCTACTTGTCTAAGCCTGGCATGAAGCTGACACTATTGTTATAAAGCAGCAATATTCAACATATTCAGCAATTTTTCAATCCTACAGGCTCCACTAGAGTTTTAAATAGTAGAGTGTTATGATTGATAAGCTGATATAGATTTTCTGGTATTATTCTGATATTAGCTTCTCCTGTGTTAAGTAGAGTTACTCTGTTGAAAAAATGTTTAAACAATTTTTTAAACAGTGACAAACTCCATATATCTTTCCATCAAGACAGAGGAGATACAAACACTGTTGATACACTACAAATTCACTCTCATGTTACAATCTTCTGGGCCAAAGAAGCCTATTTAAACCATTTCAGTAAAGCTTTCTCATCAGAGTAATCCCTCCTTGCTACTGCTCATTAAATTCAAGGTCAATTGAAGTCCTGTGGGGGAGTCTTTCTTGTATTTTATATACTTCGGGAGAAAACCATGCCAAATAAACAGCATCAGAGCTTCTAATAGAGCTAAAATGTGACTGAGAGGCCTGGAAATACAGTCAATAACAGATAGAAATACATAAAAACGAAAATAAGAACTGCGCAATGGCCTGGAAAGACGTATCACAGTTGACGACTGTGTTGTACAGAGCACTCGGGAAGGAATAAAATGATCTGTCGTCTGAACCATAAAATCAGTTTATAGTTTCAGTTAAATTAATTTATAGCTGCAATCAATCCTGTTAATTGGTCAGCGTGGAATATGAGGAACAGCAACACCCCTGCACTTGAGAGTTAATATATTATACAGGATTTCATTTTAGTGTGACAGTAAGTATAAAATTATTCACTGACCATGAAGTTAAATTTATAACACTATGGGGTTCCTTATTCAAATAGATCTCTAAAGTGTGTTACCAATTTATCATTTTGATTGTACAGACAATGAAGCATGCAGCAATCTCATGTAATTGTAGCATAAACTTAGATTTGTTACTGTTCAAATCATATTTTTTTTTCAAGCTTAATGTTACAATCATTTGCCTGAGCATGTAATTTTATACCCTGATGGATCTTTCATTGGTTTATGCAGAATCAATGTATTTAAACTAAAGGGATTGAACCACTTTAATTTAATGTAACACAAATTCTGCTGAGATTTTAGTTGACATTATCTGAGGTATGCAAAATGTTTAGGAGCCTTTATTTATTTTAAGATACACTTTGCATATCATGACATAAGCAGAATAAGATGCCCAGGTACAGAATGGGTATAATGAATTCCAGTTGATCATATGCCTGCTACTGACAGAAGTTTAAAGCCATAGATGGCTATGAAAGTGGCCCAAAATCAACTAGCTATGACAGGGCTAAGGAAATGCTAGTGTCCTGCCGGCATCCTAAAACTGGCCTTTCCTTGAGTATGTGGGTGGAGGAGATCCTCTGGTCCTCCGAGACCTTTCTGGCAAGCCTCTCTGGGCAGCATGTGGCCGTTAGAAAAGTCTGGAAGCCTGCCACCCTGGTGGCACCTTGTTTTGTCTAGGGGAGATAAGAGGTATACAGAAGTCATACAGATAGTTTTACAGTGTTCTTGCCACAGAAGGGAACATACAGAAAAGTTGGACTGTAGAACTCAATTTTAACAAAGAAAGTTTCACATTATTTGAAGGTCAGGTACCCATTACTAATGGGAAACATGAAGCTTCTATACTCTTCCATCTAAACTGAATGGCAAGTTACAGTCATACAACAGTAGAAAAAAAAAACAATCCAAAACACATAAAACCTCACATGAACTCTGGAGGTCTGCTTTTGTGCCTGAATGATGCTGACAATTGCAGCTCTGCACTCTGAGCTCTTACGTCAGTTTGCAGTTGATAAGAAAAGGATTAAATTAAAAAGCAGAGAATTAAAACTAAGCTGCATTAACAGTTGATTACTTTCACCATGCAACGTAGCTTGGCTTTATTCAGTAATGATTTTTACTTTCTTTTACCATTGCTCTTCCATTAATTTTGGATTTGTTACTTCCTAGAAAGTAATTATCTGGCCTACATATTTTCGTGATTCAATGAACAGATAAAAGTCAAAACTGCTAAGAATAAATTTAGGCATCTAATGGAATAAAATGCTCAATATTGGTTTTGTGTAAGAGTTTCTGAAGGCTGAAGCCTTCATCTATAAGCAAGTAACCTGAAATTGTTTGACATGTCTTGTGAACAGATGCTTGTTTAAGCCACAAACCATAATTTTGAATGGAGTGTAATTATCCCAAAGGTTGCTGTCTCCATCGTGCTTCCACAGCTATAGGTGTATACAGCTGGAGAGTATATTCAGAATAAAAATTTTAATAAAGAATCATGAGCATAAAGGAAGCTCCTGTAACTAGAGGAGAGGGGAGGGGTGTGGTGACAAAAATGGTGTGGGTGGGGAGAGAGGAGAGAGTTCTGCCTCTGTTCTGCCATGTGGCAACTCATAACTTTTGGCTTCAGTGCTTGGTATATCAAAAGAATATTTCAGTGTCTCTAAGTAATGTGCATATTTCCCACCATTGTTGTAGTTTGTGCTCTAAGATATATAGAGAGAATAATAAATCTCGATGTCCTGTAAATACAAAGTGTCTGCACAATATGATATGAACACTGTACCTTCCCCAGTAGAGTAAAACAAGTGAATGAAGATGGCTTCTTGTGATACTGTGACACAGTAAGGTATTGAATTCACTCAGTGCTTTCAGGAAAATATATATTTTAACTGTTTCATGTTGTTAAGGTTTGATGAAACACGTGCTCCTATGTTATGGGACACCATAGTGGATGAGTGTATAAATAGCACAGTAACTACCTCCTGGAAAGGTGGAAGGGTGCAGGGAGGTATTTTTAGCAATCACTATTGCAAAGTATGAGAGAAATTATTACAGTAGGATACAGAAAGGCAGCTGGTGGAGAGATAGAGGAAGGGCAAAAAAGCCCAGGGAATGGAAGAGTTTCACCATTGATTGCTTAGACCTTGATGACAAAGAGCAGCAGCATTTCTGTCGTAGCCTGAGGACAATGGGGTTTTTTTGATGATAGCCTGGGATTTCTGGCAGTTCCCTCTATTGCTTGTCTCTTACAGAAGCCCAAGGCTTGACCAACAGACTTTCTTCTCAGGTAGTTTATAACAAGAAAAAATAAACCAAAATTTATAAGAGCATCCCTACTGTGCTGCTTTGTCTCTCACAACCATCTTTAGGGTCATCATAAAAATTCTCTAAAATAAGCATTCAAGACCTTCAAGCCCTTACTGTGAAAGTGGCACTATGTTCCACATAGATATGAGTAAAAATCCTGGTCTTCCTTAAGCTGCCTCTCTTTTTTAGGGAAAGACTCAGAAAAAAACCCCACAAATACAGCAAGTGGAAGACATCATCTTCACCATCAGTCTCTCACCTGTTTTACTTCTCCCTTGAATAAACTCACAGATAGGAGTAACCTCCCTAGTAGGGTGGGAATGCAGTTGTTTTGGGAGTAAGCGGCGTGTCCGTTGTTTGGAAATGATGTACTACCACCTGCTGACCAGACCCTGTTGAAATCAGCAAAAAAAGTGAACAACCCAGTGCATCAATACAGTACCAGCACAGAACCAGGCACTGACAATAAGGGGCCCAGGGGTTGTTCTTCAGCAGCAATTGCTCACTGGATGAGGGCTAAAAAGAGTTTTTGTTACTCTCAGACTATATTTTGCTGTCTGGAAATGGCTGTTTTTGCTGCATCCAAAGTAGATTGCAAGTAAAAAGTCAGTTAAAAGTTAAGCATTGCTGTTGACAATTCATTATGTACTGTTATAAATAATGCAGCAAGAGGTGTAGAGACACAAACAGAATTACGAATAATGTTCTGGAAATTACTGAAGAAAAGAGAGACTCAAGCTAACTTAAGGGAAAAAAACCCTGAAAGGCTGTGTTGGGACTTCTAGGCTTTGGTCCGCCAAAATGAAAGAGTTTTTGGAAGGTTTTAATGCCTTTTCATGAACTGTTAAGACCCCCTTGTTCTTTCCATATACTCAGTGGGAGGAGATGTTTACTTGCTTTGGCTTGCTTCCTGGCGATATTACAGTTTCTCATAAATTATTTTACAAAGAATGGTGAGGTGGGTTTGTTCTGCCTGTGCTAGCACGTTGGCATGCTCTGCCTGATCACAGACTGAGTCTGCCTAAAAGGGGTGAATATATTCTCACCTTAATCACAGAGAACCTTCTGGTTAAAAAAGAATCCATCTTGAAAGAGGGAGGTGCATATGCATTGCTGCTTCTGTGAGAAGTTTTAACAACTTTATTACAAGTATTAGCAACAGTATGACCTTACAGATGTTGCTCTCCAATACAAATCCCTCAGACCTACCTTGCATCCTAAATTAACACTCTAAACATGCAACTGTTTGGTGAAACCTAGAGAAAACAGAAATAGTACTGAAACAGAGGTTCTAAAAATAAGAGTACTAAATATTATATTGATACATTCTATTACTCTGAGATAAATGTTCTTTGTGTCACAAATGAGAGAGATTAATTATACAAATTATTTTTAGAGGATTATCTTTCAGGACTCCGTAAAGGTACTTTAACCTTGAAGCATAGTTGATCCCAGCTCCTGGGGTACACCTCCAGTAGCACTCTGCTTTTAATACAATGCAACTTGACTGTCTTCTTTTTAAATGCTACAGTTTAAAAATAGTCAAAGCCTTACATAGGCCCTAAAATTACTACTGGATTACACTTCATACTGGACATCTGCACTTTAAGCATCCATTTTGACTGAGAATAAGGTATAGCAGAACTTACTGGAATTTACTTTCAAGAACGTGATTCATTTCTCTGTTACAGTGTGAAAAATAATGGTGATTTGGGGCATAATAATTGAAAAATAGAGAGGGTTTTCCTCCCAGGCTTGTGTGTTGGTGGTTGCAGAATGTGTTCTGCTCAAAGGTTGACCAGAAGTTGTCTATGCACTTATGTCTCTATGATGCAGACTATGATAAGGGGAAAATACTGTTTTCCTACTATTTGCACTGGCATACAGTGTTTGTTCCCTGATGGAAGTGGGCTGGAGGGAAGGCCACAGAGCTTGGCTGGAGCAAACCTGGGCTAGCTCTTGGGGTCTGAATTTCCACACCACTTTCTTTGAAAGTGTCTTTGGATGCATTGACAGATTGATGTCTTATTTACATTTAGATTATTATCAGAATAATACACTTCACTGATTCAATTTTTGGCCTCCGCTTTCAACTCATGGGTTTCTGAATTGGGCCTCTATTGAAAGGCACAAAAGAAAATACTTAAAATTAGAATTAAATTACTTTGAAATTTAAAAACTCAAAAAAGATGTCTCTAACAAAAAGCCCTTTTCTCCTGGCAACTTTTGGACCACTTCAGATGACAATCAGTAAAGATACATCTATTTACACCAGTGTTAAACTCGACCATTTGAAAAAGCCTCATTTATTTTCAAAGAACTCTTTCAGTTACATTTAACCTCTTTTCAAGTGACTAAATGCTAAACATGCAGCCATCTCAACCACTGCAAGTTCCTAAGTCTACAACTTCAAAGAAAAATCACATATTTCAGGGCACTGTTCTGCTGAGGGTGTTCAAAAATTTTTAATTTAAACATTTGAATAGAGTTTTGAATAAAGGAATGTAGTTTGTTACCAGGCCTACAGATAATTCAGCATCTCCATAAGTAATTATCCTTCAGCACCATTTGATCGTTAAAAATTACCAAAAATTACCTCTGTTGCAACCTATTAAAGTCATAAACAAACATATAATAGATAGATAAATGTTTTAAATAGTTACTTCCTTGGAATAATTTATAATGGAAATCATTAGTCAATCCAGTGATTAATTATCATATAATTTACTATTTCTAGATCCTATGATACAGCTGTCATTTAGAAGAGTTATCTCAGGATAATTGACTTTTGATTACATGGTGCAGTAGTTCTCACAGACATCTTGTTGCATAAAAATATCTTGTGGGTATTTGGGACCTTGAAGATAGAAGAGTCTGGCGACCATTATGCCCTTCCCAGTGCCTGAGCACTGTTCTGAACCTGTGAAACCCTTAAAGTCTTCTGAATTTTTACCAGTCTTCATTTAGTCTCCTGAATTTTTTTCAGTCTTGAGAATATTACTTTGGCTCCTATAGTCTTCACTAGTTCTTCTTTCAAAAGATGGAATCAATTTGCCATTCATGGTATGTTTGTATAGTGTACCCCATTTTGGTTTTTTTCTCTATTTTTTTAATTATCTATTTAAAACACTAACTTTGTTTGCTAGATCAAAGTCTGAGGAGAGGTAAAATTGCATATTTGTGTTGGGTGACCAGATACTTAATCAATTTACAGAATCACTCATAAGGATCATCAAGTCCAACTCTTAAGTGAATGGCCCATAGGGGGATCAAACCCACAACCATAACGTGTGATTAGCATCATGATCTAACCAAGTGAGCTAATCTCAGGGCACCTTACAACTTTTATGGTAATATAACAGCTGTCAAAGTATCTATCTTAGTGTATTTAGTTTTATTTTCCTAAATAAATGAGTATTTTAAAAACTTATAGTAGAGATAGTTATTCTGTTTCTGAATTGATTTCTGGTGGTAATTGTTATAGTCTTGGAAGGTAGTTATATATTTGAATATTGTTAAAATATCATGTTAGTGTCTTCCTCTTACTATGCAAGGTTCCCATAGTGTTTCAAAATTTAACATTATAACTACCAGTTCTAAGGCTGCTGCTCATTTCTATTGTATGTTCCTTTGTACTGTGTTGAGTGTCAATATTCAGTTACTTTAATAATTTAGTTAATGTCAATAACCAAATATCTGATCTATAGCACTCTTCCTTGTAAAACTTTTAATTCTGTTCTCCAGAAGAAGCGTTTTGTTTGTACAGGGGCAAATGATAAATCAATGCTTTCTCGTGTCCTCTACTCTGTTTATCAGGCTGGCAACAACTCAAAGACTGTGTAATGTGATGTAAAACAAATAGTCTTAGCTCCAGGAATACAAGGATATTCCCTGATGGGTTATTTTACAGATTGCTCGTCTCTCTAATGCTCAAAAAATACACTTCTTACAGTCTAACGAAAGTAAAGCTTTAAGTGATTGTGAAATGATTAATGAGCTTCAGTTATTTTTCTTTAAGCCAGGCAACACCTGTAAATTTTAGTCCTTGGGAGGTATCACCCATCAACATATACAACTCTGTGCCTGCCAGCTTCTGTGGCAGACTTGCTCCTGTCCTTATTGCAAGCACTCGCATCTGAGGTGAGATGCTGAGTGCAAGATGGTGTGGTTGTTACCGCAGCAGGTATAAGGGTGTCTTTTTAAGAAGATTCTGCCTGCATGTGCATACAACATAAATCTTGTAGCCTCCTGCTTAAATTATAATTATTCTCGGTTGTTCTTTAGAGAAAAGTACAATTGTGGTATCATCACCATAGGGAAGTGATAGGGTTATGCATGATTTGGACATATGAAAAAATTTCTTCTGGTTGTGCACTTGTTCTCTATTTGAGCTTCCAAGATGAATGTCTGCCATTGAATTTACAGTGTCTTCGTTCTCTCACATGCAGAATATTGCTTGTTTTCTGGCAGTGCATGCATATGGCATCACAAATCAGGTTGGGATGTTAGAGACCTAATCATTGTACGAGCTGGGCTGCTTTGGACCTACATGTTAGAATCTCATCTAAAACCTCTTCTTAAAAAGAAATCAGGCCTAAAGGTCCTAGATTTTCAAAAGTATCCGTGCTCCTAGTGAAAACCCTACCCTTCAGATGACTTTGGCATCCTCTAACATTTGCTGTTGAACTCTACAAATGCCTGAATTCGCTGAGCGCAGCACTCCTGCAAAAACTGACATTGCCTGAAGCAGAGGCTCAAAGTCATACTGAAGTCCCTGCGGCACTGAAGTGGACTCAAAATAGAGATGCCTCCACTTTCCCTGCTGGTAGAGCCGAGTCATTTAGCTATGCTGAGGCTGCATCTGCCCCTACTTCTCCCGCGTGTCTCTCTCTCTTCAGGAACCCCTGTGAGGCAGTCCTTTTAGGGCTGTTTCACTTTAGCTCACTCACAGTTTTATTAGCACAGCTGGAAACTCCATGGCCAGTGGATGTGACAGCCACCTCTGACAAGGGAGCTGGGGTTTCTGGAAATGGGGCTTCTTATGGGCCATTGCTGTCACATCCTGTCCTGAATTGCTGAGTATCATCCAAACCCAAATGACTGTGCATTATGGTACTGGGTGCTCTGGATAATGTGCCGTCTCATTTTTTTCACAGTGGGTTTTAACTCCAAAGATGACTTCCAGGGTAGGATCCCAAACAGAGGGAATCTGACTGAATGGAAATGAAGGTTTACCATTGAATCGTTACCTTGAAAAATTGAATTTCCTTTTCAGGCCACTCTAGAATAATTTGTATCTATGAAGATTATTGTTATACCACTGAAATATCACCTGATAAGTGTAATGAATATTACTGAAATTAGGTTTGTATGCCTTGTGTGTGCTGTGTTAAATTTAGATCATCTGATCATTCAAGCTGCTTTTTACGAATGTGGTAGCCACACTGGCAAAAATTTGGGTGGGTGGACTTATTCACAAAATCTGAATAAATTTATGCTCAGTAAATGTGAATTCTGCCAAAAGGAGAGAATTCAAAGTGACAGTTGAAGATGCTTTCATATATTCTTAGGGTCAGTGTTTGGGACTGATTTTCTTTTACCATGACAATTTTTCTTCTACTAAATAAGGATAAGGGTTTGGTTGTTTTGTTTTTTCTTTTAAGTCAGTGGCTCTGCTAGCCACTTTTTCTTAACAAACAAGTAAGTAGAGCAAGGACCCTTAGATACTGAGCAACTTCTAGAGCTACTCATGTAATAGCTTATTGTGAAATGGACTCCTGGAGGTCATTGTGTTCAGCCTACTTCTCAAAGCAGAACCAACATCAAATTTGGATCATAAACTATATACCATTAATTCATTATTTCAGATGTTTACTATATATACTTGTGATACATATTTCATGGCATAATATTAATAAAGAGAAATTATACATGCATGACTATGAAAGCAACCCATAATTCAGTCCATTCAAAATCCATTTTGACTGCCCTCCTGTTGGCCTTTCTTCCCTCTCATTTGGAGGAGAGAGCCCAACCACTGTCCAGCAGCTAAAGGAGGGTGTGACATTTTCCTGGTGATAGTGCCACAGTCTGAACAAGTCACCCAGAGACAGGCAGTCTAATCCAGTTCCCTTCTTGTCCTGAGCCCATGTGGTTTTGACATCCCCCTAAACTGTTTACTGCACAGCATCACAGCTTCAAGATTTGTTTCTCCTCAGTGCATGAGGGAACACGAACTTGTATTCTTACACAATGCTTACACTTCACAGTCCCTTGACTGCTCAGAGGACTGACACATTTTATTATTTTAAAGAGTTGTGATATAAAAAGGTAAAGAATTGTCCTGACAGATACACAAAGGAAGCAAACTAGTGATTTCTGATGTTCGTCCCTCTTAGGGTTGTTAATTCCAGGTGTCCCCTGGAGACCATCACCACTCTGTCACAGGAGGCTGTGTGCTTCCCCTGAGCCCATCACACAGAGGCAGGTTAGTTAAAAGAGGGCTGGAGAACAATCCGTTGATGGATATGCCCTTTAGTTGCTCCTGGTCTGTAGGAAATGCCCCAAAAACAGCTTTCTTGGTTTTAGAAGGGAGATTTCCGTTTGCTCAGGTAAGGGTTTCTAACTCACAGCACTGTTTTTAAAGGTGGATATTGCTTTGTTTTGTGACTGCTTTGTAGGTGGTGAACACTGGCTATAATGAACATGGCTCAGTACAAAAGAGCCAGGTAGAGACAAGGCTCTTTTGAATTTCTTTTTCCATTTACTCCAAACTCCAGACTACCACTCTTTAGTGATCGTGACAAGGCTTGTGTGTGATGACAGTGAGAGCTGAAAACTAGCAGAACTGATTTGGAGAGCTTCAATGTGGAAAGCAGGGCAGCACTGCATGGTTTAGCAGCTGCAAGGACATCAGCTCCTCTGAGTGTGTTATACAACTCAGTAGCCTCCTGAATACTCAGTTCTGCAAAATTATCTGGGCATTGGCCAAAGAGAGGTTTTGAAAAGGTTTGCCTCCCCTGGAAAATGAATCATTTTCTCTAGCCAGTGAGCAAACAATACACATAACTGCAGGAAAGCCCTTCTGAGCTGCCCTCCCATGGCAGAGTTTCCCAGTTACAAACTGGGACCAGGTTGTTGGGATTTGCTATCTGTGGTAATGATTCTTGTAACGCTTAACTACAACTGTGTAGCCACAATTCACAGTGTCATCTGTAACAAAGGAGTACTCTAGGGTCAATTCCATTCATATTTGTTTTCTCAGGGAGGAAAAGGAAAGAATTATTTATGCGTGACAGTAAAATCAGTTTTGTAAGGAAAATGCTTCACCATTGGTTCTTTCCTGAAAGACATTATCATTTTTGAAGGCTGTGAGCATTTCTTCACAGCTGCACCTCAGCTTTATAACAGCTACTTACAATACATGAATTAAACAGATAACTTCACCAATCATATCCTTATTTAGTGGCACCCAAATATTACAATGCCTGTAAAGAGGAACAGCCAAAACAAATTGTTGGTTTGGTTTTATTCTGGATGTTGCAGCCACCAAATGAGATGTGAAATTACCACTTTATTTTTTGATGGAGACAAAGACTCATTTTGGTAAATAGTCACCACGAACCGTAATGCATTTGCAGAGTGATAAGAGTACATTACTGTCTGCTACATCAGCTTGACTAGTCACTCTGACTGGTTACTCAGCTGGCACAAATGACTGTATTGAAGCCAGGAAAGTTATGTCAGCTGCAGTGATAGCGTAGCTCAGTATAAGTAAATATACCCATAGATGCTTCATTTGAAAGGACTGATGGAAAGGTGCACCAATTACTGTCAGTTGCTCATGGTGCTATTAAGGTATGAGCAGTATTGTGCTCCTATGTTTCTCATTCAGGGCATGAATTTGATTGTAGTAGTGTAACCTGAGCATGAAATGCTATTTAAACATAATGGCTCAATTACCTCAAGCATGTGCAGGCTGTAAAGAAGCATCAGACACTTTTTCATGTTTGTCTGTGAAGTGCCTAATGTGCTTTTAGAGCTACACAAATAATAATGAACAATAAAGACCAAACATAAGTGTATCTGAGGCTAAACTGCAAACATTACAGATACCTCATCTGACAGGCAGGGAGATTTGGCCATAGAGAGGTAAATAGTTAGGGCTTTGAGATGCAATTCAAATAAAATTTTTCTGAGGGTCACGGGAAAAAAACCCAGTAACTTCTCTTTATGGCTACTATAGATGAAAAAATTATGATCTTTATAGTGACAATAGGCTATGTTGTTTTTCTGTACAGGTATGAATCTTTTGGGTTATTTGCTGATAAGTAGAAGTAGTCACGAGATTGTAAATGTTATAAAACACTAAGGGATGAAAGGCATTTTTTAGCAAGAAATAATACACTGCACTTGTTATTTAAGCTGTTTCATAGAATCATAGAATCATCCGGGTTGGAAAGGACCTCCAAGATCATCAAGTCCAACCCTTGATCCACTACGGCCGTGGTTACCAGACCATGGCACTAAATGCCACATCCAGTCTCATCTTAAAAACTTCCAGGGACGGAGAATCCACCAGTTCCCTGGGCAGCCCATTCCAATGTCTGATTACCCTCTCTGTAAAGAATTTCTTCCTAATATCTAACCTAAACCTCCCCTGGGAGAGCTTAAGACCATGACATCTTAACTCACTGATAGTTGCCTGGGAGAAGAGATCAATCCCCACCTGGCTACAACCTCCTTTCTTGCTTCAGTTCCTTCTTAGGTCTTGCACAAATATCCTCTAGTCCTGATGAACATTTTCTGAACTTCAACTGAATGCAGAACCATCAAAGTATCATTTATTAAAAAATAAAGTGTGTTTGCGTGAAAGGGGGAAGCACATTTCTGGTGAGAGAATTTTCTGAACTCCTCTACATTCATTATGTATAAAAATTCACTTAATTTATGTGCTCTGGTCTTATCTTCTTTGAATGCTTCTTTTGTGCCTTGACAAGTTATTGTTGCATAGTCTTTCTACCAGGATTTTGGCTTTTGATGGCTTTGTAAAAGGTTTTATTATTACTTCTTTTATAGCTTTTGTTCTTTAAACTCTTTGGCCTGCTTTGTTGTGTTTTACATTTAACCTGCCAGAGCTCATTCTCCTCTATTTTCCTCATTTGAGCATGATGTCAACTTTTTAAAGGTCACCTTCTCCCTTCTGAAACCTCATCTAAAACACATGTAACTGATCAAAGCAACGATGCAGTACGTTAAAGGTGAAGCCACTGCTGGTAAGTGAAAGTTGCAGTGGCAATGAGATATCCAAACAGGAGGGGAGAGCCTTGGGGTGGTCAGTAACTGAGCTTCAAGAGGACTCAGAAACCAGTTCAAAGCCTCTTTTTTTGCCTCTGTATCATCTTCTGCCTAGGAATTTGAACAAAGTGCTGTTGCTTTTTATTGCCCTGAACACAGAAGGATAAACAATGGCAATTGTAAACAAGCAGAATTGCAGCAAAAAGTCCCCCTTTATTCAGTTTTTCCTTCTCATGGACCTAAGACCCTCTGGCTACCCATTTGGGTCAAAAAAGGAAAATATTAAAACTGTTGAATGGCATTAATACTATGCTTAGAGAGATGCCATATGTTGCAACCGTGACACACTAGAGTGAAGGAATGCTGACTTTGCCATAAAACAGTCTTGTCTCAGGGAGCAAATAAAACAGTGTTATGTTGTATTATTACTGGTTATATTCAGACTATTGTTGCTCAATATGCCGAAAAACTTTAAAGCAGAGCATACACATTTAAAAAAGTAGCACAAATAGATTCAGCTGAGACAAATATAGAGAACAATTCTTTTTTGTTTTTAATTCTGAAGTCTGGGAATAATGTTTAAAAATGAAGTAGGGTTTATTTCAAGGAACAACGTTTGAGTTGTCTGCATAAAAGAAAACAAACATCTTGATGTGAAGTGACATTTGTAGCAACAGCATCTACTCAATTTTGACACCACTTAGGAACACATAGAGTAACATCAAGACTTCATTTTCCAATATTTTGAAAATTTGGAAGTACATGCTTGGACATGCTTAGCGCAGATGCGGTATTGTTTCACTTAAAAAAACTCAGAGTAACCAGCAATGACTCTCTACAAGTAGGGTTTAAGAGGTTGGTCTGTTACAGCCAAAAGTTTCAGCAAATTATTTCTCTGTGAACACCATAAAAATGTTCCATAACTGTGTTGCATACATGGGTTTTATTTCTGATTTTTTAATTCCTTTCTCTATCACAGCTTCAGGCTGGCCTATGTAATTCATTTCCATGTATTGTTAGGTGTGATGGGATTTATATAGATTTGAAAACCCCCTTACAATAATTAAGTTATGTGACTATTTTCCAACTGCCTTCATTTATTGCTTGAGAAATAGCACAGACTTTTTATGGATCACAACTGAAAGTAGATAAAACTTTCTGAGATTGCATCAGTGGCATAAGGTGGTGGCTCTACTGTCGTATAAAACACTGTACAGTTAGGTTAATTGTGCTCTTTTACAACAATGTGAAGCCATTCCTTTTACAGCAGTGTTCCTTATGGCTCCTTGTAGTCTCATAGGCATGGTAGTCTCTGAATTCTGTTGTTTTTAACACTTTAAAAAATTCACTATTTATTGGTTTGGTGGGAGAGGAACAAAGCAATGAAAAAACGCCATTGGATAGCTGGCGCAAAATTATTCTTTTGCTCTTATTACAGATGCTGTCAGGAAGTAGCTCTCCATTAAATATGTGGTGCTAAGTCCCCCATCTATAGAGGAGAAGGTGTATCAGTCATTAAGGAGCTGCAGATGCTTACAGTCTGTAGTGGTACCTCTGTTCTGCAAATCCTGTAGTGTATCATAGAATCATGGAATATGTTGAGTTACAGGGACCCATCAGAATCATCGAGCCCAACTCCTGGTCCTGCACAGATGCTCCAGGAGTCACACCATGTTTATATAAACATCTGTAGCAATGTTGTGGTTAATATTGTAGGGAATTAGCACGACAAGATTCAGTGTGGGACACTATGGAAGTAGAATGTGATAGCTACTTTAAACAAAACTGATCTCACTCCCTTGCACTTAGATTTCATTCTTTGCCCAGGCATATACCCATTTGGTTCAGCCAGGACATGGGATGCTGGCTATTGCATCCTCATCTCTCGTTTCTTTTGTGACTGGTAGCAATCAATTCTATATTTGAATGTATGCTTTATGCCCACTAGGTGTAGATGGTGTTTAGATTTCTTTCATCTCGTTATTTTGCTTCAAACCTTGTAAGTCTTGGGCAAAATTTTTGTGTTTCCTGGTTCTTTTTGCCTTACTTTCTCTTCATCATCTTATCCTCTAATCATTAGGCTGGCTTATTATTCATACCTGGTCATTCAAATGAAATCACACATGTATTGTTCTGTAGCAATTAATGTGTATCACGTTCACACTCACATTTTCCTTCACGCTCTTTCCATAGCAGTTGATATTTCTGTTACAAATTCCCACTATCTAACACTACTAATCAGCTATTTCTCAGAGAGCAGCAGAACCCCACCTAAGCCTTTCGAAAGAAGGGGTGCAGAGGAACTAGGAATTAAAAAAAACCTAAACTGAGTCACTTAAGGATTGACATTCAAGCAGGAATTACCTGAAGGACTACCACTCTGAACCTGTCTTCTCTATGTGCGGTAAACCACTGTGGTTTAGCTCTTTTATCAGAAACATTCATGTTTCTACCTGCCTTTTTTTTTATTTTTATAATAATTCTGATCAAGTCTGGGGTCATTTTCCTGACAAACACAAAGCTTAGCTCCACTTCCCCCCCATGACTTCACCATCTCTCCAGCCTGTTGTAAAAATGCTGTCTCTTCCAAAATGCTGCTCTTCAATTTGTATTCCTTTGAACTCCTGATTTCTGGATTCTTACAACATCATCTTCAAGATTCTCTATCTCTTCAGTCTAGGCCCTTGTCTCTCCTAAAACAATTTGTAAAGGAACACTTTCTAGAAGCACAAGGAAATAATGGGTCTTTCAAATACCTTTAAGTGGCCCTTTTAAGCACATTTTAAACTATGTAGTCAAAACCTTCACTTGATGTAAACTTCAGAGCTCACTGGCTCCAGCTCAGTTTACTTTTATTTCACAGCTCTTGGAATTTCAGAAGCTGTCAGCTTGAAGCCCCAGTTTGAGGTCTTTACTGAGTTTGGTGTCCGAATTCCCCTAAGGGTGATTGTAACTAATGGAACAATTAATAAAAATTTGCAAAGGAATAAAAATCAAGCAATTCAGAATGAAAATGAATAAAACACTGTATAAAAAGTTCCATCTGAATCTGAAAGCATTCAGATCCTGTAATGAGATATTTAATTACCAAGTAAGGTTTAAATATTATAAAAAATCAAATAATACTTCTATCATGCATTCATCCTTAGCTAAGCAATTCTTGTTTTGGGAAAGTAATTGCAAGACACTAAAGTCAGTTTTGTTATACATGTCCAAGGCAGAAAATTAAAATCATAACAGTTATATAGGACAATTTCTTCTAGGATCCAATTTAAGAAATTGATTTTTTAAAGGATAAAGACATGAGACCACCAAGTATGTAACCACATGCATGATTTTGATGTGTTCTGACCAGGAAACATCCATGCAAATAACAGGTTGGACCAGAGAATCTTAACCTGGAACTTTCTGTTTCTTAATATGACTTTTTTAAAATGCTTTTTTCTTCCAACCTCTGCTCTGTAACAAGAGAACACACTTGGAACAGAAGGTACCTGCTATTACATTTACTTTTATTATACACCAGGCTTATTTGAAAGATTGATTTATACGTCTATCACTCTTCTTTAAACCTGAACCACAGTAGAGTTCATCCTTACATTTCATGCAATTCTTTAATAAGTATTTTCCACTCTATTGCCAAACAGTCAAGGAAAGTATGAATTATCTTGATTAATACAATGGTTATAATGGAATATAGATACTGTCATTTTAATTCCACAGCTCAGCCGGGGCATTAGCATACATAGCTTTACATCATCAAACAGCTACAATTTCCCCATAGACTTTTAAGATAAGAAGACTTAAAATTGCATAGTTGCAACAGCTTAACAAGGGCACTCCTTTCAGGAGGAGAGTGATTTACTGTCTTTATGACAAACACACTGCCTTCTGCACTTGTCATTGGCCATGTGCAGTCACACTGCTTCTTGGCACAGCTACTGTAGGTTGGTTTGACCACGGGAAATATTTCTGCTCTTGGGTGTGTCAGACTTAGGCACAACTACATAAGCGACTCATAAAAGATGCGTGAGGCCAACACTCTAGGCAAAGCTAGGATGTCAAAAGTTTCTGAATATCAAGCCAACAGGGGGCTGTAGACAAAAATGCAGAATTCCTGTACTTCAAAAGCTGCTAGGTTATGTTATTCTGGGTTTACAAATTTGCATATATCTGATTGAAGTTCATACAGCAACCCATGGGATAGCTCTTCTCCCATCCCTCTTCACAGATTACAGGAAGACATTTTCCCATTGGCTTTCTCATGCAGCAGAAATCCTGTAACAGGTCACATGGTTCTTTTTTCAAACCCAGATAAAACCAAGGCAACAAAATCCTCTGCAACACAGCAACAATGGTGGAAAAAACCCAGCAAAAACCATGAAAAATGTGATACAGAGCTGTATCTAAACTGTGTTTAATACATTCAAAAGGTCAATACGTGCAATGGCTATTATACAACAAGGTAAACTTATGCTTTATTTTGTAAGTAGAAATGCTGAATCTTAACTCTTCTTGGTTATGAGGTATCTGGGAACCTTGAGATTAAATCCAATGCAAAGCCACTTTTCTGAATGACTCGGCAGGAAGATTTTCTGCTTCCAAAATGTCCAACATTCTCAGAAAAATTGGAATCAGAAGATCATATTTCTTCCTTAACTATAAAAAAAAGATCCAAACTCTTCTTAGTATATTTATTTTTAAAACAAGAGTCCAAATTTCTCAAAATCTGAAAAGCTAAGATGCTTAGTTTGTCCTTAGTGCTGGCAGATCTTAGTGTCACCAAATATTTTCAGGTTATTCAATAACATGAGAAGCACTAGTTAGAAAGTGTTCTGACAACCGCTTTTTCTTCCCATTTGCAACCCAGTAGGCCCCAAATGTGGAAGGCTGAGCCATAAGCCTTATGACTGCTATTTCTCTCAGCATTCAATGCTTTTCCCCAGCCTATAACTCTCCAGGGAAACTATTAGTTAATCGTCCTGAGATCTCCTTTTTTTGAAAGCCAAGAATTCTCCGTGGAAACTTGTACCTGGCTATTCACTTGAATGCTGGGGGAGGCAGAATCCATTTGCCCACTCTATCCTGGACACATCTTCCTCTTGTGATATACTCACTCTGACAGATGTGACCATCAAAAAACCTATTTTGGCTAAGCTGTCTTAACTTCATCCCAGAGTTATCACTCCACAATTAAAGCTCCAATTCTGCACATTCAAGGCTGTAATACTGAACAGTTCTATCTATTTCCCTATCAATTCTATTAGTGATCCTTTAAGAATTTTCCTTTCCTGATCCTTGCTAGTGTTGCTGTCCCTAACTTTGAAAAATCTCTTCTGCTGGCAAAGCGACAACCAGTTAAATCCTAGTGGACATGAATAAGGGATCAAAATATTATATAACAAATACAGATACTTTAAAAAATACTGTGATGGACCACGCTTGCAAAATATTAGTCCAGATAATCTCTAATTTGGTGACTGAACTCTGTGGGGATATTTTACCTTGTGTCTCAAAAGTTCTCACAAATACCTATCTCATGTTGTCCCAATTAACTTGGCTGCTGCAGAACTGCAGCTGTGTGGCCTCCTTCCCCCAGGATGCTCATGGAAGTGCCTGCCAGATGAGGTAGCAAGCCTTGGCTCTGACCTATTCTCGTGGTTGTCTGAAAGAATGGCTTTTACAATGCTGGATTGTCTTATTTATTACTCCTAGTACAAATTCAGGGGTGTTTTGCTCTCTCCTAGAATGCTGACATTAAAAATAAAAGTTGAGACAGCATAGATGGAGGTGGGAGACCACAGTTCTGTAATGCTGTATTTATACCTACCCGAACATAGTTACTGCTGGCGCCGCACACCTTAGTGAACTTTGAAACCCAACACTGAAATGAGAGCTGTCTTCATGCTTGAAGAGCCAAGGGGCAAAAAGGCCTCCAGTGGGAAATGTTGCCATGTTCAATCTCTTCTAAGAAGTACTTTTGAAGATATTATTTTGCAGTTCTTGTCACTTTCTCTTTCCACTCCCTGCAAAAAAAAATAAATAAAAGTTGTCTTTCTCCAGATGATTTCTCTGCTCTGTAGGGAAGGAGGAAATTTCCTTAATTTATTTAAAGAAAACCACCTGGCATCCCCATGTGCTCAGGTTTCCATCTTACTTTGGAGGTGACTTAGTCATCAATCCAGGTGATGGAAAAGAGTTTTCTTCTTATGCTTGTGTGAGCTGCTCCCTTTCCCAGTCCCAAAGCAGTTTATCTGCTCAGTAGAGATATTGTTGATTTAGAGGCACTCCTCCAAAAGTAGCAGAGCATTAGGTTTCCACAGAGCAGGGCTCTAAATTGCGATGTTATGTTGCTGAAAACATCCTCCTTCACAAATGCCAGTGAAATTGCCTGAGCTCCTCTGTACAGAGGAAGAAAATAACTTATAGGCAATAACTAACCACTGTGATTCCTTTGCTTCTCAATGCTTCCATTATCCAAATTTACTTGCCAAATAACTGATATGAATAATGGCCTGTAGATTTTCCAATAATTTCCAGTAATAAAAATACTCAATTTTTAGCATTTATTAAGTACAGAGGTTGCATGACATTCACATTCTCCAGTTACACATAACTTTTAGAAATAAGCTGCCAGTTCAAAGGTTTCTGATTACAAAAACTATTGTGCCCAGCTATTCTGCTTTAAAATAGATGTGTAACATTTGCTCCCTCTCTAGTTTGCAGTCAGGAACATTCCTGATTTGCCACTGCCTTTGCAAGCTCTCTATGGAGTACCAACGTCACTGATCAAAAAAGCTTTAAACATTCCGAAAGATTATTCTTAAAATGTGTTTAACTTCTTTTGATCATCTCACTTCAAATGAAAGATACTATCAGGAGATATAAGCTGGTAGATATTTAAGCAAGAGGAAAAGAATGATGAAGTGATAATTAGGTATTGTACTTGGAGCAGAAAACCAAAATTAACATGTGCTAAGCTAAATTAGAGAATTTCTGATTCATGCTGATCCAGCACATTGATGCAAACAGCCTTGCTTCTGCCCTTTGCCTCTATTTCCAAGTTCCTCAAGTATCTCCAAGTTTTCCTACAAAATTGCAGCAGCTATGAAGTGGGAGCTGAAGGCATGACTGTGTCTTGCAGCCAGATCTGAACAGCTGCTGCTGTGCAGACTGCAGGGGCAGCAGCTGCCGTCCAACAGGGAACATCTGTCAGCCTGGACTGCTCTGAGGGGCCTCCATCTCTCAGCAACCTCCTTTCCTTGAAGTCTTTAAGCAAAAGGTCTTATATAAAACTGCATAATACTGAAATAATTTTGTGGCACTTGAGGCTTAAAAACCCCTAAATGTTAAAGAATTATATCAAGCATACAGTCTTAAGTCAGACTTAAACATCAAATGCCCATCAAACAGAGAACACATTCTGTCTAAAGACTGTAGCTTTAAAAGAAAACGGAGTCAGGTCTACTTCTACATGGCTGAACTTCTATGTGATAAGATAGGCTTTTTTCAGTGTACAGTTAGCTCTCCACTCTGTGTACACTAGCGATTAAAATATCTAGAGTATGATGAAATGTGATCTCATATCCTATTTGAGTGGCCAAGTTAAATTAGAGGCAATTAGGACTAATTTGGCTTCTTCCTGAAATCATAAACGTGCAGATGAAAGCTCTGATTAGAGAACAGGGAGTGTAGCTTTATTTGATTTTTGGCTTTGAATGGCTAATGTGTTCTTACCTTTGAAGATCTGAATTACTGAAATAACAGCAAAATAATAAAAACATCAAAGTTAAATTGATTTTTAAAGATTAAATGGATGAATTAAAGTGGAGAGGTATGAATTTTGTATGCAACTGGCAAGACCTCTTCATGTTTCAAAATATCTGAATAGCAAACCCCTTGTAAAATATACTCTGCGATGTAAAATGCGTTAAACAAAAGATTCCTAAATTTTCAGGTCTTGATCCTGTAAACTGAGGAAGCAAAATAACTCTCTATTTCTAACAGGGATCCCTATAAAACAGAGGGAAATCCCTTCTAGTCCTATGACTGAGATTAATTGTATTTTACCTCAAAGAATAGTTTCAGTCTAACTTTCTTGCAGCCATAGACTTCATGGCTCTAAAACTTCAAGCATTTGTTCAGCAAACAAAATACAGACGTTCTGTTATGTCTCATTTTGAATATAGGTTTACACTTAGGAATAGCCTATTAAAGTAATTGTTTGTTTTTTCTAAGGCAAATTATTCACACATTCCTAAATATACAATATATGTGTATATATATATATATACACATATATATATGAGACTTACTCGACTCCTGTAGACAGAACACAATGAGATCTTGTACATGTCATCTAACCAGAGACTTGAAAAAGAATGTAATATTTATAAATAAGTCTGGCTCTTCATTGTGGAAAAAGCCTGTCATAGAAAAAAAACCCACAAACAAAACACATTAAAAAAATGTCATAGTGCAGTATCTGAGTTAAATGGCAACTTTCTGCCTATTGAGCAGGTTGGTTGTTTAAGGTGAAGGAATTTCTCTATATTCTTTTTTTTAAAAGCAGATAATTGAAATAGCTCAACCCTTAGGTCTCCAGGCACTCAGATGAACTACTGATCTTTCTCAAAGAAGTTTGACTCATGTCTTGCAAGTTTTAAACCTGTCACTTCTGCCCAAGTGAACTGATGAAAAGATAGAACAAAAAACTTTGGAGATAGTCTGTCTTCAAATGCCATTGGCATCTAGCAAAAGAATTTGTCTTTGTCTAGACAAACTAAGAAGGAAATATAATTTATTTTTCAAAAAGAAAAATGGTTTAATAGCCCAAGCATTGATTTAATAGACAAGCCATTAGGAGGCTGTATCAGTGCACTTCACGGAGCAGTGCCACAACTTTAGAAGGCACCAGTTTGGTCCATATGTTCCTTTATTATCAAGATCAGGCGGAATGTGGTCAGCCTGGTGCCAGTTCTTCTAGGGAGGTTATTAATTGTGTCCAGAGATCTACCTCAGCCTAAGTAGGTTCAAAACACTATTAAGCTTTATATTTGTGTATTATCATCTCATCTGAGTTGAGAACAGTCTCCATTTATGGTATTAAATTCAGGTTATTCTGAAGAAAAGAATGTAGGGTTAGGACTGACAGGTAGGTCCCCAAGCCTGTTATTTTACTTCTAGGCAAATCCTAAAATCCAATGTTGTTAAACATCGTTTGCCTATGTTTGCCCTTTAGAAGGCAATATAATGTCCTTAATCGTTCTTCATAACTTTGGGAAAATTCTTTTCTTCTGAACATACAGGTTATGTTTTCATATGGTTTTATCACCTCAGTTTGGTCAAGCTTTCATGATGCTTTATCTGAGCTGGTTCAGAGAGTTTCTGCACATGGAGACACTAAGTTTGTTATTTCAATATTTGTTTTTTCTGCTTAAGAGTAAATATTGTGTTAACTGTATGTCAGACACACTGTAACCAGTGGGTTGTGCTCCTAGAGTGTTATTGCTTGCTACTAGATTGTACCTTGTTCAGAATTTTCTTAAACTGTTTAGCCTTCATCCATAAAATTTTCTGCAGTGCTATTGCTGACTGACCAGACATCTAGAAACGCCAAAACCTGTATTGCTGATTGGTGTTTTGACAAGTTTCTTTTCTGAATTGCAACATGTTTAAGTTAAGCGAAAAATAATTCATGTGCAGAAAAAGACAAATATAGTAGCCAAATGACACTCTCTTTCTCAAGATTCAATATCTCCCACATACTGGACCAGCAGCATCTGCCCTGCAGCACAGCATTAGCTCAAGCTGGTTTAAAAAGGAATAGTGAGGAAGGGAACAAAATAAACACTTTATAGATGTGGAGGAAGACAAGATGGATACGATGTGTGTGTTTCAGACAGAGCAGAAGAGGGGTGCCTTTAAGAGGCTTGAACACTTTTTCCTTTGAGGTGTGATTTAATCTGTGTCATGTTACCTGCATAGTAGTGAATGTCTCCTAAGGGTTAAATATAGAGTCAATAAAACATATAAGAAAGACTCATACAAGGCCTAGATTAAATTATCCCTGAATTGAATATATTAGAGCTCAGTTAATTCCATTTTTTGATTTCCAGTTTATCCATTTGATGCCAGAAGTATGCTTTTTTTAAGGCACAAGTGATTTTTTTCTTAGAAATGGACCCCAGATGTTCTGACTGTCTTATCTTTGCAGTGCCTTTAAGAAGCATGTACAGAAACTAGGGTTTACTTAAGATGCTTGTTGCATCATTTAGCTCTGAAGAGAGCTCCAGTGCAAAAATAATGTCAAGATTCACATCAGTTTGTTGCCTGTTGTCTTTGGGGAATGTAAGAAGCTCTGTGTGTGTGTATACATATGCACAGCAGATGCATAGCCTACTACAGAGTTTTGAACTCTGTGTGTGAATTGCAAATATGTCTTCTGAGAGTAAGGAAACTTGGAAAGAATGAGGTCATTGTGCATAATAAATCCCCTATATGCTTTTCTGCCCTGAATCCCACAAGAGAAACATTTCAGAAAATGTTACTCTATAATTTACATTCCTATTGCCAAAACTGGGAAACAAAGCACAGATATGGTATGAGGAATGGCTTGTTCATTTTCAGGGGAAGGAAAAAAAGATTGAGATACAACTGGCTGGAAAAAAAATTTAAGGTTCATTAAATCAAACATATTTAAAGGGGGTGAGACCAGAGGTAAGAATAAAAGAAAACTTTCATACAGTATATTTTTTACTACCATCCATAGCATCTGTGAGATATCACAGGTGTTAAATTAGCCACAGGAGGGCTCTCCTGTTCTTCACTTGAAGAAATGTATTAGTTGGAACTGTGAAAACTGCAGGGGAAAGAGCAAATTTATATTCCAGCAACAAGAATATTGGGCATAGTGCCCTGGTTCACAGGGCATCCTCTGATTGCAAGTAACTGTCATTTAAAACGTGGTGTTAGCACAGTAACTGCACGCTTCACTTCTCCATCAAAAAACAGTCATTAAAACACTGTCACAAGATCAACTAGCTCTTGATCAGGCAGGAAGCGGGGAGGACTCCAAGCTGTAAAGAATTTCTCGTATAGCTGGGCACGGAGTAGGGGCTGGTGTTTAGTCATGAGAGATCGGTAATTACACATGGACATTTGTTCCTCTGGCCCCTTGCCGGCACGGGGATTAACCGCACACTGACATCTGGAGCTACACGGCCTCCCGGGCTGCCTTGTGCCTAAGCAACAGCCTGTTATAGGAAGTCTGAGGAAGAGCTCTGCATGTTGGCAGCTCCTGCAGGATTTCTACTTACGAGAGGCAGAAGGTCCCCAGGGGTGCCGATAGCAACTTACTGAAGTATCTGATTGCCTTGCAGTCTCGCGGTTAGACTCGAAACGGCCTCAGGAACTGGACAAGAAATAATAGCCTCACTTAACCAGCAAACTGAGCAGCGAGGTTCTAAGGAGCATTAATATGCTCAGGTCCAGAATTGTGATCCAAATTTTTTGCCTGATCCCTCCCAGCAACAGCCTGGTCCTGGCACCACCTAAATTCCCTGAGGGCTCCACATTCTGTCTGCAGTTCCAGAAAATGCTGTAAGCTATGTAATATCCTTAGGGGCCTCTGCCTGAAAATCTAGACTCTGTAAGCCAAAGTGGCATCCCTGACTTCCCAAAGCGATTTTCAGACCAGGATCATACATCCTTCTTAACTGTTAACATTTTCCCTGTCTCAGTTTTGACCTGTGATAGTCTCATTTCTGAAAAAAAGACACAGAAAGAATAGCATGGAGATATTAGAAACTTTTCTAACAAGCAGCTTGGAGGCTCTTGGCTTTGCACTGCTGAGAATTTAGTGCATACAAACTAAATTGTGCATTCGATCTTGGGGCAACAAAAAGGTTTCAGAACTGCTCTGATTAGCTGTACAGAAATTTATATTTGTACTCTCACAAAGAGCAACTGAACGTTTTCTGCTCAAAGTTTGAGCAGGAGTAGTTATTGACTACAATTTTAATCCTTTGTGGTAGCCCAGGAGCTGCTAAGAACACTTGTCTATGCATATGGGAGAATTGAGTTCACTTCTATCAGTCTGTTGGCTTTCTCTTCCTAGAGAAATACCCTAATACCAGGTAAAGTTCTGCTTTTGCTGATTTTCATTCTTGACACAGCATTCTTAAAACTGTCACCATGTGGGCAAGAACATAAAATTCAGGACTTAAAGATAAGCAAGAAGGAATTTCATTCTGTAGGTGGAGGTTAAAGCAGTCCAGTGGGGTTTGGCTTAAAGTACCACTTGGCTTTGCTTTGTTAAAGGCTGTAAAAAATGAATTATCGTTCTGCCTCAGCTGAGCTTACACAGGAATGATGTTCACTTTTCCCAAAGAGCTCTCCTAGGCTTTTTCCTTGTTAGAAACCTTGTTGGAAGTTTTTGCCTCCAACTAGGGAAAGGAGTGTTTGGCTGAATATGAAACCTCTGGAGAGGGAAGAAGCTCATATGCATTCCTGTGTTTCCTTACACTTGATGTTGACTAGCTTCAGGGAGTTTCCTGCTCAGTGGTTTTCTTGTATATCTAACTTTTGGAGAATTCCTGTTTCTTTTGTCTTATACAGGAATACTAAGTGCCCAGCTAGGGATTTAGAATTCTCTTTGAAGGTTTTAGGTATTTTACTGGTTCAAGTCATTAGCATATGGATAGAGATATTACATAGGCATTGCGTCTGGTTTCTGGATGTCCAGCTAAACCCTGGCTTGCCCTTTCCATTCTTAGTATTCTCCTCCTTCCACATCTTTGCTAACCAGAATGAGAATTGCCTTTTCTCTTACAGAAATTACCTTTATGTTACAGTGCTCTTCAAAAGCTTAATTTCCTAAAGATCAGAATTTGTAACATTGTCATTTTAAAATGCCTTTTTACAGAAAAGTTCATTCTTACGTTGCTAGTGTTTTAAATACAGACTGCTCAAGTAGTTTCCAAATTTTGCTGAAAGACATTTCTTCTGGTAATCTTGCCATCAGAAAATGCCTGAATCAAAAAGATGCAAAATCTAGATATTTTTATTCACTCTTCTTGTCTGTCAAAGTTTGATTAGTGATTCTCTTCCTCTTTCTGTGTCAACACTTCGAAGTCCTTGCTTTCCATAACTGTTTTACTTGCATTAGCCGAAGCTTTAAACCACATTTCTTCTCCACCTTTTCAGTTTCTGATTTGCCTTAATGAGATTTTCTATTGTGTTCATTGTTGCACCAAACATTCAATTCCAATTCTGCACTTTTTCCAACACATCCATCTTTTTACCTTGTCTTTCATGGTGTTGCATTCCTGCCTTCTAGTTGTTCAGCTGAGGTTCACTTGCTTTAACAGTAGTGTTAGTCTTTCAAAGTAATCAGGCTTGGGCAATGTGTGACTATAACGGAGGCTGTGAAAAAAAAAAAAAAAGGGAAAGAGAGAATAGAAATGCTTCCTGTCTTATTTAAAAGGATATATTATGTTTCCTTTGCTGCTTCTGTTGTTCTAACTTTATGACCTAAGCAATATTACTTGCTCCTAAGTGTTGCTCTGCTGCAGTTTTCGGCTGCTGAATCAAAATAGTCATTTTCACTGCCAGGCTCTTCTCTGTCAATTAACACATTTGGGGTTTCTGGCCATAGCCTTCTCTAAAATGACCTGACTACAAGTTTTAATAATGTGAGGAGGTTTGTGTATCTCAGGTACGAGAAATGGCTACTGTCTAACATACCATTCACTGGAGCCTAATTTGGACCTTTAAGCTGGTTTTTTTAGAGTACTGCAATAAAAGCACCTGAAACTCTTGCTTAATTTAACATAGTCTGCTGCTTTTGTTTTCGGTGCTGTGTGATGTTCTAGCTGGCTGGATAAGCCTGAGGTCTATGAAAGTGCAAAGCCTTCAGTGCTTGGATCACCTGCTGCTTGTGGTATGCCACACAAGAATTTATTTCCTTCTGCATCAGCTGCTTACGCATAAAACTGTAGGAAAATAAAGCTGAAAAAAAGTTTGGCAAATTATAGAGTCTGCTGCTCTCCCACAACATTCCTGACTGTCTCTTAAAGATTTCCTGTGATAGAGATCCTTTCAAAGTCATTTATCCAATTCTTTAGCACTCTTAGCATTAAAAAGTATTTTGGAAGTTCAATTAGCTCTTCTTTCACCTCAGGTCAATAGTTTCTTGTCCTCCCTGTTACAGCTATGGACAATAGACTGCTCCATTCCTTTTTGAAGACTCTTAGCATGTCCGAAAACTGAAGACTCTGAAAAGACCTCATCCTTCTCTTTACAAGAAACGATCCCACGTCTTTCTTAGGTCATGTTTTCTGATCATTTTTGGGATATTGACCCCATACACACACTCTGCCATTGACTGTAATGGGCATTGCTGTTCCTGGAACAGAACAGAGCAGTGGGAAGGATCTCTTAGATTAAAACTCCCTGGCTTTCTTATTGATAACTTGGT
The DNA here is from genome assembly GCF_036250125.1 of Pseudopipra pipra. Lineage (NCBI taxonomy): Eukaryota > Metazoa > Chordata > Aves > Passeriformes > Pipridae > Pseudopipra > Pseudopipra pipra. Next base: position 24,866,287 of record NC_087551.1, read on the forward strand.
TACATCGACCTGAATGTGGACTCATGTTCAGCTTGTGATCCAGCATCATCCATCCATCCATCCAAAACTAGTTGTTTTGCAACCAATTAAATCCATTTAAGTGCAAAAGCTTGCATTCATCCCAGCTTTTCATGGTTATTTCCAATTATTATTTTGTTTTTTCTTCCTGGCTTTGTCATCTACAGCTTTGTTATTCATTCTCTATCTATTTCTTCCTGTTGACTATATGAGGCATCCAGCTAAGCCATAGCTGTCCAAATTGGGGATTCCTAAAGTCAGATAAGGTAGTTCTTACCTGAAAGATGGCAGTTAAATTTAACACACAGAGGAGTAACTGAGAGCATAGTTATAACTGAACAGTCAGTGTAATAAATACATGCCTGACCATTCCCTCTAAAAAGCAATTAGGCAAAAGATCAACACATCAGAGTCAGCTATGTTCTACACTCTGTCAAATGGAGGCAAACACTTGGATAGATCTGAGAAGACACACTTTGTTTCTTACCTAAAGCAGTCTTGCAAAGTGCAGAGACCAGGGGAATATCTGAGAAGATTCATTATGCATTCATTATGCAGGTCACACAAATTGTCAAGGGGAGATTTTCAGATTCCTCAGCAATGGCAGGGCAACAGCTGCTGCTCTCAGGTTCTTGTAGGTGCACTGGTAGTACTGCATCAGACACTTCAGTCTGTGCTGGTTCACTGAACAGGTAACCTCTCCTCCCTGTGTTTCATTTCTCCAAACATGACATGGAGTTTCAGATTTCCTGTATAAATATTACATGACCCTCAGAAATTATTTATAACCAGTGCATTTGAATTCAGAACGAGCTGTAAAAATAAATGCCCAGTGCTTCAGAGGCAGTTTTACTTGTAGCAAATACAGATTAAATATGCATTTTGTCAGTTTATCACCTCTCAAAAAACATAAGGAAAAAAGTGATAAATGAAATTATTAAGATCCAAGCATGATATCAAAGTGCCTGAGGTCTGATCACTAGCTGTTTATAATCAAAAGGATGGGTACCAAGATAAAGACTGTCACTAGACCTCCATTTATAAACAGTAATCCTTGAATCATGTGTTGATATGGGCATTTGTAAAGATGATACTTTGCTTTATTTGGAAGTTAAAAATCAACCAGCAAACTCCATGTCCTCAAGCTAAGCCTGATGTTCTTTTCACTATACCAGTTCCTGAAAGGGAGAAGAAATACACTTAAGAAAAATAGTAAAAAATACATTTGTCAGTCTATTCAGATTCACTACGGTTCTGCCAAGATCAGCAAGCAGTGTGCCAGACTGGAAACAAGTGAGTTGTGGTGCTGTAGAAACTTTTTATTGTCCTAAAATCACTGAAGACATCAAAATAGACCCTGGGGAAAACTCCCTGTGTAAGAGAAAATCCTTTCAGACTGTGACAAAGTTGGGAGTCAGCAGGGAGAGCACAAGGAAGAAGGGTACAATAGGGATTGCAAGGTATAGTTTTGGGCTTTGAGGCTGTATAGTGCTATGAGAAGAAAAGCATGACGCAGACTGCCGAACTAGTTTTAGATGGTGCCTGTTAAATATTGTATATGTTCTGGTCATTGTTATTCAAAAGTAATTTTATGGTTTTTCTGAGTCTTAAGAGGAAAAGAGTCAGGAACAAAATTGACAGTTTTGGATCTTTGTTTCACATAAACAGCTGTAAGGCACTGTGTGCTCCATATTTTCTTGAAAAGGACTTACTACAGGACATTTTTTAATTCTATCGGGATAGGGTTGTCTACAAAAATTAAAAATAAAAAATACTGCTGCCAAAGCACTACCCATTATTTAAAGCTGCAAACCATTTCTGCTCTGGAGTCAGATTCCCAGTTAATTCATCTTTGGGTACAGCATTAATGGTTGGTGCCAACCTGAAGGAGGAATATGGTATATTTGGAGCTACTCTGGAAAAAAAGCATGAAAACTCTAAGAGAGAAAAATGGTCTCATAATTTGGAGAAGGAGACGCATGAAAAGCAGAATTTCAAGATAACTCTAGTCTTTACATTTAAAGGCTTGCACAGCTAAGGATGTGTACACAGCATTTTGAGTATCTCCAAACTGTTTTCTTTCAGAATATATATGTTTCAAAATACCATGCTGTATATGTTGTTCCATGCTCTGTGTTGTCTTTTATGCAGTCATCTCAAATGAAGGTTCAGCACTTATGAAGCAACTGAGAATCTCTGTCTGCCACCTGATGATACCTCTGGCCTCAGCCTGGAGAATTGTACTCATCATATAAAACCAGAGGTTCAGTGTTGTTCAGGACAGATGAGAGAAACCCAGAAAGAGTCCAGAGTGGAGAAATAACAACCAGATTCACAGAAAACACATCTTCTGAAGGGAAGCAGAATACATTTTTAAACTAGATAAGGGAAAATTAAAAGCAGTTTAATTGTAAGGGTCTTTTCTAAAAAGAGTTAGAATTAGAGTTACAGAATGATTCAGGATGAGAGAGCCCTCAGGAGGTCTCTAATCCAACTTCTCTCTCAAAGTAGGGGCAATGCTGAATTCAGACCAAGTTGCTCAGGATTTTGAACAGTCAAGTCTTGAAAACCTACAAGGAGGGAGAGTCTACAACTTGATCCTCCTAGTGAAAATACTGTCCTGATGTCCAGCCAAAAACTCCCCTGTTCCTGTCTCTCTTTTATTTATGAACACTGCCTCCTGCCACACACGCCAGTACAGAGCCTGGTTCCATCTTTTCTGTAAATTTCCTGTAGGTATTCAAAGGCTGCTATTAAGTCCCATTGAAGCCTCAACCATCTGTTCTTCCCATACATAAGACTGAAAAAGCCTCAAATGCATTACCACTGGAAGGCTTAACTTCAAGAGAGGTAGTGAGCATAGAGGCTTGAGAATAGTAATGTTGTCACCTTCCTTGCCAAGAATAAAAGAGAAAAATGTATGGTTATCCATTCATGGTGTGGAAATGCCAGGGGATGCTCAAGGTGCCTTCCAGCCTTGTTTTCTGCTGTTTTGATTTCATGTTAAAAGAGCATGTGAATACAAGCTCTAGTCCCAGCTTAGGGCCACAGAGCTACATACGTCACAAGACTGAGCCCTAGGTACATAATAAATCTCAGCACTTATTATTATTTCAGGAATTTATGAGTGCCTGAAAAAAACCAGGGGAATATAGTTATAATGGAAATAATGTTGTAGTCTGAATTATTGCAGTGTTAGCAGAAGTCCATTCTGCTTATGGTTAGTCACCTGAGATAAACTGAATACAGTTATCTTTCTAAAGGTCAAGGAATGGGTCTACCAATAATAGACCCTTAAAAAAATCTGTCACCTCTACTATCAGTCGACCACAACTCTTTGTATTTAATAATTTCTTTTTAATATTATATGCCTGTATGTCTAAATATCTATGTGGCAGAGATTGTTAATGTTATTACTATAGATACAGTATTACTGTAGGTACAATAGAAGTAGAAACCAGAATTTAGAAGAGTTGTCAAGCATGACGTTATGAAAACAAAAAAGAGAAGTCAGATTTGCCTGGTATCACACTGCTCCAAACCATGCAGGAATGGGAAGTCTCCCGTGGAAAACAGTGAATCAAATTCTCCCACCTCTCTCTTTTCCACTTAGGTTTTCTAGACGTAGGTACAAAAGCACTTGAAGTACACCAAATTAGTGGCTACTCCTGGAAATTTTACCTTTCAGTTGCTCTGTAGGAGGACACTTGACAATGACAGACAAGTGTTAAGGGGTACAGCCCTGAGCAGTCTAACACATCACCCACCCACTCCACGCTAGGTAGCCTGTGTATATGTCTGAAGGGGTAGGAAAGCAGCGTGCAGCAAAAAAATAAGCCAGGCACAGCTCTGTGCATCTTCAGGCAGCAGGGACCCCTTTCTGACCTATTTATTGTGAAACCCTGTTCATGCACTCTATTTTTGAAATCTGTCATTGTTCTTTTCACATCTCCATTGTGTTCTTACAAAAGAAACATGTTTTCTTCAACAAGGTTTTGATACCCAGCACAAGAACACCCACCTATTCTCTCTGTTCATTTCTGCTCTGCTGCCACAACCTGCTGATTGCAGAGAGAGTATTTCACTTCCATTATATTTTAAATAAAATGATAGGCTGGCTACATAGGCAATCCATTAATGTTACGCAGCCTAGTCACCGTTAATTATAGGTTTTAGACATCAGAAAGCTGGGTCAAAATTCTCCATTTTTCAGTGGAAAGCTGCGACATTTAAACGCTCTCTTCCGTGCACCACTCATTCACAGTTCTGCTGCTCAAAACTCAGTCAGTGACTCTTCTGTGGTAAGTGAGCATCTTCTCTTTCAGTTTGTGCCCAGAACAGAACCTAAAGCAAAACCTCATTAAGCAGAGTTCACTCTGCAGATGAGTGATTTGTTTCACAGTATGTTGGTGTGAAGTGGAAAACACCTTGTAAAGCTGAAGCTTGTAATGTTGTCTAAGAGATGGAGCTGTGAAGGAGAAAGTGAGGTGGTGGAGCTTGTTTGGAAATAATGTTTATTTCAGTGTTTGAGGGTTTTTCCAGAGCAAAGCTTGAGTCTGGAAGCAGAGCCGAGAAGGGATGTTTATTGCAAATGTAAGCTTTTCAAATGGGAATGGAAATTGTATGTAAAATTGTTTAGTCAACTGTCACTTTGTGTTAAGCTTAAAAAAAAATCACAAGCACAATGTTTTGATTTTACGAATGATTTCTACCATGTAGTTCAAGGAATTCATCTGTAAAAAGCTTGATACTGCAGGTTTGCCATTTTATGGTCTGTTGTGAATGCACCAGCCAAGGCCCCAGTACTCCCCTTTGCACAGGGGCTCCGGATCCCCCAGAAGAGGGAGACAGTCACAGAGTGCATGGTTTCTACCACCCACCCTTGCTCAAAACTTCTGTGAAGGGGGGAGCTGTGTTTGTAGAAAGGATGCATCCTCTTGGCTGGGTGTGTTTGGGCAGGGAAAGTCCTTTCTGCTGCTGCCCTAATCAGAGCAGCTCCCAGGGCAGCCTTTGATAGGGCAGCTTGGGGAGCAGCAAGGAGACTCTGCCTTGCTTGGGACGAGAATGCAGCACAGGCAGTCTGCTGCTGCCTCTCAGCTTAATTCCTCTTAAAGTATGAAGCAATCACAGGGGGAGGAGAAGTTAATGAAGCACAGGCTAACTGTTTTCTCCTCAGGAAACCTGCAGTGAGAATTTCTAAGACAATCTGGAAGCTTTTACTTATTTATTTATTTATTTATTTGTTAATTTACTGGTAATTTCCATGTTGCAGTATCCTAAAACACAAATGATTCATTGTGGCAAGAAATGATAAGTTGTCCTCTCCTGGCAATATATTAACATGTTTTAATTGATAAATAGTAAGAAGTTTTGCTGAAGAGCATGAAGGATTCAAGTGAAATCCTGAGTACTAAAGCCAGGAGAATTTTGGTGCCCTGATTTTGTGTGAAACTGACTGCAGAGCTCTGGCAGACAAGAACAAAAGCCATAGTTGTGGCATCTTGTCATCTGTTTCTGAGATTGTATTCTTTCTTTATAATATAAAAATGATTTTATAATATAATGAAACTAGGGTCCCTTCACTCAGGAGACATTTAAGTGACAATGTTAAGGAATTTGGGTCAGATATCTGCATTATTGCCTAAACATGGGTTGGCCAAGGTAGTGGGTTTACCTGCATGTCTCCATTCTGAATCATTGATCTGAACACTTTCAGACTCTTTTCAGTACTAGCCGTGTATTTCAATACTCAGCAATTCAGTCCATCACACAACAACCGGTGAAGAATGAATTGGACATTGCGCCTACTATGGGAGAAACTCTTAAGGCCATACACCAGGTGAAAATTGGCAAGGCAGCTGGGGTTGATAGAATTCCACCTGAAGTCTGGAAGCATGGGGGCCTTGCACTCCATGCTAAATTTCATGAGTTTGTTGGGAACTAGGCGAACTACCATCAGACCTATGTGACGCAGTCATCATCACTTCGTATAAGAAGAAAGGAGATAAATCAGATTGTCCAAATTACCGTGATATTACTCTGCTCTCCATCGCTGCCAAAATCTTTGCAAGAATAATTTTGAACAGATTAATACCCTCTATAGCAGAAGGAATTCTACCTGAAAGCCAGTGTGGTTTCAGAGCCAACAGGAGTACCACAGACATGGTGTTCGTTCTCAAACAACTGCAAGAGAAGTGTAGGGAACAGAACAAAGGTCTCTATGTAACCTTTGCCGAAATCACCAAGGCTTTCAATACTGTGGGCAGAAAAGGTCTGTGGCAGATTCTGGAATGTTTAGGATGTCCCCCCAAGTTCCTTAAAATGATCATCTCACTCCATGAGGATCAGCGCGGCCAAGTCAGATATGGTGACACAGCCTTTCTGAGCCCTTTCTAATAACCAATGGTGTGAAACAAGGCTGCGTTCTCGCACCAACCCTATTCACAATCTTTTTCAGCATGATGCTCCAAAGGGCCATGGCAGACCTCGATGAAGATGGTAATTACATTCGATATTGTACCGATGGAAGCCTATTCAACCTAAGGCGACTGAAGGCCCACACCAAGACCTTAAATCATCTTGTCTGGGACCTGCTTTATGCTGACGCCACCGCCCTCGTCGCCCACACAGAAGTAGCTCTGCAGTATTTAACATCCTGCTTTGCTGAGGCTGCTGAGCTTTTTGGGCTGGAAGTCATCTTAAAGAAGACAGAAGTCTTCTACCAACCTACACCTCAGGAAGCCTTCCATCATCCCCATATCATCATTGGCAAATCTGAGCTCAAATCAGTCCAGCAATTTAATTACCTAGGTAGCATCATCTCCTCGGATAGCAAGATTGACAGACAGACAATAGGTTAGCAAAGGCATATAGAGCTTTCAGAAAACTCCATAAAAGAGTTTGGTGAAATAAACACCTGAGGAAAAGTACAAAGATCAGTGTTTACAGAGCCATTGTGCTGTCTACTCTTTTATATGGGTCCGAATCATGGGTCATTCACCATCACCACCTGCGTCTCCTAGAACGCTTCCATCAACGCTGTCTCCGTACAATCCTAAACATCCACTGGTTAGATTATGTGACCAATACATCTGTTCTAGAACAGGCAGCAGTTATGAGTATTGAGGCCATGTTGATGAGAACACAGCTACATTGGACAGGGCATGTCTCAAGGATGAAGGACCACCGCCTCCCTAAGATCGTGCTCTATGGTGAAGTTGTCACTGGCTGCCGCAAGAGAGGAGCCCCAAAGAGGAGATACAAGGACTCCCTGAAACAACATCTGCTTCTTTTGAGAAAGCATGCAGGATCACTCTAAAGGAGAAAAGACAACACAGAAAGAATCGTGTCTTGTCAATACCATCCAAGGAGTCTTTCTGCTGTGCCTTTTGCAACCAGACTTGTCTATCTCGCATTGGCCTCTTTAGCCACCAGTATGCTTGTAATAAATGTGGGTAGAGTCCTTCCCAAATCTTCGTTCACAAAGCCTACCCATGATGATGATAACACTTGGTTTCCCACTAAATTCCTCTTAGACTATTATTTGATCAAGGAAGTTCAAAATAGTGACAGAGGAGAGTTACAGTGAAGTAGGAGCTCAAACCTCATTCAATTTGAGTAGAAGCACTCCCCAAGTGTTTAATATCCAGAATGTTATAAGCTGCTAAGTCAGTTGGAGGATTTTAGTAATCACTTATTAGAGAAATGCAGTACTGCTTTTGTTAATGTCTTTCTAAAATGTTCTAAAAATAGTAGGGCTTCTATCAGAGTTTAGTAAGAAAAAAATAAAATCAGAATGTAATGTGGTCATACCGTCTCTGTAAAAGACCTAATCCTCTCACACTTAAATTTCTAAGTTTTGTGGGAAATAAACCACTCAGGTTGTGGCTGACTGTGAGTGTCTAACTATGAGCATGCTCTCTTCTTATGAAATAACTGATATGCTTAAATGTTTCAGTAGATCAGCAGCTCTACCTTAATCAATCTTTCTTTGATGGTACCGTATATATAACAGAAGATTGAAGAAAGGATGGGTTTACATGTGTCACTGTAGAGATAAACAGAACATTATTAAGGTAGCTTCTCTTTATGACTCATCTTTAGAGTAATAACTATTTGAAAGTAATTTAACGTTGTTTCATTAAAGGTTAATGATATTTCTACTTTAAGAGAGTTGAATACAACACAGATTTTGCCAGAAATACAAATCTAAACTTCATTTTCTTTAATTGTTCTTCTACAGCAATTTCCTGTGAAACTATTAAGTTATAAGCTAGCTTTTATTGAATGGAAGGCTGCATTAAGGCAAGCCTAACACAATCCAATTTAAAAGGTTATTTATTACCTAATATGTCAATGTCATTACTAAAAGTAGTTTTTCATTTGTGCATTTAATTATTCCTATTAAAGTTCAAAACAAGTGTTGTCTTGAAATTTAGAAACACAAAAGACTATTTTCCTTGATCTGTACGGTCACACATCAAATCCTAATTATGGAGGTACTTCCCTCTAGTGGACAAGAAGTTATTTCAATTACAGTATTTTTCAGACCCATTCCAAATTTGATCAGCACTTAGGTAAGAGAATGTCTTTAAAAAGACAGGGAGCAGGAGTTAAGATGAGCAGGGTAAAGCAGGATGAGGAGGGGGATATCTGAGAGATGGCTCAGGACCGGTGCCACTGGGCACAGCCAGCGTGTGGGCTGTGAGAGCAGGTAATCATAGAGTGCCACTGCTTGCAATTGATCAGGGATAGACAGGATAGTCAAAACAAAGCTGCCTGAGGAACTGCAATAGGCTCTCCTGATGCTATAGAACACTAGGTAAGTTCCAATATTGATAAATGCAAATTAGTGTACCTGAGTTAAAATAAGCAGACACAGTAATAGGTTCTATATTAGCTCTTATCTGTCAGGAAAAGATCCTAGAGTCACTGTGATCTTGGTGTCTGTTTTCCAAAAATATCATCAGTGGTAGAAAAGGTAAACTGAATGTTAGAAGCAATTAAAATAGTGGAATTAAAAAGAAATATTGTGTCCATGTATGAAACACTTAGGCAATTATAGGAGAATGGTGTGGGTAAAGGCCTCTATAGGAATATAGAAGTGACCTCACACCTTGCAAACCCTGGTCCTCATGGGGAATTTCAACTACCCTGATATCTGTCAGAGGAACAACACAACAGGGCACAAGCAAAACCAGAGATTCCTAGAAAGTGTCAATGACAACTTCCTTATACAAGTGATTGGGGAGCCACCAAGGAGAGGTGCCATGCTGGACCTTGTGCTCACCAGTAGGAAGCAGCTGATGGGGAATGTAGTGCTTTGAGGTAGCCTTGGCTGCAGTGACTACGAGACAGTGGAGTTTGAGATCGTTGGGGCAGTGAGGAGGGTATGCAGCAAGCTCACTGCCCTGGACTTCAGGAGAGCAGACTTTGGCCTCTTCCTCCAAACTCAGGAGTGACGCACCTCAACAAGGAGGAAATTGGGCAAAAATTCCAGGAGGCCTCCTGGATGGATAAGGAGCTCCTGAGCAAACTCAGAGCAAAAAAAGAACCTTTCAGAAGGAAAAGGAAACAAGGAAAGATGCCCAAGGAGGAATACGGGGAAATTGTATGAGAAGCTAAAGATAAGCTAGAGATAAGGCCCAGTTAGAATTGAGTCTGGCCAGGGATATCAAGGATAACAGGAAGGGCTTCTACAGGTATGTTGCAAACCAAATAATGTGCGCCATTTCAAGAAGGAAACAGGAGACCTGGCTGCCCTGGACAAAGAGAAGGCTGAGGTTTTCAATGACTTCTATGCCTCAGTCTTCGAAGTGCTCCAGCCATGCTGCCCAAGCTGAGAAAGGCAGACACAGGGAAAATAAAAACCCTAAGCCCATATAGCAGGTTTAAGACCACCTAAGGAACCTGAATGTACGCAAGTCCATGGGACCTGACTAGATGTATCTACTGGTCCTGAGGGAGCCAGCAGACAAAACTGCTAAGATATTATTTTTGAAAAATTGTGACATTCAGGTGAAGTTCCCAATGACTAGAAAAACTGGAAAGTGGAAGACCTGTGAAACTACAGATCTGTCAGTCTCACCTCTGTGCCAGAGGAGCTGATTCTCCTGTAAACTCTGCTAAGGCACATGGAAAACAAAGAGGTGATTGGTAACAGCCAACATGGCTTTACTAAGGGCAAATCATGCCTGACAAATCTAGTGACCTTCTATGATGGGGCAACAGCGTTGGTGGATATGGCAGAGCAACAGACATCGTCTGCCTGGACTTATGCAAAGCATTTTACACTGTCCCACAGGACATCTTTGTCTCTTAACTGGAGAGACATAGAGGAATGGACCACGTGGTGGATACAGAACTGCCTAGACGGCCACATGTAAAGAGTTGTGGTCAACAGCTCATTATCCACATGGAGACCAGTGACAAGTGGTGTCCCTCCAGGGTTGGTACTTTGTCGGTGACATGGATGGGGGATTGCATGCACCCTTAGCAAGTTTGCTGATGCCACCAAGCTGTGTGGTGCAGCCGACACGCTGGAGAAACAGGATACCATCCAGAGGGACCTTGACACGCCTGGGTGGTGGGCTTGTGCAAACCTCATGAAGTTCAACAAAGCAAAGTACAAGGTACCACACCTGGGTCACAACAATCTCCTAGGCACACCTGCAGGTTGGGCAGAGAAATGACTGAGAGCACCCTTGCAGAGAAGGACTTGCAGGTGATGGTTGATGAAAAACTCCACATGAGCCATCAATGTATGCTTGCTTCCAGAAAACCAATCGAATTCTGGGCTCCACCCAAAGGAACATGGTTAGCAGGTTGAAGGAGATGATTCTCCCCCTCTACTCTGCTCTTTTAAGACCTGAGCTGGAGTACTGCATGCAGTTCTGGTGCACTCAAGAAGGACATGGAACTGTTGGAGGAAGTCCAGAGGAGGGCCATGAAGATAGTAAGAGGATTGAAGCACCTCTGCTACAAAGACAGTCTGAGGAAGTTGATGCTGTTGAACCTGGAGAAGAAAAGGTTGTGTGGAGACCTCAGAGCAACCTTCCAGTTTTAGAAGGAGGCCTACTAGAAAGCCAGAGAGGGACCCTTCATCAAGAACTGTAGAGATAGATAAGGAGTAATGGGTGCAAACTGAAAGAGGGGAAATTTAACTGGATATTAAGAAGAAATTCTTTAGTGTGAGGGTGGTGAGATACTGGAACAGGTTGCCCAGGGTCACTGATACCTCAGCCCTGTTGGCCAGGTTGAATAAGGCCTGGAACCCGATCTCATGGGACATGTCCTTGCCCATGGCAGGGGGTTTGGGGTTAGAGGGTCTTTAACCTTAAATAGATGATCTTCCAACCCTTAATATTCTATAGTTCCTGTCTTAAAAATTGAGAAGAATGGTAGAAGGATGGAACAGCTTCGACATGAGAAGAGACTAAATCAGAGAGTCAAAATGAGAAATGGAAATACAAGAGAACACTCCAGTCAGAAAAAGAGGCAACTAGAAAAACGTATACTGAAAGTATATTGTATCATATCATTAAAGCTAGGCAGAAGGTGAATAGGGGTTATTATTCCCATTTCTCATCTCAGAATGAGTAAGAGATGTTCTAATATCCTCATTATCACAAAAGGTTGAAAGTAAAAATAGCTTCCAAAGAGAATTAAATGGAATTGATGGAATGTAATTCTGTTGACAGCTGCTAAGTACAACAGTCTCTTTGAAGCCTCTCTCTCAGAAAGCCCCTGAGCTGCTGACTCTCAGATGTTAGTTCAATTTGCCATGGGGAACAACACTGTATGCCTGTTTCGGTTCCACACACTCTTTTGTCTGGTATGGAAGCTGGGCGGGCAGTTTTAAATCTGTAAGTGAAACACAGACAACCTCAGTCATCCTTACTGCACTACATATATCCACAGGGTTTTTTTTAATATCCTATTCAAACATTTATATGTCACTTGTATTTTGAATGGATACCTTCTTGAGATACCAATGGTTACCAGGTCTTGAGATTTTTATCACAAGTCTTCCTTGAATTAGTTGGTGGGGTTTTTTTTCTGACAGCTCTAACCACAGGTGAGCTTACAGTTAGAATAGAATAGAATAGAATCGATTGGGTTGGAAAAGACCTCCGAGATCATCGAGTCCAACCCTTGGTCCAAATCCAGTCCATTTACTAGATCATGGCACTCAATGCCACGTCCAATCTGCGTTTAAAAATCTCCAGGGATGGTGAATCCACCACCTCTCTGGGCAGCCCATTCCAATGCCTGATTACTCTCTCTGTAAAGAATTTTCTCCTGATTTCCAACTTAAATTTCCCCTGGCGGAGCTTAAGCCCGTGCCCCCTTGTCCTATTGCTGAGTGCCTGAGAGAAGAGACCAACCCCCACCTGGCTAGAACTTCCCTTCAGGTAGTTATAGACGGTGATGAGGTCACCTCTGAGCCTCCTCTTCTCCAGGCTAAACAACCCCAGCTCCCTCAGCCTCTCCCCATAGGACTTATGCTCCAGTCCCTTCACCAGCCTTGTTGCTCTTCTCTGGACCCGCTCCAGCACCTCAATATCCTTTCTGAACTGAGGGGCCCAGAACTGAACACAATACTCAAGGTGTGGCCTCACCAATGCAGAGTACAGGGGAAGGATCACTTCCCTGCTCCTGCTGGCCACGCTATTTTTGATACAGGACAAAAGTTGAAAGTATCTTTAAAAAACCAAAAAGGACTGGATATTTTAAAAAAAATCTAACTGCAGTTTGTATAGAAAAATTTCATTATGCATATCCAGATGCTTGAAAAAGGGGAAGTGAATATTGAGGAAAAAATAACATCAGTTGATTATATTTTTTTAAAAGTCTACTAACATATGGACTTACCAGCACACGTATTTTATAAAATAAATGGTAGCAAAATGTTTAAACCATGTGCTATGTAAATCACACTAAAATCTCAGGTCATTGTGTATCTTGCAGGAATATGGCCTAAATTAGGTCTATAAAGATAAGGTAATTGGTTTCTAGACAGTTTCTCTTAAGTATAATGTTCAAAACTCAGTGGAGTTATATAGTTCTTCGTATTCCATGAGAATTTATAATAATGGTAATAAATTAAACATCAGTGTCTACATTTTTTCTTTTCTGAATTAATCCCCAAAGCCCAAGAGCTGCTTAATGACCCCTTGCTGAATTTTTAGAAGAAATGAAGAGTCAGAAACCATAAAATCAGTGTGTACATACATGTGCACATCACTTAGACACCTCATACACTAGAAAGTCTACAGTTCATTAGAGGAAAAAAGAAAGTGTGGCTTTAGAGCAAGGATGTTTGTGACTGCCAAAGCATGGCAGTGAAAGAGCTGAGGGTAGCTGAATGTAAGAACAGGTCCATGCAAAAATAAAATTGGAATTAGAAGTTAAAAAAAAGAACAAACTACAGAACCACTCATGAATCATTTATTGCTAATATTACTATGGGTTTAACAAATTTTATGTTTGAATACTTTAGACTGAAATTTTTGTGTTCCATTGTAAATAATAATGATTAATGTAACACATTATTTTCCAATATTTTCTCTGCTAAAAATGCTAAGTAGGATATTTAACTAACAAGTTAACTCAAGATTCAACCAGTACTTTTAAAGCTGTACTTATTTTGTTAGTTCACCCCCTCTCTAACGAAAGAAGAAGGAAACTGACTATTTGATCTTTTCCTTTCTTGTCCATCCTTTCCTCTGCCACGTCATTCCCATCCTGGAGGAAACAGTAGAAATATATGTGCTATTTATTCTGCAGATACAGTGGTAAGTGAAAAATGGTTAAACTTCCATATCTAAGGAGAGTAACCTTGTGTTACTCAGATTAGTACTGGGAAAGCTTCACAATTCGTGTGTTTATCCTTGGCTGCACCCAAGATTTCGGCTTATAGAAAAAAACCCTTTACACTTGTTGGCAAAAGTAGCTAAGGACACTGACGATCACACAGCCATGTTATGGATGCTCTTGAAGTCTTCCTAAAACCAAGACAGGTTCCATGAGATTTTCAGGCATTTTTTTTACAACTTAACATGACAGCAAGCATTTTTTTTCAAAGGTGGGAAAATGTGAGGAAATGTATAAATAGTGTCTGACAACTCTGAATTATCCCCAAACATGAACTTTCCACTGTGTTATGCCTTATTTCTTACAGCTTCTACACATTCCCAAATGAGGATATGAAAACATATTATCTTTTCCATGGAAAAGTCTAAAACATATAATATTTCATCAAACTAAGCCTCTGTCATCAAGCCCATAAAAGAGTCTGCTTCCCAACAAAAATGATGTTGCAGAACACTTAGGACTTTTATATATTCCCCACTTTACTGCATGCCAGAGAGCTTTTCTGTCTAATGCTGTTCACTAGAAGACAGTTTGCTGCTTAGACTTGGGTTTCAGATCAGCTGCAAATGTTTTATTTCATGGTGAAATGTAGAGCCCTCTTTACAGTTCTTTGTGCCCAGGCATATTGAATGCTGCTGTTAACCAGCTCCTTTAGGATTATTCTGCATTCAAGACAAGTTAAGATATAAGTAAAGAAAAATATTTATTTTTAAAACAGCCAAAAGGGCTACGGATGTTTATCAAGACACAAGTGGCAGAAATTAAAGATCTGTGTTCAATCTACTGGTGCGGAGATCAAATATGAGTTGTCAAGCTGTGCTACTGACAGTCTGTCCAGGTTACATGGGACTCAGATCTCGTGTCAAAACACACAGTCTTTTATATTAAACCCTATACATGGAGTTCCATTCAGCTTCAACTCTCTTTTTTCTTGAAGATTATTGATCTTCAAGATTGACAGACTTCTCTGGAAGTAATTTTTCTCCTCTGCCTTCTGAAAATGCTCATATGTCTTTGGCAGAACAATGGTGATCTCTTTTACTTGACTAAATTATTAAGAAATTGTTAACTTATTAATGAGAAAATGTGAAAATCTCATTGAGAAATTTTTTCCATACGAAGCTAATATTTTGTATTTACATGTAAGCCACCAACTGCTCTGATATAAAAATGTAAATACAGTTGATGCATGTATCTCATTACTGGCTTGGGCTCTCATTCAAAAGCAGAAACCTGTGTGACTCACTATTTGGAGGTGAGAGTGAGCTTGGGGCAATCGAATTCAAACAATGAATTATTTGCGTTATTCTTTAGAAAAATTGTTACCTCTGTGTCTGATGGGTAGGGCTCACACCATCAGGAAATCAGCAAACCTACCAGAAATTGGAGTGTTGCATAATGTACCATTAGCACAAGGAACGGTATACTTGTTAGATGTAAAAACCACGATTAAAAAGATCTCAAGAAATAACACAATTATGCTTTGGAAATGCTAGCAGAACCATTAGAGTTAGGAGCAATAAAAGCACGGTAGGATGATTTCTGCTCTGTCTGGTTTAGTTAACTAATGATAGAAGAATTAAGGCTTTGCTCTTTAGCGTCAGTAAAAAGGGGAGAAGGTCTACAATATGTCAGCACAATAGCCTTCATAAGGAAGACAGATCAGGGTGCTTTTTCCGTTGTTGTACTAAAATTCAAGTAATGAAATCTAATAAGGCACAAACTGTCCTTTACTTGGAACATCATCATGTTCTATGACAAGTCTAAGACAAGTTGGAAGGAAGAAGTTGAAGATGAGGTGTCAGTATGTTACTAATACTGTTCAAATCTATGAATCATTAGCAGCAGATGTAGGGTAAATCAAAACTTGTCTGTAAATTACGAGTGAAATTGAGGAGCCACTCTAGTGGTTTTGTATTGGATTTCTACCCATGTAGCTCATGGAGAAATATGATACAAATATGTTAAGCTGTTGTCGTGGTTTGGACCTTGTTTTCCCCAGAGGCTGAGAGAAGTGGTAGACCCCAAGGGGTGGAAACCCTTAGAAGTTTTGAAGTTCTGCCCAATGGGCGCTCCTGCAGAAATGTAAACATATCACAACCAGACCGGAAGAGAAGAGTTGTAGTTTTTGGTTGTAGTAGGAGTGGTGGCCATGTTGTGAGCCACGAGGAAGGGGCTCTAAGCCCCTTGGGCCCTCTGGGGCCTCCCAGCCCCTGGCTGGGGGCTGCAGGGACCTGGAACAGCATAAAGCTGGGCTAGGTGCCTGTAGTTATGTCGGGAGATGTTCTCTCCATGGGCGCAGAGCAGCAGCCGACACTGGCCGAAGAAGGTGGCAGAGAGCCAGGAGATAAGACCTGAACTGAAGAAGCAGCAGAAACAACATGCAGCACCGGAGAGAAGACTCCTGGAAAGGGAGGAGAAGAAGAGAGCAGCAGAGAGACAGAGTTTGGGGTAAGAGACTGTACCAGATCCCCCAAAACTCCTTTGAGACCTCCTGGAAGGAGGAAGATGATGGACTCTTACTTGAAAGAGCCTTGGAGTGCTACAGCACAGAGAGAGAGGAGCTGAGAAGCTCGAAAGACGTCCTGGAGCTGGACCAGGACGGCCAGATGGAATGCGGGGGGAGTTGACCTTGGTTCTTCCCCCCCTTGCACTGCTGCCGCGGTGGCAGCCTGAGAGACAGAGCACGGAGCTCTGCAAACGGGAATTTGAATCCCCTGAGGAAGGGACTTTCACGAAGATGCCCCGGCATTTCGTGATATGCCTGTGGTGATGCGAGTCTTGTCCCTGCTGGCAGTCCACAGGTGAGGCCTTCGCTTGGATCGAAGGAGAGCCGAGGGGCTTGGAGACCCCCTTGTGTATGTTGAACAGAGATCCAGCTACAACAACCCAGTTACTGCTGCATGGAGGACAGAAGAGGAGCTGCTGCTTAAGGACTGGAAGGGATCTGTCCTTCTTTCCCTCCTGGACTTTTATTTGGAGGGGAGAAGAGATCTGGTCCATTGTAAATACATATGTCATGGTAGAGATAGTTGTGATCATGTGTATAATGTGATATGGTATTTATTTGTACAGTCATTGTAATATATTCCCTTTCCCCCACTTTGAGTCTGGTGTGTTTTGTCTGGAAAAACCCATCTCACATTAGACTGAGATGTGGGAGGGGGGATGGAACTAGGGAATTGGATTTCGGGACTATCTCAAACCATGACAGCTCCTTAAGCAGCAATGCTTCTAAAGAAAAATATATAAATAAATGAAAATGAAGTATACTTGACTAAAGGTAGCTCAGTCATATGCTGAGAGAAAATGTAAGTATAGCTTTGATTGGGATTTACAAGTTAATCTTTGTTCAAGACACTTGTGGGGCTCAAAACACATATCAGTACTGGTGACTTAAACCAGTTCAAAGTGACAAAAAACCAGCACCATTGTGCTGATGGAGTTTGCCTTAAAAGATACTAATGATGTACAGGAAGCAAAGAGAACTTCATTTTGAGTATGGCATAAAGGGAAAGAATCTGAATTGCTGGCTTATCCTAGTCTATTATATTGAAAAGGCTTGAAATGCATTTAAAACAAGAAATCAAAATGCACAGTTTTCTTGAACAGTACAGTTTTCCTTCATGTAATTATTACACATATATCACTCTTTTGCTTCTGGATAACGGTGTTTGCTTCCCAGAATATACCCAAAATGAAACTGCATTAAAGGGCCTTATGCTGGAGAAAACTTCTCTTGAAGAACTGAATCGTGTGTGACTGGTGGTATTGTTGTCTGGCTCACACAAAACCTACCCTTCACCTTCTCAGACAAAAACACAGCAGTGGTCTTTTATGAATATTTAAGAATATATTGAAAACAAGCTATTGGAATAAGTCTGTTTAAAAACAAAAAGAAAAGAATAAAACCACACCTTTTAAAATCTCTGCACTGCATTTTGTCTGTTTAATGTGGAGACACTGTAAAGTACAGAAGAGGTCATTTCCCCATGGGTGTTGGAAATGATTCTTTTTTAAATTTTTATCTGCCACTTATTTCTGGATCATCTGAACTTTCTAGTTTCTGTGAAGCTATAGGGCAAATTGCCCCCCTTCCAGTAAATGGAAACCTTTCATAATTCAATCATTAACCAATTTCTTTGAGAGCTCTATTCTCCCTCCAAGTTCTGCTGTGTAATACCACCTTTGACATAAAGCTTTTCCCACTGAAATTTGTCGTTGAGATGAAGGAAAAAACCAAAGTCAAGGAAGAGCAGAAAGAAAGTTCCTGGACAAGTCCTCTCAAGTGACCTGGCAGGTTAAGGGAAAACTAATATTATAAGAACTGAGCTGTGAAAAACATAACACACAGAGACATCTAAGCTAGACAGAGACTTCCCAGCTGGGGTATAGATGGTTCCAGCAGTTCAGCTGGATCTATTGACATGACTTCAGGTAGCTTCAGAGTTCTATAAGCTATATTCTGAGCTTTTTAAAGTAATATAGTCTCCATGTGTGAGCTTACATGTGTGTCTTTTCTGCAATTGCTGTATTTCTAGGTACACAGGAGTAGGAAAATCAGCAAACTGAAAAGAGGGTAAGTTTAGAGGTAAAAGAGTGTGGGTTTAGATTGGGTATAAGGAAAAAAGTCTTTATTGTGAAGGTGGTAAGACGCTGGAACATATTGCCCAAAGAAGTGGTGGATGCACCATCCCTGGAAGTGTTCAAGGCCAGGTTCCCTGGAACTCTGAGCAGCCTGGTCTAGTGGGAGATGTCCCTGCCCATGGCAGGGGATTAGAACTGGATGATCTTTGAGATCCCTTCCAACCCAAACCATTCTATGATTTTATGGAAATACAAGTAACAAATTCTGGATGGTCACTAAAGCCAGCAGCATCCTCTGCCCAGGATCTAACAGGTGGAATTATTGGCAGAGTCATCTAACCTAGTCTGCACTGCATTTAGTACTGTGTACAATGGCAGACAATGTGTCAGCAAAATACTGTCATTGATCCAAGACCTCAGCTGAACAAACTGAGTTAGCTCCTTGTACAGATTTTTAATAGTGTTTGCAATGTTGGTGCACTTCCAGGCCCAAAAGCATCCCTTCTTTTGATCTTTCTTCTCTTCTAGAAGTGTTGATTTACCTCTTTTGAAATCCTAGCCATTTTATAGACTTTCTTAGAAGATAGAGGTTAATCAACATGCCATGTTCATTTTTGTATGTATGTCTTTGGAGATTTGAGTTTCTTGCCCTGAATCTCCAAATTCGATAAATTTTTTGTAACTGCTTTTTTAACTTTAATAGTTAATAAGCTCAAATTGTAATTAACCTTTATCATTGTATTTGAAAATGGCAATTCAACTCATTATCTTTTTTAAACATTAATTTGTAAAAAATTAGGAAAAGGGAGGGAAATTCTTTCACATACTTCTTTAAAATGACCAAAAATAGCAAAAGGATTTATAAGTCCTTTGTCTTCAAGTAGATTTTTCACAGCTTTCTCCATTTGATGTGTGACTTGGTGGTTGGATTTGTTGTGTGGGGTTTTTTTGATCTTCTGCTGTGTGTTTGTTTAGTACTGTATGGGTTGACCTTGGCTGGACACCAGGTGCCCACCAAGCCACTCTATCACTCCCCTTCCCAGATGGACAGGGGAGAGAGAATAACATGAAAAACAACTTGTAGGTTGAGATAAGGCAGTTTACTAAAGGAAAAGAGAAAGTTTGTGCGTGCACAAGTGAAGAGGAGAATAAAAGGGTTTATTCCCTACTTCCCATCAGCAGCGATGTCCAACCACTTCTCAGGAAGCAGGGCTTCAGCATGCATAGCAGTTGGTCAGCAGGCAAATGTAAATAATTAATGCCTTCCCTTCCTCCTCCTTTCCTTATCTTTTATATCTGAGCTGATATCATATGGTTAGTTTGGGTCAGCTGGCCTGGTTGTGTCCTGGGATCTTGCCCTCAATGGCAGAGGGGGGAAGCAGACAGTGCTTGCGCTGTGCCAGCGCTGCTCAGCAGTAGCCAAAACACTGGTGTGTTATCAATGCCTTTCTAGCTCCCAATGCAAAGCCCAGCACTGTGAGGGCTGCACTGGGGAAATATACTCCATCTCAGCCAGACCCAACACATTTTAAAAAATGCTTGGAAAGCAGCATTAGCCACCTTAATGAAGATTTGAATGATTTAGATATCTGTGATGTTGAAAAGATACTAGATACCTATCTATATTACCTTTGTTAATTCATTGTGCATTAAAATGCTGAAACTCGCTTTGAGTCTTACTTTACTGTTTGGTGGTTTTATTTATTTAAAAGTTCTACTCACTTTAAGTGTTATTAGGTTTTCTGATTTTGATTAAAAAAGAACAAAGCCAAGGACTAAAGAAAAACAACATTCTGTGTAGAATTTTCAAAGCCCTTAACCATACATCTACATAGAGTCACTCAAAAAACTACAGTGTATGATTCAAGTGTCTATGCATATATAATAATTCATACACAATGTTGCTTTCACAATGCATAAATAAATAATATTTTAAAAAATTGAAAAGAACTCACAGTGGATAGGGACATATCCCATATATGAGAGGATGCATTAAATCTTGTTCCAGTTTGTCTTGACCTAATAGTACTTTAGTAACAAACTTGCCCTCACTGTCAAATGTTTTAATTCCACAAAAAAGGGGGGTTGTGGCTGTACAATCTAGCCAAAAGTTAACATATTTGGACAAATAGCACTGATTTCCTCTGACTTTGAATTGGATTCATGTCATAATTGTTTCTCCAGGAAGGAAGGAAGGAAGACATCAAATATTAATGCTTAGAGTAAAACATAGATCTGCTGTAGTTTTACCCCTGATGTACTGGATTCATAATTCCCTTGTACATATGCAGATGCATTCCTTATATACTTCATAAATTCCACATGAATAAGTTTCAGAACCACTGCCAGCCCCAAAACTACCCCATTAACTATGAAAAGTGCTCAAATACCATGGTGATAGCCACAGAATAAGAAACCCCATAATTTCCACATACTCTTCTCAAACTATTAGACCACTGTTTTGCACAAAGTAATTTATTCATCTTTGAGCAGATGTTTTATCATCTTACAGCAAAGAAAAATCTGTCCTACATATTGGTTTTATACAACTGAATATTCTACAGTTCCCCTGTGCCTTTGAAAGCATGAACCAAACATAAAGATCTGGTTCATGAGAAAAAATTTGCACAAGGTCCGAGAAATGAATTTTGTGATATATTGCCCTCAGCTCAATGTGCAATTACTATCAATGTATATTGCATGCAGATATCTGATATAATTTCTCTCTGCATTTTACATTTTGCTTGATTTCTCCCCTGCCTCTTCCACTGGAAACTGCTGCCTTTCCCTTTGAATTCTACATTCCCCACCATTCTTTTAGCTAGAATAGACTGCTGTGGTGACTGCTACAATCTTAACTTCAGGAGGCATTGGAGACAAAAAGGATTGTTTCCCTGGCTACCTCAGAGCTGGGTCCTAGGAATTTATTGTGCCCCCCACGATCCACAGTAAGTAAGGACAGCATAGCACAGAAAGGAGCATCAATATGTTGAGATGTCCTCTGAGCCACAATCTCATCTTGGTACCATCTCATGCCACAGTGCAGCAGTAGGCGCTGGAACTGAGGTCACGCTGAAAGCAGTAAGACTAGATAAGCATGGTGTTATGTCCCCCACTAGAGAAACCTTTAGCTTCATTATTTCCAGTTTCCTCAGTGATGAAACAACAGTGAGTTGTGTTTCTGCCTCATTTCCTCTTCTGCACTGTGGATATGACACTAAAACCATATTTTCAAAAGTACGGTGCCAGTTTTTCTAAAGACATCTATGTCTATATTAGCAAGTAGGACAATGCAATAGGAGCAGATCTACACAACAAAACAGTTGGTGCTGCAGATGCAGCACCCACACTACATGTTTTCATGGAGGCGGTGGGGTGGAAAGGGTAACTCAGACCAGCTCTTGGCTGGTTCTGTGGGCTGGCTACCTCTAATGTCTTTCGACTCAATGTAGATCTGGAAAGAGCTGGGTTTGCATGCTCTGACACAGCCTCACTAGGTGAGACCCAGCATAAGAAATGGGCGTGGATGATCCAAATATTAATATACATGTACCTGCCACCAGCTCCCACTTCAGCACCAATATAGAAGGTACATTTTCAAAAAACCTCAACACATGGAATGTTAGAATCGTCTGAAGGTATCATCAGTTACTGACAGCAGATGAGTGCAGTTATAAAACTTGGTCTCTCACATAGCAGCTTAGATAGTCAGGAAAACCTAACCCTAGTTGTAGCTTTGGCCATCTGAGTACATAGCCCTGAAATCTCAAGGATCTGGTCTGCAAAAGTTCTGGTTCAGCTGCTTATTTTTGATATGGGGTGATGTAATTTACTGATGCCAGCTCTTAGTGCTTTTATTGCACATCTTGTGGTTTCGTCATCCTCCATAAACTCCAGGTCCAAGCGTTCTGAGACAAGCAGAATCTCTCTTTCCTCATTTATGAAACAAGTTCCAAAGCATATGTTTTTAAGAATTTGTAAGTTAATCCCATTAATTGG
The DNA here is from genome assembly GCF_036250125.1 of Pseudopipra pipra. NCBI lineage: Eukaryota > Metazoa > Chordata > Aves > Passeriformes > Pipridae > Pseudopipra > Pseudopipra pipra. The sequence continues at coordinate 24,888,766 of NC_087551.1, forward strand.
AAGATATTAATTGTACCTTTGAACATTTTATCAATAGCGTTGAGTATTCTTCTACCTACCATTTGTCTCTTTTTTGCTTTTTTGTGCAACGACTGACTATTATAGCCCTTACTAAAGAGGGCTAAAATAGGAATACAGTTATTAAAGGGTTGAATAATGTTGCACTTCCTCACCATTAACCAGGAAGGAGGAAGTAAACATTGCTTTTGTTCTCTTTGGGACGGAAACCTGACGAAAGCAGAGGCTTCTTTGATAAAAGCATCTTTATTTGAAAAGAAATTAAAGGGTTTGTTTCCCTTTGTGCAGTCATATAAACCAGCAGCCGATCTGTTTCTTTGACCATGGTTTGTGGCCTGTGTGACCACGCACTTCGTTCACAAGCCCGCTTTAAGCTCATCTTGAGTCTTTCAGGGTACTCGTCTGGTTTGCTTCTTCTTCCTCTGGTTTTCTGTCTTCAGTCTGAAATTTGCAAAACTAAGCAGAGAATGCCAACATCTATCCACACATTTACATACCTACACAACTAGCACACAATGCCATGCAAATTCCCAAGTGGCCTGGCACGTGCTCTTGTATTTGTTACATGTGACTGAGCTTTGATGTGAAAGGTTACATTGTTTCATAAAAGAGCTTATGTCTTTCTGTTCTTTTAAATACAAAACCCAAAACACTTGTGCTCCCTTGTTTAGATATGTTTTTCCCAGTTCACGGTAAACGAAGTGAAACTCAAAATGCAAAGATGTCTCTTCAGGTGTCTGAAATGTAACCACCTGGTTCTGAAGGTGGTTTGTAATATGAAACAAATGGAAACAAGTACCACGGCTGTGAAAATATCAAAATGAAGTAGTCTTGGCAGAAAGTGGAAGTTGAACAGCTTTCATATAGCACAAGAAGTCCCTAAGCAATACTTCTAAATGGTTTACTAGATAGCACGTCTGCTTCATTCATCAGAGAAGACAGATTTTTCTTGAATAACACAACCCTTTGAATCTATTTTTTGCTTTTACATTCTCAAGGTCTCTCCATACTATGTTTCAATAAAATCAGTGTCCAAGGGCTTTTATTTTTTTTTATCTGTGACTTGGAAAAATGACATAGCAGCTCAGATTACAGGGTAAAAGTTAGATGATGCTTGAACTCTGTAAACTTCCCCCCATCCAAAGCCCAGACTATTATATCATGATATACATATCTTTCAGATGGATATCTAGTTTTCTGTGCCAGAAAAATATTTTAATTATTTAATTTACTAAAATGGTTACTTTGCTTAGCAAACTAGCATCTTAACTCTAGGCTTGAACTACAAAATGATTAATCTTTTTACATACATGTTAATACCTCTCATAATACATTAGTTCAGCTGTCTTCACTGCACAGCCATCTTCCACCCTGCCAAGTTTGTGCCAAATTGCAAAACTAATTTTTAAAATAAAACCTTTCATTTAAAAGTGGTGTGTTAGAAATCTGAGCATTCATATGTCAGAGAAGTAGAGAATTTAAAACAAGGAGTTGAAGTGCAACAGGGTGAGGCCATGTCCTTTAACACAATATTTACACTTTGTAATTAAAAATGATACAATATAAATCAGACATCTCCTGTTCTGCGGCACAGATTACACAGTAGTAGGGACTGTCCATGTTAGGTCAAAAGAGTTGATGTCTGAGCAAAATGTGAGGGCAGAGAGGAACGAGAAATTTACAGAACAATGTCCCTCCTATAGAAGGGTTTGGTACATTTATATTTCTCAAACCTTTCTGTTGATTATCTGAAACAGGTGTTAAATCAAATCTATGTTGTATAGCAAGTGATCCAGAAAAGGAGAGTCAGATTGCATAGCAGGGTTAAGTTAAATCCAAATGGAGAGATAAGTAGATGAGTTCCTCTGCTCCTTTTGCAACCTGCCAGTCATAAGCATCCGGTTGTAACACATTTATGCTGTTTTCAGACTGAAAATAGCAACTAAAATTATTCCAGCTCAAAGCAAGAACTCAAGATCTGGTGGTTTTCTACGTCCATCCATGAAGACACACAATTTTGGCAGAAATCAGTAACAAACCTGATAGCAGCTCTTAGGGACATTATATCCTCTTTAAAAATTCTGTCTTCTGCATTATTTATTGCTAAGACAGCTAATGACTTTTCAGCTTCTAGAATCTTGGAGCTGCTTAGATGGAGCAAAGGTACAATTAATTTCTGTCCTTATTTCATAGCTGTTGCCTCAAGGTTTGCCAGCACTACAGGTAATGCTGAGTTTTGCCATCCCTGGGAGGCGATAGCTATCAGTAGCTCAGGAACAACTAAATCCTGGAAAGACATTCATATTTGTCCCACTTGCTCCTCTAGCAATAGCCATACCCTCAAATGATGAACCAACTCTTTGCACAGCAGCAGCAGCCAGATTGGCTTTCCAGCATGCCGCTCCCTTGGTGTCGTGGTTTGAACCTTGTTTTCCCCCAGAGGGCTGAGAAAAGTGGTAGACCCCAAGGGGTGGAAACCCTTGGAAGTTTTGAAGTTTTGCCCAATGGGCGCTCCTGCAGAAATGTAAACATATCACAACCAGACCGGAAGAGATGAGTTGTAGTTTGGTTGTTGTTGGAGAGGTGGCCATGTTGTGAGCCACGAGGAAGGGGCTCTGAGCCCCACAGGGGGGCTTTGGCCCCCAGCCCCCAGCGGGGGCCTGCAGGGACCTGGAACAGCATAAAGCTGGGCTAGGTGCCTGTAGTTGTGCCGGGAGAGGTTTTCTCCATGGGCGCAGAGCAGCAGCTGCCACTGACCAGAGAAACGGTGGCAGAGAGCCAGAGATAAGAACCTGAACTGGAGGAGCAGCAGAAACAACATGCAGCACCGGAGAGAGAGAACCAGCAGCTGAGAGACAGAGTTCTGGGGGTAAGACTGTACCAGATTCCCCCCAAAACTCCTTTGAGACCTCCGAGAAAGGAGGAATAGATGGACTCCTGTTTTAGAGGAGCCTTGGAGTACAGCAGTACTGGAGAGAGAGGAGCTGAGAAGCTCAGAGCATCCCGGAGCTCGACCGGGACGGCCAGATGGAATGCGGGGGGAGTTGACCTTGGCTCCCCCCCCTTGCACTGCTGCCACGGTGGCAGCCTGAGAGACAGGGCACAGAGGCCCTGCAAGAAGGAGCTGGGTCTCCTGGGATACCAGACCGTCACGAAGACCCCCCTGTGTCTTCGTGATATGACGTGGTGATACGACCTTGTCTGAGGTTACGAAGCCCACGGAAGACCCCTCGGTTGGAGGCGATGGGGCCGAGAGAGAGACTTGGATATCTCCCTCGTGAGTGCTGGCAGAAAGCCAGCTATCAGCTGCTACATGTGGAGAAGACAGAAAGAAACCTGCTGCTGTAGAAGATCCTGCTGTTCAGAGACTAGAAGGGATCTGTCCTTCTTTCCCTCCTGGACTTTTTATTTGGAGGGGAGAGGAGATCTGATCCATTGTAAATACTATATGTCATGGTAGAGATAGTTGTGATCGTGTGTATAATGTTATATGGTATTTATTTGTACAGTCATTGTAATATATTCCCTTTCCCCCACTTTGAGTCTGGTGTGTTTTGTCTGGAAAAGCCCATCTCACATTAGGTTGAGATGTGGGAGGGGGATGGAGCTAGGGAATTGAATTTTGGAACTATCTCAAACCATGACACTTGGTCATGTCATTGCATTTTTCCCAGATGGCAACAAAAGCAGGAAAAATTATCTTCATATACATCACATTTTGCTTTCAGTAGAACAAAAGGACTGCTTTTAAGAATCCATAATGGTGAGCTGGGATTTTAACACCAGAAGTCTTGTTATAAGCTGATAAATAAATACAAGTTGCACTCATTCAGTACCTTGATGCTGCCTTCACTGGTATGGCTGTGGATGACAAGTGACTTCTGTCTTTTATTCTAAGAGCTTTAAGCAGTACATATCACTAACACCACTGTATGTATGGTTAAACTTTCTCTATTACTCTTCAATCCTCTTCTTAGGCTGCAACCCTAACTATTTTTGATCTGACAGAGAGAAAAGTAATCTGTTTGGTATTTAAATTAAGTGGCAATAAGCCATATAAATCTTGAAAGATAAACAGTTATATAAGAGTTTTCAGTAAGGTACAGACTGTGGAAATCTAGTTTTACATGAAATGTAAAATGAATGAATACACTGAATACATGAATGCCCATGACAGATGGTACCCAGTGACTGTACCTCCACCGAGGTACAGGCGAGCACCAGGGGAAGAAAATGCATGGGGCACAGTGAGGCTATGTTGAAAGGGCTATTGATACAAATTTATTAGTAATAGTTACAAGGGATTTTTTATTTTCTAAGAAGAGGAGTTAGGATGAAATCCTGGCTGCAGGAAGTGCCAGAGCATATTCCTACACGCTCCATGCATTGGTGTTTTCGCCCTAAACTGACTTTTCCTCTGTGCTTAATCCCATGGGCACTTCTATAAATGCAACCCTAAAAATGTTTTTGCATATAATGGAGTCCATTCAAAATTTTAGAGTAAGTGTGCATTTTTCCAGTGGCTTCAGAGAGCTATGAATTACACAGGTTAATTTTTGTTAAAATGTTTCTATCAATTTAAATCAAGGTTCTTAAAATGGCCATATGCTTCTAATTATTCTTTCAGAGATGATTTTCTCCCTTTTTCAGTTAATTTTTCTGTGGCTGTGTTAGGTTTGTAATGACCTAGGAAATCACTAATCAAAATCAATGGAAAGTGAAGTTTTATTCTCTGTTATAATTGCTTGTTTAAAAACTGTTAAAGATAAAAAGTTACTTTACTGGGTATTTTTTCATTAAATATTTCATGGCAACAAGAGTGGCTGAAGATTATATTAAATGAATATTTGATCCGTCAAAGAGTCTCGTTAGACAAATCCTACAAAAATGACAAAGAATTCTTTGTTTTTCTTCATCCCATATGACTTGATCAAGGCAATCCACTGAGCACTTCTCAAAGTCATGTTCTAAACACAGCTATTTTTGGACTTTATTTGCCTGAAAGAGCAATATGACAATCTAACCGCTGAGTTGAAACGGTGAAGTAGTATGATGCTGGGTTTGCTTTTATTAGAGGGATTTCCAGGACCCAACGGAGAATATGAGGAAAAGGAAACCTGGTAGCTGATCAGACAAATTTCTTCAAGTGAGTAGTATGTGCTAGGCAAAGACTGAGGTGGTATCATTCAGGTTTCTTTCCTTCCTAGGCTACAGACCAGCCTCAACACATGCAGAGGTTAAAGGGCTTATCCAGGTGTGCACAACGGAGAGTGCAGAGATCCACAAGCTATTTCCAGATGGCTGCATCTGTGCAATACAACGCACCACTGGCTAGAGGCAGTTCAGGGTTTAAAGTGGGTTTGTGTCCGTACACTCACCCTGCCTCTGGTCTTTGAAAGCTGAGGTGTCCTGCCTTACACTCCACTGCACAAAATAGCTACGTCTTTTGCAAAATACAGAAAGGAGGGGGAGAACTGCAGGTTTCTCTGCTTTTGTTCTGTTTTGATTTATTACAGAGTAATCTTTTTTCCTCATCCTGTTAGAAGCTGTGCTACTTCCTGGGCAAATATGAAAGCAATGGCCTATTACCTATTACAGCAGCATCTTATGCTGCTTCTCACTAACTCTTGTCCTGCCCTCATGCCTGTATCAGTGTTCTGTAGGGTGATGCATATTGTGTATTATATGTATAGGCTTCTTGCTTAAATGATATTCACTAAGATGAGGTATATATATCTGTTCTATGGCTTTGGGTATATATCACAGAATCACAGAATCATTAAGGCTGGAAAAGAGCTCCAAGTTCATCAAGTCCGACCTTCTACCTAGCACCACAAGCGTGTTCACCAGTAAACCCTATCCTCATGTGTCATATTCACACTTTTTTGAACACTTCCAGGTATATATTTGCTGGTGTGTACAAACTATGTCATCTGCTTGAAATCATATGAATATATAAGCTTTGTATACTGTTAACATGGATCTAAAAATTTAAGTTAAATGTGTCGATGTTTTCACCTTGACAGGAATTGGCCTTTTCTTCCAAAAGCTGCAGAGACAGACTCTTTGCATGACATTCACTGAGACAAACATGCAGATACATTTAGACTTTGACAGAACCTTTGCTCAAGAGGTGGAGAAACCAAAAAGCAGCAGATCAAAGCAACACAACAAATCTTATAAGTTTTAATTAAGCATAAGCAGCTGCATCCTGTCTTCTCAGAAAAAGTCCCATTATTTGTGCTATATAACATTAATGCTCACTGAATTGTAAAGCTCAAGGGAACTCAAGGCACAATTTGGAAGAGACAAACATTTGTTTTTCAGAAACAGATTCATTATTGTTTGAAGTAGTGGTATAATCTAACCAGAGATCTTATGGGAATATCTTTGAAGAGTTCTGTCTCTGTAAATCAATTTAATTTGTAAGAAAAGGAAATAAAATTACTAAAAAGGATCAGATTAGTATTGCAAAGAGAACATTGATGATATTTCTTCAAGGAGACATTTTACCCTTTAGAAAATCATCAGGAAAAAAAATACCTTTAAAAGAATTTTTTAAAAATTAATTATTTTTTATCTTATGGAGTGCTGAAAAACATGAAAATGGAGAAGGTTTTGGCCACAATCTCCCAAAGGGGGATTTGAACTTTTGTCTTTTTAACAAAACAATCTCAAAGTGGCTTAGAGCAGTACTAATAACAGCAAGATATTTCTCTAGAGATTCTGGCAACAAAATAAATAATGGCCAGTCTTCGCAAGCGAAGATTTGGGAAAGGTCATAAACCCTTCGAGCCTGCGCAGTGGATTTTTTAGGTGAGACACAGCGTGCGCTGAACTGAGCCCACCCTTTAATCCTGAGGTTCATCTGCCGGGGCCGAGCAAAGCTTGGACAGTGGCAGTGAGGTCCCCAGGACGTAGCTGGATTGCCATACAAGGCTGACGAGCTCCAGCTGCCCGGGGGGCCGGGAATTGAACCCGGGTCGCAGTGGTGTGAGTCCTGCACTCTAACCACTAGACCAAGGTCTGGCAACAAAAGCAGCACAGATTCAGTGTAGTTCTAGTAATTCAAGCATGGCTTTGGAGTATGTGCTCACACCCAGGCTGTGTTTGTACTTCCAAGAACTTTTTGACTGTAAAGAGATTTTCTTTCTGCAAAAATAATCATACAACAGTAACCAAGCCAGATTTCTTTTATCAGAAATTCTGATTAAAACACAGACTTCTTGGGTCTGATAGATTTCTGAACCATACTTGGTACCAGGAATACAACTGATAAAGAAGATGCCTAAATATAAGTAGCTTGTACCATTGAGAAGCCTCACCAGGGCAGAAACTCTAGAACTACAAAGCAGAGACTGTCTTCAGTCAGTGAGCACTTGCAAAAGACATATAATCAAGGGTATATTTATTGCCAAATATAGCTGCTACTGTAGCACTTACATTTTTCATTTTTATTGTATTCATTAAGTTTGTTCAAAGGAAATTGCAATAGATTCATGTTTGTTAGCACCAGCCTACACAACATCAACACTTCAGGAGAGCAATGTGGCCAGGCAGCAGCACAAGACAACAAAGACAAACAGATCTCACTAGTTGAGTCAATCAGCCATTACTTGAATTTGAAATGTTGTATGATGTTATTATTCATTGTTAATTCTTGTTAACATGCTTGGCTGAGAAAAGGAAGGTGTGGAGTATAGCACCTCAAAGAGGACACAGCCTGAGCTATCTGGAGCTGTTCAGTGTTACTCAGAGGTTCATATTAAAAATGTGCTGACTGGCTAGCACTCTGGAAAATCCCTGTTGGACTTCTCAGCTGAAAGTGGTTATTGGAGAGTACCAAACAAATTCAGATCCTATAACCAGTAATTAAACTCTGTATATTATTCTCCAAATTTGTTAGCTTGTACTTGAAGATACTTCTTACACCACACTACAATAGCTTCAAAGATCTTCAATGTCTTCCTAAAATTGCCCTAATGATTCCTGTAAAAAAGAAAAGAAGTTTCTTTAATTCCATGAAAATATTAGTGTGACTCATGAATAAACCTTTGACCTTGTCCCTTTTTCAATGTCAAACTTACTGACAGAGCTGTGAGCACATCTCGTGTTGTCCCAAGGCAGAATTGGCAAAATTCCACCTAACTGTATAGGCATAGAATGGCAGAAAAAAGCAGCTGAAACTTGGCATCAAACCACGAGGGACCTGCTTTGTGAATTGTCCTTGAAAGAGAACTTCAAAATGTGGTGCATTTCCACAAGTATGATTTCAAAATGACAAATAAATAAAACAGATTTTTTTTAATAAGAAATCTCTGAAGAAAAAGATAAATTAAATGAAAAAGATGAGCATGAATATGGAGGGGTTTAATTTTATAAAAATAATGTTATTGTTTTTAATCTTATAAAAAGAGAAATGCTCGGAAAAGGAGTTGAAGTTTGTTGTTAAGGGCTTTTTTTTAACCACTGACAATTTTTCTTCCTAAGAATTATAAAAATATCTAAAAAGGTCAAACATTTTCTGCAAAAATCTTTATTTGGACCAATGGCTAGATTTTTAACCAGAAGAAAAGATGCAAAATTTTCAGCTGTAATAGTTGTATTTCTTTATGGATTTCTAAGCAGAAAAAAAAATTTCTCAGAGAAAGGAAGAAAACCAGGCTTACTTAACTTGTCCTTGCAAACATAGGTGTGTTGCATCCCAGAATATCTGCCAGATTGCTCTCAGCAACATTGGCAATTCTTATACCCAAAACTGATCTGCGAAGTCTAATTTTCACAGCTTGTCTGCTGAGCGAGGAAGTCAGTCTCTGAACGAGCGTAGACCTTAAGACAATTTTTTTGTTGTTGTTTCCTAATAATCAGACTTTTGTCTAACAGTTATTTTTATAATATTTCTGAATGTTCAGCTTTTATTATTATAATGATGGAATCAAAGACCAAACAGGAACAAAGCCCACATATGCTAAAAATTCTGCAAATATAAAGCAACTAGATATTCTTATTCTTCCAGAGAGTGCAAACTTGAAATAGGAAGGATAGAAAGTCATTCATAAGGTGTAGGTAAATCAATCAATGAGACTGTAGTAGTGGTAAGCTTGTTCTTCTGATAGTCACGTATTTTTTCTCTTCTGTTGAAAAAGGAGAATTTTACTGGGCTTTCAGAGGGTTTTTTCCCCCAGTTCTTAGGGTAAGACTTTGAGGATTTTCTACCGGAGAGGAAGAAGAGTGGAAGGGCAGGCAGAATAGAGCTGGGAAAAGAAGATTACAAGACAGAAAGCAAGGTAATAAATGCCCAATCTGTAGGTGGTAGAGGGTATCAGCTGGGTGTTCTCCTCATTAGCTGCCTGGGGGTTGTTTCTGCTTCTGTCGCTCTTCTCCTTGCTCCTGCAGACTATATTTCCTGTTTGGTTCCCTGTTGCAAGTCCTTCTTCATCCCAAGAACAGCAGTGCTGGAGGAGTTCAACTGTTCTTAGAGGCATGTGAAAATCTTTTGAGTTGAGTTTGGTAGCTTCCACAGGGTTATGATAGTGACCAGCTACACCTCAGATCCTGAAAGCAAAAGTGGAGTCTGTCATGGGAATATGACTACAATATGGGATCCCAGGATTCGGACCTGCCAGTGCTCACCCATGAATGAGAGTTTAAATATAATCCTGTTAAGGTAGGACATGATATGACCCAAAGAATTCTGAAGGGATCACAGTGGAAGATATGCTGTTTGTTAGTCACCTGCTTGGTGACTTGGAGAACTGAAAAGATGAATTTTGTCTGGAGACTGAGCATAGGGAGGGATTTTTGGATGAACTGAAACAAATTTTTTTTTATCTCCACAAATAAAGGTATTAAAATTACATTAGCTTTAAGGTATTCATACTGTGTGATGTAGTGCAGCTGGAAAATTAAACTGACAGTAAATTGCGGTGCTTCTTGAATTTAGTATTTATTTTTATTAGAAGCAAAAGGCTGTTGGAGTTCTTCTTAAAGAAAATATAACGATCTTTTTTGATATTGCTTGTATAAGACCACTGGAAACTCTAGCTGCTTCATTTTGAGGGCAGGATTCTGGTAATCATCTGCTCTTGAAGTTTCTGGTATTTTCTTTAATAAAATACTTGGTGAAATAGGGCTTCTCTTGCTGCAATTGTCAGTCAGTGCAATTGAGATTAGTGTAATTGTCTCCAAGTAACCTTTATACCCCCAGACAGAGAGATTGCTACGATACAATGGGTTTCTCCCCAAAAGAAGAAAATTCAGCTTCTTTAACATTGCCTTATACATTATGGAAAGAAGAGGATGGAGGGAGGGAGGAATAAATATACTTTTCTTCTAAAATCTCCAGGGATTTATAACCTTCATATCTCCTTGTTGTCCCCCAAAGTTCTTCCCTTCACAATTTCTGGATTTAAGTTTTCTAAAACAGACACTGCACAGTTGTTGATATGTTTTGTTGCACTATTTTAAGGGCAAGAGTAATACTCAATATTCTACTAAAAATTACTTTGGTGTACATCAAAAGTGCCCCAAAATATATGAGCTGGATTTCCTGGCTTAGAGGAGAAAGATAGACACTGATAAATAGTTCTTGCATCCTTCTTCATGAAGTACTGGTCCCTGTAGTGTAAGAGTTTGGGTGAGTTTACTTGTTTTGCTGTTGTCAGGGGGATGGGTTTTCTTATTTATAATATTATTATGCTTCTATTAGTTACCTAGAACATCAAGGCTTTTCCTTCAGTGCTGCCAACTTACAGAAACATCCCTATCAAGACTCCTCTTTCCAAGCTGGTCTAGGTGCCTCACTGAGTAATTACTCATCTCTTCTGGCATTTCATGAAGTTATTTAATCTCCTATTCCTACAAACAGCAAATGTTCTATAGTTGAGAGGTATCATTTTTAGCTTCTTTCATAGTGCAGAGATAACATTCACTTTGGGACATGGTAACACCGCTCTGCTTGCTCATTAGCTTCCCACTTATGTTCTTGCACACTCCTTCAAAGTCTTCATCTGGTTGTTGTACTGAAGAAATCAATCTACTAAAAAAGATATATTAGTGTTTAATAGTTATTTCAGATATTTCTGTGAAGATTTTGGGCCATAGCTGTGTTCCTTACTATAACCTGAATTGTCAGCTCTTTCTTTGGCAGCAGTGCCCCAAGGCTGTAACAGAGACTGCTGTCTCACCCAATATGCAGGTAGAAGGGTGCAGGACAGACCTACTTCTGAAGAATGTGGAAAAATTGTTTGGTGGGATCTGCAGAGATGGACGGAGGTGACTCTTGCCATCCTGTGAGCTCCTCTTGAACTGGTGAAAGCTTTGAATTACATAATGTAGTGGAAAACTCAGGCTTGTGGAATCTCCTTCATTCCCCACCTATCCTGTTGTTTGTACTTGACCTAATGAGCAGGACAGAAGCACAGAAGTCTGTGACCTTCTGTCTCTCCTTAGAAGTCACCTTGAGGAAGCGTTTAGACATAAGCAATTGCTATTCCTATGTGGCATGTTCTGAAAGGTGGAAAAATGGTGGTGTCTCTAAAGGAGTGGCAGCTTTTTCTCTTTGGATGCAGAAGTTATTCTTTATAGCTAGTTCTTAAGTGACAAATAACCCAAATGTTATTCTTTGTGCATTAATGATGCTTAAAAGTGGTTATCAGTATTGTTTCACTGGCTTACTACCATGAAAGAGAAATGATCAGTGTGTACTCTGCTGGGACTGCAAAAACAAGTTTTGGCTTCATCTGTAAAACTAGGAGGAAGACAAGGAAGGGAGAGATTTGTTGTTCTTGACTTATTTTTTCCCTTTAGACAGAGACTATAGCATGTGTGCATGCACCATTCAAATGGAACAGTTATGGTAACTCATAATAAAAAACAAAGAAAAGGTGACAGCACTCTCTCTTCCCCTGCAATCTATTACATAGCACACTGAAATAGTAGAGTATTCACCTAGAAGTGGATGAAGAGCAAACAGAGGATGAGAACGTGATGCACAATGTGGTAGTGAGAGCACTCACCTGGGAGAAGGTGAGTGTTGTGTACTGTGTGCAAAATGAAAGTGCATCGAGACATTGAAAGCAAGCCACTGAGTAGTGTCTGGAAGATATTTCAGGCGTTTCTCTGGAAGTGTGAAAGGACACGTTGAGGTTGCAGGCAAGGGATTTGAACCTGAAATGCTGTTTTGTGAGAGTAGCCCTTCAACAATACGTGGATATATGCTCTTATTGAGAAAAACTTTATGCCTCTGGCAAAAGAAAGTATTAAGACAGGAGAATAAGCCAAGGAAAAAGTAAGTTTGGGATTACAGTCACAGAAAACCGTACACTGAAAGGGACCTCTGGATATCAGGTACTGTAGCTTTGTTCCTTGAGAGCTCACTTTAATGTTAAATAAGGTCACTCCAACCAAGTGTCCCACCTGGTATAAATGGACTTCCTCTAATCTGTTCTCATTTACAAAACCAAAAAGAATTTTAGGAACTCTTGGAAAATGTATCATTTGCATTCACTTTACGTTGCTCTAGTACACTAAAGCATCACATGCTAATCACAAATGTGTCACTGAGGAAAGGTGTTGCAAGCCGTGCTAAGGAGTAATAAAGAACTATGAATCTAATACAGGAATTGAAGTTGACAATGCATAATGAAGTAACAGAGGAAGGTTAACAGAAGGGGGACAAATGAAAGAAAATATCAAATAAAGTAGGAAAGCTTAGCTTCTTAATAATTTTGCCAAGTGACTTAGCAACTGCTAATGTGGAACAGGAGGCACAGAACAGCTTTGCAAATCTTCCTCTTTTTTTTTTTTTTTTTTTTTTTTTGATTAACAATCAGGAGATTATGGTTTTAGGAAGGGAAAGATAAGGATATCCACAGATTTATCCCGACATGGTTAAGTGTGAAGATAAAAGCTATAATAGATTATATGGTTCAGAGTATAAGAGCTGGAAATTTTAGTATGACAACTGGAAGAAGCATTTTAAGGCAGATAAAATAATGATATTTCACTGGAAGCCTAAAAAAGTGTTCAATTTGAAGTCCATGAAAATTGAAGGAAACAGTATTTAAAATTGTCAGCCTGAGGAAACCTCAAAGTGTTACAGTGTCTGTTCCCAGTGTTGTTTAGCTTTCTTAAAGGGTTTTTGATGCCTTTGAGAATGGTACATGGACAAAGAGTGTCTTCTTGCTTGCTGTCATCATCTTCTGGGAAGGGGTGATTAAATTATCGCAGCCCGAAAGGGCTCAGTTTGATTTCCTTTTCCAGGTGGCCAGATGCTGTAGCCCAGGGGGCAGCTGGGCAAGGAACACAGCAGGGACCCATCCTTTGTTTCATGAAGTGACTTTCTCAGAAACCTGCAGATGATAGGGCTTTACTAGATCTAGATACAAAATTCTGATCTTAAACTGAGTAGGATGAAGAGAAAAATGCTTGGAGAGGTAAAGCGAAGCCACAATCTGGTGTTATCTGAAAGAATCACTGAGGTATCTGCACTTCATCACTGCTTTTGGATTTTTTTGCACCCTTGCTATTTATATACATTTGCACCCATGCTATTTGCATACGCCTTTACATAGCAAGGGTAATATGGAGATGCCACAAAGGAAAAATATCTTCAAAGTCAATGTAGTTGCTGGATATGTTCTGGCTATGCCCCTGTGCCTCTGCTCACAGAGGGTCTGATACAGAAACATGAGAAGTGAGGGGCTGGGAGGGGAGTCACAAACTGTTCACAAAGGGAATATACAAGGTCTCTCAAAACAGAAAAAAGAAGTGGACTACGTAAGAGGAAGCCAGGTTGGCTGCGGGTCTAGATTCTGTCAGTCTTGGATATGAATGTTTCTTATGTTCTGGGGTAGAGTTTCTTTAAGTTTCATAACTTACAACTCATTTTCATCATGTAATCAAGAGATTTACTATACTGGGTGCCTGTCTTTTTCCATGTTTCAAACCATATTTCATGCTGGAATACTTTTGGACTTTGCAGTTTTCTGTTTGTCATTTCAGTATTCTCCTGTTAGGAGAAGGTGTGTTTTCTTCTTTTGTCTTTAGTTCTTGTCTAAAATATCTAGTGCTCATGTTCTTAAATGCAGCCTCAGATAGAAATTTGTCATGTTCCATCTACAAAAATAAGGACGAAAAAGTAATTAAAAACTGAAATTTAACTGTAAATGTTTGTACAATCTCCTCTGCAGATGTTCTTACATAGTGGTACACAATACTTTTATGAACAGGACTAAGCTTTACAAACAAATATGAACATAAACGTGCCTATTTTACTGACACTAAGGACTACCCATACAGGGATTGAGTTGTACAGCTGAAGTTGTTTGAGTCAGTACTCAGCATCAATCCCGTACTGTGAAGCTGGAATAATAATAACAATAAAGAAGAAAATTAATGAGCAGTAATGTAATGAGACGAGAAAGGATTTGGAACATGTTTGTACCTGGCCTGATGGAAAGAGGGCTGTTCAATTTGTAGGTAAATTAGGAATAATGAATCTTTGAGTGTAGACTACAGTAAACGAATAGCCGCTAATTGGAAAGTTGCTGCTGCATGTTGAATAGGAAGTCGACTGGCGGGCTGATTTAGAAGCATCCCCAGAGGATTTCTACTTAAGGCTCAATGACAGAAAGGAAGAGAGGTGAGGATGAGACTTGTGTTGAGAGTGAGACAGAACCTTCTTTTTCAGATTCCTTGCAAACGCATCATTAGTCTGAATTGCATGGAGACTACCTTCTTTTTCTGGCCTTAGGAACTCCCCTGGTCCCAGGGGACAGCATTCTCTATTTACAGAGCAATTTAAAATCTTATAGTTTCTGTTGAGGGATTGACAGTGAACCAGAGTCTGTATGCTCTGCAAATTTGAGCCTGGGAAAGAAAGGCTGCAAAACCAAAGAAATCTCACTCAGTGAATACTTTTGCTACTTCAAGAAGACAAAATGCAACTCCGTATCAGGAGCGGAGAGGAAGACTTGGTAGTGAGAAATGCTGTGCTTCAGGCTGATAAGATTCAGAACATCTCTGTATGCAAACAAATACCATCCATACTGTTGGGTGAGATTGTATTGGCAGGGATCTGGCAATACTGTGATGTAGTATTCCAACTATTTGATCTATGCCAACAAGTGGGAGTTTGTGTGAATTCATGAGCCTGGCCATATAGCTGTCTGCCAGCTACTGTCCCACCTTGTCGCTGGAATGGGACAATGCCCAGGCAGTGGGATGGCAGGACTGAGACTCATCACACACTCACTGATCTCTCAAGGTAAAGCGTTTCTCGGATGGGTTGTGTCGAGGTTACAGTCTCTGCCTGCCTGACTTGAGACTTGGAGGCAGCCTTATTTGCCTTGTGGTACTGTTCAGGGTTTTGGGAGGAAGACATGATGCTTCGTTTTGAAGGCTGATGAACAGGAGGGGGAGTGACAGAAGACCTTTTCAGTCTCAATTCCCAGTCCATCCACGTTGTAGACAATCCAGCAAAATGTAGAGCTGAAGGTCTCCCTTTATCCTAATGTGTTTGTGGAGCAGGTAGGTGCAGTCCTCCACTGTTTTGCCAGCAACTGGAGGATTTTATTCTACACCAATGCTTTTACTTTTTTAAATACAATTCATGAAATTCCAAAAACTTCCTAGTAGATGTGTGGGTCCAACACAGCAAATACCAGACAGACACGTAACATTTCTGAGAATAAGGCTAACACACTACTGTGTTAGGGGAAATGGGGAAAAATGCTTCTGGGAGCATTTCGGAGCTGGGAGCTCAAAGCCTGGTGGCTAAAGCTAAAACTGAGGCAGTCTATCTGCCTTCCTCCTGCTACTGCACTAAGCCAGTTTCAGCATACATCCTACTTTAATTGCTTAGACCTTTGTTTCTATCTTAGGGGAAAAACATAGTGTGTGCAGCTATTACTTTTTACCTTTTCTCAAAAAAGACTTTAACGTAAACCCAAAACCACTCTGAGGGACTACAGGAAGCTGACCCTTTTTTTTTTTTTCTTTTTAACAGCAGTGTGCAACAGGCTTTGTGGATTCTAGTCATATACAGAATTAATGTAATGATTTTTAATGAGACAATATATCATGATTAAAACACCAGTTGGTGAATGAGAGCAACAAAATTATTAGAGGTTTATATCTTCTGAGTATTGTGAGTTCATAGCTCATTAATAACCTTGGGTCTTAGGATGCTAATAATAATGCTTCATGTTGCTAGGGAATGGTGCTGCATGACACATGGTAAATGCTGTGTGGAGAGGATATGCCTAAGGCATGATGGCAACTTGTTAATATTTTTATTATTTTATTGAGCACAAGTACTCTGTGATGACCCATAAATTTGGATGCAGTTTGCAGTTTCTGTTAACATTGGTTGTCCTGATTAAGTGGCTAGTGAAACAGCATTTTACTGCAGCATGGCTATTTTCAATATTGGTTGCTGACAACAGTGCTCCAGATGTAGTAGCATGCAGTGAGTAGGGTTTTCCAATATTCTGGCAGTTGTCTGCCACTAAATTTCTATATGCCTCAATGAATTGTGTACCTCCTTGCACCTTTACCTACAAAGATGAGGTTCAACAGCAAGGAATTTAGAGCAAAGACCATTTCTTCCTCCCATTTTATACTGCTTACTGCCCAGGATTCCCTTGTTTATCTTGGGCAAATAATAATTTTCAGGTTTGTGGGTTTGTCTTTTTTTCAGATATATAATTGATATTATTATCAGAAATGCACATTTACACTGCAGTGTAGAATTTCAGATTGACTACAATGCCTCATTTTAAAAAAAGAATTTAGACCTCGTAGCACTGCTGTGCCTTTGGCAGATACGGCTGAATTACAGTACTCTCACAGGTGAGGATGCTGATGCAATACCTCTGACATAGTGCAGTCCCAATCCCCCAAAGAGGACAGTCATGATCTCAAACCAACTTGGCCATAGTATTTGGGTCCTGTGGGCCATCACAAGTTACGCTTTCACTCCTATAGAGTATTAGCATCTTGATGCACTGCCATCATTCCCCTTTGCTTAGGCCAAAGGGCTCATCTTCAGCTCTGTTTTATTTATCAAGGACTAAGGTTTCTTGCAACATAGAGGTCAATTATGCAATATGTGATTTAATTGACTGTCCATCTATTGGTCCCTCACTGATAATGATTTAAACTTGTTTGTTGATCTCCATAAAATTACAGAAAATTAAATTTCTGTAAACTTCTTAAAACTGATCCCTTGACAGAGTAAAAAACAGAGATTTGTGCTTTTAGTGTCAGAAAAAGCAGCAGAATTCAACTGCTGTTTGTGATTTGTTGGGGCTAACCTCTAATCCTGTCTGTCAGACTGTTGGTAGCTGCAGATTATTTGTATGTTGTCTATTACCTGATTAAAATGTTAAAGAGGACCCAAGACAAGTGTTATCTTGAAGGAAAGGTAATGTTTGACAGACCAAGAGTGACTGCTGTAGAAGAGCAGGCATTAATAGTTCTGCGGCACAGAGAGCAGCTTGTCTTTAGTCTTACCAGTGTCCTTCTGCCCATGATTGTGGAGTATTCTCTCAGTTTTAGCTGGAAATTTCCACTCCTAAGTGGTTACTTGATAGAGATTTATTCAAATATGTAACATGGATTTGATTTTAACACAACAACAACCCTGGGAAAACAGACCACTGGGCACAGTGAGTAAGACAGGTAATCACCACCCATACAACTGTGTGTTGAAACAAATCCTTTCTTATAGTTTGAAGATCAAAGCCTTGTTGTTCACAGATTTCTGTCTCCCACAGATGGTACCTAACTTTTGCATTCTGCCTGCTCAAAACTGAGGCAGGCACTGAGCTTATTTCCTCTCTTAACTCTCTATGTTTTTCAAACAAGATAAATTCCCAAGGTCCCAAGATTACTTGGGCAAAGTAATTGTTATGGCCACCGTGCTGTAACCCTGCCAAGTGATGAATGCTCACTGTTCCCTTTGCAAAGCTGAACTGCAAGTGTTCAGTGCTCCAGTAGGGGACATAGTCCTTCACTAGGACAAATGACTAAGAGTTGGTTAGAGGTGTTGACAGGGCTCATAGTAAAATAAAATATTGCAGATTGTTAGCAAAGCTCCCATTACAACAGTGAGAATATATGAATGAAAGAAAGCCAAGGAGAATATTCTATCTCACTAGTCTTTCTTTTTCCTCTTTCATACATGCCCATATAAAACAGACTTTGATTTCTGTCCATTTTTAATGCCTCATATTGTCTTTGGGTGCTCAGAAATGTTTTTTTCTGAAGATGTGTTTCTTTCAAAGTAATGGTCAGTCTTGGCATACTTTTAGGTTGCATTAATATTGAGTACTCATCAAATTCAAATGAAGATATTTTGAAGATATGATTATCTGAAGTTTTCCACAGTTTTAGGATGAAGAAGGACATCTCTTTGTCAAGGAGAAGAAAAACATATTTACATGAAATATTGCAACATCCAAATGCAATAGCCAGGGTTAAACAGCTATTAACAGAGGTTGTTGAATCAGAAATTATTTTCAAATCATTCTAGCTAGAAGAAGCAGTATAGTCACTTTAATTAATAATTAAGTCTTAAGCACTAGACAGAAAATACTGCTTTATGTTGTGTTATTAAACTCTTGAGTGTACTACAGCATCAAAATTCCACTAAATAGTAGAAATCAAATCACTTTCAAGTGTTCATCCCCAGACCTCTTCATCTTGATGTCTATAGTCTTAGCATATGCTCATCTGAGAAACACTTGTAAACAAATAACCCTCTTCACTGAAATGTCTGGCTGCTCTTTTTGCCTTCTGAGAGAAACAAGCTTCTGCTCACACAAAACTCTCAATGGTCTGTAATGAAAGGTCTGCCTTCTGCTGTCCACTCCTAGACCAGTATCTCCATTTTAAATGTAATTAGCCCTAATAGAACAGTAAGAAGTAAAATTATTTGGATGATGACTTTGCAAAGTAGTTTGGACATTCTAGGGAAACATTGCAGAGGAATTCAGCATTATAATTTATATAATTTCTGTTCTTTGGATGCTATTTTCAATTGTGCCTTTATGAAGCAGTGTGAGTTTCAGGTCATGTATACTAGTCTAGTTTTATTAAAATCTGTAATAGTTCACTGTAAAACCACATTTCATTTTTTCTTCCAGTCTCCATTATGCTAAATTAGCCTTAAAATTAATCTCTGTCCTGATTTCCTATTTTCTTCTGCTTTGTATGCTCTGTTCTGGTGCATGCATTCTAGTAATTTAGCCCTGTGAAGGGTAAATATGCTTGTTAGAACACCATCAAGCCACTTACACTAAAAGCCAGATGAATTTTATTCTGTTTGCTTACAAACCTTCTGTTAAGGGAGTCAGCTTTCTGGAACGTAAATGATACTCTACCTTCACCTAAATTCACTGAATAGTTTCTTCTGCGCAAGGAGGAAGAAACCAGTAAGGAATACTGCATGTGTTTCTGTGCAGTGACTTTATCCTAGAAATTCTAGTGTGGGTCTGAGTTTTCTTCCGTGTTTCTTTTTTTAGTTTGTTTTTGGTTTTGGGTTTTTGTGGGTTTTTTTGGTTTTTTTTTGGTTGGTTGGTTGGTTGTTTTTTTGGGGTCTTTTTGGCAGGGGGCAGGTGAGGTGTTATTTAAAGGTTCAGAAATAGTATGTACTTTTTATTTTAAAGTTGACAATTTCTCAAGGTTAGATTACCTGTGATCAGTACATTTTGTTTAAAATTAAATGGACTGCTTTAAGATCAACTTGAAATAGAAATGCCCCAATATTTTGTGACCCCTACTTGGCCACTGAATTAGAATGTCATTATCCTTAATTTACCTTGAGCAGATATAACAGGTGCAGCAAATAAAATGAGTGAGAATCAGGCCTTTCTGGTTTTTTTTTCCCAAATCCTCTTTTGCAAGCCATGAAATAGATTTCAAGCCTTTTATTACAGTATTGAAATTAATAGCTCATAGCTCATTTAAAAAAAAATGCTATTAATTAAGGATTACTAGAGTAAATCACATTAGATTTGTAATCAAAATGATAGAAACAGCTAGAAATAAAAGACCACTTTGCATTTGTCTATTCTAAAAATGGAGCTGTTGCAACTAATACTAGAGCTTGTTCTAAATTCTACAAAAGTAAAATCTATAGTGACAAGATGATGCTCCATGGCCATTCAAGCTGCCAGATCCAATGGTCTCTTTTGGCTCACAGAACTCAGCTGCTCACCACAAACACAATTGTGAAGTTACTTGTAATTTTTAGTGCCATCACTATTTAAAAATGCTGTTGTATCTTATAACAGATAACTGACCTTGTATGAGATGAAGGTGGTTTCGGAGTAAATCTAAGCAATTTAATACATTTCAGATTTATTCCATTGTGTCTGATCATAAATTGGTTTTTGTTGCAAAGAAAGTTATAGCAAATTCACGGGGTTTTTTTATGTTGGATTCTGCAACCCTCTTTCTTATATCACTCAGGTGAAACTCCAGCCAAGATTCACATGGAATGTAATATTTGGCTTCAGTGACAGAGTTGGGTGTATTTTAATGAGTGCTATCAGTAAATAAAAAAGACATATCAAAATCAAAAACTGTAAATGGTATTATATACAAAATATAATGTTAAAGTTTCAAGGATCTTTGTATCTATAGAAATACATTATGAAATAACCATGAAGAACTTTCAATTTTAAGTGTATCAGACTAGTTCTTGATCCTTCTGCACTCTTAAGCAATTATAGATTTTTCATGTCACTCTTGTACTCTTTATTTTTATTCTAACAAGGAAAAACAAGTCTGAAAAATAAAACAAAATAGAACAAAGTGGTAGTACCAGATTCAGGTAAAGCATGTTTTTCCTTGTAGGGAGGGTCAAATCAGCATGTTAGGTTTATAAACTATTTCATACTTCGTGAAAAATCCTGTAACTCTTTTTAAACTAAAAAAAAAACAAACTTCAGATCATTATAATGGTGTTTGGTTAGTGGTAGACTGTGAGTCTACAATATGTACACAGTGCTTTTATTAAATACTCTGGTCTCATCACAGGAAACAAGGGGGAGACCTAAAACCCTGCCATGTTATCTTGCAGCCTCTAGGCTATATTGCCTCTGCAGATGGGACAATTGAACTATATTTGTTTCACCAGGCTGGTGTGATAACACAGATTTACGTGGGACAGCTTGCATGGTAAAAGGACAATTTTATTGTAACTGCTCTATAGTTTGGTCTGTACGCTGCATCCTGTTAACATTTTTGTCCAAAAAGAGCATCACAACGAGTCACATATACTGGTATAAATTCACAGTTAGCACTTCCACTGGCATCTTACACAAATCCTATGTCTGCAGTTGCAGAGATGTGGCTTATTACAAACAGCTTCATAGGAAAGAAATTGCTCTCTGCTACTTGATCTTTCTGACCGGGAGAGATGAAATGTGAAAGAAACGTTGAGAGGGGAAAAATCTGTAGGGATTTCCTGTCAAAATCTGTAAAAATGGACAGAATCTCTGCTGGGTATTTTGTTTTTGTGGTTTGGTGTGGTTTGTTTTTTTTTCTGTTGCTCTTCACTGTAACCTTGAATGTTTGTGTAACAAATCATTGTAACAGAAACATAAAGGACTTTTTTCTTTGACTTGCACCATTTCCACTTTGGTCTGGATTTTGCCAGTAGGAATTAAACTTGGTCAGGTTGCTATGCAACCTATATGTTCTGCTGATAAAATGGTGAAGAGTATGGAAAGGCAACTTAAAATGAGTTTATTCCTTGCTAGAAACAAGATTTGTTCTGATTCATCCCCAGGAAAGAGGCTCTATACAATATAGGGCAACCTGGCAAGGCTCTTCTAGTTCTGGCCTAACACTAGCAAAGCTTACTCTAGAAATGATAGCCTATAGAATCTTTGCAATTTTTCCCCACAAAAATGCATGAATAGAAAAACACTTGTTTGAAACCTTTCACAGGCAGACTTGGAGACTCCAAGCACTTGCAGCTCTAGGATGGCAGTCACACATCTCCTCACAGTATAAAACTGAAACAATCATTTAACAAGAAAAACAGGTTGCAGTGCCTTTTTAGTGCATTTTTCCCTAATGTGTGTTGAAATCCAAAAGTTGACAGTGCAGTAATAGTCAAACTCCGAGTTGTCTACAGTGGATTTCAACACGTTAGACAAAAAAATGTGCCTTTTTTTAAAACTTTGCCTTGTGAAGACAGGTTTTGCAGGATTTTGCATAACTTTAATTTCTTCAAGCCAGGCATGCAACCCAGGCAAAATGTTTGCTAGATTCCGTTTGCTTATTTATTACCGCTTCTGGAAATATATTTTTCCTGAACTGCAACTCGAAACCAGAATTATACCTGTAGGCACTATGTATGCATATCTGCGTGTTAATCCTGAGAAATAAAGCGCATAATTGCTCATTCATGCACTGAGTTCAGCAACTTTCAGGTTCAGTTATCAGGATCAGAACTGTTCATACAAAATACGATATTATATCTGTGTCCAGGAAATGCTTAGCAGTAATACCTAATAAAAGCAATGACAGTTAAAAGAGCAGTTTGGGCTTGATTGAGCACTTGAAGACTCTTATGCAGACAGTTAAAATTTAAAGAGATTAAAGGATAAACACAGGTCAGTGATCCTGATTAAATGTATGTATCACATGGTCATTTGAATTTACAGTATGTAAAAAGTAAAGGGCATATACCACTGTTCACACATAAGAGACTGACATCTAGCTGGTGAAAGTTGCTGCATTTTAGAAGCATGGAACCCAAAGCTTAAGAGTTGAAATGTATGGAATAACCATCTGACACATGGTCACAAAGGGTGTTCGTAGTAGACCTGCTGGCATTTGATGGTGTTTTTCACAGGTGATGTCTTCATGTGGTCTGGATGGCTTTGTTTCCAGAGACAGCAAGTATCACTTTCCCTTTTCATTGCTCGTACCTAAGTGCCAGCCGTGGCAAATGGGCCTGCTGTTGACCAGCCAGATTATTCATGAAGGTCTCCCCTTCCTTAGGTCTGTCAGGCAGGTAAGAGACTACAGTTTTGTAGAAAACTGCAGAGTCTAGCTGTTTGGTTGCATCCACAAAGAAAGGAATGGGTGTCATGGAAACAAGTTGGTTACTCTATGGCCACCCAATCTCCCTTGTTCTAGAAGCAAGAAAAATCCTACTGTGCATGATTACTCATTGCTTCCCACTCCCAGGAAAAGTGGCAGGAAAAGCATAGGCATTGACATCTCCTGGGAAGGAGGAACAGCAAACCAAGAAGATTTTAGTTCATACAGCTACTGACAGATTTTTCTGTTTTCACTGTTCGGTTTATCCAATATAATTTGAATAAAGAATATGGAATTTGAGTTTGTAATCCAGAAATCCACACCATGTAGTTTTTAATTACAAGCTGTTGGTCAGTGCAATTAAAAATATGCTACACAGAGATGATAAATTTCCTGGAGGGCACACATCTTTTGGAATTATTCAAGCATTTTAATACTGTCACACTTGGATATTGTATTATGTTTACATTTTCTACATGTCATGGTACAGAGATCAAAGACACAGCTCCTCTGCAGGCAGACTTGACAGGCATTATCCACAAGGTTTTGCGTAGCTGGGAACACATCTAAACAAAAGCTCAGTCCTTTGTCTAGAGAGCCATTCTTCAGTGGCCACGGAAAGCTGTTACAGAGCCTTAGAAAGGGCTCCAGGTGAACTTCTGAGAAAGCTGCAAGTCTCTGAGATTGCCAGAAATCATTCTTTCAGTTTGTTTTGAAAGTGTGCTTCTCTGAAAAGACAGTGTAAGAGGGGCACAGTGCTACAAGCTGTTTGGTTTCTCTACATCTGGGTGAACCTTAAATGGACTCCAGCCTGCTTGACTGCAACGTAGGGTTTTGCTGCTGCTCCTGTTGTTTTGTGAGAGCCTAAAATCTTGCCTCCTGTTAATTCTGCAGGGTTATGCTGCTAACGACGAGTATGATGAAGTGTGTTTTTTGTTTTGCATATGAGCAGAGTTGCTTCATCAGTTCCAATTAGAAGGAACTGATAATAAATATTCCTTAAGCCTATGCAAGAATAAGCTTTAATAAGTAGTACTTGATCTTTATGTCAGAAAAGCTGCATTTCATTAGTCTTGCTTTCTTGGCTACAAGTCAGAATCAAGTTGGTGGAATTGACACTTATGACCTCTCCACTCCAACAAATGTGTTCTCCTTGCTTCCTTCCAAAGAAGTGCTGTTACACTTTTATTTTAAAGGAAGGCACAATTTGCATTTATGCAGTGTTGTGGATTAGACAACGTTCAATCTTCTCTTGTAAGTAGGTAAGCAACTAAAGATTACACAGATGATCTCCCTATAACAAGAACCATTCAAAATAGTAAGGATGGCTTCATGTAGCTGGGAGAACATTTGGTTTACAGTGGCAGGTCAGACTGACCTCTGCTATGGATGCTGTCAGCTGTCTCTATGCCCCAAGTGAAAGTTTTGTGATAGACACACATAATTAATGCCTAAATTTCTCATTTTGGGTGTTAAAAATTAGGTCTGTAATGAAATCAGAAAGGTTTCCAAGATGCTTAAGGTTTCACTACACCATAAGCAGGTAAAGCAGTCGATAGCAAAATTAGTGTGTGTGACTGAATTGTAAGGAAGATATAAGAATGGGTACAATAAACATTCGAGGTAGCCCGGCTTAAGTGTAAGAATGTTGCAGGAAAGAGGTATTTCCTGTATTTCTTTGCAATACAGTCTGGTGCTTGTAAGCAGCAAGCCATTTGATGCCCCTATGTTTGCACACCTGTAAATAAGCTGCTTCAAAGACTTCTCACTGTAGTAAGGGTTTTCCTGGGTTGACAGGATCATGTACTTGACAAAGGAGACTTCCAGGGCTTTTTCCAGCTTGCAGAGAAAAAATACATGTGACAAATATATGCCTTCTGTTATGAATATTTCAGAAGTTCTCTTGAAGCACTTAGAAACTATTTCATTCCTTTTGTGGCACAGAATATTTAAGAAATGCTGTAGGAAAAAAGGAAGTAAACTAGAAAATTTTTCATGGTCTTCAGAATAAAAATGTGGGAGTGAGGAAGGGGGAAAAGTGACAGTGGTATGCAGCTGATGTGAAGTGAGGAAAAGTACTTCCGCCTCTCTCCCACCTCCCTGATTTTGCAGCACTGGATCCACTAGGCAAAATAATTTAGAAAAAATGTTTTGCCATGGAGTATCATGTCTCTTTGGAGCCAGAGGATGATTACTGACTTCTTGTAGCCCAGATATGGGCTGCCTGCAACAGACTGGGGGAATATGTGTGAGGAAACAGACCCTTAAATTCCACTTTCTTATATTTTAAGATAATGTACAAAAAAATGGTTCCTTCTAGTGCCATATCCAAAAGCAGTCTGGAATCACATGAGAAGCACCAGGAGATATGATCTGGTGTTAGTGAGATGCCATACTGATGCTTGACAGTATATACCCTATTTCCTGATCCACAGGAATGCTTGCACTCCACAGCAAATATGCTTCTGTATTTTAGCAATCTGGGCATCACTTGCAGTGCAACTAGCTGGAATTGTTTCAAATTAATAATCTTTTATAAATATGAAGATGCAATTAGTACTCAATATATAAAATGCTTAAAAGGTTGTTTATCATGCCTATTGCTTAAAATTAATCCTTAGATTACAGGTGAGTTCTTCCCACTGTCCATTTTAAAACACATTAGGCTTTGGCATTATTAGCACTGTGCTCTAACCAACTGAGTACTATGTACATATGTGCAAGGATACAGTTCTTAAACACTCATTTTGGATTTTTTAGGTCTGTAAGATTTGATCCAAAATTTCTAGCTCTCTTGCTTTTATTCCTTACAGCACCTTTTAATTTGAAAGCTTTACTTTAAGGCAAGTTCAGTCAGTTAATGTCCTTGTATTGAAATAATCAGTCCATTGACAGTTTAAAATGTTAAGGCAAAAGCCTGTTGAGACTGTATGGTCATCCTGGAATACTGTGAAGCAATCCTCTACTTAACATACTTTTATTTTTAAAGCAGCTGAAAGACATGTGCATACTACCTCAAAGGCATTTATTCTACTGCTCCCACATAAAAAGTAGCAGGAAGGAATCTTAATTAAAAAACATTACAAAGATATAACTATTGAATCCAGATTGCCAGAGAAATCATTTAAGAAGGAAAACCACTGTCTCTGAACAATGCCATTGGGGATGGATGATTATCCATGAGATAATTTTATTCCAGAGTACCGTAAATCTCAGCCGCTTTCCCTTCCACACCCAGCACCTTGGGGCATGAGAGCTTATTATAATTTATTCTCTACTGTACCTTCAAGCAAAAAAACTAGTACTAGAGTATAAGCTATCATTTAAAAATGCATCTGTTTTTTTTCTTCCTCAGTTCTCGCTGCTGGTAGGTTGCATATTTTCTAAGACAAAACTGAGACGGTCTTGAAAAACAAGCAGAACATAACACACATGATAAAGTTGTAGTACTCATCAGGTTCTTTCTTCTGGGGATTACATATCAAAGTAGTCTTCTTGATTATGCAAGTCACCCCTAGTTGTCCTTATTGAAGACTTTATTTCACATCAGGTGGGGGTCAGACTACTTCTTTTAAAGGTAAGGGTGTTATTGACGGTTTAACATGATGATTAGGTCTCTATCACAAATAATAATTCAAAACACTAAAACCCTCTTGAATCCTCACAGAAGGCTGGCATCAGAAATATTTTAAAACAGATAGTTGAGATTTTTTTTCTAGGAAGAAAAAGCATTTACCATGTTGTAATTTTTTTATGATGATCTCAAAACTAATTAAGAAAAAAGGGGCAAGATTTTGCTGCCACAGCCTAACCTCCTGGTTATAGCTTGCAAGCTTTCCTGTTTTTCAGAACACTTTGCTGTCAAAATACAGAAATGCAGTCTCCTCTTTCAGGACTGGAGCTGTATCACTGGCTGCAGACAATCCTCTTTGTTCTTTAACCCCCAACTGAACCACAGATGTGAATCTGAGCAGCTGAAGCAGCACTCTCAACCTTCAAAGGGGTCAGCTTTTGTGAGAAGGGCAAAGTGAAAACAGTTTTTCAAACTCCAAATGCTGGAGAGAAAAAAAAAAAGGCGATGGATTAGGTAGTCTCTGTTTAATTTGCGAAATCTGATGGTAGTGCCTCTTCCCTTTAGCACAAATGATTTTACCAGCTGACAAAGAGCTGGAAAAAGCTAGGCCCAGGGCAATAGGAAGACAATTCTGATATCCATAGCTTCAGCCATGACCTCTATAGCAATACATGAACTCAATCTCCTAGTTGATTTCCCTGTAGGCAAGCTGGACCTGAGTGATAAGTCGCTCCTTCTTTCCACAAGTACTTGAAGGGTATTCCCACTGGCTAATGAGCTACAGGACAACAGTTTAATTACTTTAACCATATCTGCTTTGGTAGCAAGCAGAAAGTTATCCTCTGTATAAACTTTAAAACCAGTTCTTTAAAACAAACAAAAAAAACCCCAACAAAACAAACAAACAAACAAAATACCCAAACCCACCCTCTAAAAAAAAAACCCAAACCAATTCAAAAAACTAAGAGCATGGAAATACTGAGCAAAACTACCAGTCAAGTTTATGTGCAAAGTATCCTTTATTAGAAAATTCTTGTAGGCAGTGCTTAATAGATGGTAGGTAGGGAAGACAGACAATAACCTGTTGTGCTGTTTTCTCTTTCTTATTTTCTTTCTTTCTTTTGGAGTTTTTTGTTTTGCGACTTGGGGGGGGGTGTTTTTCTTTTTGCAGGATTTAGCAGGTTATAGCAGAAGATTCTTAGTGCCATGGAAGCACAGACTACTGAGGATAAAATATTTTATCAGTAGAGGCAACACAGCTGTCAATTCTTGCAGAATTAAGTTATTCTATGCTATTCTTTGGCTTTTGCTGTGCTTACAGAATTATTTTTCCGTGACTTAAATCTCTCTCATCCTGAAATACCAACACTGATTGAAACCTGAGATCACAATAAAAACAGCTATTTTTTTTTTCCCATGGAACAGTAATAAGGCTTTGATGTAACTTGACTGGAAAAAAAATCAGATTGTTTTTAGTGAAAGATTGAAAAAATGGAAGTTTTAGGTTCCTTTATCAACAGGTTTTCTTATTTACTTTGAAGGTTGTTTATGCAGTTCTGTGAGAGCTGGGTCTCTACAGAGGTCAGTAAATCCATGCTTATCCAGAGCCTCGGTGACAAAGAGTGAATAATCGATGTTCAGGGCCAGAGGAGGATCTATCAAATTAGAGGATGCTTTTTGTGAAGACCTGTATGAACCTTCAGTCCAAGGCTATGCTATTACAAGGGAAAGGGAATCCATAAAGGGTTTTATTGACTTGTCCCTCTTCCACCCACACAACAAAGGAAATGTGTGTGTATGTGGGTACATAAATGTGTGGGCACTGAAAATAATAAGCAGCTGAGTTATGACAGTGGCCTGTTTCACCAAAGCTTATAGTTAAACACTCAGTGAGATCCAAGAGAGGGTTTTAAGAGATTTACCATCTCAAAAAGATGACAGTAAGGTAGCTGAATCAATTGCCTGGTTTGAGATCTACAAGTTGATCTTAAAAATGTACCAATATGTTTATTTTCCTACCAGGCCAGCTGAAGTGGTCTGAAACTTTCAAGATTTGCCTGGTTTAGTATTTGAGTAGTTATCTTTATTGCACAATAATACAGTTTGACAAATGAAAGTTCCAAAACCCAGTATAACTGATGCTACAATACTGGTGCACTCTGCTGCATACACTGATGCTAAAGTTATGGAATAAATCCACTTTAAACGCTTCAAGGAGTCAAGTCCTACCACCAGAGGTACAAATATTTAATAATATACCAGCATTTGGAAAAGTTACACTGCCATCTGCTTATGTAAAATGAGCTGTATATGACAGAAGAAGTTCCCAGTATGCTATAATAACTAAATTATTTGCTTCTAGTGTTTTGGAAACTAGCAGCATCCTTCCACTAAGAAATGTGAATCATAGCCCACAAAGTATTTGCCCTGTCCTGTCCTCTCTCTAACATTGTTTAAGTTGGGGGAGGGAAGGAAGGAAAAGCTTAACTTTCTCCAACTCTTTATACATTCCTGCATGACAACAAAAGCTACAACCTTATGTTAAAATTATGTATTTGGCCATTTATATTGTTTTTTAGAATACATAAGGCAATCAATGTAAAACCATTTTCTCCAAGAAATTTAATCTGAATAATGAACCCTACGTGACCACAGAATTAAGTGCAAATTGATGCATGCAGAAGGTCCTTCAGAGAAGTGTTGAGAGTCCCATGAACTGTGGTTCATTTATTTTTGTTGTCTTGGTTGGGAGGCCATGTACAGTGCTACCAGACAGTAGATAGTCCCGCCTATTGTTAGAGCCATAGTGGTCCGATAAAGCAGCCTGTCTGGCACTCCTCGTTTCAGGTGTACTGGCAATCCGTCTGCTTTCTGTGGGAACAGTTCAAAAAGAAAACAAACAAAAAAGAAATTAACACCCATTCCAAGGTCATTAAGGAACAACTTACCCTGCGTAAGTTAAGAGGCTCCCAAGAGGGAAACCCCCTGACAAATAGGCTACAATCAAGTGTATTCAGTGGGTTTTATCCAGCAAGCCAAATGCGCAAAGGCACGTTAATTTTGTTAGCCAAAGCTGTTAAGTGCAAGCAGAAAGAATATATATTGAAATATTTCTCAAGAGGCCCTGGATGGAGAAAGAGAAACAAAAGAACATGAGAGGATGGGTATAAAAAAATATTCACCGAGTCAGACTGACACACTCCACATTCAAGTGGCATGTAAGAGAGAAAAGGGAACATCATATGAAGCACATGCTTAAAAAAAAAATGCTTAACTAATTTGTTTTATGAAAAATCCTAGCATGCCTAAAAATTGCATAGCTAACAAACTGGCCTTGAAAACTTTACTGTGCTCTTCTTATACTGCATTATAAACAGCTTCAGTAATATTCAAATAACTATACACAGAATAGTAACGTCCTGCTTTGCTCCTCCAGATCTGCTTTAAGGCATACGCTTGGATTCCCAGAGAGAAAGGGCTTTTAATAGTCAAATTTTATTTTTGTTTAATACAACAAACATCTTCTGAAGCCAGCAAAAAGACAATGTTACTTGGCTTTCCACTTCCTGTATTTGTCTCCTAGACAAGGCATATATATACTTTGCAGTATAGTACAAGTGTACAGGT
Organism: Pseudopipra pipra; assembly: GCF_036250125.1. Taxonomy (NCBI): domain Eukaryota; kingdom Metazoa; phylum Chordata; class Aves; order Passeriformes; family Pipridae; genus Pseudopipra; species Pseudopipra pipra. The sequence continues at coordinate 24,919,052 of NC_087551.1, forward strand.
TATACTGCACTTGGCATTTCTTGATTAGACTTTACAGAATTAGGAATTATAGAATGACAAAAGTAGTTAGCTATATTAAAATAAGGATGGATATGTCCCACTCTCCAGTTTTCTGTAAGTTACTCTCAAAGTTGCGATTACCTGAAAAATTTTCTGTAGGTCTGGTACCTTGTTTTTAGCCAAGTAAGAATCAGTTGCTGGAAAATCTGAAGCAAGTTTACTTGTTGTCCCAAAAATCGGAGCTGGGGATTCAGTGGAAACTATTGGTTTGAGTCCCTGCATAAATAAAGATTAAAATATCAAGGTATATAACACTTGCAAATGTACCAATTGTCACGTTAGGTAGGCACGCTGCCAATCATTACAAGGATACATTACAGAGACTATTTAGCTGGTATGAAGACCTGTGACAATGAGCTCCAGACACACTGCTGGCCCACTGATTTCTCAGCAACATCTCTGGGTCAGAGCTTAGCGAGGAAAATAGGAGCCTCCTTTGCAATTTCCTCATGGCATTAACTTATAGCTATTGTTTTTCAGTGCTGGTACTTGGTCCAAATTACTGCTTGTATTTTGCACATAGTCAGACTATCCAGGACTCTCTCTGAGCAGTAGGATTACAAACAAGGATCCTTGATGCTAGGATCGGAGTGAGGAATGAACTCTACCTCCCGAATTCTGCAAGCAGTAGCCATAAATAATTTGGCCTTGAATAATTTGGAAGCATATTTTGAGTCAAAAAAAAAAGGTTAGGATCACTTGTGTCATACAGAAGTCGTAAGTGGTACTCAAGGACACTCCAGAGGCCCTGACATGGTGGATATTTTATGCATATGCAACTACACTGTGTAATTCACGTTGCTGCAACTTGGCATACCTCAGTGAACTCCACATGAGCAGCACAGCTCAATTTCCCTTTGGTTCAGATCATTGTACTCTACGTTTGCCATAATTAAAACCTACATAATTCAGTTCTGTGTCTAAGAGCACAAAGTCACAGCCATCATGACGTGTCTTCCTTGCCTTTATTATTCTAGTTAGATTTAAAAGTTATGTCTGGGCACATGGCAGTGATTTTTATATTATGGCTCCCAAAACAGCTATAATTTTTTTTTCTAAGTTGATTCAGAATTAAGAACATTTTACACTTAAATTAATGCAACAGGTTTTCACTACAAACAGAAGCAGTGCTCTCCATGGGTCAAGTTCAGACTGCACTGAAACTCTAGTTTCAGTTGAAAGGACTAGTTGATGCATTTTGTATTTAAGAGAACTGCCTGAACAGTGTTTGAAGCTGGAAGCAGACTGGCACTCTTTCTCTTATGCCTGCCATAGACCAGACACGTGTTTTCCATATGTAAACTCTCTGCTACAACAGGCATCTTCAGCAAAAAGACCAGATTTCTCAGCTTCCCAAAATAATCTATGGAATGGTCATCAATTCTCTATCCTGAAGATGTGGGTTCAGCTTCCCACTGTTCTAGTGCCTAAATGAATATTAGAATCCATTTGTGACCTTCCTGGTTACATTTTGAAAGACAGCAGCCAAAACTGCATTCTCTGGCATATTCAGTAACTACTGCCTTTCTACTGAACAGGCTTGTGCCTGAAGGTAAGGACTGAATTATTTAAGAACCGTGACCAGTTCTGGTCATACTGGTAAGAAGGAAGCATCTAAGGAACTATTTTTAGCCAGGGGAAGTTAATGACTATATATCCAAGGCTCAGTACCAGCTACGTCAAAAGACTTGAAGAAAGCAGTTTTGGACCACTTTCCTATCTATAGGAACTTTAGGTACTTTGTTAGATTTGTCTTTAAAAGGTTGGTGATTTGATAGAACTACAGACCAGATGTTTATACTAAATGTGCAGCTGACTTTTTCTCCAAAACTTTTCTTGCCTTCTTGATTGTTAGTATCACAACAAATGTGAAAATGTGCATCTTTCCTCTGCCTTAAAATTTCCAATTCTGAATCTCGCTTTCACCTTCCTGAGAGCCCACTTCTACCAGCAGCAGTGCCATCTAGTAACTCCCAGTTACTTAATCACTGCAATTCCTGCTTGTTGTGATCATGTCTCCTGTATTTCATGAACTATCTGTAGCATGTGGCAAATGTAAATACTGAGAATTGGAGTAAGCTGCAAACTACTTTCAATAGTTTCACGATAAAGGTATTTCTTTGATCATTCCGAAACTCACAGATAAGAGGCAACCCCTACCATTTGTTACTAGCACTAAAATTCCTGCACCTACAGGAGACTGCCTGCATGCAAGACACACTATGGATTACTATTGGAATAGTGAAATCAGTCATGTTAACAACTGTTGGTTATTGCACACTTCTGGCTTTAGAAATACATTCCTCTTCAGATAGTTATAAGATCCCCCTTCTGCTGAAGCCATAGCAGATTCAGACCCAACTCATAATGACCAACTTCATCATGAAATCAAATGTAACCATTTCAGAAAACTCATATAATTATCAGTGTACTGTTGTAAATTACTTCCAGAGCAGCATGGCACCAGTTAAGAACATCATATGGCACTTTAAATAAAAACCACTGATGTGGTTGGCTGGCTCAAGGAAAGAGTACAACAAAACATGTGCTGCTGAAGGGAGACCATTCACTTTGCCTAATGCTGCATTAATCAGGGTCCACTTGAATTCCATCCATGAACTGTGAATCTTGTGGTCAGCTCCACCCAAGCTCAGAAGCTCAGCTAAATCAGTGTAACTGCCTGGCTGTTCCTACTTGGTATTTGTCCGTGGTTATTGGCAAGTGCTTTATCTCAGACCCAGCTGCTTGCTAAGCTTAGCGTGACTGAAGAGAAATCCTCAGTATAATGTCATGGCTGAATTTCACTGCAGATCATTTTTAAGTAAGAACTTAGACACCTTAAATGACCCTTGTCACTTGTATTTAACATTACTAAAACTATGTTTAAGAGATTTAATAACATTAGTATCTGACTACACTCTGGATAGTACTGAGGAATTAATGCCTCTAAACATTTGACCTAAGCTTCATTAAAAAAAATGTTACACATTGATAATTCCTCTTCTGAGATTATCTTTTATTTCTAATCACTATAACATGGTTTTTACCCCATTCTTGGACAACGTACAGGAGAGGTAGTATGCAGAACAGTCAACATCAGCTGATTTCATCAGCACACTACAGCAAAGGCTTTGTCAGATGCTGAAGTCCTCAAAGAAAGGTCAAGACATGTAGCTAATCCAAAATAGCAAACAGAATTCTCTGCCTACCCTGCTGTAGCGTTTGTTCCCCTCTCAGAGGTCTGAACGTCTAAGGACACAATATATCTGTCAGTTGGCCATCATGCTCAAAGTTAAAACAAATTTATCCCTTTCTAGTATGAATCTGCAAGTTAAATGGACATGTTCCCGACAGCACAGAACAGTCAAGGATTTGGAGCATAATTTAATGGAGACAGCACCACACTCAAATTTTTAAATGTTAGGGGCATTGCTCAAACAGATCAGAGAACGAGAAAGTAGAGAAAACTGAGGTAAGGACCAAAAGGAAAAGGGGAAAGAAAGTTAAGCTGAGAATTAGTATTTCAGAACATGCATTGAAATACCTTTTATGAACTTGCTGAACATAGACACTTCTAACCTAAACAGCAGGTCCTCCATATTAGAACACACCCCATTGTATGAGGTTAAATATATTTGTTATCTCTAACACAAAGATGCTCTTAGGTAGGATCACTTGAGGCTTTGTTTTTATTGGGGTGGCACACTTAAGGTAAAGTGATTTTGTGCACTTATTAAGTAACACCTGTGGCATAAAAGGTTGACCATTATAGTTTCTCAACAAACTCCAAGCAATTTGTAGGGGATAAAAATCAAAAGACCTGTGGTTCATGGGGAGTTTAAATAGATATAAGCAAAATAAGTTGTATCAAGTGAAGATCCAGTAATGTAACTAAATTTCTACTTGGATGGTGTTCAGCCTTGAAGAACTAGGGAAAGGTTCTAGAGGAAAGTTCATATCCTTGTCCTCACCTGACATTTGAAACTGGTCCCACTGTTTGTACTTTAAACATAACCCACTGCTTTGAATTAATACTTTTTATTGCATTTGTAATGGTTATGGCAGTCATTGTCCTACCAAATATGAGAAGTAGTTTTTTTCAACTTATTTGACTCCTCAACTGCACCAGCCGAGGAAGTTCCCATTTACTCAAACAAGCTGAACTGTTCAGACTACTTTATGCAACTTTGTTAAACGTAAAACTTAAGTCTTCTAAGAATGCTAAGACTGAGATGGAAAGAACAACACACATTTAAAACTCAGGGAATTTTTTGTTAGAATAAGCTGCTAGTTAAGTTACTGTCAGCAAAAGAATTTCTGAAAAACATTCTGACAGATACTTTGCAGGCCCATAATAAGCCTAAACCTGAACAGAGCACTTCCCATTTCCACTGGGAAGCATCACAATGTAACAGCACAAAATAGAGTGAGTTATGACACTGATTATTTGCCTAAGCAGAATTTGAGTCACAGGATGCATTCACTTTTTCAGAAACATGAAAATAAACAGAAGCATAAAAAGCAAACCACTTTACATTCTGAGCTATAGTTTTATGAAATAGAGCAATGAAATTAATAAAAAAAATTTTATTTCACTTTGGACTTAACACCTACTTATTCATGGGATTCTTTTCATATTTTAATTGCTATTTATTGAAAACATTTTTATCAGACTGATGCATCTGAATGTGTGATGTGGGAATTGAGTCAAACTAAGAAAAAATAAAAAAGGAAATTCTACCAAAAATCTGGCCTAGCCTAATAACACTGCAAAAAGGGACTGAAGGTAACTCTAAAATGTAGCTATTCTATTGCACAGCACATTTGTGTGACACAGCTGAGGACTAAGCTGTGTTAATGATAAGCTGATATGAAAGACAGTACAGGAAAGGTGTTTTTTTATTTTTCTTTAAACAAACTTTTATAGATTTGTGTCCTCTCTGATAAAGGTTTTAATGCTTTCAGTAATTTTTTTCTTCTACATTAACAGACAAGAGAGGGGACTGGCTGCAGGACTGCTCTGACCTGCCAGCTGCAATTTACAGTCCTGTGTCTAGTTGTGGGCACCTCAATTCAGGAAGGACACTGAGGTGCTGGAGCAAGTCCAGAGAAAGGCAACGGATCCGATGAGGGTCTGGAGCACAAATCCTATGAGGAGCAGCTGACGAAGCTGGGGGTGTTTAACCTGGAGAAGAGAAGGCTCAGTGGTGACCTTATCACTCTCTACAACTGCCTGAAGGGAGGGTGTAGCCAGGTGGGGGTCGGCCTCCCAGGCAACAAGCGACAGGCTGAGAGAACACAGTATTATGCTGCGCCAGAGAGGGTTTAGGTTGGACATCAGGAGGAATTTCTTCACAGAAAGGGTGATCAGAAATTGGAGGTGCCCAGGGAGGTGGTGGAGTCACCGTCCCTGGAGGTGTTAAAGGAATGACTGGACATGGCACTCGGTGCCCCGGTTAACAGGGTGGTGTTCGGTCACAGGTTGGGCTCGATGATCCCTGAGGTCTTTTCCAACCTAATTGATTCTGTGATTCTAAAACACCACCAGCCACTGCTGCAGCTCGGGGGCCGTCCCCTACGATGATGGTGTGTTAATCCCTTGCTGTGACCCCCGATACACCCACAGCCGACTCGGGGGCCGCCCCGCCGAGCGCGGCGTCCCGGCTCGCCCAAGGTCACGCGAGGGGCCGGGTGCGCTCGGTGCACGGCGGGGCGGCCGATCCCTCCCGGCTGAGCCGCCGCCCGGTGCCGCAGCCCCTGCCCGGGGTGTGTTACCTGCGGGTTGTAGGCGGCGGCCGCCGTGGCCCCGACGAGCCGCTGAGCGAAGCCGCTGAACTTGTAGTACATGGCGGGCGGGGGGGCGCCGGTGCGACCGCGCCGGGAAAGGACCCCCCGCCACAGCCGGCTGCTCTGAGACGTCGCACCGTTCAAGGGCCCCTCCGGCTCGCGGACAACCGGTACAGCCGCCTGCGCGGGAAACCGCCGAAGAAATAAGGTAAAAAAACAAACAAAAAAAAGAAATCCAGAAAAATACAGGAGCCTGTACCAAGGCAGCGGGAGCGCTTCTCTTCCAAGCACGCCCGGCGCTCGCGAAGAAACTGAGCCTGGCGACAATTTTGAATCAGGCAAAAAACCCGGCCCCCCCAAGCAAGCCGGGGAGGAGCGCGAAGGGCGGTGGGAGCGGGTGTGTCTTACGTCGGCCAATCAGCGCGGGTGGGAGGCGAGGCCCCGCCCTCTGGCTGGGCGGTGGGGGCGCCCCGGGGCAGGGGGCGGGGCCGCGGGAGCGCGTGGGTCACACGGGCTCGTGCGCGAGGCGGCGGCGGCGCCGCAGGTTCCGATCCGCGCGCGCTGCGCGTGAGGGAGCGGGTGGGTTTGTGTTCGGTCCGCTCCGAACAGGGCGGTGTCCGCTCGGTCGGGGGCGTTACCCCGTGTGCGACAGGCCAAGAGTCACGGAATCAAACAGGGTGGAAAAGACCAGTGAGGACATCGAGTCCGACCTGTGTCCGAACACCACCTTGTCAACGAGACCGTGGCACCGAATGCCACTTCCAGTCTTTCCTTGAACACCTCCAGGAACGGTGACTGCACCACCTCCCTCGGCAGCCCATGCCAATGTCTAATCACCCCTCTGTGAGGAAATTCTTCCTAATGTCCAACCTAAACCTTGAGGCTGGCACGTCTTGAGGCCATTTCCTCTCATCCTGTCTCTTGTTGCCTGGGAGAAGGGGCCAACCCCCACCTGGCTACAGCCTCCTTACAGGGAGTTGCAGAGAGTGATGAGGTCTCCCCTGAGGCTCCTTTTCTGCGGGTTAAACACCCCCAGCTCCCTCTGCTGCTCCTCATAAGACTTGTGCTCCAGACCCTTCCCCAGCTTTGTTTCTCTTCTCTGGATGTGCTCCAGCACCTCAGTGTCCTTCCTGAAGTGAGGGGCCCAGAACTGAACACAAGACTCAAGGGTGGCCTCAGCAGTGCCGTGTACAGGGGAGGTATCACTTCCCTAGTCCTTCTGGCCATACTCCTGCTGATACATTGATTATTTATTTCAGAGCTGTGCAAGCCTGGGTGCTTGGTGGTGTTGTACCAATCAAGCACACCCACTACCAGAACTTTTTACTATTTATATGTTTTAGGCATTTACTGGCTACAAGTTACATAATTTTCTTATTAATTCTATTGGTTAATTATTCTCTCTCTTCTCATGCTAATTAATCTGCATTCTCATTCTTTCTCTTGAGTCAGTGGGTTTCTTGAGTCAGTGATCTGCAAGTCGGTAGTTCTGGTCATGCTCTCCCCCTGCAAGAATTGCCTTTCACCCACTCGGAGCTGATTCAGCACAGTTGCTAAGTTGTCTTTATTGGTTTCTTACTTATCTTGGGAGTTCTGCAAAATATCCTTGTGGCCCATAAATTCTACATTCTTTGTGTCCACTCTCAGTGGTACATCCTTCTTCCTAAGCTTTGTTTACCTCCCCCTAGATCTGAGATCACTGGAGCATGTCAAGCCCTAAACCTTAACAAGGCAATTCTCCCAACAAGTAATTTCTCTAACACTGCTGTCACTTAGAGCTTGCTTGTTAGCTTCTGTCTGTTTCATGGATTAAATCTCCTCTCTTGTTGATGGGGCCTGAAAGTACTCGATGATCAAACATCAAATGACGTCCTTTCCTAAGAAAATGTTAAGTATTCCACATTTTGCAAAAGGGAGAGCAGCGGTTTTGTTTTCTAGGACTTAATCTCTGAGCCTCCACTCTAACAAGTGATTCGGGTGTCTCTAGCAAGTGATTCCCTTCTATTCTGCCATCTTTTGAAAACATCTGAAATGTACAATTCATTGGGTAAAAGAAGACTTTTGTTAAATGAAATCAGTACCACTAACCAAGGGAATGTAATATGATGCTGCTTCTGAGTTTAACATTCATGAGAAGTCAGCAGCTCCCCGGCTGCGGTGGGACACGGCAGGACTTTTACCATCCTTACAGCTCACAGGCCTGTGGCATTCCATGGTCACTCTGTGCCAGCTGGGATTTTGTCAGTGATCCAGAACATCCTGCTATTATCAGTCTAACAGTGCGAATTCATAATTGGAGTTCACACTGTGAGTTGCCTCCTGTTGGATAAGATTAAACATACTGAGGCCTTACTAAAAAGTATTATTTGTTGGTAATTTTTTTAATTATTAGTGACCCACACTGGTTAGTTCATTGCCTGTTAAGAGCCTCACAATTTGGCAGATATGCTTGCTATAAAAATATCTGTGGTCGTGCACTGAATGAAAATTATTAGAATGTACTTTGCTTATAGGCTGGGGGAAGATGTACTCATAGCAGATATTTTAGAAAGTAAAATACTCATATAAAAATGTGTGTGATATGATTTCTTTACCCACCTATGTAACGCCTTCTGTTTAGATTTTAGAATTTGAGTTTGGTGGTGGCAAAATGGAGCCTTGAGTTGTCTTGGGTTTATCCCCTTGTGAACAGACATGTCCTACACAGGATAACCACTGCTCAGTAACGAGGAAAGCCCTTGGGAGCCCTGTACATCCATTTACTTTTGAGAGTAGGGCTATGAACCAGAAGTGTAGATCCTTGCTGCACTGCTTTTTACCTATGCCTGTTGCCCTGAAAGGAAGTTTTCTTCTTGGTGAAATTTTAATCCCTCAAACTCTGTCTGTGCTGTCCTCTCACAGGGACAACCAGCTGGATGCTCCATACGTGATACCCTGAGTCAATGTTCTGACTCTGTGTTAGGAACATTAACTGGAGACGATGTGTTATTTGCTCAGCAAGTAGGAAATTTATGGAAATATTTTGTAAATGTTACAGGAAGAATTGTGAAATCCCTGTAGCTTTCAAGAGTAGGCAGTATTAATGAACTGGAAGATGTGCTGCATAATTTAGGGTGGAAAAGAATTTATTCCTGAGAAAAATAAACTAAAAGTTATGTTTGATTGCAAGTCTGCCTGTAATGGAGCAGAAGACCCTGAAGATGAGGTATACATATTCCTTTAGAGTGTAATGCTGTGCATCATGGCTAGGTTTGTTTGGTAACAGTCCTGACCTATTGAAATCCATGGGATCTAGCTCATATTATAATGTTTCTGGAACGTTTCCTGGGCATATTTATCTGCAGCTGCACTATAGCTCCTCCTGTTCAGGTCTTCTAGCATTTGCCAGAAAAAATAGGTGTGCCTGGTAAGTTCACTAAGGTTGTGTTATATTTTGTTTTTCTGTCCTTTTTTCCCCCAGTATTAATATGTGCTACAGTACCAGAGGAGCAGAGGTTTTGTGGCAGGACATAACACCATTGTGTAACTAGTTCTTGCTTCATTGTTTTATTGAATCAAGTTCTTGAAAAGTCATTCAGTATTGACTGAAAGCCACAGAAAGAAAAGGTTCATGCCCTGGAGCTCTGAGGAAGCTGTGAAAAATGTACAAATTTATCCTCTTTTTCAGTTAATCAATTTAAGTCTTGATGCTTAAAAGTAAGCTGTGAAACTTTGCTGCTTCAAGCTGTTGGAACAAAAGCTAGGTGTGATCTCCCTCTTGTTTTAGCTCACAAAATTGAAGATGGGGAGTTGTTTACCTTGCAAGAGAGCTGCATGGGAGGATGACATGAATAAAATTACAGTTACAAGTGGAGCTTCTGCTGTTGTTCGTGTACCACAGGAGCATGGGAACATTCCATGAAAAAAAATAGCATGAAGTCTTTCCTTTAAAGGAAGAAACTTGGTTTTGTCTTGGACCTTTGGTTCATCTTTTGCTTTAGTCTCTAGACTTTTGCCAAGACTGCTTTGCTTATCAGATTTGCTGACATAATGGGTAATTAGACTGTAAAACTTGCTGCCATAGGAAGTAACTGGGGCATAATAAGGCCACTCACCCTAGCAGGGTTCAAACAAAGATTGGGCAACTTTGAAGACCATAAAACTATGTACAGTTAATAGAAGCAAAGTGTCCTCAAAGGAAAAACCTTCCTCCTCTGGATTTTAAGGTGAGCTCTGACTTTGAGACGAACAATTCATGGCGACTGGCATTTTGACATCTGGTCTGTTAGAGATTTTATGTCTTCAACTGCAGTGTGGTATTTGCAGCAGCTAAAGACAATAGGATCCTGTAGTTTATTCAATTTTTTACAGATTTTTAAGATCACTGGTTTTATACATCCAAGTTTTTTTATCATGGCTTGTTCTTGGAATAGCAGTAAGATTATGTTTCAAAATGAGTAGATTTCTGGGAGTGAATGAAAGAAGCAGAGTATCTTGAGCTCATTCTGCTTTTTTGTTGTTGTTGTTGATGCTGTGTATTTATTTTCTTTCCGAGGATAAAGAACAAGACCTTATCGGTTGCTTAATGAACAAAACCTTCATATGCTGATCATTATTTCAGCACAGATGTCTGTAACTCAAATTCTGTCAATCTACCCATGCAACTCTGTTCTTGAATTGCTAAGAACAACTGTGTGGGTGGATTTAGAACATAAAATTGCCATGTGCACTTATGTTTTGTTTATGCAGTACTCATTTTTAAGAGTACTAGATTGGATTTGCTTAATGTTTGCTTTGAGTTGTGTATACGTAGGATATACAAACCCCCAAACTAGAAGATGATCACCAAGCATAAACTATTAATGCAAGAGACTGATATTGTAAACATGTTCCATTTGAATTATCAACCAAAAGAAATAAATTCTGTCTATACACAGACTAAGGTGTTAGTTACTTCTAAAACCTGCACCTGAATTTGTTGGTGCTTTATTGCCCATACATACTGAATGCAGCAGAGATAACTCTTGGAAATAGGCTTCTATTGTCAACTAAGAGATTTCTCTTTCATAGACCTAACAATACTGAAAATTAATAAAAATTGTAGTTTTTTAATTTTAAAATTGTCATAGACTTACAATATTAATATACATTTAACCAAAGGCTTTACTGTGTATCTTTCTTGTAAGACTATTCTTGGGTTTTTTTGAGGGAGATGGTGTTAAGGAGGCAGCCATTTATATCTTCTCTATGAATTTAGAAATAATTCCTATTTCACTCCTGTTTCCTGGGCACTTCTTTGTCTTGAGATAAGGCTTCTACATGTGAAATACTTGATAGCAGTAGTTATTTAATAGCAATAGCAATTTTGGCAATAAGGGCACTGTGTTCACTGCAGTATGATGGGGATCAGGAATCTTTTTTGAGGTGTCAAATCTTATCTGGGAATATCTCCCTCTTGTTGAATTTGTATAATATTCTTTTCAGGTTCTCGTGCAGAACCTGTCTGAGAAAGTAAATGAAGGAACAGAAAACTTTATGATGTAATTATTGTAAAGACTAACGACTGAAAAACAGTTCTGGGGCAGTTATGTTTTTAATAGACTGTTTCTCTGCAGTTAGTTATTCTCTGAATAAAAGCAAAATAGAAATTGTGAAAACAGTGATTTATTCCAGGTAAGCAATGAAGTATTCTTTTATCCTCCAGTTTCCAGACGTGAAAAGCATTATAGGAACCTACAGTAAATATTACTCTCACTATTTTTCAGCTTTGTTGTCACTGCTTTTTTTTCCTCTTGATTTTCAGAATTGCAGAAGCAAAGGTAAATTTTTCATCTGATTGAGACATCAGTGTTGGCTGTCAGTAAAATAATAATTACCTAAAAGCCCTATTTATTCTGTTCTTGAGAAAATAATCTTGAAATCCCCAGGCCATATCTCTATGGCTTACGACACTTTCCAGTTTTGAAAAGCTGTACTGTAAGGTTCGATATTTTGCCTCTTTGATGACTTTGATAGAGATAATCATAGCTCAAAGGTTCTCTATGTGTGCTTTCTGCTGCAACATATTTTTTCCCTTACAACTAGAAGGGAAATCTCATGATGGCAGTACCTTATTATTCCTGAACTTTTTAGTTAAATACTACATGCATAGTAAAATAGGCTCTCAAATAACATTAACAGTATGTCTGGAGACTGAGATAAAATGCATCTGCAGGATTTTCTATTTTCACAATGCTACCACAGTCTTCTTTCACCTCTTCCTTCTCCCTCCCTAGGCTGTAAGCATTTCTCTCAAATAGTCAACAGTCCACAGCAAAAGTTTATTTTTCTCAGATATGTTATAGATGCTAGGAAGATCTGCATTATCCTTGTATTGAATTTCCTCTTGTCAGCCTTTTCATATGCAAATTCGTTTTGGATTGGAGTCCAGAGACAACCACATCCTCAGTGCAGTGTTATAACAAACTTTTCTGAATAAGGCAAGATTATATTATAAAACAAAACAAACCAACCAACCAACCAAACAAAAAGCCAACAAACAACCTCTCCCTTGCACTTGTGTTAGAGAAAATGTTCTTAGACTGAATGAATAAGAAACCAGGACCTTGCAGTGCACCATGGCTGCTCAGCCAAGACACAGTCTAAGAAAAGCCTGAACTTGCAACTCCAGTGAAAGTTTTGCAGTTCTGTGGATCCACAAATGTAAAAAAAATTGTCCAGTATGTTAGAGAGGAGAAACTGAAATATAAGGAGCAAAAAGAGAAATTTCTTCCAGATGTACTCAGCTGAGAAGCTTTTAATCAGTAATATTCTTTTGAAGTGAACCTTGAAGTCATATCTAGTCTTGGTTTGTATCACTGAGCAGGATTGGAGCTCCCAGATTGGATATCATTTTGGATGAAGCTGGATTTCCTGGTTGACTTAAGATGCACTTTAGTAACAAACATAATGTATTTCAATTGCCAACAAGTGTTCAGTCAATAGGACCAAACCAGAACTAGTCTGAAGCAACGCCCCTGAAATGTGTATATTGTGAGTGTCAGGCCCTCAACATCAGCACGTTGCTCCTCTTCTGTCCATGGCTTTCAACAGTAGGTACAGTCTAGCAAATTGTGGAATATGAGATGTAAGGATGGATTTTCTAGATTCTAATACCTGCCTAGAATCCCATTCACAGCTATTGCCTTTAAGCCCTTCTTTCAAGTACTACCGTGGGATAAAGCCATTCAGAGGTGGCTAAACTATCAGTATACTTGGATGGAAGGTCCATCTTGGCTCAGGCTATTTGTCAGCAGGCTGTATTCTAAGGGGTTTCTATTTGACTATTAACAAAAAAAAAACCAAAAAAACCAAGCCATATTTAAGTTCAGTTATATTCATGTCAGTTAACTGGTTACTTGAGAAATCTTTCTCATAGAAAACATTCTTGTTTTATGAATCATTTACCACATCAGAGGTAACATACAAATAGATTTCTGCCATGAGATCAGCATCTCCTGCATTGAAAATAATGCACAGTTTTGACTACATTTATTTTTGAGAATTGTATTCTGCCAGGAACCAGCAGCAGGAACCATTACTCTGTGATACCTTTCAACTGACAGTCTCCTAATTATCTTTCCTGCAGCATCGTAGGGTCTCACTGATATTCTGTAAGCATGTTACTTTTATGGTTTAGTCTCTTCAGATGGCTGTGTAACTTGGGTCTGTTTCAGGAAGTCGTGAAGGTTTTTTGATGTGTTTCCCCTTTGCCTTGCCACATTATCAATGATGTGTTTTTCTTTTTAAATGCTCTCTTTGCTGTTGTATACCCGTCTGTGCTTTTTACTGCCATCAGAACAGGGATACTGTAAAACTGGGAGTACAAACAGATGAAAGAACTATCTACTACTTATCACAGCATTTCCCTGCATAGGAGAAAGAAGTTCAGAAGATTAGATAACAGTGTGGGAGAACACTGATAAAGTCCCTAGTGAAGGGAAGAGGGAAGCTCAGTAGCAGCTCTGCTGGGAAGAGGAGTGAAGTGTGCTGGAGTGAGTAGAGTAACAGCAGGGAAAGCTGAAAGGAACTGTTCCTGAGCCAAGTCCTTGCGCACTTTAAAGGGTTGGATAGTTGCAGAAATAGGGAGCCCTCCAAGTAAATGCTGCCTGCAACATCTGCCTCTGCATTGTGCAAGAACTTTGGTAAATCACACACAGTCTTACAGAGCCTATAGTTAGATTGGGGTTCTTCATACTGTGCTTTGCATCTCTATTTATAGTTTCCTCCCAAGGAAGAGACAACCTGTGTGAGTGCAGGTCTCTGTTTGTGGATGAAGCAGTTGCTGACCACACAGTCTGAGTAAAATTTTGTTGAAAATGTGTCTTTTCACAACATCCTCCCTCCAAAAGGTTTTTCACAGTAAATTTCGCTGAACCATATCTGGCTCCCTTGTCTTGCGTAGGTTCTGTGATGGCAATTGCTAACACAGAGTTTCATTTGGCTCAATATCTGGAAGCTAAGCTTTTTAAAAGAGAAAATCTGAGTTCTGCTTTCACAGGGAGTATTAGAGCTTGCAGTACCATTGGTGGGGCAGGCATGTTCATTTAAGAGTGATGTATCTTATTCTGCAGCCTGAGGGAACTGAAAAGGAGTGATGAGGAGGTGCCAAACTCCTCAGAAACAGAAATTTGGCACCATGATTTTACTTGCTTTTTGCTTTACATACTCTTGATTGTTTCCCCTTCCTGATGTAATTCTTTTTCTAGATTTTGCAGTGTGGATCTGACGTGATCGTGGTTTCCTGAAGGATTCCCCATCTCCTTTAGGCTACAGTGTTTGTTGTTCACTGTTCAAAGACAGAATGGAAACACTTCTATGCATCCCCAGAATTGCTGGAGGCACCACTTTGACTCCATTAAATTGCTTGTCCCAGATTTGGTGGCCACCAAACAGTGTCAGATTATTATAATTTGAAACTACAAACTCAAGCTTCTTAGCACTCACTAAACACTTGCCTTGTACCGTAGAGATTACACTGACATAACAGGAACCCAATTACTGCAAGTTCTTCTTTTTCTTTAAAAACCTTTCTTAAAGCTGGTTTAAAAAAAAGAAACCATAAAATATGATTTGCACAAAAGACCTAGTAGAGAGTTTATGGATTATTGATGACTACTGGTAAAACACTGCAGTTCTACAATGAACATAACCAGTTTTCCCACTGAACTGTAACATTCGAACTGAATATCTTTTGATTCAGGAGATCTGTATCTGTTATTGGAGCGGTGAAAACACCTAATCAAGTGCTGTAGTGCTTATCTTCTTGCTCTAGTCTCCACCAGGATGGGATGGCAGACAGTGATTTTAGAAATACTTGGTCCCAGTGCAGAAGCATGCTGGTGTGGCTAGCAGAAGAAAGAAAATGGGGCAGCTAGGAAAAGGGTAAAAACCAAAGGGGAAAGAAGTTGGGCAAAGGAAGAAAGCAGAGATGCATTTTCAAGGATAGTATGGCAGGACAGCAGCAGTGATGGCGAAGAGGGCTGAAAAGCGTAGCAAAGTCCTCTGGAGTGTAGTGTCTGAGAGTTTTCTCTCTTTTTTTCTATCTGCATTGCATGTTCTTAGTTTTTGGTGAGTGACTTAGAAAGGAATTCATTACACAGAGCCTTTTGCATTGTTTGATTTAGTATTTTTAACCTCTCTATATCTATCTATCTCATTTCCTTTTTTCACTAATTAATCTTCCATGTGCTCTCTGCAATGTTCCTTTAGTTCACATGACACTCCTGAACTCTAAGTAGGAATAAATTCCCAAATCAGAGAATATAAATGTAGTAATTTCTCTTACAGACCTTAAACTTTTTTTTTTTAATACAAAGGTGAAATCCTACGAGTTTCCAAGATGGGTAGTTGATTCTAGCATGACTCTACTACATGCTGGTGGAAGTGGACAGGCCAGTGGAAGTGTACTGTCCAAGCCTGGCTAATTAGTTTTACAGCTTTTTGGTAGAAACAGAAGTTAAGAGTAATCACCCAAAAAGTAAAAATCTGTAATTCTGACATCCCATGGGCAATTTAGCTGTCAGGTTCACACCTGTTGGCAGAAGCAGATGGCCAAAGGCAGATAGGTGATCTTTACTGCAGAATTGTGAATGGATTTGAATGGCCTGTGGGATGTGAAGCACCAGGATAAGACTGTAGATCAAGGATGGGATGTGTATGATTTAGGCTATTTTGTATTGCTTTGTAAAAGCTTTGCTTTGCATGACTGTTTCTTCCCATTATATATGACATTTATTGTGGGGGAGGAGAGAGCTTCTTATCCTACACTGACACGGAGAAATGTATGGATATTTATTCTAAGCTATCTAATCTGAACTGCATTTCAAATGTGAATGGGACAGTCTATATGAAGAGAAGGCAAAGGTAACAGCAGCTTCAGTTCACGGATGTTAATGTTTAACCTTAATGCTTCTTGAGTGAGGATCAGGTGAAAGGAGAAAGCTCTAAGAGAACAAGATAGAGATGCTGAAGATGGAGTGTGCCATAAAGAGGGAAGCAGATAAGTTTCATGGTCCCTGGTCTTGCATTGAGGGCAACCTGGCACTTATATTCAGGAATTTGTCTTCCATAACCCAGATGAAAAATAGTTTTCTAAAACAACGACAAAAAAATCTTAAAGATTATATTCATTGCTGGTTGCCTGGCTCCCTTGAAGAAGATTTTTCTTTTCCAGCGTATCTGGTTTTTAGGCTCTTGAGTCAATGGAGACCAAAAAGCTGCTGTGACCTGTAGGCTGAGTTTGTATCAGAGAACCCAACAGGCAGAGCCTAAAGATACTGTGCCTAAAGGCAGAGATGCTCAAGGAATCCGTGTAAATTTGAGGCCTATAAGCAAGAATCTCTGGTAGGAATCCACACTTTTAGATTTGTATTTAATTTTTTTTTATTGAAGTAATTTTGTTAGTGATGCTTTTCTTTTCAGTGGTCCTCTGCATGACTTTACTTAGTGAATACATTGTTGGAATTGTTTTTTCCTTTTAGTCTTTAATGGCATCTAGATAATAGCATCAACATTCAAGATGCCATTCTAATAAACAGCCCCAGTTTTACTCATTCATAGCATCCCATCAAATGACATCAAGTTCAAATATTAAACCTAATGACAAAAGTCATGGTTGGACGCTGTGCTGTCTTGGCACAGCCAGTGCAGCTGATAAGGCCTTTAGCATTGTAGAAAAAACTGTCTTCTAAGTGCTGCATTCTCTGGGAGGATCTCTAAACTGAGGAGAAAAAAATGTTGTATTTGAGCACTTAGTACTTAACAGTATATCAGATTCAATAGATAAGCTACACTCATGCTACAGAGAAGTGCCGTGTTGCTTGCTTGCACTGTTGTCTGCATCCTGCTTTTGATTTGTGTTTCAGTCTTGGATCATACTGGTTTTGGGAGCAGTATTGTAATTTTGATCTGTGGCTGTAGAGTCCTTAGTACAATGGAAACCTGGTCCTCACTGTGGCTCCAAGTTGCTACTTCAATATTGGTAAATGAGCAGTGCAAAGAAGTATAAAAATGGACTTGGAGGATTTCTGGAGTACGTGGGAAAGAATTCCAATATTGAGCGTCTAGATTTCCTAGATTTTAGTGAACCCCTTCACTGTTTTCTTTTCTTAAATTCTTATGGCAAACAAATGTATAAAATGTTCCCCAAGGCAGCAAGAATCAATCTTATTTTTGGGGGTTCTATGTATATACAGTTGCATCTCAGATTGATGGGAGGTGCAAGTGCTGAGCATATTTGTAAAATAGTAACTGTGTTAAAACATTAAAAAACCCCTACTGCTTCCAAATATTTTAGCAGTTCTTTTAGGAAAAATGCTTCTAAAACATACTTCTATGACTATGTGGACATCTGCTTCATTTCTTTTCTGACTGATTTTATGTAAAACCTTGAAAACTAATAAATAACATATGAGAAGTAAAAAATGCTCATGATTTCTAAATGAAAAGTCTGTTCATTTTCATAATAATGCAGCAGGCTGGTGCCAGTATAGTTCATAATTCAGTGATCTCTTAAAATATTCAAACTTTTTTTACAAGAACATTAATTGTGATTATTTTTGGAAGTATTTTGAAATGGCTGCATTTAAAGAATCAAGGCAGTGTCTCGGATCCACTCACAATGATGGAAGGATTGCATTGGTGAAATTTCTGGTTGTGTTGACATTCCGGAATTAATATTATGTTGATATTTGTGGGTTTTTTTGTTTGGTTCCTTTTTTATTCTGGGTTTTGTTTTTTTTATAATATAAGTAAGTTTCAGTGAACTTGAAGACAAATTCCATCCATTTTTCTAGACTTGTTTTTATAAATAATCCCTCAGGAATAATATATGTGTTATATGGCTGCTTTTTCATTTTGTTTTGACAGTTCTGCAGTCCACAATTATGATAGATATTCAGTTGCTGAAGAATAGCCCTATGTAGGTTTAACTTTATTTTTTGCTTCAGACTAATTTCTGGATCAAATATTCAAATTTTAAATTGATTATAACTCCTAGGTTCTAAATGGCAGACTTCTCAGTAGTAAACAATTGTTAAAGGAAAGAGTTCTTTCTGAGATACAGTACCAATACAAATAGCCACGGAATTCACTTGTTGAAAAGAACACATTTTATAAACATTTGTGTTTTGACCACTAGTCCGTGAAATACAGCAACAAGGCCAGCAAATTTTATTATGTGATTTTATCTATGTAATTCTGTATTCACATAAAACCCCCCACATTTATTCCCTCTTAAAATTACGGCATATATTTTTCTTTACAGATAAGCAAACAATATATAAAATTAATGTTCTACAAAAGTATAGACATTTGCGTTTGTAAAGAATAAAGGACTCTAAAATGTATAGTTGCAAGCATTCATATTTTATTGACCATAATTCATACTGACCAAAGATTTATATTCTTCTTCTTCTGTGGCTCTTGAAATTTGTTGTCAATCAGATTGTCAGTCTTGATTGCTCACTGTGGAGCCTTCTTGATGCTTAACCTATCCTGTCATCTGCAAAAGATACTCCCTAATTTGTGTTGAACTTCACAGGCCATAAATCATATTAGTTTTTTACCATGAAAACAGTTTTTTGTTGTTTCTTCCATGTGTGCTGGGGCAACTCTTCAGCTAGTATAAACTGTTACAGCTCTAGCAAAGCTGGAAGATCTTTCTTACTAAGTCTCATATTTTAAACAGGGATCTGTTTTATGTAGCAAGTTTAACTCACATCACATATCCTGACCTGGATGTTTTCTTTTACAAACAAGTAACAGAAAATGAGAGCCAGCTTCCTTTTTTAAAACCATAGTAATTTTTTTTAATAAAATGGTATCTGTTTTGCTATGCACAGCTTATTTAATTTTCCAGCAAATTTTTCCTTAGAAGCTCATTTGAAATAATAATTTAAAAAAAATTAAGGTACTTCAAATGATCCAGCTTTAATCATCAGTGTGATCCTGAACCTCTTAGGTGAGATAAAATTCAGAGCACAGCAGACCTTGCTCGTTATGCTGGTTCCCAGGAAACTGGCTGGTTTGACTGCTGAATTTAGCTGGCTGGTGTGTGCATATGACCACTTCTTGGCATACATTCAGATCTGGTAGAATTTTTGTAGTTGTTACCCAAAGGGGAATAAACAAGTGTTTTAAACCCACAAGGACTTTAGTTTTATTTTGGAATCAGAATAACAATTCCTTTATGGGCAGAAATTACATACATGATATGAAAACTGAGTGCCTTTTTCTTTAAATACATGGGCATCAAGACACAAATCTTACATTAACAGGATTTTTATCTTTCTCAAACTTTCTGCTATGCACAGCAATATAAGCCATTGTACAGTAAGAATGAATATCATATTTTTAAATGGCTGATCCTTATGTTGATAAGACTATTTCAAATCATCAGTCAACCAAACTAATTTTTTTTGTGGTACTCATCAAGACAATACAGTTTCCAAGTCTTACATCAAGGGAAATTATAATTGTCCATTCTTTGTGATATCTGGCATGATGTTTCATGTAGAACTATAGAAGGAAAATATCCTAGACAGCTTTCTATTCCAGTGATATCATTAATGATCAAATGCTTTTAAGTGACATGCAGTACCTTGAATGATTACAGCCAATATACAGTTCCAAATAAATCAGTCCTAAGGTTTGAACATATAACATATAACATATGATTAACCTTTACTGTCATCAAACCATGCAATGGCAGTTCAAAACTCACTGATATTGGTTTTCATTTTAGATAAACCAAAATGCTAGATCACAATTGTATAAGCTGTCTTTCTGTCTTTGTTTGTCCCCAGTTTTATACTATTTGTATTTCCTCTAATTTGTTCCAACTGGGAATGTTTCTGATAGAGAGAGGTACTGCCCATGAAGTCTTTTATTGTATAGGTCAAACTGGCAATGATTAAAGATGAACCAGCTTGTCTTCCCTTGGCTTTCAAATTACAGACTTCAAAATAGTGCTGCACCCCACGTCTGTGTAAAATACAGTCTCAAGTAAAATTTTAGTAAAACAGTTTCAGCTGTTTACGCTTATTTTTGACTACACATATAATTAATTTTTTGTAAAGTTTCACTAAAAAACCTGGCTCATTGAAAATAAGACAACATATTACTAGAGGTCAGGAACTTTATTTAGCCTACAATTCTGTTTTAAGGCTACCATTGAGATTACTTTATTTCAACTTGCTTTGTAAGGAAACTAAAGTCTGATAACCTGATAAGTCACTGATAACCACACAATAATAAAAGCAGAGAGGAAAAAAAAGAACCCAATGAAAAGCTCCAACCCCGTATCTCTCCCTAGTGGGCTTATATAGAGAAGTTTCAAAATATTTTATTATAACTCAAATTAAAAAATACATTAGGTCATTCTGTTCACATTTTACCATATAAAAATTGAACATAAACTGTTAAAAAAACACAGTATGACTTAAGATAATCTCCACAGACCCGTTCCTTTACACAACTATTTTCATTGGATTACCTTTTTACTCTGGGAAAGGATTCTTTAGCTGAAAGCACTTTATAAAGGATTGAACATTTTGTTTGTATACTGTGTATAGTCCAGATAATTGAAAACTTCCTGTCCTTAATAGCTCATAAAAAATGATTCATGGTGCAAATTGGTATTCACAAGTTATTATGTGCATTAATTTATATATTTTTCCTTTGTACAGGCATCTAAAGATTAGATTTATAGGTAGTGCTGAAATGCATTTTTTTTGGCTTGAAGTCAAGATTGCAATATACTTCATTTCACATTCTGTATGGATTTCAAACTATTGCCATCATGATGATGGTTTGGGCGTTTTGTGGAGGAGGGTTTTTTGAGCGACCTTAAAACACTCATTTCACGACAGAGTATTGGTTTGGCTAAGTACAATACATGGACAGAAGACAAAGCAGGTTTTAAGGAGTTTTATGAAAAACAGTATTTTTCCCAAGCATTAAAAACAGCATATGAAAATCTGTAGGGCTAAGTTCTTACATGGGATTTTTAACCTATTTTAATGGAAAAAAATTGGAGCAGAATAGAAAAAAAATTAGCAATTTTCTCCTTGAAAATGGTTTTGATACTGTCAAAATAACTTTTCATTAGAAGATGAAAATGTCATTTTCTTCAACAGCTGTGTTTGGATTAAAGTCTGAAATTTCAATTTTGTCAAGGAGGAAATTTTTTCGAGCAGAAAAAAAAAATTTCAACTGACTGTAATATATAATATATGCAGGATATATATAGGTACACATGCAGGAATACAGAGCCAGCATCTCTGCTGGTGTAGAACATCTAAGTGTCTCTGAAGTCACAACTTGCCTAACTAACATCAGCTGTGAATCTCACCTAAGAAAGAAATTTTTGCTGATCTCATATTCACCTCTCTGTGGAATGCTGTTTTCTGAGCAACATGATTCTGACATAAAAGGCATAAATAGAGTAGTATAGGGAACTACAGAGCTAATCTTCTGAACACCAGAACACACGAGTGTCAAGGAACAGAAGTATGGCTGTAATGGTTCTTAATAATGCAGTCTTGAAGGGAAAGTCAAACTTGTCTTTAGGAAGGCTACTGAAGTTCTCTTCAGGTCTTCAGAAAAATTGTGTTTGCAATGTAATTCTTTAAGACTACTTAAGACTAAGACCACTTAAAATGATAATGAATTTTTCAGGTCTCAGGGTAGAGCCTGCATTGTACTGGTTATTGACCAATGTGGCAGGTCTGTTTGCATGAGCAATTACAGAGATGTGTTCTCTAGGTGGTACTCATTTTACTTCTAAAGCTTCTAACAATTACGTATATAAAAGATGCCTCTACAGCACATAACGGTAAATGCGGTATTTTCAGGCAAGCGCACTGAATTCACCTATGCTGATGACTCTGAACTTCCATGTTAGTATGAAAGCTCCCTGTTGATGCTTATTGGTACCCAAATTTGTAAAGCTGTACCTTAATGTGTGTTAGTATCTAACTGCACATTTCTATGTAGTAGCCTTTCAGAATTATACTGAATGATGCTATTAAGCAGTACTACACAAGAAATGTAGTAAATAATATGTTAGAACCGTACTTGATTCATTTTCATTTTCTAGTTACGTTGGAGAATACACCATCTTGCCAAATGCAACTCACATGTCTGTATTTTACTTTCTTTGGTACGCTCTGGGCTTTTTACAGTTGTTTTTAAAACTTCCATTAACGTGTATCCTTCAGTAAGGATTACAGAATTTAAAGATGATGACTGTCATCTGACAGGGAGCAGCTACTCTTGTTTTCCAGTGCTTGCTCAAGTGATGGAATCTTAGCATTTGTCTTGGGGAACTCTCATTATGATATCTATGTTTAATTAAATGGGGTGAGGGGAAAGGGGAGGAAAATCTATGCTTATGAGTATGTAATTTCATGTGGATGGAGTTGAACGAGCTCCCCCACTAAGCTACCAGCAAATATATGTATCAATCCCTGATTTCTTATGCTGATCTTTGTAAAGTACAGCACTTGCTTCTACTTGCAGTTTGGTTCCAGAGAAGAAATTAATTGTGACTAAGGAAGTCCTTACTACAACATTTGGAGGTGCATTTCTTGCATTTCTTTGTGAATTATCAAATTCAGAGCAATGGGTTTACAGAAGATTTGTGTGCTTCATCAGAGATCAGAATCAGGCCTCGAGGTTTTTCGTCCTACAGACCTATATTCGTCATCTTTCCTGAGTTACAGAACCAGCTCTACTTTGTTGCAAAGCTCAAAAGTAGCAGTGATTCTCCAATATATAGTTTGGTTATCTGAGTAAAAGTGGAGATGCTTCAGGCAAGAAGTTATCAATGCCTCTATGGAGGCATTTCAATATTTAAATATTGAAATCCTTGAAAAACTTCTGCTACACATCACTTAGAATTGTTTAGGATATAATTACAGGAATGACAGATCTCAGCGTTAAGCCCATTTTTTGTTCTGCTTTTGTGTGGGAAGGCAAACTGGTCTGGTTGAGGACTTCTGAATCCTCTTTGTTAATTTTGTTCTCTCAAATTTGAAACATCACTCCCTCTCCTTGCAAGGTGCCCAAGGCAAATGGCCATCCTTCCTGTCTGAATGGTGACGGGCTTTCTCCAGGCTGGCGAGAATGTTGTTCCACAGGACCATCCAGTCAAGGAGGACACGCGAAGGGACCTTCCACCATTCTCTTCTAAGACAAAGCTTAGCAAGTAACTACAACAGAATGCAAGTTTGGTCAATTTAAGAATTCAGCAGAGAGGCTTCTACTGTACCTAGCGGATCGGAACTTGAGCTCATGGTAACACTGCACAAAGCTGTGATAAATGAAAGTGATTGGCAAGGCTAATAAAACGATGCCACTAACCACACAAATCCCTCCAAGTATTCTTCCTGGCACAGTGATGGGACACATGTCACCATAACCAACTGTGGTCATTGAGATGATCACCCACCAACAAGCAGCAGGAATGCTGGCATAATCCTTATTCTTTGTTCCCAAGTCCAGCCCATTTTCAAGAAGCTGGGAAAGTGCACTGAAAATTGCCATAGCAACACAGATAAAGACAAGTAGCATCACCATCTCTCTGTAACAACGCTTCAGAGTCAGACCAAGTGTTTGAAGGCCAATGAAATGACGGGCCAGTTTAATCACCCAAAAAATCCTCATCATTCTTAAGACCCTCAGAGTGACTCCAGCCCTCTGAAGCTGGGAATTTTCCCCTGTGAAAACTGTCATTAGAACAGAGATGTAGTAAGGAGTAATTGCCAGCAAATCAATGATGTTGAGAGGTCTTCTGACAAACTCACACTTGTTTTTGGAGACGATGAACCTCACAATGCATTCTGCAGTGAACCAGCCTATGCAGATAGCTTCAATTATCCTGTCAAAAGAAACAAAGTACAGTATTTATGCTCTGTGCAAAAGCTTCAGTGGATGTTTGGTTGGTTCACAGGTATTACCAAATTGACACTTAGACTTTCACAGACAACAAACAGAAAGCAGGATAAGCTATTCTTATCCTGCGCATGTGGCACTGGATTTCATCAATTAACCTGAGGATCTAGTGAGAGTTTAAACTCATAATTGCTGAGAACTCACTCACTGATTGTTTTCTTTGAATTACAGACTGCTACTAGTCACAGTACGTGGCAAACATGCCAGAAACTAGAACCCTACAGGAAATGGTAGGCCACCAGTGCCAATGTGTAACAATATCTAAAACATCTGCGGTTTGGGTTTCTTTTGTTCATTGAGTTTGGGGGGATTTTGTTCATTTTTGTTTGTTTGTTTAAATCTGTGAGGTCTGATCCATGTGGGAATGCCAAGGGCTGTAGGTCAGTGAACTGACAGGTTATGAACAGGTTATAGAACCAGACTGCTAAACTAAAATGGAAGTGCAACTGGAGTAGGCAGAAATCAGTTTTTGCATTGGATAATTCATGCAAATTAGTTCTTCAGGAATCAACCTAAACCAGTCTATCTGATCTGCATCCCAAATGGGCCGTAAGAATTATATTCAGAACTTTATAGGTATTGCTACTAAATATAGATGGTATTTCATTTTTCATCATTGGGTACACAAAGTACTAAGCTTGTGTCCTCCCATTTACCACAATGCTCTGCATTATTGATTTATTTTCTTTTGCTTTAAATGTAATTCCACCTAAACTACATTGCAAAAAAAAAATCAAGGTAACCAAATGTTAAGGTAATAGGCAAGATCATCTTCTTGCCAAATACAGAAGAAACCCTGGAAGGGGATTTCAGTATGTTCTTAAATATTTTAAGTCCCAGTGCATTGAATGAGACTTGAGAATATCTCAGCTTGAAACCAGTGTAAGGTAGAAACAGAAGATAAAAATGTTGCTCAAAGATTATTTAGTAACTGTTGTGCATGTAGTTGCAGATCTTAAGATTTCAGACTGTGCTCACTTTTTTACTCCATGAGGGAATGGAAGCTAATATTTCCCTAATTCCTCTGTTTATCTTTTTCATCAACATTTTAAGCAAAGAAAAAGCCCATCACTGATGTCTTCTCATACCAACAGGTCTGAGACCAAACTGGTGTGAGATTGGAGATTTGAAAATACCACTAGAAAATACAGTTGGACCTTTTTTGCTACTGCAAGGACCTGAACAAGGTAGTGTCTGTAGAAACGTAATGATTTCCAAGTGATGCTGTCATTTCAAAGCTAAACTTCTGCTTCCCTAATACATCTGCATATTTTTTTATCAATTCTGAAATCTATTGTTATTATTAAGAGAATGGCCTGTTAGAAAGGCAATATTCTCTCCTAACTGATATAATTATAGACTCTATAAGCTTTTTCATAAAAGTTTCATACAGTAATTTTTTATTAATTTAATTTTGTTCATTCATTCTCCTTAGTTTTAAGCTAAAATTGGAAGAAAAAGTAACAGTCATGCAAAACGTAACCTTGATGCAAAATCATAAGGTAAACTGTAATTCTAGCCGCAACAAATTTAAATGGATATAAATTAATTACTTATAGAAATATTTATTCACATAAATTCAGATCTTGTTTTTATTTTTTCATGAATAACAAAGTTCTGTAAGCAAGTGGTCGTTCTTCATAAAGGGCTTATAAAACATTAGTTCATGTTAGCACCTTTTGCTGGAAAGATCTCTCAATTTCAAAACCAGTTTGCTCTCAAGAATTAGGTGTTCTCTTAAAAATTAAGCTTTTGAAAGCTTCCTTTATGTTGAAAACAAATAAAGGAAAAAAGGTTAATGGGTAAGTTCACTTAAATCCTTTTTACATATGATAAGGAAATATGTAAGCCTTTCCCCAGTAAAATAAAACAGCGAGATCATGGTAATGGACACAGTGATGAAGTCTGAATGTACTTATATGTTGGCTGGTTGAGATCTCGTGTAATGATTAAAAGAAAATTGTATCTTGATAGAAAGTTGCAGCCAGGAATATTCAACAATTCCAACAGACTATTTCATTACATTTTATGAGATTTCTCTGGTAGTGCTGCCTGTATCCTATGACATGAAGCATTTAAATGAAAAAGAAATTTGTAATTACACAATTTAAAGCTTTTTCACTTGGTATTTCCTACTGATGCCCTGATAATGTTGCAATTGTGACTCCTCCATTTTTGTCACATGTTAGACACATCTCTGGGTTGAGCTTTAAGGAACTTAGGTTCTGATTGTTGTGACACAATAGAAATTTTCTTTATAAATCGGCCTTGATTCAGTGGTTCAATGTAACTTTGGGAAATAGTTGTACAAGTAAAAATCCATTAAATATTATCAATCCACTGTTTTACTGTGGCAGTTCCTAGCACAAGAAATACTGTAAATCAGTAATACTTCCATAGGAAGGACTGAAGAAGCATTTATTGTAGAACAGATTTGAAGAGAGGTAAGGAATGCCATTGATGCAAAAATGACAAGGAAAGATCAAGACAGTGGGAGATACGTTAATGCCACTGTTACAGCTTGCACTGCCATTTCTGCATTTTGCATCCATCCCTCCTTCTCCAGGCTAGGAAGAAGATAATGAAGAAGGGTGTCCCCTTTTTTTTTTTTTTTTTTTTTTCTTTCCTCTAGTTACTTTTTAGCCATCAGTGAAACAGTTTTCACTTTTGTCACTCCTTTTTGCCTGTGTAGATGGATTTTGGTAGTACTGGTGAATCACATAAAAGTGCATGCTTTGGTGACAACCAAAGAAACCTCTAGCATGTTGAGAAATCTGGATGCTACATACTATGTTTCCACTTTTAGAGCAAGTCCCCCTCTCATTGCAGTGACTTTTATAGCTAACCTTATTAGTGGGTAAATAACATCTAATAAGGAAAGCAAATTTAACAGTTACCCCTCAAGAGAACTTAACTGAGTGTAAAGTTAAAGCCAAGAAACAGGCATGTACTCAGAAAACTAAAGCACCTGTATTCTTTGTAATCAATCTTAAAATATTTTCTGCATATTCACAGGGCAGACTGCTTTTATTGCCTATGCTTAAAATAATGCTGTATTAAAATCTATAACTATTTAATTAAATAGTGGCTTTATTTTGTAAAAGGTAGTACCTATAAACTTCCATCACAGTTTTTGGTTGGGTTTTTTTCCCCATCAGTTCAGTTTTAATATAGCTGGTATTCAAAATGGAGAGGGGGAATTAAAAACAAACTCATTAAGTGTTTCCTTGAAGATCCCCCCCCAAGAAATTTATAAGTAATCAGAGAAAATACTAAGACATAGTTTTTATTCAGTTACAGGCTATTTCTGCTCAAACTTACTGTTCACTGTCCAAGACCTAAGCACATCAGAAGGTATTTCTCCTGAAATTTTAAGCCACTTGGTACCTAATAGTCTTTCAAGATTACTCTGTTGCATATAACTTTCTCTCAGAATAAGCTATTTTATGTACAGAGAGTTAAGCCACTTCAGAAATAATTTTTTTCAATCACTAACAAGACTAGTTTGCTAGTAGTAAAAAAAAAATCATATTGTGACTATCTTAGAATGTTTTGACTTAGCAATATTCTTTGCCCAAGCATGCCAATTTGTGTACTTTGAATATCCCCTGGTGAGTTGGTTGAAATAGAGCCAAAATACTCCTTAGTGGCACTATTATCTATTAAGTTTGTAAATAAAACATACACACCAACAGGACACATGAGGAAAACAGATGATACGATTAAAGACAGTATATGACAGGATTAAAGATTAAAGTCTGTCAGCACTGATTTTTTAAATTGTTGCTGAAGCCTATTTCCATGTAGAGCACATTAAACCTGAAAAACATCCAAGCAGTAGCCAGAATGATCAAATTCCTGCTCAGGAAGACTCCTAGGTAATTTCAGCAAATGTTTGGGGTTTTTTAATCCTTTTTAAGTCAACAGGGTTTCCTTTTCACTACAAGCTATGGAGTAGAGGCCACAGAACAGTAGTTTCCCTGCATTAAAAACCTTGCCGGGTTTTTTCTGTTCTGTCTCTGCTTTGGTAGCAATAATATGTCTTGATGCATTAAACTCTGCTGCCTTATGTGGGAGGCTGTAATGACCCAGCACTCCCCGGGAAGGGGCAAATGCCTTTCACAGCTCGAAGGGGATACCGGGATACAAAGATCTCAAGCCCTGGGATCCTCAACATCTTTTCCATATATGTTGAACATAACTGACACCTAGACCTGGTGAGTTTAAGATTCTCCTATTGCCAGACAGTGATATACATCTGTTCATTGTGTTAACTCTTCTTGAAAAAGCTTGTAAATTCAATAGAAGAATCCACGTCTGTGTTTTTAACTTAGGTTGGTAGTTCCATTCTTTATCTTCAGCCCACTGTTTTAACTTAGCAAAAATGTGGTGTTTGAGTTAGATCTTACACAGGAAAGGAGATATTACTGTGTTTTTGAACAGACATTGAACATGAACATTTAGGTGTTCTGAAATTCCACCACCGTAAAGGAATAATGATTTTTGTGTGTCTAAAATTCAAATGTAACTCTTTAGGTGGATATTTTGCAGAGATGAAAAAAAGTCCAATGCCACCTGATGAGAGACACTGTTTGGGGAAGTTACTGTGTTTATCTGCTTTTGCTTAAGAACACAGCAATCATATAGGCTTGGTGGCTCAGTGATTATTTCAGTACAAACTTAATCATGATTATTAAGTGGAAAGGGGGCTAACACGCTACTCGTAGTTAGAAAAAATAGTTTTAAGGCAAGTAGATAGAACTGTGCTGGCAGTAAGTCAAGCAGCTTCAAATGATTTTCTATTACAGGCTTGAAAAGCTCTTCCTAAAAGACTACACTCACAATCAGTGTGTGGACGGGTCCCTGAGCAGAGACTCACAGTATGCATCTGTTGGCACAGTTCAGAGGAGAGCAAAGATGACTTGAAATTGCCAGAAGCAACAGAAGGGGAGACAGGCATTCCTGCTGTCTGCTCCGAAACTCTACAAATCTTATGCAAATCTTTAGCTCTGACAAGTAAAACTTGCCATGGCAGGGAAGGGAGCAAAAATTTTAAAATTAAATAAATTTAATAACTCAGACTGCATCCTGAGAACAGGCCTGGGGAAGGCAATTCCTCTGCAATCAGGGAATTATACTGTCACTGTCTGTAATATCTGTGAAATTCCAAGGTCAGATTCCCCATTCCTCTCTCCTTAAAGCTTACTCATGGAGTTCTCTGTTGCCCTCTAAAGGGTGTTACTCTGAAGGAAGAGAAATAGCCATAGTTTACCCTTTGAGAGCATGGTAACCATGAAAAGGCATAACAACATAATGGTTTCTGAGAAAAGTTTGGTGGACTCAATTCCTCTTCTGCTGGAGAGGTGTTCATACAAGAAAAACAAACACAGCTGGTACTAGCTGGCAGCCACAGTAGCCCTTGCTGCAAACCTCATTAAAGAGGATGATTTTGTAAATGACAGAGTTAGGGACCCTCTCATTTGTGGAGATGATGTCCAGGTAAGCTGGAGACACATCGCTAGTCAGGTGCTTTCACTACAGCTGCCCAAAGCTTTTCTGGGAGTGGTTATCACAGGAATCAGCCACAGAAATTATCCACGTGGCACCTTTCTGAACTGTAACATATTGAGGAAAGGACAGGGAGTTTATGTGAGAATATGAGAGACTGAAACTATCAGAGCTGCTGAATTTTGTGAGGTGGTTCTCACCTCACCTCAGTAGCTTATGCTGAGTTGAATAATTGATTACATCCAAATCTACAGCCTAAGGATTTCTAGATTAGCCTGCTCAATTTTCACTCCTAAAACTTTTCAAAATATGTTTTTTGAACAATGTAAAGTCTTCATACTAGTAATTACAGTGCCATGCAAGTCAAAGCTCACTTGAGTACAGCAGTAATGTCACAATTTCTCTGGGGAAAAAAAATGTAAGTTATTGTATTACTATGTTAGATAAAATTCCTTTATTTTGATGAGGAACATTGGTTAATAAACAAAGGACAGAATTTGGTGTCAAACTTTTAAATGTAGCAGAAACTAGTGGACAGTTTTTTAAAAGCCTTCACACCTAAGATGGACAATATTGCCAATGTATGTGATCCCAGACACTCCTACGTGATTTCTGTGGTCAGGCTTTCAAATAAGCCACTTAGCAACTTACTTAGGAAACTTAACTAATTTTAAATGAAATAACTACAAACAAAAGAAAATATTAAAAAAAAGGGAAATAAAGATGACAACTGGGCATGCTAGGTCCAATCCTCTGGCGTGTGTAAGTAGTTGTAACTAAAAAATGGATCACTCACTTAAAAGCAACTGTAGCTAACACACCTCTTTTTCCAGCTATAACAGGCTTTTTAGTCATGGTGCAGCATATGTAATAAAGAGAGGAGTACTTCCACCTTGGTGGCCAGCTGTGGACAGAGAGGCACACACTTGTGTCTGTTTTCCATATGTTCCCCATGTGATCAGTTCCTGTGCAGTGAGAGCACATCAGTTAAGCCACTTGTGAAATGAAACAGTTTGTATCAGTGTTTATACATGACAGGCTTTTGCAAGAAGATGGTTAGAAACTGTTCAGCTACAACTTTTACAGTTATCTCTATTTTTTCCTGCAAATCATGGAATATTACAGTTGGTACTGAAGAAACTCACCCCACCATTGATAGTGGTCCTTCTGGTTTTAATAGCAAATTTCACTGCCCTGAGAAGTGCTTAGCTATACTGAACCTTTCAAGTACTTAGGACTTTATCCTTCTAACACTTGGTACACAATATGCAATTTTTCAGAAGAGTAATACACATGTTCTTGAAAGGCACCATGAAAGAAAAACAACAGATCCCATGCCATGTCCTTCTGCAAGCTGAACTCTTTCAGTAAGAGAAAAAATCTTGTCAATTCCCACACCATGAAGATGTTAACAAAGACATGATAGATGTGGTTAACGCTATGCTAATGCTGCATCTATTTTCACATGTCTGTTGGGAACATCTTGGCAATTTGCTGCTGCACAAAAAGATCACCAGGAGCATCCACTCTTTGAAACAACCTTGCAAAGCTTAAGTAATGCTTTTTAACTGGAAGAAACTGTAAGAGCAACTTTTGATGTATCTGAATCTAAGCAGGCATCAACGGCTTCTCAATCTGCATCTGCTTGCTTTTTGTTCATACAATTAATTCTTTGGCTCAACTACAATAAGAAATACAGGTGCAGTTTTCCATTAAGCTAATGGAAACTATGAAAATACTTTCCAAGGAATTAATCTGGCTACTAAGATATAATATATCACATTCCAATTAAGTCTATGGTAAAAGATGATGATTTCATAATGACGAGGCTGCAATTTCACTGTAGGGCCCTTTTAGCAGACCAGAAGCTGAAAACTTTTTGTTGAGTATCCTGTCTGTTTTAAAAGGGAGAAGCTAGCAAATACCAGAAATGTTTACTTCTTTCTTTATATGTCACTCTTCTTTATGAGAGAAATTCTACCAGAAATGGTCTCAATTTTGCTCTCTAGGGAACAGGAGAGAGGGAAAGAGAGGGAGCAGGAGAGGGAGAGCGAGTGCAACAAAACTTAAGTCAGCAGAGTTGCATCAATGTAACTCTAATCTGAGGTCACAAGAAGATGAAAAAGGTTTGTTATTACTACTAAGGCTCAGGATAGAGCCTTATACCCCATGCCCTGGTTTCTGCATCTGTTTTGCAATGTTTAGTGTGCTTACATACGTCTTATCTAAAGGAAATGTAAACACTTACATTCATAAACTGGGGTGCTTATTTGATGCATTTGCAAGAGCTCAGTGTGTAGTTTGATCATCTCCTGTGTTCCTCACATATAGAATCCGAGATGGAAAGGTGGGGGGGTAAGGCTGTTCCCCCACACATGATTTTACCAGAGCAGAATCGTAACAAGCACCGGATCTGCTCCATCAGAAGGACCTGTACGAATACATTCAGAGTACTTACAGGATTGTGCTTTTCCCAGAGGAAAAGACAAGGGAATTGCATTCTTTTCGAGTTTTAGTCCCCCCCTTTTTTTTCTCTCTCCCCCCAATCGTAAGGCCTAAAATGATTTTCCGAGTGTCTGAAGTTCTCTGTGTGGGTAAAGAGTCCTGTGGCCTCTTAAAACCCGAAGATCGTGCACGGAGGGAGGCACCCTTACTGAGAATAGGAGCCGTATCCCGATGGCCCCGCTCCGCTGCCAGCCCCGGCCCGCCCGTAGTGCGGCCGTTCTGGGCTCCCCCCTGTCTATGCCCTGCGATCGGGGCCACCGGAGCCCGGCGGAGCCCGGCGGGAGCCGGAGCTGCGGAGCAGCACCGCTCCGCCGACACTCCCACATCCCCCCCAGCAGCTTCCGAGCTCAGGGTCGGGGTTTTTAGGCGCGCAGACGATCTGCGCCGGCGGCAACTACAGCCACGGACGGTCAAGACGAAGGGCAGAACACACTGGACGGGACACACGGGGACCGGACAGCGGGAAAATAAAGGATCCTCCTACCCTGAGGGCTCCCTCACTGACTCTGCTGTGTACCTGCTCTGCTCCTCCATGCTGCGGTTCCCCGGCGCCCGCCACTCGGGCAGGGTGCTGGCGCACAGCACCACCATGGACACGATTACGAAGAGGATGGAGACGGTGGCCAGGACCTGGGCGGCCACGGAGGACGTGGGCTCCTCGAAAGTCCTCCTCATCCTCTCCAGCCACTTCCCGCCCTCGGTTCCCGGCGGCCGCCTCCCCTTGCCCTCGGGGCCGCCACCCGACTCCCCTGGCGGCTCCTCTGCCGCGTAGTAGGTGTACGTCTCGGACATGCGGTCGTCGAGGCGGCGCTGGCAGCAGTAGTCGAGGTGGGAGCCTTCCAGCCCCCAGTAGATCATCTCGTTGTAGAAGGAGAGCTCGCACATGTGCGGCACGAAGCGCAGGTGGCCGTGCCGCACGTACAGCATGATGAAGCCGAAAGCCTCCGAGTGCCGGTCGAAGAAGTACTCGTTCCGCTCCCGGTCGTAGTCGTCGCACACCTCCAGCACGTCCTTCTCCGAGAGGCACCCGTGCAGGCGGCTCACCCGGCGCAGCGGAAAATCCTTTAACACCTCCCGGGAGAAGGAGTACCGGGTGCCCCCGACGTTCAACACCACCGGGGGGCCACGGCCAAAGTTCATGGCTTGGGCGGGACGGAGGAGGGGAAGCGCGGGCAGGGCAGGGCAGGGCGGCGAGGCAGGGGGGCAGCGCGGGAGGCGGCGGCTGCCCCGGCTCCGGCTCTGCGCGTACCGCTGGCGGCTCCCGCTCGGCGACGGGGCGGGCGACAGGCGGGGACGGAGGGAGGGAGGGAGGAACGGCGGGAGAGGCGCTCCAGCGGCCGCGCAGGAGCGGCGCGGGGCGCGGCGGAACGCGCGTCCCCCCGGTGATGCCTCGGCGATGCCGCTCGCAGGTGCCGGTGCGGGCTCAGCGCCGGGGGCTGGCGGGCGGCTCCGCGGGGCCCCGCCGGGGCGGGAGGGCGGCCGCGGGCATGGCGGGACCGGGGAGCCCCGTGCCCGGCGCCGCTGCGCTCCACTCCGCTCCGGCGGTGCCGGCTGGCAGGCGAGCGGGGGGCGGTGCGGCGGGATGGGGACACGCCTCCTCCCCCGCCCGCGCACATGGCGGAGCGGGGCGGGGGCTGTCCGGGGCTCCCACCGCCCCCGGCCCGCCGCGGACCCTTCCCAGCAGAGGGTTTCGGGGCCCCGTCCCCGCCGCCCCGCTGCCCGCTCCGCCAAGCGGCACTTGGCCGAAGTTGTCCGCTAAACGCAAGTAACGCTTTGTGGACTTTTTTTCCCCCATCTAAAAAGGCTCGAAGTGAAGCGTTTGAGTACGACTCAGCTCGCTCCTTGTTCGCGGCAGCCGACGGCCAGCCCCTGTCGCTCCCGTCTCGTTTGTTTGCCTGCGGAGGCGAGCGGTCCCGGCTCCCGGTCCCCGGCACGGCAGGGCGGTGGCTGCAGCGCCGGGCTGCCCTGCAGGTTTCCTGCTACAGCCCGTCCGCCCCGGCCCTCCGCCGTGCACATCTGGATAGGGAGACTCTTCTCTTTTTACTCCTCCAATACTGTATGGACAACAGAAGAGTCTTCTTCCCTGCTTCTGCCCACCTCGGTCTCAGGTCTTTGCTCCTGCAGCTTTCTGAGTTCTTGTGTCCTACACCTGTCCACAACATTAAAACAACTATTAGCTGCCACGACCCTATCTGCACTCTAAAGCTGTAATTTCATTTGGTTGCGTTAAGTACAGGGAGTTAATTTCTGCTACTAATTTTTTTTAATTAATTTTTTTTACCCGAACATGACAATTCTCTAGGCTTGAGATATTTTCTAGGCTTATTAACGCCTGGAGCATCATGGGGTAAAATCAGACAAGACGCAGTTCTCCCTTTCAATGAGGTGCTTCCAGTTGTCAGGAGAAAGGGCAGGTGAGTATATCTTTTCCAAAGTAATGCCGAAGATTTGTCACTCAGTGTGTCTTTAAAAAGACATCCACATTAAACCGGAGTTTTACCATCCCCATTGTTTTTCGCTCTAGATGCACTCTGTGGGTTGGGTTTGATGATTTTTGTTATCCTTGCTGTCCTGTTACTTTATCAGGTGAGATTTTTTAGGGACGTTTAGAAGTATCAAAATAAATGAATAGCCGTCTAATTGTGTAGTAAAAATTGGGGTTTTTTTTAAAGGAGAATGCGATTAAGCGCTGCTATTTTTAAGCCTATTTGTCATCTTCTAAAAAATACTTCTGGAGAGATTCGAATAAATGTCCCCGTTACCACGAAGAGAATCCGATGAGCTCTTGTTGTTATAAAGTGTGGCCACTAGAGGGCGCGGTTAGTCATTCTTCTCTGTTTGTTTCCCGGTTTTTACCAGAAACCCCCCCAAACTCCAGTTGCAAAACGCAGTCAAGTACACATGCCAGCGTGTTGTTGCACAGTAAGGTCATTTTTTATCTCTGTTTAATCATGCTGATGTCTGTTTTCACGTAGCCTGAAAGGTTTTTCCTTCCAGTGGCTGCATTCATACAACCATAGAATCGTCTCCATTTAGGATCATCGAGTCCAACTGTTAACCCAGCACTGCAGGGTCCACCACTAAACCATGTCCTTAAACACTACAATTGCACATCTTTTAAATACCTCCAGGGATGGTGACTCAACCACTGCCCTGGTTCAGCTAATGTATCTTGGCTGCTTGTTAATTTTATAAGCAACAAACACTATTTTAAACCTCTTCACCCTCCTTTGATGTGTATGCTTCTGAATTTCATTCTTTCAGGAACAGTCACTAGAAAATCTGTTAGAAAATTAAATAGCAAAACCTGACTAGAACTCTGACAGTGCTAATGAATTATCCAGATGCTCTTGGCTTAGCAATTTGTCAGGCTTCCTGCTCCATATGTTCTAACGCCCTCCATCATAGGGAGCTTGCAGAGGAAGAGGACAGAGTACAGGTAACATGGCCTGAAGACCCACGTTTACTAACTGTATAGAAACATGGGTTGGAGTGTATGTTCTAGAAATTATTTCAAGATGAACAAAGCTCTGTTGGCTGTGTTTAGAAGCTGTATGGCAGAACAGGTAAAGTGCTGGCCTGACAAGGCTTTATCTGTAAAATACATTGCTTGATGGTTTGATTTGAAGGGGGTGGTTGTGGTTTGATTTGAAGCCTATGCCTACTTCTGGTTTTCAGTTTCTTTTAAATACAGAATAAAATTACTTCCTCCTTCAGAATAATTTTGTCAGACATTCAATATAAGCAAAGCTAACCTGGCAACAGGGATGATGTTTTCTTTTCCTCTGTAGTTTGGCATGTTCAAATTTAGTCTTTTTAGTTATAATTATGACTTCCAATTGAGAAGATTCATTCTAGTGAGCCGGTGTCAACAACTGTAAAGAATATCTTCTTGCACCAGGAGCAGCAATTTACCACGACCAAAACTTCAGATTTTAGACAGAATTTACAGTCGTTCAATTTTGAGATTGGTTACCCCACTGGAGTTGTGGAATAGCAGGTTTGTAGTAAATTTGTAGTAATTCACATTGTTTCATAGGAATTACTCAGAATTTACAAGTGTCAGTTCAGTAGTTGTAATATATCTGTCTTATTTTTTTTGTTTGTTTTGTTTTTGTTGGTGTTTAATTTAGTGACTGAATGTCTTAAGAAATTGGAAAAAATAAGATAGAGAGCCTGAAAGAGATAAAACACTGAAGGCTTTGTGTGACCATATGCAAAACACTTAGTAATATATTAAGAAAAAATCTTCTTAAAGATTATTGTGTAAAGAAAAAAACAAACCAAAAATATGTCTAAAAGTTCCATCTGTATTGATTTGAAAGATGTTACCTAATTAGTAAAAAAACAGGTGAGCCAATAAATCCATGTAAGTCAACATAGAAATTAGTAAAGATTATTCAACCTATATGTTAAATGGTAAAGTATGAGGTGTAAAGGGAATCTTTAGAAGGACTGAATGGGCAAGTAATCCAAAATATTAGAAAGACCTCTTTCAAGTAGTTGAGTTCAGGTGGTTAAGGTGTTGGTTTGTTCTTGGTTGGGTTTCAGTTTTTAGGATCTGGATATACACGGTAGGATGTTGAATCAAAGCAATTAACACGTTTCCTGGTGTTATAGTTGTTATCATTTGCTGCCCAGGAGGAACTTTACAATTGATAGTAATTATGTAAAACTAGCTTTCTTTGTGTCAACATTGATTTTCAGGGCTTGCACTGTGCTATTGCATCCTAGGGGTATTTAATGAACTTGAAATATTTTTTACAGCTTCCAAATCTTTCTGGCCCTGTGCTGAGACCATTGCTCTGTGTTCTGTGCAGCTCTGTGGTTGCTTTTAGAGAAGAGTCTTTACTTACATTTTGTATGTGAACCTACTGGTATATTTTAATGGCAGAATTTTTCATAACTCAGGTGAGATTCTGTTCCTACTGAGGTAGCTATGAGTGCTGTTGACTTCAATACAAGCAAAATTGGCTTTTAGTGGGTTGTCTTCTATCAGGAATCTCAATTATTTTTATGACCACAACATGTAGGAACTTTAGCTGAGGAGCAGGTTGCCATGATAGACCTGTAAACACAGAACAAAAAGGTCCAGCTTTTATACTCCCAGCTAGGGAGTATATAGTGTATAACATGCAAAATTGGGGGGTGAAAACCCCAATGCTTTTTGGTATCAAACATATTTGGCCATCTCTATCTTAATTACTTGAAAAAGCAATACATAAAGAACAGAACAAATGCTTCAAAAGTTCTGCATGCACAGATGGACTATGATTTGCATTTATCTTTTGTTTAGGTCTTGGGCAAAATTGGTTTCAAATAGATGTTTTTTTCTAAATCTAACTTCTCCTCACCAAAGCCCCTCTACTTCAGTGTGATTTGTGGGCTACACAGAAAACCTTTCAGGAGATGATCCCATTGCCACATATAATTACCAAACAAACAGTCTAATGACAGATGCAGTTTGGATTGTCAGTGGCACCTGACATAAGAGTACAAGTTCCCTTGTCACTGAGGCACTTGTAAAAATCTGAATAATTTTGAATATAAATGTTTCTAAAAGTGGATGAATGACATTTAGTAGGGAGCTGGGTATTCACATATATATACATGTGCACAGAATACAATCTGCAGTTGACATTTATAATGAGACTAACTTACTTCATGAAACGTGCTAACAGTTTGGGAAATTTGGCTGTGAACAATTAAGATTTGATACGGGAGAATCAATGTATTTGTAGGTCAAACTGTGAGCTTTTTTTAATGTGAGAGACAACTGCCTTCTCTGTTGTCCTTCATCTCCAGATTGAGAAAATCCCAGCAAAACTTCTTGTCCCTGATGCTGGGCTAATTACTGAAGGCTATTAAAGTTTTCAGTGATCACTGAGTCAAGTGAAGCCCTCTCGGACAGAGATGGTTACTAGCTGGGGGGTAATCCAGTCTGTTACATCTGAACTCCAGGCAGGCAGATACAAAGCACTGAGAGAAGGACATTGCTCGCCTGAGGAAGGTGATTAGAAGGAGACTTGCTAATGGAGAATTCAAAGGCATGAACGTATTCTCACAGGAGAATACAACACGGGAATGTGTTTTCACACCAGTGAGAGTCTGTTCTAAATGACTACCAAGGGAAAGGGAAACAATCTGCAGAGAAGATGGAGAGAAATATTGGGATTTGGAGAAGCCATGTGCGTGGGAGAATCCAAAGTATGTTCTCAGGAGAGGAAGAAAACTGCTCCAGATAAATGCGTATAAACATTATTTTCTTACAGTCTTACCTTTTTGGTTTGATTTGTTTGTTTGTTTGTGGTTTTGTTTTTGTTTTGGTGTTTTGTTTGTTTTTTGCACTAGCTAACATAAAGAGTTACTGTTGTGCTTTTCTTGTGGTTTGGGGTGGTTTTTTCCCCTTGCACCCTCAGCAAAGGCCATAAGATCAGTTCTGTTACCTAAACATACACAAGTTAATGTCACTTGGGATGCTCTCCATTTTCTCCCCAGTAACAAGCTATAGGGCAAGAGAAGATGGCCCCAAGTTGTGCCAGGGAAGGTTTAGATTGGATATTAGGATAAATTGATTCACCCAAAGGGATATTAAGTACTGGAAAAGACTGCCCAGGGTTGTAGTTGAGTCACCATCCCTGGAGGTATTTAAAAGACGTGTAGGTGTGGCACCTGGGACATGGCTTAGTAGTGGACTTGGCAGTGCTGGGTTAATGGTTGGACTCGGTGATCTGAGAGACATCGAGATTCCAACTTAAATGATTCCATGATTATGTGATTTACCCTTTTCTCCATCTGCTGCCCCAGTAGCACATGAGCCTTTTTTGTCCTGTCCGACAGCCCCTGCAGGTGTCCAGCGTGCTGTACAGGGGACACTTCATGCCTGAGTTTAGGTAAATTAATTGAGCCCTAGGCATCTGTTATGCCTCTTTGAAGGACAGAACAAGGAACTTGAAATTGTGTTCATTGGGAATCAGGTCAGATGCCCTGGTGAGTCAACCATGGCCTTTGGGAAGGGAATTCAGACAGCTGGAACTCTGAAATCCCATTGCTGGAGACTTCTGCAGAGCCATTGAAAACACCACACAGCTCTGACTGCTTATTTAAAGGAGGTGATAAGCCTGGAGGTCTAATTAGGTGGGATGTAATCACAGTGAGTTAGTGTCTTGCAAGCAGGATTTTAGTAGATCTGTGGAAAAAATATTCTAAAGCGAAGTTTCTGGAAATGCTGGTTAATTTCTTTTATTCCTTAGTGAGAAATGCTGTACTTTTTCATTTAAGGTATCTAAACTCCTGGGGGAAGGAGAGGAGGGTTAGAAACTGTGTCTTGCTGTTATACTGTCCTAAGTGTCACACTTCAGAGGAAATAAAGTCAAATGAGGCATTTTTAAAAACTTTTTCACTTGTTTCCTGATGAGTCGGGAAAATATTCCCTCCTTCTGCTCTTCACAAATGCAGTGTTGTTAACTACTAACCACTCAGTTGTACCAAACTACAATAAATGATGTAGAATTAGGTCTTACATAACATTTGAGTGTACAAAAATCAGTCACTTTTACCCCCTACATGCAGATTTTTATTTCTAATAGGAATTATTCAGCCTTTTAGGCTTATCATGCGTGTTCTTCCAGAGGTCCCAGAAATTCTACCTTTTTACCATACTAGTTTATGAAAATGATCAAGCTTGCTAACTTAGATAAATATTTGCATGACTATTTAGAACTTAAAGATGATGATCAGGTTCTTAAAATACTAAATCTGAAGTCAAATACTCATCCAATTAAAATTAATAAACCACTAGAGTAAATCCTTTGATTCTTGGTGAAAATGAGATCAGACCTCTTTGTAAAAATCCTTTTTTCCTGAGCCTTTCGGGGCACTGGAGAGTGCAGGGTGCTCATATCCTTCTTCAGGACACAGGAAGACCTGGTTCTGTGGTGAAACGAGGTGTTAAAACCTTTGCATTATCGGAGGCTCAGGAACAACTGGAGCATAGCTCCATTACAGTTACAGGGAAGCCAATAAAGCCACTGTCCTGAGTTCACAGCATAGGATGCTAAATGGCAGCATGCCTTTGGTGGCTGTGCAGGAATAAGCTCACTACTTTCTGTAACTTATCTGCAATATATTGGAGAGGGCTCTGGCTTCCAGCAAATGGGATATATTAAACTGGGTTGCCTATAGGTGATTGTATGCAGGTCTCCCCAGGTGCCTACATAATCACTGTCAACATCTAAACAAATTACATAGATGTTCCCGGCTGCACCACTGGTGCAAGCTGGTATCTGCTTTCAGGAGCAGTAACTTCTCACCCTTTACATCAAATGACTCCTTCCTAAATGACACGAGAGACTGGATTATGTCCCAGAGTTGGAAGTTAAAGTCATCACACCATTATGTCCATTACACAGCTAGAAATGTCTCATAGCCAGAATGATTCTGTCTTTCTTTGCCTTCATTTTATGAAGGTATAATATTCCTCATAAGGGTATTTTTCAACTATGACTTCAAGATGTAACCACTGGTGGTCTGGGTCAGGTACAAATCCTTGTGACAGAATCCACCAGGTTGATCTGATAGATTGATCACCTTTTAGACAGAAGACATAGTGAAATATCGGAGAATCTGTTTCTTGAGGTGAAAACAACTGCATGAGAACATATTTTTTTGTGTTTCACACTGTGAAAATGTTCATTTGTGTACAGTATTTATGCTGTGCTGTTCTCTGGTAAAAGTTAATGCAGTTTGATTTTGTGCAAGTACTGATTTCGTGTTTTATTTTTTTTAACACATATTTTTGCCTATTTCAACATACTTTTGTTTCTATGCTGGCAACTGTGGGTCCTACTTGCAGACCTGCCTCCACATTTTAAATCGTGTGACTAACATCACAATTCTTGATTTG
This sequence comes from Pseudopipra pipra, assembly GCF_036250125.1. Lineage (NCBI taxonomy): Eukaryota > Metazoa > Chordata > Aves > Passeriformes > Pipridae > Pseudopipra > Pseudopipra pipra. The sequence goes on from NC_087551.1 coordinate 24,960,291, forward strand.
CTTTGTGGAAAACTGCAATATGCTCGCTAATTGTTCTTTTCCTGCTAATTATAGGAGGGAAAGGTAAACTCCACACCCTCCCCTTGGGGAGGGAGGAGTGGGATTTGGAGAAGGAGTGGTTTGCCAGTGGTATCCCTCTATAAGGTGTGCCAAATTTATAATGAAATTGAAGTTGAAAAAGATGCATTCTTTTGCCATCAAGGGGTGTGTTGGAAAGTGCTGCTGGTGGACTCTGCAGTGCTCAAAAATACTTGTGTCATGCTGAAATCAAACTGCAAATGGGCCACCTGCATTGCTGTAATGGCCACTACCTCTCTGACTCAGCTACTGATGTACCTGCAGGATGTAAAGCTAATCAACTGACATTAGCAATTTAGTCATCCCCTAATTTCCCTGCTTCCCATGGCGATAAACTGTGAAACCCAGCTGCTGAAGCTGGACTGACTTTGGCACAACTTTGCCATCAAGTTAGAACTGACTCTAGCCTGGAGATAGCAAAAGAACTAAATATCACAACATCGATGAAAAACGAGATCTTTTCTGGCAATGATAGCTAAGGAACAAATAGGTAATGTTGTCTGCAGAGCCATGAAAACTTATCCTCATACAGTTCCTTGGTAAATTTCCAGTACAAGTGGGTTTTTGCACGTTAGGCTGCCCAGGCAGGTTTATAGATGTGCCTTTCAATTGCAAGAGCCAGAATAAAATAGATTGCTCATTGCAGATTCTAAATAATTTTTTCCTTTGATCCATGGAGGTTTGTCTTGTTTTTTTGTTTGTTTTGTTTTTTTTTTTTTTTTTTTTTTTTGTGTGTGTTTTTTTTTGTGTTTTTTTTTTTTTGTTGTTTGTTTGTTTGTTTGGTTTTTTTGGGGTTTTTTTTGATTTTTTTTGTTTTTTTTTTAACTGCTGCACAAACAAGGCAGGAGACATCAGTAATCCTGAAATCATAGTAAGGAAAAATTTGTATGTGTCTCTTTAGAAAAGCGTAACATGATTTAATGAGATGCACTGCCTTGCACTTCAATGGATATTATATTGACCTGGCTCTCAAAAGTTGGAAATTATAGTAAATATCACAGAAGCTTATTTCAGAAGACTCCAACCTCTTAGCAGCGTCTGCCTATAGACTGCAGCATTCAGCTGGAGGAACTTCTTTCTGTTTGGAGGTTTGGACTTTTTATTTTTTTTTTTTTAATTTATTTATTTTATTTTGTGTTGTGGTATTATGCAGAAGACTGCAAAACATGACCTTAGGATCATTTTGCTTCCTAAATTTTCTGAAAACTATTGTTATCAGATCATTAACACAATTTTGCCTCAGCAGGTTTAAATGTGACTCTCTCTTCTCTCTTTTTTAGAAATTTCATCTGTTTAAACATTTGTTCTGCAAAACAGACTTCAAACTGGGAACCGACATTTCATGTTTGCAGTGCCTTATTTGTTTTCTTTCCTCCTATAGTTAAATCTTTAATTCAGAGATCTGTCTTCAATTCACCGATTCATATCACTGGTTTTCTGTGTCTTCTTCCCAACTTGCTTTGTAATTCGTGTATTAAAACTGCATTTTTCCTCAGAAGAGAAGAAGAATAGGGAAAATAAGCTTTTTTTTAAAAAAAACCCCACAAAATAAAAGTAAAAAGTGAACAAAATAAAACCCCCAAATACTGATAATGACAATAAAGCATTGTATTGAAATCTCATGCTTCTGTTTTCCAGGAGCTCTACTAGGAGCTTTTGAGTGTCCTTATCAATAAGTCATACATTCATCCTCTCTCCTTCACTGTTCTTAGCCCCAGGCATCTTATCCTCTGTTCTAAAAAGAGGATGGTGAGGAGTTCCCCACTCAGCCTAGGCTGTGGTCAACCATTCTAAGATGTGTGCAGTTGCCATGGCCTGGATACCATCAGAAATTAAGGATGTACAAGAGCCTGGTGCTCTCTCTTATTATTTGGAGAGATTATTTGGAAAATATTCCTTATGACCTCCTCATCTCTCAGGTTCAGCATTTCAGTGACTTCATAGAACGTGAAAAATAGCCACTGCCAAGTATGTAGTTGGATTATCTACTCATACAGCTTATTTTTGCAGTCTCTTACACTTCTGTTATTCCCTGAGGAACAGTCCTTAGAAGCCAGGAGGAAGACAAGCTTGTGGAGCTGTGATTTCTAACCCTGCACTTCTTGGGAGCTTTGTGGGAGTGAGCCTGTTGAGGTGTACCAGTATTGCTCCTCCCAGCACACCACCAGTCTGGTAGACCAGTTCCCAATCTGAAGCACGCAGTTTCCCATCCCATCCTGGGAGCAGAACAGAGATGCACAGTCTTCCTGTCTTCCTTTCACAGGGTTAGGTCTTAAAGAGTCAACCTGCTGCTGAATTTTGTAATCATGTAGCCAAGTTCTCTTGCCTTCCCCAAGACTGGGATTCCTGTGGATTAATTCAGTGGTACCAATAGAGTTTTTCTCAATTTACAGAGGTGTGACAGAGTTAACTATGGCTTAGTATTCCTGAGTCTCTGTTGACAAATAAAATAATACTTTTGTATTGCTAATAATGATGGTCTCTCTAATATTCCAGTATTTTCTTTGTTTAAGGAATTTTAGATAATAAATTGCATTGAAGGGAATATGTGCTGCAGAAATTGTGACAATTTAGGTCAACTGGCTCAAGAGACAGTTGTTCTCAGTAACAGAACAATTATTTCTTATGGACAAGTTGCTTGGTACAACTGCAGGCATTAGGTTCTTTGCCTGTTTTGTTGATGGAAAAGCAATCCTCTGTGTCTCCTACAACAAAGTAATTCCATAGTAAAAAAGAAAAGAGCTCTTGGGTTCCTTAAACCTCACAGGGCAAATTTCAATCTAGTAAGAACTTTTACTGCCAAGTTATAGACCTTGGAACAGGGGCTGAAAATGGAAATAGTGATGGAGAAAATTTTAGAGTTATGAATGGTGGCATGATGGATTCTCTGTGCCTTGAAGTTTTGCACTTGGAGGGGATTGCAAGACCGGTGTATCTGATAAAGCAGCATTACATTTTGCTATTCAGAAGGAATAGCAAACAGACTCCAACAGAAAGTGAATACAAAATACCAGAAGGATCATGAAGAATTGTAGTTACTTTTGTCCTCTTTGGTGGGGAAATAATTTTGATGAATAAGAAAGGTGAATAAGGTGTAGATGAATAAGAAAGATACTCTGAATGAGAATTTGTCCCATAAAAAAAAAAAAAAAGAGAGGCTTAAACTACAACGTAATACTCTCATTTTTACATTTCAATGTATGAGGAAAAGTGTAAAAGGCCTTTCCAAATGATGGGTCCTTTAAGTCATGATTACTATTAAGCAGTGTACCTCTTCAAATTTTAAAGGTAGAACTAACATAACATATTCAATGTTTTATAGATTGCATCAAGCTTACTAAAGAGCAAAATAAGAGCTAAGGTAAAATGTCAGATTAAGTAGTGTAAAGTCCGTGGAGTCCCTCCTACACAAGGCAACGCTATGCCCTTGCCCAGGCACCTTCTCCTCTGGCTTTGGGATAACAGATCACTCTGCTATATTCAGTCATTTGTTATTTTCTTTTCTAAACAGGAAAGATTGATAGCAAAACACACAGTAACTCATGTTCAGAAGAAAATATTCATCAAACAATCGTAAATAACCTTCTTCATCCCAAAATGTTGGATAACTACCCACGAGGACCCAATCAAAACATGAAATCTTAAAATATTCATTAAAAATGTTATATACTGAAAGGCTTGACAGTCACTATGGCTAGGATATTTTTATTGCAATTTTCCCCTACCTGTCAGTGTGTACTATTTTCAACTGGTTTAATGGAGAAGTCCCTAGGGAACTGATGTTATGAATAATTATTATGAGAACTTACACAGTAGTCTCCAGCATGGAAAAGCTGGAGGGCGTTCTACCTGTACTCTATGTTATGTATCATCTGGTTGATGTCCATGAAAGCAGATGGCATTCAGTATTTGTTAGAACTGAGCCCTACAGTCATGGCTTGGATGTTGACCACTACTCATTTATGGACCCAGACAGTCCTCAAAGGGATATGAGTCTTCATTTGGGAAGAAATCCAGAACTTTTGGAATCAGATCTGAGAAGCATGCATGAGCAGGCTTCTTCTGTCTCAGAGTATATGTGATTTAGTGGTATGAGCTGTGTTTATTTTCTCTGTGATGTCTTCTGGGCATAGCACATACACAAATGTTTGTACTTTGATTTGGCTGCTGGTGGTTATTCCGGTGAAGTTCAGGAACTGGCTTCAGTGAAAACAGTCCTGGATTTCTTGCTGACTAATTATGGTTGGGCTTTTTTGATTGTGGTCTGTTTGGATGGGATTTTTTTGGTTTGGTGTGGTTTGATTTTTTTGGGGGGTTGTTTTTCTTTGTTTGTTTTTTTTGTTTTGTTTTGTTTTCGGGTTTTGTGGTTTTTGTTTGTTTGTTTGGGCATTTTGTTTGGGTTTTTTGTATATTTTGTTGTTGTTGTTGTTGTTGGAGGGGGTTGTTGTGTGTTTTTTATTTCTGTGGGTATGCATTAGTTTAAAAACTTTTACAGATCCCTAAAGAGGAAGTAGCTGTAACAGTATTAAAGGGGGTTATTTCAGTATCAATTATTCTTGTGTTTAGAAGAAAAGGAAAACAAGCACACTGTGTGCATGTGAGCCCATGATTCCTTCCTGCTTTCTATCACATGCCTCTTTTTAGGAATTTTTAAATTCTGTCCCAAAGCAGAACTTGCAGGATGGACCCTGAAGGATTTTTCAAAGAGCATACTATAAAAGATGCTTCTTTGGTCATATTCTTCCTGAAGAGCAAGAACTGGCCTTTTATCCTAGCAGTTCTCCCCATTGCTGATTCCCTATATCAGAGTAGTTGGTTGGATAGCTTTGAGGAAGATGGGGAATAGAAAACATACAGTTTTGATTCTGTGTGTTTGTTAGTCTCAGCTAAGTGTTGTACTCTTGCCTCCCATAGGAACTTCATAAGGAGAAGAGGGCTGATGCACCCTGGTTTTTTTGTTTATATTGAAATATAAATGATAAGAACAACTTGCTTGTAAGGGTTTAAAATATTCTTTTGTATTCTAGGTGATATTGTAGAATATTAAAACTCAGATACTTTCAGACTGTTGATCTTGGGTATCCAGATTCTATGAGTTTTCATCCCTAGCTGTAATACAAACTGCAAAAGGGTTTAGTTGCAGAGGTTAAAGAATAGTGAAAGGCTCATCTGATAAATGGATGTGAGGACTGTAGTCAAAAATCTTCAGTCTGCCAGAGAGAAAGTAAAACTTGTCACACTGAGCGTGGACATGACACATTTATCAGATGGCAAAATTGGCATCTGCCTTTCGTACAAAGAAGAGACTTAATTACAATAGTGGGGAGATTTTTCCTGGATGTGTATTCTTCAGAAGCAGGTAATCTGTTCAGAGTTTTGGTCTGGTTTTTTTTTGTTTGTGCCTGTTTGGTACAAACAGCCAGATTTGACACAAATTTGCCTATTGTTTTGTCTATTTTAGCACACACAGCCATTATTAAAGAACTTGCAGGACCTACTCAGTTAGGTTCCTTGCTGTAGAAAATATGTAAAATCTACCATTCCCTTGCTATATGGGGGGAATACTCGTGGTATTCTGAGTGCACAAGTGTTCTCCATCAGTCCATTGTGTGCTAAGTGGAAGGGGATTTTCAAGCTGTTTATTTCTTCTTGCCAAGCATAACACATAGCTGATTTAAAACAAACAAATCCCAAACAACAACAAAAAACATGCCAGCTTGGCAACCAAGGAGACTAGTTCTTGCAATATTTCTTGTGTTACTACCTATTGCTTTGTGTAGTAACTCTGCCTGCAGTAATCTGGCTACCTAGAAGTACATCACTTGTTCTTTCCATTCATTCCAAGAAAATGCTTCATGAACTACACTGGCTTCAGAAAGGGATTTGATTGCCTCTAGGTAAAAGACTTGCTTAAAAGCGACTGCCAATACTTTCCAAAATAACAGCACCACTGTCATTGTGCTGTTGCTCTTCATTGCTATTACCCAGATTGATTTTTGGAAGTAAGTCATCTAGTCAGAAGCCATCTAATCAGGCAGGCAAACTGGCCTCCTTTGTCATACCACCTGTTGTTAGAAAGAAAGGTCACTTGAACACGAAGTTAAACTCACTGTGTATAAGCAGACATGATGTCCTTGATTTAGGAGGAAGGTGTGTGCATTACAGCACGGATACATATGTCCCTGAAATGCATCCAGCCTGAATTCAGAAGTGAAGTTCCTCCTACCAACAGAACAATGAATGATTGTCTTCTTGCTGCACTGACCTGGAGACTTGATACCTGCATAAAGAAATTGTTCTGATTTTTCAAAACTAGAGGTACAACCTTTAGTACCTGAGAATTTCAGGTCAAAAGTGTCTGTAATGGAAACACCAGGCAGTATTTAGGGACATGGTAAAGCACTAAGCATACATATGTTCAGTATGTTGTGCTTTGGTGTTGCTTGCCTGAGATCATTCAAGCCCCAGAAAATCTGAACTGAACAGATGCTGAGCCCTTGACTTAAATTAATTCTGCTCAGATGAATGTACTGTACTCTACTTAAATAGGTGTCATTAAGCACCTTTCACAGCTCTTTAGCAGGTGTTAAGCACAAAAAATAGATCAGTTGAGAGAAAGGGAGAGATAAAGAGTAAATTCAGTGCAGGGTGTTTAATATCTATCTAGTATTGTGTTGAAGCCCCAAATGGCTTCATTTTGGAGTGCTGCAGATGTATCCAACACTCCATTGTGCTTCTAAATGCTCTGATTCACAGTCTTGTCTACGACAAAGATAACAAAGGTATATAATGGTCTTGCTTTAGCCTCACTGGAGTCAACCACAAAATTCACATTGACTTTAACAGAAACTAGACATGAACCTAAGTCTTCTCTAAAACTGGCAAACAGAATGGTGCACAAAACTGAATCCTAGAGCTGCAGGTTTTTTCCCTGTTAGAATGTGAGCTGCAAAGTAAATTGGTAGGTATAGCAAAAGCTCTAGATTGGTAAATTTATTTATTTTTTTTTTAACTCTGAGTAGAAAAATAAGATTTTTACTCTCTTACTGAGAAGACTGTTACCAAAAACAGAATTATGCCTCTGGTGTGGAAGAAACACATTTCTTGCCTATCTAGCCTTTAGTAGAAGAATAATAATAAACCCTATTTCACCATCCCTTCCTCCCTCTCTCCATCAAACCTATAGTACTATTCCCATTGCAATGGAGTGGTTTTCATTAAAGCAAATTCAGTCATAACAAGAAGACCAGTACCTATAGGTCCAGATCTGACTTATTTTGCACAAAAATAAAAAAAAAAAAAGACCTCGATTCAATTGTATGATTAATGGAAAATGAAATTATGTATGGTGTCAAAGCAGTGCCGTATGGTAGGCTATAGCACCAATCTATATAGCAGTATGATAGTTATTGAAAAACCATTACCCAATATCTGTTTTTAACTACCCTGTCAATTAATAACTTGTTACCAACCATAAGCACCATTTTTGTCTGCACGTTGATTTAGTGGTATTCCTATGACTTTAAGATTTGGATTGAACATCTAAATCTGCAGACTACTAATAATTCGGCAATTAGCTTTAAGCTATTGTTTAAATCATATTTAATGAAAATAGCGATATATTTAGCTAAGAGTCTCTTGAGAAATCTGACTCATAGAGTCAATAAAAAAGCCAACGTTATTTCTGATGCCAAGAGAAGATGATTTCTTTTAGTGAGAGAGTTGGGATTTTTTTTTCTGATTTATAAAGAAGTTGATGGAAGCATCTATTAGAGATTGCACCTAGTTTCTGCTTTGTAGAGGCAGCTAAAAGTTTCTATTGCTTATGATAATAAACACTGATTTTTGTATTCCTGTAAATTAAACCCACTTTATATAATGTTTGTTGCAAAATGGAAGTTATCCAAGTTTTTTAATAAATATAATCATGAGTATTGACATGGAAAATAATTTTCTTCTGTGATTAATTAAGTGACACCAGTACGAATTTTGTTTCTGCTACAAATTCATTAATGAAGTTTTGCAAGCTAGGGTGTGTCTTTCCATTGGTAAAAAAGAAGTGCATGTACTTTTAGCTGCCTCTAAGCCAGTCTGATCGATGTGCAACTGTATTGGCTGTCATGTTTGTTCACATGAGATGAAAGTGACTTTCTATAGACTACATATTTTTTTTTGAGCTGAGACAAGTCTGTAAACTACCCAAGTCCACTGTGATGGTGATTTACTCTCAGTGTAGCAGTTTAGGCTGACAAGAAAGATAATTTGTGAACTCCTTTGTATTTTTTTTTTTAACTCTTTGCATGGATTATGTACATGCAGATGGTTTATTTGTTGTAGGAAAGTTTTACTAGCAAGGGAGTCACATTCTCTGGCATGAACTCATAAACTTGAACTGCCGAATTTTTTCTGTGCTTCCAAATTACCTGTGCCAAAAAAAACCCCTAAACACTCTAAGCTCAGCCACTCTGAGTTAGGCAGGTTCCATAGATGTGACCCAAGGATGGGAAAGGCCTTTTCCTTTCTGTTGCATTAGCATGAGGGTGAGTCTCTATGAAAGCTCCACAGGAAGATGAACATCTTTTATTAAGGTTCAAGCAACTCTCTTCTTCAATGTTTTTGTTGATTTCAGTAAGATGTTTCTACCTGTACAATCCTGAAGTATTTTGATCTGGAACACACCTCTATCAATATATTATACTTTAGTCCTCTAGACTGTCAGTATAATCATTTAGCAAGTAACTTTTTAAGATTTGTCTTCAGTAGTGGTGAATTTTATGAATAATGTTATAGGTTGGATTTTTTTTGGTGATGGAGTATTTGGTGTTGGTTAGATTCAGGCTTTTTGAAATTAAGGAACTCTTGATATTGGGAACTGATAAAATTAAGTTCTCTGGATACAAAACAGGATGTTGTACAACAGCTGCAAGGGAAAGTCTCTTTTTCTGCCATTTTATGTAGTGATAAAGTTGTCAGAGCTTTCTGAAAGCTTCATTTTGGCTCTGCAATAGTGGGAAAAGCGCATCAGTGGTGAGGAACTTTTATTTGATGCAGGAATTCTTGAGGATTTATCCTAAACCTCTAAACTACTGTGAACAGCCAGAGTTCTGCTATTGACTGAAAGCAACTCATGGTGTCTGAAAAGCAACAGAGAATCAAAAATGAAAATTCAGGACTAAATTATCTGATAGCAGACTGCCATGCCCTTTGTCCAGCTAATTCCACATATAAGAAAGAAATCTTAAATCGCCTTCGAAGAAAAAGTGAAGCTTTTTGTATTATCTCTACTAAAAAAAAATATTTCATCATTACATTTTTTAAAAATAAGTTAAGAAAATTGCATAGCTCCAGTCAGCTTAATGGGTATTTAATAGATATGATTTAGATGCATCTGATGATGCTAAAGTGAAAAAGCCAATAAAGAGAGTGCAGCCTGGATAAGTCAATAGACACTGTGTTCAGAATGCCATGAAAGGTTTTCAGGCATCTCTGCTCTCAGTGCCTCATCTCCATCTCCTTCAGGATTGCTGATCTAGCTTACCATGGAGGCAGTTGGTCGGCCTGGACCTCAGAATTGGTCTGTGTTTTAAAACAATGCTTTTTACACTCCATTCTTTTTTTCTTGGCTATTCTTTGAAGGATTATGAGGAGGAATAATGGGCTGCTCAGGATGGTACAACGAAGTTGTGGAATGAAGTTCTCAGGTAACTTGCGTCTCTAACAGAAATAATCTATTTTGCAACTTTAATTAAGTTGCTACAGAAATGTGGTTTCTTTCGAACAACACGAGTAATCTTAGTCTATAGCTAAATACAGTTCATTTACCACGTTAAGACAAAGCTTTACCTGAATCTTTTGTTCTCAACAGTCCTGTGGTTGAAACAAGAGTTTTCCATTGTATTTAATCTAGAAAAATGAAGATGTTTACGTAACTTTAATTTTTCCCATTCTGTACACCGAGGGAGCTCTGAAAATAAACTGTATCCAGCCTTTTGTATTTGTTACACCAAAGTAAAATGTACTGCCAGCCCTGTTACTCTGTATCCACTAGCCAGCTGTGCCCACTACCAAAGCAGTGACTTTGAACTATGGAAATACAGCAGGACATCAGGTTGTGCTATTGGTGACTATACAACCCGTGTCACTGTGAACAAGAAGTGATTCAGTACTAAGGCATATAAACACCATTCTTTATTTAGCTGTGATGCATGCTTTAGTCAGGCAACTGTAAATAAAGGTGGTTTTCATGCTATTTTCTTACTGTTTGTCTTACTATTATTAGGCTGTCCACCTGAAAGGTCAGGACGGGAACATCGGCTTTCCTAGGCTGCTCTCCCATGTTCTGTCTTTTCAGGAGCTGCCTTCCTTTTCCATAGGCCGTGCCTTCAGCTGGTGGAAGCAACAGTCTATCTAAATCCCCTCCTTACTGGATGAGGATACATTGTAAACTTCAAAGTGTGGGAATTTCCCTAATGTCGAAGTGCAGACTTAAGATGAGGAAAAAGAGCTTGGAGGCATTTTGTTTAATTGATAATGACTGTGACAAATGTACTATTTAATTTAACTGTTCTCTTGCCTTGAAAATTTAACCCGTTTCATTTACCCAAGCAGTAAACCAGAAGAGTTAAATAACATCCCAGGTCTCTGCGAAGGTCGTGTTATTGTACCTCTGGAAATAACCAGTCGAACACAGTTGGTACTTCCCAAGGAGTTTTTGTGGACTTTATTTTCAGCTCAGATGTTGTCATCAGGAGACAAAACAGAGGAAAATTCCCCTCCTCTCCTTTCAATGCTTGAATGTGTTGCCATTTATTAAAGAAGACTAAATCACTGTATCACATGCCTGCTTTATGTGTTTCAGGAATTTGGTACTCAGTTGCCGCTTTGACACAAAGTAGTCACTTGGGAAATTAAAACTGTCCTAAAAGTAGACAAGATCTTAACTTGATAGTCCCAGATTTGCTTAAAGGGTGAAGGGAAGAAAGGATATGATCATTTGAAACACCAGGGAAGATCATCCTTCTTCCAATCAATGTGTTTCCTTGCAGCTCAGGATGAAGTGAAATGTTAGCTTGCTAATGCTCAAGCTACACACATAAATATCCAGGACATGAAACAAAATAAATCATCCCCTTCCTTGCAGGAAGATGATAACAAGCGTTTCTCTCCCAAGGAAGCATTCCACAGCAGGATCAATTTGTTTGTAAAGTGCATGGATTGTTTGTGATGGTGTGAACTTTGTATAAACACAGGGAAATGGCTCCGTGTTACATCAATATTGGTGTTTTTGAAGTATCCCTCTCATCGGATGATTTGTAAGCATCTCCTTCAACGCCTCCTGACTCCGAGGAGAGCTGCTAGATTTATCTTTATTCTGTCGTAAAGGCTTTCTGCTGCCTGTTGCGAGCAAGCTGCCTTCTCCGACCGTCGGAGAGCTCAGAGAGGGCTGGGGCCGCCAGGGCCACCGGCGGGACCCGCTCCGGGGGCGAACAAAGAGGCCGCCAAACGCATCACCAACAGGTGCTGCGCAAGAAACAAACTTTCTTCGGGATATTACCGAGAGTTGCCTGTGGATAAAGGTCCCTCGGCGGCGCCGGGGGAGAGGCAACCACCACCAAACCCTCCCTCCCCCCGAAAAACAACTCAGAGAGGAGAGGGACAAAGCGGCGGGAGCTGGTGGGACGTGGCGGGCTTTGGGCACGGCGGACAGCCCGGGCTCGGCGGGGAGCGGGGCAGGGGGGCCGCGCACCCGCACCCGCACCCGCACCCGCACCTCCCCCGGCGCCGCCCGGCCCGGCCCCACCCCACCTGCGGCCCGGCCCTGCCCGGACCCGCCCCGGGGCCGGTGCGCGGGGGGGCGGCGGGGGCGGCCGTTTAACCCCTTCCCTGCCGGCGGCTCCAGAAGCGGCGGCCGCGGCCCCGTGGGGCGCTGTGTCCTGCGCCGGGCGCGGAGGGGTGGCGGCGCAGGGAGGGGGCGAGCGCGGCGCGGGGGGGCGGCGGCGGGAGCCGCTCCCTCCTTGCCCAGCCCGGCCCGGCAGAGGCGGCGGGAGGAGGAGGAGGGCGGCGCAGAGCGCAGACATGGCGGCCAACATGTACCGAGTGGGAGGTATGTGGGGACACGGCGGCGCCCGGCCCGAGCCCCCCGCGCCGCTGCCGGGCGGAGAGCGGCGCCCCGGCCCCTCGGGTGCCGCGGCCCCCAGCGGGGCGGCCGGGCCCGGCTTAGGGCGGCGGGAGGCGGCAGCCGGTCCCGGCAAAGGGGCCGCTGGGCCCTCCGCGGGGCGGGGGGGAGGACGCAGGTTCCTCCCCCGCCGGCCCCGTGTGCCGGGTGGGAGCCCGGCCCCCGCCGCCGAAGAGAAGGGCAGCGCCGCCCTCCGCGGGGATGGGGGGAGCGGCGCCTCCGGCTCACAGCCCCCGCACCGCGGGCCGGGCACGGCCGCCCTTCGCGCCTCGCCTCCTTCCCCGGCGGGCAGCGGAGGGGCCGCCCGCCGGGGCCGTGTGTCCCCGGCCCGGTCCCGGCGCGGCCTGGCGGGCCCGGGCGGTGCGGGACTGCGGGCGGCGCCCACGCCGGGGGACGCTTCCCTCCGCGCCGCTCCCCGGCCCCCGAGCCCTCCCTCCGGCCGCAGGGTTTCTCCGCGCCTTCCTTGGTGTGCCGGGGATAAATAATTAATCCGGCTGTGTAGCCGGGAGATTTCTGTCAGCTTCCCTGCTCACCAACGTGACCCCTGAGAAGTGCGCTGATACGTGACTGCTTGGCACAGGGCGAAGGCCGGGGGGGTTGGGGGTGGGCATTTAGGCGGTGAACAACAGGGCGAACATTTGTCTCCCCACCCCCAGCCTATCGAAATTGACACGGATAAGTTTCCAACGTGGCAGTGTGCCGAGCGCTGTGGCTCAGGTGCACCGCTCAAGTTAGGTGTGCAATGTTGGGTACCCAGAAATGGCTTTATCTTCTTGGTCTCTCGACAGCCAGAACTGAGACTGAAGATGCGTGGAAATAATGGGTGATAGTAGTTTAAATGTCTTTCTGCTGATGTTTTGAGATGTACTGATACGTCCATAAATCTTCCATCTGCCTAGTCCCTCATTAGGGCATTTAGATTGTAGTCTCATCAGCCTTTACTCATGAAAGTAATCTTTCTCTGAGCAGGTAACAGAATTTGCCTCTAAGGTCATCAATTCTCATTTTTTTCGTTGTAATCTTAATAAGTAATTGTGAACAACATCCAGAGATCATATTCTTTCATTAGAGGTACAGGAGCTACCTGAAGCTCTGTTGCATTGTAATGCAGTGTTGAAGCATTGCAGAAGAGTTTTTTACATCATTATAGTTCCTCCTCTAATTTTTAAAAGTAAAGTCTGCGAGGTGCATGGTGCACGAAGTCCAATATCAAATTTAAAGTGTGGTTGGCATTTGATGGATACTTTTTCAATTGACAAAAACAAGTTTTCAGAAAATTTTCAAGGGAAATGTGCTGCATGTTAATTCTTTGCATGTTACATGGGAACCGCTTTCAGGATATGAGTAGACTTCCATACACTCTGTGCAAATATTTTTATATGAATGATGCTGGAAGAGATTTTGTCCAGGAAGATCCTTACTAATCTCCTGGTTATTGCTGCTTAATATAGTTTGCGTCTTACTTACAGATATGGCAACAAAAGCAAGGATCGTAAAATGTACATTACTCATTTGGACAAATGTACTGCCAGAGCATCTGATAATAAATGTGAGGTGGCAATTGTACAGAAATATCTATCTCTGTAATATAGAAACTCACTAAAGCGCTCAATTCTTAAATCTTCCCTAATCGATTATGAGAAACTGCCGCTTCTGTATCAAGATTTATGAAGTGTGTTGATTACTGAATTACAATGTAAGCTTCAACACTAGGCATTTAACTTTTTTCCCAGCATGATTGTTAAAGCCTGTGTAGTGCAGTTATAACCAGAATTTAGGAACAAATTATGTTAAATCTCAGCATAGAAATACTTCACTTTCTTAACATTCTTGAAGTCATCTCAGCCCTTTGAGGGCTTCTAGATTTAGAATAAAAGTTTTGCACTAATAATGATATACTTTTGCATATTGTTTTTTGGTATTTCAGCAACTTTGACTTTTTTTTCATTCCAGATTATGTTTATTTTGAAAATTCTTCCAGCAATCCATATCTCATTAGAAGAATTGAAGAACTTAACAAGGTACACAAATGTCTAGAATTCTTTCTTAAGCTTTGACAACAATCAGTGCACTTGTCAAAAACTGAGAATTATTTCCATCCCATAAGATTTTTATTGTAGGATTTTCTGGTTTGTTTGTGTGTTTTGTTTGTTTGTGTTGTTGGTGGTTTTTTTTCTTCTTTGAGATTTGCTATGTGTGTTGTGTATGTTTCAGCTACTGAAATCTTGCTGTGTGATATCCTGTCATGCTGCCCTGTTATCTAAGGAAACACCCAGCTGATCCTTCCTGGTGAACAGGATTACTCTGCTATAAAAATTTTCAAACGAATTCTCTGGATGATGATGACACTGTGAATCCATCTGGAATGACAGTGATCATGTCATATGTCTGCTTTTAGATATACGTGTAAAAGAGCTGGAGGGTATCAGTGAGACTTTGCAGTGATCAAATAACAGAATATGTGACTTCTGTGGCTGTTTATTGCTCTGTGCATTGGCAGCTGTGAATGAAGGATGGGCTTTTGAATAGAGGTATAGACTGTATTCTTTGTCTTCATCCTGGGTGTATTTTCCTGAAGAATGGAGGCTTTCTACACTGTCATCCTGGGGAAAGCATGATTATTTTTCTTCTCTGTTATACTACTAAGAACAGTGTGGGATTTTTATTTTATTTTATTTTTTTTTTGTTAGCTTGGCATATTTTTACTGTTCCCTCCAAACTTACTGATGCATTACATCAAAAGTTACTAATCAAAATGCCCTTCCTGATGTAAATAATGATAAATATATCCTTTTTTTCTCCTGGTGGTTAGAAAGTAAATTGAAAAAATTGGTGATCTGCAAATGGTTTTCTTATTATTAATGGAACATAAAACTACTCCATAGCAGACATCAACCACATTACCTGTTAGTGCTGTCCAACACGACATCCACTGAACTTGTGCATGGCAAATCACTCTGGATTTTTATTGGAGAAGAATATTTTTTTATTTACAGTAATTGAAGTGATCCCAATCATGTTCTGAATGTAATGTTTATTATCTTTAAACTGCACTGCTATAATTTAATCTTGCTCGTGCAGGGTAGAGCAGAGTCATGTATTGATTTTCCCCCCCCCACCCCCAAGACAGTTTGGCGGATGTAGTCCAGCTGTCTTAAATGTGAATGTTTTGCTTTCATGTGTTAAAGGTATTGAGCAAACGTGATGTTATGCAAATATATAATTAAATGGTTTGGTTACTGTTCTACCAGGGATAAGAGGCTTGGGGGGTTTTTTGTTTGGCTGTTTTTTTTGTAAGAAACTTAATTAAAACATTATACTTTTCAGTTTTAAATAAGTAACTGAAGGTAATAAACTAATTTTATGCTTTTCATAATGAGAAAGAGGGTACAGTTCTTCAAATATTAGTAAATTCTTTACATTATCAGGCTAAAGGGCTGTAGTGACTTTTTCAAATAAACCATGTTATATTCAATATGATTTTGAAAAAGAATGCCAGAGTACTTTGAAATTTACATTTCTGTCTAAAGCTGTCTTGCAAAGAACTGTTCACAAGCTTCTAATATTTCTTGAGGATTCTTATGTTAGCATGATACTGGCATTACACCTCTGAACAGCTGAATAATATATAAATTCTGAGGAGTAAATAATTATAGTTAATCCTGTTGTCTGATCTGAAATTGGTACTGGCTTCTGTCAGGAAGTTTTTAGTTATTGGCGTAATTCTGTTGATTTCAGCCTGACTAATCATGTGAGAACTACTGATATGAGGGAAAATCCCAAGCAGAGAGCATTTAATTTGTATTACTCAGCTGAGGAGGGATACATTCTGACTTGATTTATCTTTCTTTTGTAGACTGCCAATGGAAATGTGGAAGCAAAAGTGGTGTGTTTTTACAGGCGAAGAGATATTTCTAACAGCCTTATAATGCTTGCAGATAAGCATGCTAGTAAGTAGATTGTGTAAGGCAATTTTTCTTTCTATCACAGCCTGTTTGATTTCTACAGCTGCTTAAAAGTGCATTTCTTTGGCATGTGAAATATATATTTATATTAGGCATTAATTAATATCCAGTTAGGTGCTTAGCATTATCTGATACTGGCCCTGCTCCTAGCAATTGCTTCTGGAATTAAGTTAAGCTGTATTAGTGTGACTGAAACTGTTCATTTGAGGAAAAAAAAAAGAATATATAAAAAGAATATATTTTTTCAGCTGGAAGATACAGCTGTATTTCTTTTTTTTTTCATGTCAAAAGTAGTGCTTGGTTGTAAGTCAGTTTAAGCTTAAGAGCATTTGTGAGGATTTGATTTGGCTTTTTTGAGTTAGACATAAACATGTATTGCATAATGCAAAGAATGAAATATATCACTGAAGACTGTAAAATAGCTATTATTTGCTTTTATGCTAAATGTATATATTAGTCAGAAAAGTAGTATTAAGCATCATATAATTGGTTGGTTTTTTTCAGGAAAACAAGTACTAATAGGTGAAGAAAGCCCCATTTTTGTCATGAACCTAACTTTTTTTAGTAGCTGCCATTTGGTTTACAAGTGAAATACAATATTGTTCCATAATTTTATAGTGAAAATGTAATTCTGAAGACAAAAGCAGAACACAAAATCTGAGATGTTTGAGAAAAGTTTTGTGGAATTTATTTGTAAAATACTGCAGCCATTTTTGTGAGTAACTGAAGTGTGAAGTATGTCAACATCCAGAAGATTTCTTCCCATGTACTGTTAAATAACATTTTGTTTATAAATGATACTTGAGTTTTCAAAATTAATTGGTGAATAAGTTATGTAGGGATTATAAATCTCTAATTCATCAGGATGATTCTCTTGAAAGACATTACCTAATGCCAACTTCTGTGTGCAGATATATGATGGAGTAATTAGGCACTTTAAAAAATACCTCACAATTTGTTTAATGTCAGCTTCTGATAATCTTGCTCATACAGGCACGGTTAGTAAAGAGAAATAGTCAACTTTTGGCTTTTGTTTTATTCTTTCATTGATCCTAGAGAAGTGGAGGTGATTTGAGTATGTAGTACTAGCTTGGGTTTTGAAGAAAGAAAATACATCTTACTTATGTTCTAATGGAATGATTTAATGTTTTTCTAATACAGTTGGCCACACTTCATAGTTGTTGGTGACCTATTTTATGGTCATCACCTCCTGCAGTCATTAGAGTATTTTGAGTTTTTCCGTCTGAATTGTATAGAGATACAGAACTTTTGGTGAGCTTCAGTAAACTTTCCAGCTCATTTTTTTGTTTTTCTTTTCTAATGGAGAGGGCAAGAAAGGATTAAAAGGATAACAATTTTACGGGAAATGCACTTTTTTTTTTTTTTTAGTTTAATTTTTAAAACATGAATCTTGTACATTTCTTTTTCTTTTGTCAGCTTATTGTTTAGAAAAGGGTGTGTTAGTCCTGTGGGCATCATTCGATCTGGAAAAGGGAATAAGATTTTTCTATTTCCTTTGTGAGTTTGCCATTTTGTCAGCACTTTGATATAAAGGACTTGTTGACGGTCTGTTGCTCTTCTACTATAGCATACTAGGGGTTTGTTGGTGTCACTAGAAGTACCATGGAATCTTCTATCGTGTGTTCTCTGTTGAGAGTCTCTTGCTGTTTTCTAGCAAGAAAATAGAAATGTAGTTTCCAGCTGGTTCAATAAGTATCCTTAGAATGCCTCTGTCTCACAGGTTATAAGTCATCTAACCCGATGTTCTTATGAATTAAGTTTCTCTGTGGATGTTTTCTCTGGACACAATGTTTTTTTTTCCTGACCAATCTATGGAATCTGTTCTGCTAAGTAATCTTCCCAGATACTTGTTACAGTTACAGGGGGCAGCACATAGTTTATATCTTTGTACAGCTCATACAGCAGATGTAGTTAAATGTCAGATCAATTTAAATGCTTTGATTCTGGAATACCACAGTGTTCTGTTTAAAAATATGATGTATGTAAACAAAATATTTGTATATTTATGAATTGAATGTTTTGGAAATGTTCTGTGTACCTAAACATGTTGATGCTACAACACTTCTACCTGGTTTGGTATAAAATAAATGCTAAAAGATACGAGTTTCTTAAGGAATGGAAATGCTAGTTCAATCACTAATTTCTCCTGTGTACCTGTCTAGAGAAGTCTTTTAAGTATAAGATCAGCTTGATCTTTTCTAATGATGTTTTATATTGTTAGCAATTCCTTTTTTTTCTTTATGATCGAGAAAACTGTCCTGAGTTACTCACTTCTCAGGACTTTGTCAGGTGGGGATTGAGTTTTTTTTGTCCCATTTAATGAAAGAAGAAAATAGCTTTGTAAGAAAATATTTTGAATTTTAAGAAGAAATTTTCAATAACTTGAAAAAGCTTCAAAGCTATTTGAAAGAATGTTTGGGAAAAATGGAATGAAGTTGATCTCTGACTCTATCACTGGTAGAGTCAGTATACTCTTTCTGTGGTTTAGAGGGGGGGAAATTGAGTTTTCCTTAGGCCATCCTAAGATATCAGGTACCAGAGGAGTTTCTTTGATTTTTAAAGAATGTCACTAATCTGTGAGAAAACTGTATTGCCTTCCTTTTTTCTCTGGTGTTTCTGGTGGAACTTAATTAAGGAAATTTTTATTTGTCTACTGGCATCATCTATGACATCAGTCTAGATCTAGGAATAGTTCTAGAAGCTGACTGTAGCCACTGAAGTCCAGGGGTTTGGAATGTTTAAGGGTCACTTGAGGACTTTATATTTTTCCCCCCTTTGATTTCTGTTACTATAAAATAAAATTTATGTTAAGACCAATTTGAAAGACAAACCAAAATACTCAGCTTCTTGATCCTGTGCAGCCTCCTGAACTGAGAAGGAGATTTCTTTTGTAGTGTTAACACTCTCCAGCTCTTAGGTTGTAGTTACGACCATAGGGTCACTGCGGGGGAGCTGTTCCTTTCTTGGAATGAGAGAATTCACCAGAAGAGTAAAGCTTACTTCATAGGGAAAAGAAGGATGAGAGAAGAACAGAAGATGGCAGGCAGAGCTATTGCAACAGATACTGAAGTACATGAGTGAATGAACTTGGAGAGGTGGGACAGAAACACTCAGCTCATTAAAATGGATGAAGCAAACATAAAGGGGTGGCACAGACATGTTTCCTAACCAAATGGTGTGATTGAGAAATTGCCAACTGTAGCTGAATCTATAAAATGCAGATGTTTCTTTAGATGAAGTGGAATTAATGTAGGTATTTTAGGGCAAGGTTTTAATAACTGTGGAGGGGAGACTGTATTAGCTGTGTACCAGCACTGGTTTTGGGTTACAGTGAAGGGCTCAAGTTCTGTATTTCCTTCTTTTATAATAGATTTATCATAGATTGTAGAATATCCTAAGTTGGATGGGACACACAAGGTAATCGAGTCCAACTCCTGGCCTTGCACAGGACCACCCCAAGAATCACACCATATGTGAGGTTTATGCACTATTACTTTCTTGAAACTGAGTAGGGTGACCCAAGTGCATGATACCATTTTTTACAGTTCTTTACATTGTAAGTTCTTTATCTGACCGTGTGCTATCATGTAATACTATGTTTGAAGTCATTGTCTTATTGCAGCTCCTCAGCCAGTTTTTGCCTAGTCAGCCACCTGGTGAGGGTATAAAAAAATTACCTTTGTCTCTTGATTTATTAAGAGAGTTTGCTTTGACTTAGGTGTGCTGAGCTGCTGACTAAATGCCAAGAGTATTTTTGGGCCTGTGATAAAGCCTATGCAGAATGTATTTTTTTTTCTCATTAACAAAGTTGGTGCTCTTTATGAATGACATAGGACACAGTTAAAAAAGAAAATCTGAGACTTGCTGGTTCCAGTGACTGAAAGATCAAAGGTAAAATGAGATTTTTCTAGATTACAGAAGCTGAAGTAAAAAAATCTTTCTTCAATCTCTGTTGCTCTTTGTAGAGGTCACTTATTGGCTTTACTTCTTGTAGTTGCACTTTTTTAGGACTTTTCTTATTCTTTTGCTCTTGATCAATCATGTTTCATGTCATACTGCTTTGCAAAATGGTGTTTCTGCTACAGAATTTTTGTACCCAGTAGATATCCAAGAGGAAAGGAAAAATTATGCTAGTGATTCCTGGTTATAGAATCATTAGGGTTGGAAAAGACCTCCAAGATCATCAAGTCCAGCCTCTGACTAAACACTACCAAGCCCTCTAAACCGTATTGTGAAGTGTTGAACAGTTGGAGTCTGTACTCAGTTCTAACCTTGGTATGACATTAACATGTTGTGAGCAGACACAAATCAAGAGCAGACACAATTTACTTTGTACTTTAGTTTACTGATCTGTAAAGTAATGCTCTTATTATAATTTCTTATTAAAATTGGTGGAAAATATTTAATATACCAATATATTTTTATAGCTCCCGTTAAAAGATCTCAAAATGCCTTACAAATACTGGGAGCTGATTTTTCTATATAATATCAAGAATATTCCAGCATTCCTGAAAATGGCTTGATTTTGTGGAGCAGTTTAGCTGCTGTTGAGCTCTGCATTGTCATGTAAAGATGCTCTGTATTTGAGGGGAGGAATATTTTGCATATTGTCTGTTACTTGCCAACACTCCAGATACATCCAAGAGAATGAAGCTGTTAATTTTCCATCTGATTTTTGAGAAGCATTTTATTTCAGTAGAGCAACAGACTAGCAGGTAGCATAGAGGATAGCAAGAAAATAGCTTAACTTGAGCAGTAGGGTTTAGCAGGTTACTCACTAATGTTCCCAAAGATACACAAAACTGAAATGTAGATTCCTTTCATGTGTCATCAGGCTTTTTAATAATATATGGTTGCTGTTGCATGGTGGTATTCTTAATGCTCTATTCCAGAAAAAAAGATGAGTTTTTCTTGCCCTCTTCACCAATCAAAGAAATAAAACTTAGGAAATTGTATGAAAAAAATTATGTCTGTGGAGATCTTGGGGTTCAGTAAAGAACTCCGGAATAATATGTTTAAAGCACTTTGTGTTGTTTGGTATTCTTTTATCTTGTCACATATTTGAGTCAGTGTAATTGAAAACATTTATAAACTAATATTACTGGACTATTTTCATCCAGTCACATTGTAACGCACCCAGAAACTTGGTGGATATTTTTTATTTGATCATGATTCTCTTTCGTCATAGTTGTTCTTGTACATCAAACTAAACAGTTATTTAGAAAGGATATAATGTTTCTTTAATCACAATAACTTTTCTGAAAAATCACTTTAAGATGACTTTTCCTTTCACTTAGCTCAAGTCATATAATGTCTTGGCATAAAAAGAAAGTTTTGACTGGAGATTTTGTTTAAAACTTTAAATTGTCGTTTTTTAACCCATTAGTTCCCTTGGTACCTGTTGTCTCCACGGCCTATGTTCAGTTAGAAGTACCTTTAGTGAAATTAATGTGAGAGATGAATGTTAACTCTTCCACTGCATATGTAAGATCTTCATAATTTCAAATGTTGAAATAATTCATAGTTTCTCTCAAAAAAACCAACCACCCAACAAAAAGCATCCTCATAGTGAATGCTTGTACTGTTCAATCCTATGTACAACTTCCACAGAATGAATTAAGATAGTTCAGCTTGCTTTGCTGGTGGTGCTTGTAGAGGTTGACATCCATCCTACAGAAAAGGATGCTCTAAGGCACAGAGAGTTCTTAGTTACCATTTCAAGGGAGTTGAAGTTTAAAGAGCTGCCTGCTGAGCAGGTGGTCCTTTGAATGAAAAGATGATAATTGTATTGCACTGGTCTTGATAGAAATAAAACAGAAACAAAACTTTTTGGGTCTTGCTTATGGTCATGTGGCTGCCAAAAAAAAAAAAAGTTGTCTTTAGAGCTCAAGAGTTCAATTGATTTGTCTCTTACAGTAGTGTGTAAGTGACTGTTCCATGGAATTTACTGGCTTTTGGAAGGTTTTCTGTTGGTTACAATTTTTTTCACTGCACTTGGTGAGGCAGCCTCTCTTGCTTGCTGTTAAGAAAAGAGATATGTTGATATTACCCTGTGATGAAGGATACTATTTTTCTGAATGTTAGGGAGGGAAGGGAGTTAAGGAATGGAAAGACAGAGTTGGGAATCAAATACAGGAGAATCTCTTGAAGTGTACTGAAGGAAGAAGGCTTGGCTGCTAGATGTGCCTGAGGAGTAGGTGAGCAGACTTGTGTAACTGGTTCAGTGAGATACTACCTTATTAATCTCAACACTTCTGTAAATATAAACTAGTGTTTTGTTTGCAGCTCAATGTTTCTGGCTGTCATCTCTGTCCACACACACACACACCTTCCCTGTGAGTCCCCGAGAATTTGGAGAAAATTAGTGTTGAACCTATTGTAGTGGTGGACCTTTAGATACTTAGTCCCTTTTCTTTGAGAAAAAGAGGTCTTTCAAAAGTCTATACCTGAGCAAGCCATTAGAAGACTTGGGTTTGTTTTGAAGATGGGGTGATAAACAAAGACAACCCCAAATATAATAAGGGAAGGAAGTCAGGAAAGTTTACTAGTATGAGTTCCAATTGCACTTTTGCTGTTAAATGTTAATGAACCAACTAATAGAGACATGTAAACTAAGCTTTAATTTTGCAAAGTCAGATGTGTTATGTTCATTCTGGCAATCCTGAAGTCTGTGATGTGGGAGAGACACACCCTAAGAGGACTGTTTAAGGATGATACAGATAACAAATTTTTTAATCAGTGACAGAGTAGCTTTTATGCTAAGGCATAAATATATTAGTCTAACTATCCCTTTCACTAGAAATGAGCTTGAGGAGTAGGCTTTTTTTTTTTTTTTTTTTTTTTTTTTTGGTAAGGAAGACATCATGATCTCTTTGGTCTCCTGAGACAGTGGAACATGAAGTTTTTCTTCGTTTACCGAAGAGAATGCCATCATTTGTAATTTATTTGGAGAGGGGGAGAAAATTCAGAACTTACTGAAATACAGCAAGCCCTGTACAAAACTACTTTCTTGTCACCAAGGAGAAACTTGTCTCAAGGCTCCCTATTATCCTTTTCAAGGGTGCTTTGGGTTGTCTCATAAATTATGGTTTGGTCATTTGATTTTTATGCAAGAACTGTATACTTGTGAATATTTTTTTTTTTTCCCCTCAACAATGAAAGCAATAAAGAAGCAGTAATGAGGACCTTTTTGCTTCTGACAATATCTGAGTCTTCTTTTCGTGACTGACGTGTTAGAATTAGTAGTTATATTGTCTCATTAAGAAGTTTACTGTCAGCTCCAAGTATCTTGTGGAATTATTAACTGCTGTGGCCCTTCAGACTCTTCCTTTTGTGCAGAATGTCTTGTTAGGGTGTGAATTTTAATGATCTTCTCTTAATGAAGTGAGTGGATTTCCAACTAAGTTCATAATTTTAGGAGTTTTTAGCTCTTATGGAATTGCATCTGAATTTTTGCATGAGCTAGCTAGGGAGTAACTGCTAGCTTCATCATTTCACCTCTTAAAAATAAACATATAGTTTGGGGCAGCCATATGTAGATGAATTTTTTTACAACTCAAAAATCTTATTTTCTGAACAGGTAACTTAAAAGGCTTGAATACACTGCTGCCAATTTTTCTGCATGTAAAAGCAAACTAGACCCAAAATCTGGATTAATTCTGTGAATTTGCTGTGAAGAGTGGAAAGCTGCAAAATATCAGTTCATGTTTATGCTTAAAACTGTTTAATAAGTATCTGAAATAGAGCTTTTATTTCATTACTTAAATACTGAAATCGTTTTTT
Organism: Pseudopipra pipra; assembly: GCF_036250125.1. Taxonomy (NCBI): domain Eukaryota; kingdom Metazoa; phylum Chordata; class Aves; order Passeriformes; family Pipridae; genus Pseudopipra; species Pseudopipra pipra. Next base: position 24,984,312 of record NC_087551.1, read on the forward strand.
CAATATGTTCCCTTGGTGTGGAGGAACTCAGTGGGGTACAAAAGGTGGCATTTTTTTGAGTTCTCCTACCAAAATAAATTCTTCACATTTGAGTTTTCAGAAGGAGACAGCATTCACAGGAAAATGCTAAAGCATCTTGCGTTATCCTGTTTCCCTGTGTTCCTTAGGATTAATTTGCTTATGGTCAAGTTTAAATACACGTGTTGGTATTACTGTACTTGTTTGGGGTTTCTTTTGATTTTTGGAAAACATTTAACTGCTATCTCTCAGCTGCTAACTGTCTTGCCTCCTCTGTTTGTTAATTGTGCAGGCCACTGATTCTACACCGTTTTCTCGGTACCTCCAAAATACTTGTAACATTTAAATTGACATTATTGATCATAATTTTTTGTTTCATAAATAGGATGTTTCACACCTCCTAGATTTCCATAATCTCACATGGTTTTGCTTCTTTTTTTTTTTCTGACTTTTCGCACTTTCTCCCCAGTGCACCCACACTGTACCCAATCACCTGAGGCATAAATTTTAGACTACAAAAACATTGCTAGGTTATCTCTATCTGTAAAGTTCCAATTAGAGATGCATTTTACATCTTCAAAGAGTTCTCTGATAGTCTAATTGAATCAGTAGTTTATATAATTTATAAATCTGAATGATGTAAACTCACTATTAATATAGAAAGACTTTTCTTTCCCATCATGCAGTGGCAATTAAATGTATGAATCAGGAACCAGGTCAGATTTAAAGACTTAGCAGCACTAATTCTTGAATGTCTGTATCATGCAGTGGAGTGAAGTCTGCAGTAGTTGCCCTTGGTGATACTGACACACACATGTAACTGCACACATGATGGTAGAGGTGGAGCTTTTTAGCTTGGGCAAGGGATGGTAGAGGTGGAACTTTTTAGCTTGGGCAAGGCACTGTGTGAGAATGAGTGTAGTGCGTCCTACCCACGCTGATTCATGCGGTGCTGAGTGTATATATATGTATGGCATGAGCTATTATGAACTGGGTGGAAGTAGCAGATTAGATTAATATGTAAAGTACTAGTGTGGTTTGTCTGTAACCTCTGCTAAAGGTAGCTTGCATAAGTAACAGGATTCAAAGTTACCACGTATGTTGAGTTTGACGTGCCTTGAACTGCATGGAATGAGTGGCTGGAATGGCTATGCTATTTGGCAGTGTGATTTGTCTGATCAATACTTTGTTTTTCACCTCAGCTACTGTTTGTAACCCTCTGATCAAGTGAAGATTTGTAGTGTGAGCCTGCATTGATTATGATTTTGATATGCTACGCAAATGATTCTGATCTTTGCAGAGGGATTGTTTTGTATAATGTGGAATTCGTCACTCCCATGAGCAAAACAAGTTTGAGTGGTAAAAGGCACAGTTTTTTCTCAGTAAAAGCCTGTTCTACATTTACAAAATTCCTAAAAGACTTTGAGGAGCTAAGTAGTTAATTTTGACTGGCAGCTACTGTCTGAATCCAAAACTTGTTTGAAAATTTGTTACAGTACATAGGATGAGTTCTCTGTGCAGATTGCATAGTTGCTGGCCAATGCATAGAGCCCTATGTATGCATACATCCAAGGGTTATGTAAGTACATGTGCCTTTTCTACTTGTACAACACGTTAAGCATCTGTCAAAAACCAGCACAACTAAATTAGCTAGCTTCCCTTTTTTTATATGTTGAATGATAGACTTAAATTTTCATTTGTGAGGGATTGTGACAGTGACACACAACACTGAAGGGAATCATGTTTCAGTTTCCTCTATTAAAAGTACAGCCTTGTTTTGACTTAAACCAGTGTAGCAATCGTTAGTGTTGGCAGAGTCAGTGACCTGTAACCTAGTCCTACAGGGTACTGTGGCCCTTTGCTGTGTGACAGTTCCTTTAGGCCATATGCTTTGAGTGATGCTGCTGTCAGGAGTGAAATCCTGATGCTGTTATTCTCAGTAGGCCCTCAAGAGGCCAAGGGATCAGTTGCTAGGTATCATACAAGAAAAATGGTTTTGATATATGGGAAGCTTTTATATTTGTATTTACCTTCAAAGGAGAACTAGCTTTATATACTTTCATAATGCTCTCCCCTTTCTTTTCTGTTTTTAATTTTTCTTCTTAATAGAAGGGGAAAAAATCCAGAATCAGAATACTGGACATTTACCATGTATGAGGTGAATAAGTGATGATTTTTGATATTTGACTTGATGCAAAAAACCATGGTATTTCACCGTGTTGTCTACAAAGAAAAGTACTGAGCATAGAAGAAAAAGTTCATTCGTTTACTTGACCTTTATTTCCATTTATTTTAAAAAATATGAGAATGGCACATATATTAAAATTTGACTACTTAATACAATGTGATGTTTATTCCTATGCTGCTTTGTTTGCTTATTTTTCCCCTGGCATCGGAATTAATAATTTAAAAAGTTTTAATAATTTAAAGTAATACCTCTTCATACCTCTTTACACTTTTCTCCGTTCGTATGTATAGTTTCTGTAAATTATAATCTCAGTATATCTGTACTTGATATACTCTACAGGCATCAAGGAAATAATGTATGCTGGAAGGTAAATCTCTAACATAGTTGAAGATGGGAAAAAAGTTATCTTTCAAGTCTTACACAGGCCATTAGAGTGAATGAACTGCTCTTCCTGCTCGTCTCGTCAGGTCTATAGACAGAAAAGCTTTCTTATCGTGTTGTCATTGAGCAGGCATTATCTTGTATGATATTCTTCTCACTTCCAAATCCTCTACATAGAGCTTTAATGTGTCGATTAAGTTTACTCAAGAACAGGATATACAAATCCTTTTTTCTCTTTTCTTTTCTTTCTCTTTATTTTCTCCCTAATTCTTTTCTTTCTGCAAAAAATCAAACAAAATTCAGCCCTTCTGTAAGGAGATACTGTAGAAGATAAATAATTTATGTTTTATAAGCAGAATCATATGCCATTCTGAGTAGGGGTAGGAAAGTGCTTGTGCAATCTGTGCCTTTTCATCTCTGCCAACAAATTTTGAAAAGTTGTTTACTGGCTTTTGAGGATGTGAATTGAATGTTAGAAAAGCAGTTTAGATCTCTGAAATGGTGGTTATTGTCACACTGAAAGAAAATGTCACTGTTGATCTTAAATCTGAACTTCAGGTTCTTACAGAAAACATAAGAGATTTTTTGTGTGCTTAACTGTCTACATGATATATTTATTAATTCTTAAATATTTACACTGCATTTTCTTAAGGAGAGGCAACTATGGAACTTGTTAACCAACTAGACCAAACAGACCCGTTGCCTATGCTGAAGGAAAGACAATCTTGTTTTAACAAGATATGAGCATGAGTTTCACATGGAAATGGTGAAAATCTAAGTGATGGGAAAAGTTGTTAATAGCATCCGTCTTGTGAAAATGGAAGATACATATCTCCCTTTTCTTAAAATCAGGTGTGATTGTTATTCATGCAGGTTACGTGGCATTGTTACACATAGCCTTTGTATTTTATGAGCCAGGTGATGGATTTAAAAATTATTTCTTGGGCAGTGTCAGATTTGCCATGCACGCTTTTGTTCATGGGTGGTTTACCAGCCTGGATTTGAGGATAGAACTAAAATTTTCTGCTTTCTTTCCTGCATAGCTCTAAACATATGTACACCTTGGAAAAACTACTAATTGACTTCTGATTCAGCTGATGAGCTGGGTACCAGTTATTGGACATGGAAAACATTCATCATATTGCAAATAACAGTGTCTCTGGCACAATTTTAAGTCTGCTGCTTGCTGCCACGAATGAACTGCTTAAAGAAACATGGCACAGGACTGTTGCTTCCCACATTCTGCAGCAGCTTGGTGCAGTTCATACAGGTATACACATGACCAAACACATCTTGGGCCCTGTAACAGGATATTTTCTTATTTGGAAGAATTTGCATTTGAATAGGTCACACAGAAACCAGGTAAAAAGGAAAAATCTAGTTTAGGTTTATGATACAGAATTGCCTGTTTTTTCACCATTGCCTGCATGTCATTGTTTTTGTGCTTCTATGGGACCTTTCTGTTCTGTAGTATTGTCATAAACTAGTTTGCAGTGCTGAATTAATAGGGTTAAAAAACAATTGTGCTTGCTCTTGCATTCATTCATTTTGCATTTACTTTATTAGGATCTATTTATTAATGTAGCACATCATGATTCATACTACTTACGAAGGTAATCCTTCCCTGCTTTCCACCCACAAGCTTCTTGCTCTGAAAAATCTCCAAAACCAGTTATCCAAAAAACTCACCCATCAAGTTTTGGAAGGTGGAGTTTTATGGTAATGAATGCTGTGATAGTTTTCATTAAATAATTTTGCTACAGGCCTGTGATAAACTTGAGATGATTGCCTACTGCTGTCCTGGGAATTGTTGTTATTGTAACGTGCTGCTTGGGAGTACCCAAAAAATATTTTGTGTGATTTTTAAGTAATAATTTTTTTAGTGGAGAGTGTGGCATATTAGTTCTTAAGGGTTGCACAGTAGTTATTTCTTTGTTTTGTGATGTCCTTTAGAAAAATAATGATGAGGTAGTGTGGGAGGATCACTTGGATTTGTGTAAGAAAACTGGATAACCCCTTAGAGACCACCTGTATATCTGTGCTATCCAGTGGGAATGAAAAGTAGACCTGTTTCCTTCCTGTACATGAGTGATCAGTCTGGTTTATTTCCTACCTGCAGAATTGCTCAGATTCATCCTTTAGATACTAATATGCTATCTAAATTGCTTGTAATCCATGCAAACTGTGCTTTGGATTTCTTATCCTATCTGAAAGAAACAGGAAATATCAAACTGATGTTATATATTCAAACAGCCATTTGAACATTGTACTGAGAGATGTGATGTAAGTAAAGCTGATTCATTCGGCTTTGGGAAATGCTTCCTCAGTCAAATTGATAGTGTAACCATGCATAGTCTAGCTCACAAAGTTGATTAAATGTCCTCACTGGAGCACTAGGGGGTTAACTCTCAACTAAGTTAGAACAATGAAATGTAGCAAGAAGCCTGATGCAGATGAGCAAATTGGCAGATGAGCAAATTGGCGAACTGCTCACCTAAGAGAGCTCTTCATTCACAGTCTGAATAGAATTGTTCAGATGGTTAGACTTAATGTTTATATGTTGTACTCAATTTGGCAGTAAATAGATTTACTCCTCTCCCCCAAAATCTATTTTTATAGTTCTTACTGCTGTAGCATCTAACTACCAAATGCGCACTTGATGTTTTTGCACAACCAGCTAAGCTTAAAAGAGACTAAAACAGCCACCTTTCCTTTGATGTGTGGTAAACTTGCTGCTCTTCAGCATTCTCAGCTTTTTATCTGTAGGTTTAAAAATATGTTGTTGATACCTATGATGTGTATAGTTTTTGGGCTGAGTGTAAAAGAAAAAGGTATACAGGAAAGGAAAAAAAATTAGAATCTTTTCTGAAAGGGAGGCTTAGTGGCATTTTTTGAACTTGAAATTCTGATCTAATACATTCTAATAAAACACCTTGTTAAAGGTATTTTAACAAACCTGGTGAAACTGCTGTAACTCTACAGATGGGGTGTTGATTGAAATCTCTCCATCTAAGCTTGCATAAGCTGGATGCATCTAAGCTGAAGTATGGTTTCAGCATTGGAAGCAATTAAGTTTAAGACACAGAAAGTTGATGCACCATAGGTTTGGGTATTCTGCCATTTTAATTCAGTGTAAGTCCGTGCTGCTGTTGAAAGGAGCGGTTTTGGTTTTTTTGTATTACATCTTCCCAGTTTGTCTCCTGTTCCTGCTTTTTTCTTTTGTGCCAGCACTAGCATTCTTGGTAGGCCTACCAAGCCAAGCAATTGGAATTGATCTGGATTAAGGGACAACCAGGTGAATTAAAAACTAATTGCGTGGCCTGAGTCAGAGGGTGGTAGTTAATGGTCCACACCGTGAGGAGTCCCGTGGGGATCTATATGAGAACCTGTCTTTATCAGTGACTGGAGCAGGCAGTGTGGTGCACTCTCATCATGTTTGCAGGCGACACAACACGGGGAGGGGGGATGACCAGGTGATAGGCTACCTCAAGGGAATGGCTGGTATTCAGGGATTCCTAGAAGGCAGGAGGAGTGGTCCATCAAGAACATGAAGATATTCAGCAGGGACAAATGGCAAGAGTTGCACCTGGGAAGGAAAAGCTTTTGGCAGGTATATAGGGAACAGAGGGGCTTGGGGGAGCAGCTCTGCAGGAAAGGCCCTGAGGGCGCTGGCAGACAGCAAATCCCTGGCAATGAAGGGAGTTGGCCAACAGCATCCTGGACTGTATCACCAGGCACGTAGCCAGTAGATCAAGACAAGTGATTATCCCTGATTATTCAGCACTCCTTGCATCGCATCTAGGTTTTAGGTCCACAATACAGGGAAGTTGATGATAAATTGCAGCACTTTCGGCAAAACCCACCATGATGGGCACTTGTCCTGCTAGGAGTGGCAGCAGGAATTGAGCTTGTTCAGCTTGGAGAAGAGGTGGACTCCCAGTGCCTAAGGGGAGGTTATAGAGAAGATGGAGTTGACTCTTGGCAGTGACTAAATTGAAACAGACGTGATTCAGATTAGATATAAGGAAAAGTTCTTTCCCATGACTGGGTGCTGGAGAGGTTATGTAGTTTCTGTCTTCAGAGAATTTCAAGACCCAGCTGAATAAAATGCTGAGTAACCTGGGCTGATGTCACAGCTGAACCTACTTTGAGGAATAGTAGACCCCTTCCAGCCTGAATTACTCTGTGTTTCTATGATTCTTGGTTGAATTTCCAGATTCCAGTACTGTGGATTTGTGCTGTGGAATGATCCTGCTTGAGAAGGGAGGTTGGACCAGATGATTCGCTGTGGTCCCTTCCTGACTGATTTTGTGATTCAACCTGTAGCTGGAAAGAGCACTGTCAGCAATTTGGTGGCAGTAGAGGGAGAACTTTCTCGTTTCTTTAAACAGTGAAGATTTACACCTCCTTCCTGAAGATAGTCTTCAGTGTTTAAACTAATCTCTTATTTTTTGTTGCAGTGGGCAAGGGGAGCACTTGGTGGGTTATTTTGACTTATTAAAGGAAGAATAGTATGTCAGAGGAATTTACCTTATTTGCCAGCTGATGGTTAACCATACGGTTGTTGAAGTTGCATTTAAACCTTTAAATGTCTTTCAGGATTTATTTTTTTATGTTATTTTAAAACAATTTTGTATTAAATAGGAGTACTGTATTTCTAGAGACTTGCCCTCAATTTATTTTCATTTAGTAGTAAAAATAAGCTGTTCTTTCTAGTGGCAAGCTTGAGTCATCACATAACTATAAACAGAGACACTATACAAAGTTTAGGTGGCATGGACAGTTGTCTCTTCTCACGCTCCCTAATATACCACCATTTTCTAGCAGCGAATTCCAGAAATTAAATGGAAGAGGAAAAAAACCCATGTTTTTAGAAGTGGCAATGCATATGTAAAATGAGTGAAGATTACACTTTCTTCCCAGTATCCGTTGCTTGACTGAGTCAGTTAAGTCTTATTTATATCAGAGGGAAAAGAGAAAGTTTGCAGCACTGCCACTGAAAGTATCACTGGATGACTCTGGTTTTCAAGGTCAAATTAAGTATTTACAATTGATGTTAGAAAGCCAGTGTATAATAAATAGACTAAAAGATTTTAATGGTCACTGGAGATGCCTGCTTTTGCTCTCTGTGATTTTTCCTTTAAATAATGAAATATTTGTTGTAAACCAGGAAAAGTACTACAAAAAAGCATTATCTTAAACGTAGCTCAAGTCCTAAAGTATATTGTGTCATTTTCAAAAACTGATTATACTCATCTTTGTAGTCATACCTAAGACTTTTAAAACATTATTCAACTGAACAATTTTAAATTGTGGTTTTTTTTCTCTCTAGTTGTGGAACAGCGAGGCCTGTGTATGTCATCATCATATTGCTTCATTAAAATATTTGTTCGCTCTGAGCCATTGCTTATTTCTCTCCCCAAGTGCTGAAATGTGCTTATCTTGGTGATACTTTATGGTTTCCTTTAGGTACATCTACATTTCACTCCTTTTGATAGGAATAATCTTTCTTTGAATGGCAAGTTGAATTTCATATGTACTGCAAATCAAGTAAAAAACATGAAGAGATCTCTAAAACTACTGCAAGTTTGTCACCACTTTCCTTATGATAGTGTTAAGGCCTGATCTGTGCAAAAACCTAGTTCAAAAGCAGCTGTCTGAAGGTTCTTCAGATGCAGAATTCTTTGTAATGCCATCAAGCAAATTCAGCTTTCTTAGTTCTTTGTGCTCTCCAGTTTTTCCTTTCCTGGTACAGATTTGTGTGACTACTGGGACAAACTATTACTTGTTTTACTAAATGCTAATCCTACTGTTAGAGTTGTTTTTATATTATAATGCCAAAGAAGAAAGTTGTAAAATTATCCTGAGGGTAAATTGTGTTGAGTGGATGGAACTGTTCTGTGTCTGGCCATGGTTTGTTCTACTTAGTCCTGAGCTTGTCAGATCATCATGAGTAAAACATGTGCTTTATTTCTAAAAATACAACAGAAAGAGTTACCTTGTTTCGTGTTTAGGTTTGGAGTCTTTTAGGAGGTAGATGTAAGAGACATTCAGCTTTAGGCTCTTAATTTAACATTTTCAAGTCTTATGTAAGGTTAGTGCAATAAATATGATTAAAGGGTTTTTTAATTTTTTTTTTTAATTTAAATTCTTACACTGAGGAAGATATTGATATGAGCATAGGTGTCTAAAGCCATTTTAAACTCTCTGGAATATCATCTCTGGATTCTTGCAACCACTTTAAACCAGCCCATATTGTCCTGTGTTTTGTGCCTTACCTGCAGTCAGGTGTTTTCAAAATATTGAGCTAATATGGTCCCAGACACTTGTGTTTGGATGCCTAAATTATTTAGAAAAACACTAAAATGAGGACAACCAGAAGAAATATTCATGCTTGAGCTTTGAAATACAAATGTAGCTTGTAATGGTCACTTACTGTAATAAACAGTTATAGAAACTGATTGCAGGAAACACTGGTTTGGTTTAACCCCAACTGGCAACTAAACACAACTGTTCGCTCACTGCTCCCGATGGGATGGGGAAGAGAACTGGGATTAGCAGACAAAGCAAAACAAGGAATTAATTCACCACTTCCCATGGGCAGGCAGGGGTTCAGCCATCTCCAGGACAGCTGGGCTTTATCACACATAAGGGTGACTTTGGGAAGACAAAACATCATCACTCCAAATGTCCCTCCTTCCCTCTTCTTTCCCCTCCAGTGTTATATGAGCACGATGACATATAATATGGGATATCGCTTTGGTCAGTTGGGGTCAGTTGTCCTGGCTGTGTCACTTCCCAATTCCTTGTGCCCCCTCAGCCTCATTGCTGGTGGGGTGGTATGAGGAGCAGAAGAGCCCTTGGCTCTGTGTAAGACCTGCTTAGCAGTAACAAAAACATCTCTAGGTTATCAACACTGTTTTCAGCACAAGTCCAAAACACAATCCTATACTGCCACTGTGAAGAAAATTAACTCCATCCCAGCCCAAACCAGTACAAACATAAACTTTTAACATCAAATTCTATTTTTTTATGTAATTACTTGCCTTATTAAAAAAAAATGCTTTGCCTTAGCATAGAATTTTTTTGTTTGTTTTTAAGCTTTCTTTATTGTCAGTATTGTAGATGCCAGAATAATTCTGAACTGAGTTATGGTCTGATATGAACCTGTGCATGTGTCAGGTGAGGCTGTGGGCTGTCCATGAGACTTGGAGGATTATTGTTTTCTATTTTGTTTTTCTTGTTCCATCTCTCCACAAAACATGCCAAGAAAAGGAGGGGTATGGGGGTGTCTACAGCAAGATAGACTTAAAGTAAATGGAACTGGGTTTGAAGAAGTTGGTTATATCAGGGTGTGTTGTTATATCACGTTTGTGGAAAGAACTATTAGAATTGAGATGAACTACACACAGGCATGATTAAAAAAATAGTAGTGTTGCATTTGGAGAGAACTGTGGTTGCCATGAGGATGCAGGCAGGCTTCATTTTGAAATAGTGTCTGTAGGTTGGTTGAAAAAATGGTTATTATTGGTAGAGCAGATGATGTCATCTGTTGTAGGTAGCTACATGAAATACTACCTCATTCTGAGGTTCTGTTGTTTAGTTTCTGAGAAATATTTTGTAAAGTACACTTGGTTTTGCAGATGATGGATAATTTGCCAGGTAGAAAATTGCCAAATCTTAGAGAAGTTATTAAAGGGTCTATGTTTTTGCATCCATTATTCAGAGACACTTTTTGCCCTTTCTGGAATGCTAGAGGAAGTACCTCTAGCTAGAAGTACCTCTATGCTAGATTCAAGTTCCCCATGTCCAAAGAATCCACTAGGAAAGCAGATTTCAGCCACTGAGATCCCAGGGTAGCTGTTTTGAAGAGCCTGTCATTGTTAGCAAGGCTCAAACGTGTTAGCAAGCACTGTGAACATTGCTCTTTAACTCTCTATGTGACTCCTTCTACTATCTGCTTTTATTTCTTCCTATCTTGCTTAAAATAGAAATAATTTTAAATCCTACTTAAACATGAAAATACAGTGCATTTGTTGTCAGTATCTAATAAGGTTAACATAGTGGAAGACAGTAGGCTTTTTTCAGTTTTCTTAGACTGTGATTTTGCAGTCTTAGACTGCAATTGTATTAGTAAATTTCTGTTCATAGAAAGTATGCTTTTCCCAAGGACTTCTGTAAAAGTTTTAGTAGTAATAATATTGGCAACAGAAAATGAAAACCAGAACTGGTCAACAAGCAAGAAAGAAAAAACAGATGAAAGAGGGTGAAAAAAGAATGAGTAATATCAGGATTGTTTTTAAGCTATGTGAAAGACATCAATGCGTAGTACAGTAGGAGAGGAGCATAATTTTTAAAGAGTTAAAGTAGAAGTGTATAATTCAAAATACTTAATATTCTGTCAAGTTACATAAACTGTAGTCTTGTTAAACTCATCTTTTCTTTGAAATACTAAAGGAGGTTGCTAAGGGGTGGGGGGGATGTCAAGTGAAATGGCTGCAATGATGTTATGCAACAGAGTTAATTTCGACCTACGCTCTGCTTCTCTGCAGAAGAAGTTGAAGAAGAGTCTGAAACTACAATTGAGGTTGATTTGACTGATAAACAGAAGCATCAGTTGAAGCACAGAGAGCTTTTCCTTTCTCGCCAGTATGAGTCCCTTCCGGCAACACATATCAGGTAAGAAGCAGTAGATACCATTTCTCTGCGTGTTCTGCTGGGATGGATTGCCTGCCAGTAGCCCACCTGCCTGAACACGTCAGCCTTTGTCTTGCAAAAGGATATAATTGATCTTACCTGAGTTGTGTCAGATTGTCCCGTGAACTGCTTTACAAGCACCTTTGGTTTTTCCTTCTGTTACTTGATGTTTGAGCCTTAGAAGAGACAAGAGTCTCAGAGCTCTGGCTTGTCAATTAGAGCAACAGTTGATAATTTGGTATAAAATCAGTCTGTAACTACTTTGGGAGAGTTCTTTTTTTAATCTGCTGGCCAAAGGAACTTTGACCATTTTGTCTGACCAGGGAAATTGCAGATGGGTTTGGAAAGGAGGCAGTGGCTCAATGATCAGATCTGCACTTTAGGGCTGCACACACTTTAAAGTAAAATTACCTCAGTTTACTTCAGTAACTGTGAAGAAGTCATGATTCTTTGGCTAAATGTTGCAAAAGCATTTCAAGTATCATTTTAAATTACCCTAATGCTAAAGTAGAAAGACGCTTGCTAACGCTCAAAAAGGATTTGTTGACTTGTATCTGTAACTGATGCAAATACTCATGTCATCTCTGATTTAGTAGTCAAGAAAGATTTTTTTTTTTTTGTGTGTGTGTGTGTGTGTGTTGGTACGGGGGGATAATGAACCTAGAAATGGAAAAGAGCACAGTGACAAGGGGGAGTGTAGCTAAATGTGAAACAAGGTTTCTTACGTTGCATTCTGAAGGAATTTTCATTTTCTCATTCCACCCAACTCCCATCAGCTATTTCAGGCCATAAATGTCTAGAAGCCACCAAAAAGAAGTATATATTATCCAGTAGGAGAAACACTTTATATGTATATATGTATTTTCTCTCTTATTGGCGGATGTGTTGCTTATCTCTCTCACTGACAACACGAAACCTGCAAGCTGGAAATTTTTGTCTTAATTTCCCATGCTTGATTCAGATACTTGTTCTGACTTTGAGAAAGTCGTTTAACTGTCAAATCTCTGCTGCTCCAACTATAGCATGGAGATAATAATCCTGTGCAGTTTCTTTTCCTTACTTTGACATTTAGATATTGAAATAAGGTATTCTCTTTGCAGAGGGAAGATTACATAGAAGAAGCATTGTAAAGGTCTTTTCACCTCACAACTCAGGGAGCAAATGCAATAGAGGTTCTTCAGCACATACTTCACAAAGAAGGCAAAAAACCATGTGAATTCATAGTACATGCTGCACAACACAGCAGGCAAATGCAGAGTGATGACTTGCATCTACTTTTCAGAACAGATGAATGTTGTAGGGCTGTACTGTCACGAGTTACTAAGACCTTTACCAGATGAATTCTGGAACAAGCTTGATGTAGACTAATGGTGTTTTAACAACCTTAACTCTGTTTTAAAAGGAAACAAGAAGGAAAATACGCTGCAAAGTATTTCTTATTTAGCTTTTTAACTTACTAATGTTCACATTCTGTGATTCTCAGTAGTTTTCATAACTTTTATCAGTTAACTTTTCCAGTAAATGTTGTAGAAATATTGTGAAGGTGGTACTCCTCTGTCTCCCATCAGTACTCAAGAATATTCAAGGATGCAGATTTTGCAGCTTCTCTGTGAACAGTTTGATGACTGTTGTGAAATTTTTTTCCCAGTTGTGGATTTGGGATTTCACTTATTGAAAGTCTGCTACCTTCTGTCCTGTCACTTTGCTTCTCTGAAAGGAGCCTGGCTCCATCTTAGTTATCCATCTTTTTATTAGGTAATGGAACACAACAGTAGAATTTCTCTGTTTAGTTCTTATACCTTAAGCGTGAACAAATCCAGTTTAATATAATCTGCAGACTTGTTAAAAGTGTATTCAGGTTATTAAAGATATTAAACTGTTGGTCCCAGGGTCAGAAACTTGGGGATGACCCCAGTTGCCAGCTGGACTTAGTATCACTCATTACACTGAGGGTCCAGCTCCATATGTTTCCAGTCTGGTTAAAGGACACTGGAACACAGTGCAGACCTTACTGAAGTCAGGGTGGATGACATTCTCTGACTGTCACTGGGCTACAAAGCCAGTTGTCTCCATATAGAAAGCAAGCAGATACTTGTGCAATAAAACTCTGCATAGCTCCATGTCAGGCCTTTGGTCTTGGCACTTGCAGTTTTAGCCCCTAGATAGGAACAATTGGATTTACAGGATAAAATAAATGGTATAGTGTTATAGAGATTGGTGGTTGGAAATCAGTTCTCTCAAGAGTAAGAACACAAAAAAATCAGTCCCTTTGGAAGGAAGAGGGGAAAGCCAAAGGTGATTTTAAGAGAATAGAGGAGTGGTTTTGCAGCTACAGATCTTGAAATTTTACTGACATCTTCAGCCAAGAAAAGAAACTGAGTTTGGTTGCCTTTGTGTTGCAATTTAGGGGAATAAAAGTATTTTACCTGGTATGGTTTTGTTTAATTTTTACTAATACAGTTTTCCTGCTTTCATTTTGTCTTTCTTCTTTTCTTAACTTTACTCTTTTTACATTTTTCAAACTGAATAGTAGAGGAAAATATACCTCCACCCCTCTAAAAAACTCTGTCACTGAGGTTACTTTTGTTCTAGTTCATGATTACAAATACGGTGATGTCTCATTTATGTATACCTGGTGCTATTACTTCACAGTTGAGTTACCTTGATGTTATTTTAGTAGGTTAGATTTCTTTGGTGTGTATGTCTAACTCTGAAGCTCTTTGGTCTGCAACTCTGAGCTTTGAATAATTCTGATGTAATTTGTTTGCTCTTGAATTACTGAAATACAGTTTCGTTCCTTATTCTGATACTTTTTATTTTGCTATATACATTATATGTAACTCTTTTGATATGTAATTTGTTTTGTTAGAAATACTGGGATTTTTCAGACTTCGTCTTGTTTCCCCTTTACATTAGGTGTCACTATGCCATTTCAGTACCTTTAGGGAGTGGCATTAGTTTGGGCATTGAAGAAAAATCCAGATTTAGAAAATAATTAGAAACAGGTAGTGTAGTAGTAATTAAAACGTGGCAATGCTGCCTTGTGGACAGTGTTCTTGCCATGTTTAAGAAAGTGCAATTGTCTAGATGAGTGCAGCACTGTTCTGGAGTCATGGTGTGGGGTAGAGTACAAGCTGATGTACTGGTTTGGGGATCAAAGACAGGGTTTGTTGCCTTGGTGCCTACTTGTCAAGTTATAAGTGAAACTGTTGCCTCTCCTGTCTGCTCAAATGTGTGAGGTCAGTTAACACCCCTCCAGTGGATTATCTCCTTCCTTCCTAATCCCTGCATGTTACAGATGCAGTTTTGCCAGGCTCTGTAATCCCCATATGTCCTTGTAACAGTTATACTGCCAGCCAGACTCACTGAGCCACTCTCCTTCGCTAATGTCGTGTGGTGAATGCTCCCAGGATTTGTGCAGGTGGCTCCTATAAGCAATGCCAGTCCCAGAGAGGGGCTGAGTTGAGCCAGTGCTGTGTACTTTAACTTGGCATTTCAGAGATATGAGCATTACCAAGTACAGCATTTTGGAAAGGCATGAGAAGGCACTGGGGGGGAAAATGGTGAAAGTTGTCAGAAAGTTGAAATTGTTTGCCAGTGTTGTAAGATTCATCATAAAACTTAGCACATGGTAAAAATGGGTCCTTTGTATAAAAATCTGCAAATGGTTATCTTGTTGGAGATGCACTGAGTTATCTGACTTCTGACATGGGCTTTAAATTTACTTTTCATTCTTAAGCTCTCAAGAGTTAAAAGGTGTTAAACATGTTAAGATTGTTATGAAAGATTTACATTAACTTCTGAGATCCTTTGTAACTGCTCTTAAATTTAATACTTATATGAGTTGTGTAGAAGAATTTATTTATCCATCAGAGTTCATCTTACCATTTTCAGCATCTTTGCTTAGTTCTTGTTTGCTAATAACTGTGTTTCACACTTGGGGTTGTGGGTTTTTTTATGTTGGTTAATTATTATTATTTTCATTATAATACTTTTAAGTGTTTGGAAAGCATACATAGTCCAAACATTCTCAGATATCATAATAAAATCAGGCGATCTTTTGGGCTGCTTTATACTGCAAGAACAATCCCCACCCAACTAAAAATTTTAAAAAAATATATTTCTTTTTGAATTTATGCAAAATAAAAAGGCTCATATACAGCTTATTTGACTAAAGTCAAAACAGCTTGAGAATGGAGAAGAGTTTCAGGCTGATGGCCATTTGTAAACAGGAAAGAGGATTTCAAATATAATTATTATATAATTATATTTGGTTGCTCTTATATTGGTAATTTAGTTGATACGATTGTCTGGGTTTTTGTTAGGGTTAAAGAATAACCCTAACAAAGGTTAAAGAATAGGGTTAAAGAATAACCCCTACTAGTTTGTCAAAAGCCTTTCTGAGTTACAGTGGGGTTACAAATATTTATCTTAAGGAAATAAAAATTAAATTTGCTAAATTTAATTTACTGAATTACTTCTTTCAACAACATTTCTGATAAGTTAGAATATAGGCTTTTAAGAGTCCTATCCTGGGACCAAAAAGAGTGGTATTGTAATGACCTCTTCCATTGTTCTTTTATCTGATTCAGGCCACACAATTGTGTGCAGGGACTATTGATGTGATCCCAAGTGTTTGTTTTTGCATTAAATTGTATGTTGCAGAGAGAAGTCCATGCTTGGTTGAAAAATTTTCAAGTGGTGGATAATTTACCATAATCTTTAAAGTTTTATCAGTTGCTAATTATGTGTGTTTGCACCACTCTGCTTTTTCTTTTTTCTTCTTAGAGACTGTTTGCACTGAGTACTTTTTTGCTTTTCTTGGGCACAATGCTGAAATTCTTGCTGAGCTTGATTTCTGGACTCAACATGGCTGCATATGATGCCTGTGCATTATGTGGATGTTTGTCATTATGGGGATTGTTCAAATAACTAGTAAATCTACACCCTAATATTTAATGGGGGATTTTTATTCAAATTGCCCTTGCATGGACTAAGTATCTCTTACGCTCTTAGAGGATTATATTTGTTGCTTGACATAAGCAGCAAATTCAAATTTTCTATATACCTATGACCTTTAATTCAGAAAAGCTCTCTGACCTTTGATTCTGAAATCCACTCATACATACCCTTTATTTAAAAAACTAACAAACAAAAGACAAAAAACAAAAAAGAAACCTCCAAACTATCTTAAGATGCTCTTGGCATGGTTTATTACTTGTGTTCCAACACAGAAAGGACTTCATGAGCCCTTTAAAGATTGTGATTGCATAAGGTAATTTTATTGAAAGCCGATTAATATGATTGTGGAGAATGTGAATATTGTTTCAGAATGTCTGTGCATATGTGACACTAGAGAGTGTTCAAATAGTCTGATCATGAGAAGAGTTTTAATTTTTATTAAGAAATTTGGAGCCTCTGCATATTCTTACATGTAAGAATAAAAAAAAAGTGGACTTAAACTTCCAAAGTATCAAGCTATAAGAATCTTTGTTTCCCTCTTTTGACATTATTGTGATCTGTAATGCAGTCTAGAACACAGTGTCTGGTTTTTTTGTTTTGGTTGGTTGGTGATTTTTTTTTTTGGTGTGTTTTATTTTGGGGTTTCTGGGTTTTTTTGATTGTTAAATAATACCCTTGCTCCTGGGTAGATTAAAGTAACTTTGATGGGCACCACTTTGTAGACGTCTCAAAAAAAGCAGCATGAGAATGTGTAGTTCGTAAGAACATGCTGTGCTTACAAACTGTAAGAGTGCGATGCTTTTTAAAATGTGTTGTAAATGACTCAGTTTTATCCTGCAGCTTTCTTTTTTACTGTTCTTTCTTCTTTGTGATCTCGTCAGGACTCACTAATATTGATACCTCAAACTACTAAGGTATAGAGAAGTAGTTTTTTTCTGAATGTGGGATTCCTTTACTAAAATGCAACAAATGATCTGAAGCTCAAGACAGATAGGTCAGATGAGCCTTATAAGCCTGATTTATTTTTTGGCATAAATCAGACTGGATAAGGAGTGAATTTGCTTTGCATAGACATGTGCTTACCTGATCATTTGGATTGTTGAGCAAAGTCTTCTTCCATTCTGGATTGAGTTTGTTTGGGGCACAGGGACTTTTGAAGCATATCTGACTTTTTTTTCCTTTTTTTTTCTTTTCCAACAGAATTAGAAATAGTCTGACAGGAACTAAGATGAAAATTCAGTCTAGACCAGAATCCTGTTTTCAGATGTGGTCAACAATCAGTACTAGTAACAGTGTAAGAAAAAGTGTATTTATTGGTGGAAGACTGTTTCTTAAATACCTGAAAATCAGTATATATTTCCCGGTGGTGATACAATTGCAAAGCAAGAGCCGTTCATAAGATGCAAAAGTTTTAAGTTCAGTTGCACCGAGTGATTTGCATTGGTTCTGACCTGGGGGACCTTCCAATGGACTTGATGATCTTAAAGATCTTTTCCAACCGGAATGGTTTCCTGATTGTATGAAAAGTCATTCTTAACCAACCTTCTCTGTTTTTGTTCAATTTATGTGCATCGGCGCTGCTGTGCTAAAATGTAACATTTTTACTTTTTAACATGAATTAATCCCTAAAGAAAAAATATCAATTACATGAGTTTCCTACAATAGTGTATAGAAGGTACACATATACAGTTATGCTTGTTTTGAGATGTTGAAATATGCAGTTTTACTGTGCCCACACCAAGAAAATATTTACCTTTTAATTACTTTTCAATCCATGTCAGTTGTGCACAATTTCTCCAAGAGACTGTCTGTAAATCCTACCAATTTGGAGTGCTCAAAATCAGTACTCCAGCTCTAATCAAGATTAAAACTCTTAATTTTTTGACTAAAACCCACATATATTGTAAAAACCCTGGGCCATCTGTATGATCTATGCATATGTTTAGATGCCAGGCATTTACTAGCTCATTTAGATGTGCATAAAACAATTTGCTGTTCATTCTGTTTTTAGTTTTATTTGATCAAGAGTGTGTTAATCAGGTAATATCAAGTTTATTGGTTTATCTTGTGGCCACAGATACACAATCTTGTACTCTTTAGGAGATTGGTATCGTTTTGTCAGACACAGATGCCAGTAGCAGTCACCAATCAGATGGTTTCTGTTAGTTGTTTTCTTTCCTCATGTTTGAAATGGCCCTGTAAATGAACAGAGGCAATTAAGTATGAATCAATACAATGCAAATATTTTTTGTCAATTCTAGGTATTGATTGAATATTTGAAACGTCAAACTGTAGTTAAGGATCTGTTGCAGATTTAAATCACTCTGATGATGCTGTTATTTTCTTATGTGTTATGCAATAGCTTGCTCCCCAGTTGTTAATCTCTTTGTTATCTTGAGAACTCGAAATTTGCTATAAAGACATTGGTATAGGTCTGTTGGCATCATTTTGTGCCCCTTAAACTGTGTTCCAAAGTAAAATACACAGGTACTCTTAGTACTGGCTTCTCATAACTGGGGAATCAATTCGATATAATTAGTAGAAGCTCTTTGGACTCCACAGTTCCTACTCTGTTGTTTGGTGATCGTCATTGCAATTTAGTCTGCTTGTAAGGGATCAAGACTTGGCTAAAAGCAGATGTTTGATTGGAAATCTTTAAAACACTTTCTTATTTAAGACAGTTCATGAAAACCTTTGTTATTGAAGGTAGCTCCTTTACTCAATATCTGTACCTTTTGTTATGCCTCTTTTTGCTTCATGCTGAATATGGGAAAGGTTACTCCGAAGTTCTACTCCTGCATGTGCTTCTTTCTATCCCTCTTCTGTATGCATCTTCTTTTTAGTTTAATCTCTGATTGTCACAGAAGTAACAGCATATGCTAAAATCAAATCAGATTTTTCTCACAAGCATAATATTTCCTAATATTCTTTCCTGATATTTTATTTTCAGACTGTCTAGTTAGTGACTCATGCTTCTGTATTCCAAATCTCAGCTGAGAGACTAACATTTCTTGGTGCAGATCATCAAGATACAATTGTATATCTGTACAAAATTGCCCAACGTAATTCTGTCATTCAGGAGGGCAATTAATTGTTATTTCCAAGTCTGTAGGGGCATGCTTGCATTTGTTTTTTTCTTTCTTCCACTTGTATCTGAACAACCAGTGCGTATCAAGTTTCACTGACTTGGTGGGAACCCAGAGCAATGAGTTCTGAGAATTCTTGTACTGCATCAGTGTCATTCAGGCTGCATCTACATTCCAGTAGGAGACTTCCATGGCATGATACTGTTCCCATGACATTGCCTTTTCCAGTCCTATCACTTGTACTGGTTGACAAGCAGTAAGTGTTATGTTTCTTTCTGTAATTTTTTTTTTGCATGCCTCCTGTTCCAAAAAATCTAAGATTTATATGTTGCAAGCTGTCTTACTCATCTGATGAAAACATAAAGAAATAGTCTGCAAGAACAGCAGAACAGCAATTGTAGACGTTTCCACTGGTTTAAAAGTTAGGGCTGTGCTGAAACAGACAGGGACTTCAAAAGATGAAACAGTTGCTGTTATTTTGAGTAATTTTGATAGTTTTAAACTACGAATGTTTGCATCAGCTTTTTAAAAATTTGGTAAAGACTTTAATCTATATTTCTGATTACTTTAAGGAAAAACTCATTACAGAACAATTACCCAGACAGTGCAAAAAAGAAATCATTTAAGTGTATTTTCTGGACAGTTTGGTGCTTTGCTCTAGGTTATTTAAACAGACTATATTGAAATCTTTTCATAACATTGTCTTGTATAATAGACTTGGTACAACTATTTTCACACTACTTAAATTCTTGAGCTGGTTATCTTCATCTTTTATCTTCATTGGAACAGATTAGTAAGGCCAGTCGTGTACTTCTCTGTTCTAAATATTGATTGTTGTCACAGTCTTTTCTGAAATATGTTCCTACATCTTTTTCATTTCTCTATTGGATCTCACTGAAATGTGGCACATTTTTGTCTTTAGTTTTCAAGGTTTATTAGGTCCTGTCTCTGCTTACTCTCCTTGAAATCTCTCCTTCAGGACTTGCATACTAAATGACATCTCACATGGAGTGTTGATTTCCATTAACTCCTTATTGAATTGCCCAAGACAGTGTTACCTGTGAGGATCTCACAAAGCTGCCATTTACTTCTTATAATTTATTTTTATTCTCCTTTTCTTTGTTCCACAGTAAACAGTGCCTCCTGCCCTCCATGAAAAATAGTCCCTAAAACATGGAGGGGGGTTGGAAATAAATCCTTATGTTCACTGCACTGAGACTTCTATCTACCACAATGATCAGAATGTCTTACCATTTCCTTATAATCTTCATGTTAGCGTCTCTGTGCTTTGCAGTTTTGGTTGTAGATGATTTATATTTTGGTTTTGGGACTGTATGGTCCTGACTTGCTTTCCAAGGCTTTTGAAGAAATCCTTTCCTACAAAATCATTAAGGCACTTTTTCCAAAGTCAATTTTTTGGGAAGAATGTGTGGTCTCATTTATATATTGGAACAGAAGGGCTTCCCTGCGGTATGGAAGTACATTGTAGGCACAGAGAAATAGCTTATCAGGCATCCCTTAGCTCATGGCTGTAAATGTTCAGGAATTGTCAACCCATAGTTGGTGTCACCTGAAACAGAAAAAAAAAATGTGACAAGCAGACAAGAGTTCCTAACAAATGAGAGTCAAGGAAGGTGTAGCATATGAAAAGAGCTTTCACATGATTAATGTTTTAAAGAAAAAAGTTATGTGTTGTGGCTCTGGTTACTAGGACAGGAGAAGCAATTGAATCCTGAGTGGTTTGTAGGATAGAGGCTGGTAATACCATGAGCATATATATAGGCAAGCTTTGTTGTCCCCTTTTATTAGTGCAAGACCTCTAAATTACTTTTTGTTGCTGGCTGATTTAATAATATTAAATCAGCCAGCAACAGTTTTATTGGCATTGTTGTCAGCTCAATGGAATAACTTTTTTTTTGTGACCAGTTTAAATATGAAGTACATCTAAGAGCAGAAAGAATCCTGAAGGCACAACTTAGTCTCGTCAGAATTAAATTGTAAGTGAAAACATACAAGCTAACTTATTTCTGTTGTTTACTGTTATTTGTGCACTGCTGATGTTGCTGAAATTTTCCCTCAACGTTCATACAAGATAAATTTTGCCTAAATCTGGAGGAAGTAAAAAATTTTCTGAATATTTTTAATTTGAGAAAGAGGTCAAAACCAGACATGTCATCTTAACATCACTGAGACCTTTTGATGCTATTTACTAGTAATTCATCCAGATGATACCAGTTAAGTCAAGAATGCTGCTTCGTGGAGGAATACAGCTTAAAGCAGAGAATCAGTCGCATAAGAGGAAGGTTTCTTATGTGAAAAAACAGTAGACAGCTCTTCACTTACAGTTTTTGTTTTTTTTTTTTTATTAAATGCTGCATAATTTAATATTTCAGGCAGGAGACTCCAACAGAACAGTGAAACTATGGCATTGTACACTACCAGTCTAAATAATACTCAAATCTTTCAGAAATCCTACTGTTTTTGCAAAAAGAGTGTAATTTTATTTTGCTGTGTAACTGATTTTATTATCTGGTAAATGCAGTGTACATTCTCTTTCATTTGTTTTCGTAGGTAGCTAGCTCCCCCTTTCTTTTCTCTGTCTAGTTTAGAACAGTCAGATTTTATCCTGTTACATTGATTATTTATTTAATATAGCTCCATCTGTCCCAGTTATCTGTAATTGTTTAAAAACATTAATAAATGAAGTTCCAGAACACTGTGAGGAGGAAAATATTTAATATTTAAATGTGGAGAAGCTCTGGGTTTTCAAATATATGCCTTAGAGAAATAACTCCCAAGTCCTGTTGTAATGTGGTTTAAATGACGTTAACTTTTTCTCCAGGGCATTTTGATTATTAGTATTGGAAGAAAGGGTGAAAAGTGCAGTGATGGTTGGAGAATATTAAGGGACATCACTGCAAATCGATATTCACTTAAGTAATTTCCTCAGCATCCATGACTGAGAGATGCTGGAGACAATATAATGAACTGGATGCTTGGTTCAATACAGTAGACCATGTACAACTAGACAGATAAGATTTTCCTCTGATTGTGGGGAAAAACGAGAGGAGATATATAAACAGTAGCCTTTTATTCATTTTGTAAAGATTCCAAAACATTTGTATTAAGTATTGCAGGTTTCTACATTATAGAAACTGGTAACTTTAATATATAGAGTCAAAATTAGAAAAAAGTTCTGTAATTTACCTCTTTTCAAATGTGGGAGATTTTGGTGGTTGGTTTGTTTTTGTTTTAATGTGGTTATCTACTACTGTATGTCTAGTGTTATCTTTACTGAGACTCTAGTCTCTGCATGTGAGAAGTCATATACGCATACAAAATGTTACCTCTGTGTGACTCCAGCCATGACATGGTTAATATGCTGTTCAAAGAAATGTAGCATCAAGTAGAAATTCACTCCCTTAAAGAACATGCTGGGGGGATTAAGCTCATCTCTTAATGAAATAAAATGAATTTTTTAGGTTACCAGCAACAAAGTCTGAGGTCAGTCAATAAAATGCTCCTGCAGTTGTGGTGGCAGTGAAGCAATGAATGCTTCTGCAGTAATTGGAGTTAAATAAGGGTAGGCTGTATTGAAGAGAGAGCATTCTGGAGGTGTATGGAATAGAAGCAGGCTGGAAAGGTAAACTCCTCTGTAGCCTTTTGCTCTAAAAAAGACGCCAACAAAACATTAAAATAAAGTTGACAAGCTGACTTCATGGTACAACATATAATTAATTTTTAGAAGCGAGTGTTCTGGAACTATCAAGGCCAAAAGTTTCAAAGAAACCTTCAAAGACCTGGTGGAGTATAGAAAAGGTTTCCTACTTCAGGAGTCTTTTCCTTTGCTCTTGTGTATTGTGCTCAGATTTTTCTCGCTCATCTTTCCACCGTTTCTCTTTGGTGGTGTGGTTCTTCTGACAGGTATGACAACGAAGAGAAATTCAGGAGGTTATGTACTGCAGTCTTCATATGTGGATTAACTCCCTTTCTCATGTTGTGCAGTGGCAATGAGTAAAACATTAGCTGGGTATCTTCGCCTAATGATCAGCCCTTGGCCATTGGCATTTAGTGTTTCTGGTTGACTTTAGCAGTTGGCATCCACTGACAAGAACAGACAGGTTTTTACAATACCTTCTTTGGTGTTATCTTAAAATCAAAAAGATCTCTGCAAACAATTATTCCTTCTATATTTGTATGCTGATCTGTTCCATGACAGAAGAAGATGGGAGACGGGTGTTCTGGGCAGAGGTCCTATAGCCATATGTGTAATGCCACTGGAACCTCCTGGTAAATACCAATTAAACTGAAGGTTAGGTGCATGAAATACAAGGTGCTGTATGCAAAGGGTAATAAGTATATATTATAATTATATATATATATAATGGTAGTTTGGTTGTAAATGATAACATAAAAATGCCAGTTGCTAACAAGATGATTCAGCACACTTAACATTTTTCATCCACATCCATGTGTGTTTCTTTAAAATACCATTTGTTAAAAATAATTCTGCAGATTATTTGCAGAGAAGATGGAGACAGAGGAATTAGAGGCCAAGGCAATGTTGGGGGAGAAGGAGATGAGAAAGGGGTGGGGGTAATGGGGTCAAACTCCCATTGCTTTAGCTACAGGTGTTGCACATGGGCAGGTCTGTACTGCTACTGAGTAACAGGAGCCTGCACAGAAATGTGTAGTCATCAGCATTTTAATGTAGTTATAGAAGAAATCAATAGAATTCCACGATTCATTATCAGGAACAATTCCATTCAAAAGAGAAAAGCACTTTATTTTTACAGGACACTGGTAAAACCTTATATTCTTTCTAGTTTGGGTTGTTTTCAAATTAGGCACTGAACTTGTGGGACTTAAGTCACTTTGAGGTGATGTTTCATTGATGAAGACCTCTTTATTAATTGAATGTGTATTTACTGTTTGCCATAGTACCTCTTCACCTTCTTTGCTTCTCCATTCCTGAAACTATTTCCCAGTTTGGTGGAATTCCAATGTATTTCAATGTGGGTCAGTACAGCCATTTAGTCTGTTGTTTTGCTGTTTATTTTGGTATCTTTAAAGTATGACAGTGTTCATTTTTATATTTTATAATATTTTTATATTTTTAGTGTAATAGTTTGAAGTATATCTAGATCGTTTTCTTGTAAATAACTTTTTCCTTAATAAAAATTTGAACTTTTTACAAAGTAACCATTCTTCCTTATGTTTGTGTAGGGGAAAATGCAGTGTTGCACTTCTGAATGAGACAGAATCTGTGCTGTCATACCTGGAGAAAGAGGTAATATATGATTTCTATTTGGGTAAATATTGTAATGGGTTTAGTCTTTTACAGCTGTATTTTTATCAAGTGGGCGAACAGTACTTTGAAAATCTTTTCTTGAAGGATAGGTTAGAAAAATGTTGTTGAAAACACTGATTTTAAAAAAATTATTGGATAAAATTTTAATTGACACTCTGAAAAGATATGTTTGTATTTAGAAAATAATTAATTTGAAGTAATTTTCTTCTTACAGAAGAAAAATATACAGATGTTTTCCTGTAGCAGATACTTAAGGGAGAATTCACATGGCTTTTTTTTTCTTTTTAATACTTGGAAAGTATTTCCTCAACTTTCATTTCCTGTGGAAAGTACTTAGGATGCCTAGCTTTACCAGAAGGGAAGAAAATACCCCAAGAATTTGAAAGATAATTGCAAAATATAGTGCAAAATGCCTTCAGAATAAACATATTTTTCTTTGGAGTGTCTTGATATAACATCAGGCAGACAGTGGTTTTAAACTGAAATTAGGATGTCTTTATTTTTCAATTTCTACACCAAAACCACTGATAATTGGTAAAAATGTTTCTGAAAACCGGACTTGCACTGTACTTTAGGTACTGTACCAGATTTGCCAATACCTATTTTTATGTCTGACAAGGTTTACACAGTGTTTAATGGGTATGGAGACTAATTTATCATGCAAAGTCAATATAGTAGAGATACTTATGAGTGGAAACATGTTAAGTTCAGAAAGAAGTTAACATTTTTTTTTTCCATTGATATATTTTTGTGTATGAATCTTTTCATTATTGCTCAGTTCTGAAATAAGTCCCAGCAAAGACAGAAGCTTCGATTACCCTTTTAAAAGCACTCATGAAACATCTGTGTTATGTAAAAATGGGATTTATGTGCCAAACCTGGGTTCTGTAAAGTGTGCAAATTTCCAAAAGGAAATATTAAAACCCTAGTTTTAAGGAGTATTGTGCTGTTGCAAATGTGTCTTCTTTTTTAGGATACTTTTTTTTATTCACTGGTATATGATCCATCACTGAAAACGCTTTTAGCAGACAAAGGAGAAATCAGAGTGGGGCCTAGATATCAAGCAGATGTGCCAGACATGCTTGCAGAAGGTAAATACAAGATCTGTGATTAGTGAAAAAAGTAAAAATCCTTGTCTTGCAATATTGCTCATGCTGACTCTTGAACTAAACTAGTACATAGAGGCACAGAAAGTAAAATGGTAGGTCTGAGAAAATTCATGAATGTTGCTAGATACCAGAAAGAAAGAAAGAAGGAAAGGGTAATTGAGTAGCTGTTGAAAAGACAATGTCCATTTCCAGTTTGTGCATAATGCAGTTTAGGCATTCGATATTGTTTATTTAATTGCGTGGTCTGCTTAGTTCTTTAATATAGGCTGCACAGAGAGAAGATGTTGAGGACCAGACCATTTTATGTAATAGTAACACAGTAGTGAAATAAGTGAAAAATAAATTTCTTCTCTTCCTTCTTAAACAGACTATGCATAGAGGATATTTCTTCATGTCTTCTTATTTTAAAATACTATCTTTAATCAAAGCATCTTGTCTGTTTTGTAGCATGTTTGAAACATGTTTCTAGCCTTGGCATAGCTTTAAAATCACTGATGATTTTTAAATTTTATATTATTTATTTATAATCTAGCACTACTACCTGTGCCTTAGTATTTTGCTACATGGGAACTATTATTTTAAACAAAATTTCAAGTACAATATTTATTTAGTGTTTGGATGACATTAAAGAACCATGAGCACCTGTGTCTTATGTCTGCAGTTATATTTACTTAGTAAATTTTAAAATGAGTTGGTTTCATCAGTGTAATTCCCACTCTATATTGAGTGCTAACAAAAGAAAAAAGTTTTCCTCAGAAGCATCAGGATGTAGATACTATTTTCAAGAATCTCAGTATTTATTCCTTAATGAGAAAAGATTATGTGAGAAGAGTATCACTTGCAATAAGTCCAAGGAGTTCTGAATACATATATTTGTAACCTTAAATGTGTTTTCATTGTGTGCTGCTTTTTTTGCTGTGAACTTTTTTTATTAAAAACAAGGCATTATTTCCAGTTTCTACAGAGCTTATTTAATAAACGTATGAAACAAGATAATTTTTATAAAACAAGAAGAATTTGATTTCTGACAAATGGCAGATTATTTTACAATGAATGGTCTCTAGTAGATCACCTGCATTATTATTTTGACTTTTAATAACCAGAAATAAACTATAAGAAGTCATTTCCAGATTTGTTTATAAGATGTACCAACTTGTTTCAGAACAAGTTTATGAATAGAATATGATACACTGCTATTCTTGCTGTAAAACGTACCTGTCATAAAGAAAAAAATATTTATGTAGACATTCATATGCTCAAGAGGAAAGTTTGCCAGAGGACTAAAAGAAAAGGAGTATCTCAATGTGTATATCAAGTAGCCAGGAAGTACTGATGTGATTCCGAAGTAGTTGGTTGAACTGTAGGGTTTTCAGGATAAGCTGGGGTTGTCTGCCAGACAGGAAGTCTTTTCCTACTGAGTTCTGCTTACTTAAATTACTAAAGAAAGAGCCTAATTATGAAATAGTGAATATTACATATAAAGTAAATGTTTTTTCTGTTGAAATTTTAGTTATTTGATTTTTTTCCTAAAGTTAAATTTCATATTTATTAAAAGTGAATTACTAAATTCTTTTGGAGCTTAACATTCTGTGTTAAATACTTAATTTAGTTAAATGAGTAGTTCATCTCTCTTACATCATGAACACATGATTTCACTATGTTACTGTCTTCTTTTTCTCACACCCTGTTAATCCCCAAAATGCAATAAGTGATGCAGTTTTCTTGCTGTCTTTAGAAGGAAATAATAATCCATCAAAGTTTAAAAACACCAAGCCCACAAATCAAGGATCTGTTGGTACACAGAGCACTGGAGCGGTTTAGCTGGATTAATCCGCAGTTATTTCAAGTGGATGGTGGAAAAAAGGATTTGGTTTTAGGAGGATAAAAATGTCTGAATTATGGTGGTTTTGACTGGTCATTATCTAAGTGTTTCCATAGCCCTCTGACCTCCAGGGAAAAACAAAAGATGATTCAGCTGTTGCTGTTTCTTTATGTAAGCTGATGGCCTGGAAGCTAATCCATTCGCTGTCAAGTCTTTTCATTCATGAAAACAAATCTAAATGATTTTTAAAATCAATAGAGTAAAATAATTATATTTGGATTTTATGGGATTTTGTGAAGATTTTGAATCTTTATGTAGATTTTTCATCCTGTACTGTTAAAAGTGGATAATGAGCTGTATCTCCAAATTTTTACACTATAATGTATGACTCTTTAAAACTAAAAGTTAGACCAGTCACCTTACATCAAAAGAAAGAATTTAGACAATTTCAAGTCAATTAGGAAAAATCAGGTTTTATATCATCTAATAATAGTATAGAATAATAAAAGAGAAGACACTGCTAAATTTATTCACATATAAAATTTGTCCTCTAATGTAAAGGAAGAATAACTTTTTGAAGGTGATTGATAGGCATATTTTATGTTTACAGAAAATCCCCAAACCCGTTTAAAAAAAAAAAAATTAGAAAAACGGAAGATTCACACACCATCAGTTGTTATATTTTCAAAGTTATTGACATATAAATCCAATTCAAATGACTGAAGACATGCCAATTCTGCCAGTTCAGATTCCAGAAGACCAATCACAACAGGGCTGAAAAATAAAAAAAGAGTCCTGGAACCACTAAGTTATATTGATGTAAATACATTGACGTATTCTAATAGATTAAAAATTCAAATTGCTTGCACTTTTTCCATACCATGATAACTTATGTTCTGTATGAACGGACTACTGTTTTTTTGGTGATGTTGGGGTTTTCTTAGTGTTTATTGGAGAAATATATGCATTTTTTTGTAGGAATAGATTTTTTTTTTTTCCATGCATTGATGTTATCATTTTTGTGTTATTGAGTAAAATGTTCTCCAAAACCGTGTGTTTAGGCTTTGGATAATGCAGCATACCTTTTTCCCACTGCCCCATGGGTGTATTGGATAACTTTATATTTCTCTTTAATTTTTGAAATGAAAAGAACTTTCATTTACTTTCAAAAGACAAAAAGCTTTATTAAAATCAATATGCATAATAAGATATTCCAGATTCAACTGTTTTTCCACTTTAGAAATGTATTGAATCATAAGTCCTTTACACAATTGCAGTAAACAAGTTGAGCAAAGTTAAAATTTGGTTCAAAATGCATATGCTTTGTATTTCTTTGCCCCTTTTGTTTGTAATGGTTTAGCTAAATCACCTAGATCACACATTTAGTGAAGACTGTAACTTTGGAGAGAGACCAGACCAGATTGCTTTGAGGAGTCTCTTACCACTTTTGTTATCAACATCCTTGGGAATAAAATGTGGGAGTAAAAGTTGTCAGATTTGAATGATGTTATGATTGTGTGAAACCATTCCTTCCTTCCAGTGCCAAGTGTTCCAGTTTGTCGAGACTCTAGTTTGAAGATTGAGTTTTTAGTTTCTTTTTAATACACTAGAGAACAGGAGACTGTGTTCTACATCATTGACTTAGATTTTGCCTAATAGGATACTGAAGAAGGTCCTTTCTTTGTTTTAAAAACACTTTCTTCAGTGGCTTATTCTGTGGATGTATCAGTTTATTTTCAAATCTGTTACCCCACACTGGAGACATTCTCCTCATCTGTGCAAAGCAAGAATAAAAAGGTTTATCTCTGAGAACCAAAAGCATGAGTTTGGACAAAGAGTGTCTTGTTTCAAGCATCTCTACAGTACAGGAGCAAGGTACCCAGTTCTCTGCATGTGATGGCCAGAAACTGCTGTCTAGTGCATGCACCTACTGTATTTGAACAACAGCTTCTAAAATGTGTGACTAAGTTCAACAAACAAAACTGAAAACCCCAAATGAGCAAGAAAAAAAACCTATAGAGTTTTGCTTTGGGCAAGTAATTATTACCATTGTTATTTGGTTACAAGGCGTACTTTTATAAATTGTTCTGAATATGATCAAATTCTTGTCACCTTTAACAGCTTTTATTTAATCCTGTTTTGTGTACAGGGAAATTCCACCAAGACAAATCAGTTTAGATACGTGGTAGACTTTTATGTAAGATTGATTTTTTATTTTTTTTTTCCCCTCGTCTCACAACTTTAAAATCCAAATGTTTTTTAAATTCTGGCATTTCAACCAGTATGGCTCAGCAGTGGAACTACTGACGCAGTGACAGGTTGTCTTACATGGTTCGCTAACAAGCAGAGAATGACAGAGAAAAGTACTGGCATAGCATTAGGGATGTCATTTAGCAAGTAGGATAATGCTTAAGAATGGGAGTAAGTGGGAATTTTTTGCTCCACAGGATTTCATATAATGCATAATTGTTTCTGTCATATGCCTGCACTGGTCTCTCTGCCTCCTGCATGCTATCGTAGGGCCTAATTGTAGTTGTCACAAAATGTCAGTGCGCTTACACAAAGTAAAATGCATGGCAGCTTAGCTAAACAAATACAGTCAAAGTGGTGTTGCAGATAGGGAAGCCAATTGCTTACAGTAATCTCAGTAATTTCTTAAGTAATGCTTACTTTCATTTATTCATAGGGTTGTGGAGAGGCTGCAACAAAGGCAAAAAAGGCCAATAATTGTTTCTCTGTCAAAGCTCTTTTAAAACTTTTGCAGCAGAAGATATTTTCTAAATAAACAACAAAAAACTTTATGTTGACTGCTTTGTTGTCATGATATGGAAGTCTAGTGAAACTATTTGCAGTAATACTCTGGCTAAAAATACCCCAACCAAACAAAAGAAGTACTAAATTGTATTTTCAAGAAAGCTAATACAATTTATAGTAACTATTTCCTATTATTTAAAATAAAAATATTAATTGTAATTCGTCAGAATAAATTTTCTGATGTTACATTTGCTTTGTGAAGCAATAGTGAATGAACCGTTTGTGTACCAGGATTTCGTAGAACAGTCCTGTTAGGCAATGTAACATGGTTAAGTGTTGAAATCATCATTTTGAAGAAAACTTAGCCCACCACTCTAGGAATAACCATGCTGAATCATACCAGCTTCTGTCTATCCATGCAGAAGATCTTGCCTCTTGTTATTTCTTAGTTTTCTTAAAACTTATTTAAGGCCCATTAGAGACCCAATAGGCTGTCACCTCGAGCTTCCTTATGTATCTCTATGATCTTTTTGAAGAACTTTAGTAATTATGTGAGATGTGATTTTTCTTTTTAAAAGGCCTGCTGATCTGTCCCCACTAATTTGGCTAGTATAGCTGTGAGCCTTGATAATGCTTAGGTGTCCACATTCCCTCCTTCACACCCCTAGGTATAAAACAAATGGATTAGAGTTCATGTGATACTGTTACTAATTGCTGTATCCCTGAGATCCTGTAGAAATTTTGAGAAGATGCTTGTCCAAACTCAAGTAACTTGTTACTGTTCATATTGTATAATTGTTCTTTGACCTCTCCTACAGATGCTTCATTTTAAGGTAGATGTTTTAGCTCTCTTCATGAAGCATGTGAACACCTGCAGTTTTGTGCAGTCATCGCAAATGCAGAAAACCAATTCGATTTCTCTTCCACCTTGAATTTCTCTTGCTTCCTTTTTAAACAGATCACATTGACAAGGTCTTGGAACTTTAGGTAGTTTATCGACCTTTTAATTCTTTTGATGGTCTGAGAAGATTTTAGTCATTTGTTCTCTGAAATTTGGATAATGTTGTAGCAAATAGGAGAATGAAAGTAGAGTGACAAGAAAAAAAATTAACCCCACATCTGCTAATGTGTCTGACTCACAAAGACTATTTTTCCTTTGTGGTATGAGATGCCAATAATTTTTTCTGAGCTGAAGGGAAAATTATAGCATATGAAGGTACTTTTATTCATATATTTCATAAATGTATGACATTTATTTGGATATGAAGGAGCTGAGAGGAGCAGCTCTGTGGGAAAGGCCCTGGGATACAGGCAGACAGAGAGAGGATGTAAGCCAGCAGTGGGCTCTGGTAGCGAAGGTGGCCATCTGGCACATAGCCAGTAGATCAAGGCAAGTGGTCATTCCCCTTTAGTGATCCCATCTAATTACTGCATCCAGGTTTGGGTCCCTCAATATGGGAAAGCTATTTGTAAACTGAAGTAAGTTCAGTGGAGGCTGTCACACTTGTTAAGGCTAGAGCACTTGTCCTGCAAGGACAGACTGAGGGAGTTGAGCTTGTACAACTTGGAAAAAAGGTGACTTCACAGCAGGAGACCAGCAGCAGCCCCCCAGTGGCTGGAGGAATATTGCTGAGAAGACAGACAGGTTCTTGACAGGGGTGTGTAGTGGGAGGATGGGATAAGAGGTTTAGAATGGTCATGAGCATAATTTTTTTTCCCATGAGGATGGTCAGATGGTGGAGCAAGTACACAGGGAGGTTGTGTCCTTAAAGGTGTTCAAATTCCAAGAAGATACAGCTCTGGTTGATCTTACAGCTGAATCTGCTTTGAGGAGGAGTTTAGGCTAGAGACCTCCTGAGATTTCTGACATGAAACAATCCTACTATTGTACTCCAGCTTAACAACCTACTGAGGAGATTCAGACCATGGTCTTCTGCCTTTTATCCTGGGGAAGTGTCTTTGTAGAGAAAGAGTTGGGACTGGAAGTTTACCTCTTAGTAAACAAGCATGTGAGTGGACAGTTGTTCAATCAAAATACCCACACTTCAAAGATGATCTTAGGATGCATCTTTTTCTGTGCTTACCTACAGTCATTTCAGTAAGAGAAACTGCAAGAGACCTGAAACTGCTACTTAGTCACCTTCCCTCCAGTGATGACGCTGAGTAGTAGATAACTTCTTTCTGTGTGTTCAGTCAATGTTATTAGCATGCTCAGTTTCAGCTGACTTTTCCATAAAGGCTTGAGACAATATGTTGAGCTTTTAGCAAATCTTAGTCTAAAAATAAAAGGAACACCTGAAGATTAGGAACTGCAAGCACTGATGTTAAGCTAACAGCATTAATACCTACCAAAAAGTTTTCAGTATGATTAGATTATAATACTGCAATATAGGAAAATGTATAACATATGCATAGTATGAGTCACTTAACAGAGCAGCTACTAACCTTTAAAAGTTTTGTTTCTCTTTTAAAAATATGGAATAATTTTTTAGATTTAGCACAAAGCCACCAGCTTGAAAGTACACTGTACAGGGAGTTAACTCTGAATTTTCTCTACTTGTCTTAAGTTGCTCAGGTGCTTGAATGATGTCTTTGGGCACACAAAGATTTCCAAACTGTGTCACCCTGGGCGGCATCACAGGGGCGGCTACCCACAGCTAAAAGTGTGCACATGCTTATCTGAACAATGGGAAGTGCCTGCTAAGAATGGTTTCTGCAAGTTAATTGCCCGTGTGTAGCAGCGACTCCTGTCAGCTCATCCGGCTCTGCTCCTTGTGCCTGCTGTGAGGATTCTGAATGCTGAGCAAGTCAAGTAGAACCAGAGATCACTGAGCAAAACAGAGGCATGTCATAGAGGGAAATGGGAGTATGTTAGGGTTGAGTTGGGAAGTGAGTTTTTTAGTTTCCATGCAGAGGTATATGGAAGGGAAAAAAGCATCAAGAGATTGACAAGTATGATGTGGAATGATTTGGTTTAAAGGTTTATCTAGAGAACTGGCTGCTTGTCCTACTTGAGTACTCCTACCAGCAATGGCAGACTGTTTGCAAGTACCTGTTTTAATTAGCCTGGAGGGATGTTCTTCGAACCACTGTTATGGAGATGTCTGCTCCATGCAATTTTTCTCATGCTAATGGTCCCCTCCCAGCTGCAGGCTTGTTCCCAGCCCAGTGCTGCTTCTCTTGCATCTGGGTTTAAAAGGAGACCACTGTGTTCCAGGGAATTCTTTATGGAGCAGTGATCTGATACAATTAGGTACTCTGGCCATTTAAAGCAATATGGGAAGAGTGTGGATTGGGCAAGGACTGTGCCCTTACTAAGACACACAGAAGAGGAATTAGAATCTCTGAAAGGGAGGAAGAAGCAGCCTGTAGGGAAGATGTTCTGTTCAAAGCTTTTTTTTTTTTTCTTCAAGTAAATAAAATTATAAACTCTACTCAAAGTATCTGTATAAAAAGCTAGAGTCCCACTTGCACAATTGATATCTAAAATGGATCAGATGTTTAAGGTTAGACAAGATGAATCTTGACAAATAATAGAACTCCTGTTTATATGTACTCAAATATATTTTGTTCTCAAATGGAGTTTCTGTTGGTTGCACTTTTGAGTTTAAGATGAATTTTTTCTATAATACCTTCTAAAAAAAGGAGCTGTTTCTTGAGTGTTATCCAATTTAAATGTGGTAGTCACTTGTCAGATTTGCAGATTTTTTTTTTCATTAGTAAGCTCAGCGTAAATTTTGCATAATTAACTGTCAAATGCTTGCTCATCACAAACAATAATGTTGTTTATGTCAAATTTTAATAGGATAATATCCTTTACATCAGTCTTGCCAATCTCACTTCTAGGGAGCTGGATTAGAGATTTATGTGCTGGGCAATTCAATGCATGTTTATAGGCTTTTATCAGTTTTACTATAAATTAAACAAACCCACATGCAAATGGCTTTTCTCTACCTGTTTTCAGTAAAGACTTAGCTTCTGCCTAACTGTGCAGTTGAAAGAAGAATCTGTAGAGTTGCAACCACATGTACTACAGAAGCTCAATTAGGTATTTGAAGCTTTGTGTTACAAGCCATAGTGTTTTATTAAGTCTTTTCAATGTTATTTAAAAATACTTGCTGCCTTTTGGTACAATTTGTTTAGGTATTAAATGCATGTATAATTTTGATCAAGCACTCAATTACATGAATCAAGTTGGGTTTTTTATTCCTTATATAGGAATAGTAGAAGTATACTAAGTATATAATATGGTAACAGAAATTTCTGAGCTTCAGTTCTCAGATCATTCACAACTTCTATGTTAACAGTCAACTGATAAGTCGGAAAAGTTGGAAATCCTGCTGCTTATCAATTAGAGTTTATAAAAACCGTTCCACAGTTGAGGGGTGTTATGCGGGTTGTTCTACTTGGAGATTGCTGCAGGTGGGTGGGGGTTTGTTTTTTTGTTTGTTTATTTGGTTTTTGTTTTGTTTTGTTTTTTTACCCTTGCCCCAAACTGTAAAAGCAAGGACTGCCTTTCTTAAGATTGATTTATGCTTGAAGAGAAGTCACTCAGAGTTTTAGTTTCATAAAAAGAGAGCCATGATATCCTGCTGTCTTTAGCTTCTTGAGAAGACTTATGTTTCTGTTCTCAGTCTTCTGTTTGTTATGAACTTCCTATTTTTCATCAGCGTGAAGGAAATGGTTAAAGTAGCTGTCTTATCTTTTACCTTCTGTTTGCACCATGAATGGTCTGTGCTGCGACGTTGGTGTGGAAGGTTGTGTATGATTGCTGTTGGAAAGATTTTGTTATCAATAATAGCTGTAGAGTCTTGGCTGAGATTGTTCAAGTACTAAATGAGTTCTGTCAGGTAGTCAGTCCTATGAAGGATACAGGTTTTTTTATCGAATGCTGTGTATGTACTTGTTATCCCTGTGAGCACTCAAATCACCTTTCAAGCAGCAATGTCGCAGGGTTTAGTTGACTTTCCTGTATTTTCTACCTCAGTAACTTTGCCTAAATGGACTTAATTCTAAGTTCAGATTCTTGCTGTTTTACTACAAGTCTGATTTTTCTTTTAAGTTTATTCTGTAGAAAATGAAAAACAAATAGCAGATGCAGATGAAATGTGATCTTTTTACATTTGAATAAATCAAAATACTTTGTATCCTAAAGAAACAGTTCTTCTCTAAATTGTTTTGTTTAAATTTATTCACATGAAAAGTCCTATTTATCTTTAGAATGCTGAAGTCATGGGGAATTTGCATATTTATAATATTAAGGATTTTTTAAAAAAAAGCGAACCAAAACTGCAGGACTAAAGATTTCATTTTAATTTAGTCAGTTTTCTGTGTGTTTGCTTGTTCTTTGATTTTTTTTTTTTTTAAGGAATACAATTTCTATGCATTGTAATAGCCCTTTTTAAAAAATAAATATTTTAAATATTATTATTCATATATGGTATGGTACTCTTATTATTTTTACATAGAATCACTTTCACTATGCTTTCCTAAAAACTGTATTACCTCGTGTGTTGTTATTTCAGGAATTTCAGAAAAACTGTTGCAGTCTGTCTGTATTCAGATTGGAATAGGTGCTAGACCACTGTACAGTGTCTGTCAACCAAAACATCATCTGAACTGGGGGTGGGGAGTCCAGAATCACATTGTTCAGGTTTATTTACAGATATCAAAAGAGTACAAGAAGCTAATTCCAAAATAAAGGTGAATTTCAGGTATCTTTTCATTAGTTGAATATTTACTCTTGCCCTTGAATGGTAGGTGACCTTGTAGTTTCATGCATATAATAAAGTCATTGCCTTTAGTTTTGCTGTAAAAAAAAACCCTGAAATGGAAGGGTATTATTTCATATCTGGCACTGTGGGGATTCGACCTGAATGTGATTTAATGTAAGGACTAAAAAGCGAGGAATAGTGTGACTTTGGGACATTATGTCCCTATGTTCTCTGATTTGTGTAAGTTCCCTTTTGCAGACTGTTCTGCAGGGTTTTGGGAAAGAGGCAGCCTCATTTTTTCCTTCCTTCCAGTGTTGGGCATTTCCATAAACCAGCCATTCTTGATGCAACATTATGGAGAAGTTGGTCACTAGTGCATGGTTACAGCTTAATTTATTCTGAACATGTAATTCTTTCTGTTTATTTCTAGGAATTTAGAACACAATGAATTAAATCTCTTGTGTGTTTTGTGAGTCTTGTTTTTTGAACATCAGTGATTGATTTATAAGAACCATAAGGCTGAACACTGAGAGCACTCTAAGGTCATTGGAGGCAGTTCTATTTCAAAAGAGATTTTTTCAAGTGAAGAATGGCTTTTTTTTTTTTTTTTTTTTAATAAATTCAAGCTCTAGAGGATAAGAGGCGATTGGACTATGCATGTTCTATTGGCTTTGACAATGCTCAGTAGCAGTTTAAATGTCTGTAGACAAGTAACAGGCCTGTATCACCTGATATCTTTCATTTGTAGCCTCTATATGTAGCCTGTTTTTCATTTCTAGTCTTTATACATGTGTTATGTTTATAAATTGAGTTTTACCATGAGATTTGTGTAAACATACAACTCATTATCTGAATGGCTAATTGAAACCTGAATATACATCTGTCAGGAAAGCTAAGGGAGAGGAATGATGGTTCTGAAATTGAAAGGTAAACAAATAATTTTCCTTTTGCCTACACTTTTAAAATGATCTAAGCTTTCTCATGTTGCTGTCAGAGAAGTTATTTGCACGTAACTCAGTTTTATTTTTTGAAGAGTTGAGTGTAACGTAGAATCATGCTCAATCTA
This sequence comes from Pseudopipra pipra, assembly GCF_036250125.1. NCBI lineage: Eukaryota > Metazoa > Chordata > Aves > Passeriformes > Pipridae > Pseudopipra > Pseudopipra pipra. Next base: position 25,021,420 of record NC_087551.1, read on the forward strand.
ATGTACTAGTTACCTTTGGGGTATTTGTCTACAGGAAGCGAAGTCTAAAAGATCTTTAATTTCTTGTACTTTGTCTTAATTGCATTTGGTTAAGTTTCACTTGGTTTACTTTTGTTAATTTTTTCTTACAGTTGTTTTTGAGGAGGGGCATATCATGCTTTCATTTGTTTAAAATGACTAACTGAAATGCAAATTTTTTACTTTTTTTAAAAAAGAAAAAATAACAACTTTTTTTTATTAGAAGAAAGCCATGAGAAATAAGGCATTGAATGATTGATGAGGCATAAACCAGGTGTATTTCTGACCATCTACTAATGTTTTCCAGTAAAATTAATCATCAGGATTAGATTGACTGTAATAAAATTATAAGCAGCACATAAAATAAGTTGGATACACTGGTATGTCATACCCACTGTTCAAAAAAATAGCTCAGTATTTCTCAGAAGCTGTAATTGGTATGATGGTGGTAGTGAGGGAAGGTGGCACGTATGAAACTGAACCTTCTCAGATGCACTGAATTGTTAAAAGTTAAACTCCCCCATTCCATTTGTGACCTGGGTTTTGCAGTGTAAGGAATTAATACTATGACAACTTTATCATCTGTTCAGTTTGAATGTCCTGTACTTTGGTGTCAAATTCTAACAATATAGAAGATAAATGTTGATGTGTTAACAGAAATTGCATCTTAGTTTTAAAGGGGTCTGTGACATTAGAAATCCTATAGTATATGGATGCCTACAGGCATGATTAGCTAAGTAAAGTAAAGATAGTCAAGTAAAGCAGAGGGGGTATATAATTATTATTTTGAAAGAAGACCTCTTGAAAGAAGATCTATTTATCTTATGTGATCATCCTATACTGATACTTTCAGCACATGCAAATGAAGTTTGCATGAAAGAATGTTCATTTTTACTCCTGAAATGAACTTTCGAAGATTTCTTCAACACTTCTTGACTGCCTCCATGATTTGATCTGTTTAAGGTTACTTTTCCTCTTCAAGTGATAATATCTTGCCATTTAAGTGGAAAATCTGAATGAAGCTTTTTTTTTGAAGTGCAGTTTGGCACAGACCACTTATTTTATGGAAACTGCTGCCTAGCATTGTGCAGTGATATTTAATACTAAAATTAATTTGTGGGTTTAGATTCTTTTGGTATAGATATTCTATTGTTTGTGTCCTATTTATGTCTACTGCCACTACAAATAATGCTTGGCATTATTTCAGAATCAGTTATATCAAGATTTACAACAACACTTTTTAGTAGCAATTGTTTAATTACCTCTAATTTAAGTAAAAAGAGTACTATTGCAATTTTTTTTGATCTTTTTGCAAACTTGAATCAGGAGAGTGACATGTTTTGAATACTCATGCTATGCTTGTATAATGTTTTCTCTTTGGGAGAAGTGTACTCTGCCTGAGTATTGTTATAATCTCCAGAATATGATGTCCTGAAACAGTTAAATATCATTAAAGATATTTAAAAAATATATATTAGCAGATTGAAATGAAGTGCTCAGAGATTATTTATAAAATGTAGAACATCACCCACAAAGTGTCTGTCACAGATGGAAAAAATGAATGTATTGACAGGTGTGTAATCCATTGAATGAGTTTATAGACCTAAAATCCTATCCAAGATTGCCAGAAATTAACAGTTTGTCTCCAGTACTAGATGTGATTTAGCTTGAACAGAAGCAGAATTCCCATTAGGCAGCCAATTCTTTATTGCATGTATATTGGAAGAAAGTAACGTACTGTGTTTTTCTGAGAATGTGACTGTGAAATTTGTTCCTGAAACATTAGCCAGACAGCATGGTGCAGTCCCAACTTGTGTGTTTGGTAGGGATAAATATATACCATATTTTAATTCCCTTCCAGAACGAATGTGCTAGAGAAACTCACCTTATATGATGTGATTTCAGAAGAGCCAGTGCTTGGTTTGAAGTCTGCTTCCAGCCTCTTAAGTATACAGGTTATGTCATGTCTTGATGATACTGGCTGTTTTCATTAAGTCATAAGAAATAGCACAGACTAAAGTGATCTTCTGTGTGCTCAGAGAGGTACCTACACAGCCTAGATTTTCAAAGGGAGTGGAATGGCTGTGTCTGACAACAGTTTTTTTTATTCTCATAGTAGCTCATAAAAGTCACAGATAAGTACTGGCAATCAGCTAAACGTTAGTGTTTTTCACATGTTTACTGAAGGAAGAACACATTTGTATTTTAAAACAGCAAGGAAAGACAATGATTTTAACTTTATTTTTGTCATCTATTGTGGCCACAGATGTGTTAGCTACATCCAACAGGTAGATCTTCTTGGACTAGTAGAATACGTGGTGCTTGCTCCGTCAGCCTCTGAAATGTTTCTTATTTTACAGAAGAAGCTATTGGTGTAGTAGGCAAGACAAGATCTAGGCTTCCATATGAATGGGAATCATTGTAATGAATTCACACTTCATTGTTCTTCCAAGCAGTACAAATGTCATACTCTTGTAATAATGAATAAAGGACAAATTAAATTGCAGAAACCATCACTGTTGTTTCGGCCATGTGGGTGTTCACAGATTGCTCTGTTCAGATAAATGGAGTTGGGAAATAATGATGTAGTATATAGTAAATTTCTTGTGGTGTAGCTTTATGTATTACTTTATAGGAGGATATAACTAGTCAATGTACACAGCAATTTTAATAGTATGATTTATGTTAACAATACAGATAATGTAGTGGCTGAAGAGGTGAAAAAATATGTTAAAATGTAGTAGACAGCATTTTTGCCTAGTGATTTGTATTTTGGGGGCATAGAATAGAAATTGAATAGAATTTAATTACTAAAGCTGGTTAAGTGTAAAATTTATTTCAGTATGGCTTAAGTGAAACAGTAACTTTCATATAGTAGAGAAGCAATTTAAAGAAACCACTGGTTAGTTAGGTTATGGTTTCAATTTTATCATCACATTTTATTAAGGTTCGTTTATACTACACCTTCTAAGAATGTCTCCTTAAATTGAAATGTTGATGTTAACAGAAGAGATTTATTTTGATGATGCTACTTTATGGAATTTAAATGGATAACTGCTGATTGTTAAGTACTCCATGTGTGTATGTGTTTAAAAATGTACAATGTCTCTTTTAAACGTAGTAGAAGAACTACACAGAGAAAAACATTGTGAGTAATAAGTGTTTTGTCCCATCTACCTTTTGACAGGAGAATTAGATGACAGAGAACAGGCAAAGCTGGAAGTAAAAGTATGGGATCCAGATAGCCCCCTTACTGACCGTCAGATTGACCAGTTTTTAGTTGTAGCACGGTAAGATTAAAATCCTCTAATAAAAAAATCCTTTTCCTTTTCCTGCTGACTATTTATTCCCCCATATCATGTTACTCAACCTGTTTGCCATTTTGTGAGCCCTACTCTTTCCCAAAACTAGCTAAAAGAGAAACTCAGATCATAACTTTGTTATATTTACTGAAGCTTCCAATACAGGAGAGAGAAAAAGAGAGTTTTGGAATAATGCTACACTCCCTGTATTTCAGATAGAATTTGTAGTAGAATTTGATACTTTGAATGTAGACATCAGTCTGTTTTCCCCTCAGAGTAAATGAAACAGGATTTCAGTGCTAATAATTCAGTCTTGTATTACAGTACTTGGAATTTTATGGTGTAAAATAGAAGTTAAGAATAGAAATAAAGAAAATGTTAACAAATCAAATGAATGCAGAACTTGCCAAGTATGCATATAAGCTGAATAATATGCAATGCAATTATTTTGGATGAATGTTGAAATATAAGTTTTGAAGTGTTGCATTTCATTAGTGAAAAAAATCAGGTCAGTTCAATTTTATAAATTAATGTGATTATGCAGATTTATGAGAGGAACATCAAAGCACTTTGAATTAATAAATACCTTTAAAAATACTTCTGTACTATTTAAAAAAAAAAACTTCAAAAAAATCTATACACTTCTGACTGAAGGACAATTCTACATTCATAAAATACACCAGGCTTTGCTACTTACAAATGTAGTACAAAAGTACTGTTCTAATGATAGCAGAGAACTGTTAATCACAGTTAACGCAGGGATTTTATCCTGAATCACTCCATGTCCTGTATTTTCTGTAACCTGGTTGCACAGCGTAGTCTCAAATCTTCTTAGCCAAATAATCCTTGTACGTGGTTTCTAGTTTTTGTTCTTTTTCTTTCTCCCTTTTCAACATAGCATTCAAGGAAGGAAATGGAGAAGTTGCTTTATATTTTCCAGCCTATGTGTATGGTAAAATATGTTGCCAATTTACTGTTTTACAGGTCAGATGCTGATCCACCTGGTTTTTTCTTACTCTCCCACTTGTAGTGCTATTTCCTTTCTAGACAGTGCTAAAACTTGCCTGCCCTTGTTTAATTTTCAAGCAAGCCAGAGGGATTTAGGTGTTAACATGCATCTATTCAGAAGATCACAATGCCTGGTAGCTGCTCCATAGAACAGAACCCAGGAAATAGAACTACTTCTTCACCAGCAATATAATACCTGGACATCTATGGGCAGACTATTATGGGGTGCCCTAAAAAAACATCTGCATGAAGGTTATGCGAACTTTTGTAGAGTTCATTCATTGCTTTTAAATTCCTACTTCCTATTTTGCAGTTACTCTGGGGAGCTGAAGTAGTATACTGTGGAGTCCAAAATGTTCCCAGAGGAGTGTAGCAGTAAGCAGTGTGCTGGAAAGTGACAGAGAATAAATTAAATACTTAGGGAAAAGCATACTCTTCTTTGTGTTACTTAAGACATCCTATGCAATGCTGTGCCCTGATCAAGACTGCATTTATTTAGAAGTTGATAAATTTCTGTAAAGAAGACTTCTGTTATGGTAGGTCATGGCTGACCAATTGTAGCTATTAAGGGATCTTGTGGTAGGCAAAAAACATCTGTAATCAGATGTTACTCAGGTGCATCTTTATGGATGTTCCTCCACAGAACTCTTCATTCTTGTATATTGGTTTTTAACTGACAGAAAATGTTTTCAACCTCCTATATACTTTCATTCACAGACTGCAAGATTGTATTCCTGTTGTTTTTCAGACAGATTTTCACCAGTTTCTGGAGAAAGAGTTCTGTGATGATTGTGGCAGCTTTCAATTCAGTGTGTTATATGGTTGCAAGTTTTATAGTGAACCGTTATATAGGACATTAAAAGCTCTTGAGTAACAGTGAAGTTGTTATTATGATCTGGTAAACTGCTTACAAACAGCTCTGCCGTGGCCTAACTTCATTTCATTGGGCATTAGCTATGCCTGCTGCATTTTCACTTGGAATGGTCTTTCTCTGGTTATGTTTAGTTTTGCAAATTTGAAAATCTGACAATAAGAATTTTTTCCTAAATGCTTTCCTAGATGTGTTTTTGGTTAAGTGTGTGTAAGCTATCTGTATTTGACATTTTAAAAGCATTTTCAAGTGATCCTTTTTACATGCTGCATCAAAGGCATTGAGTATTCAGTTTCTTCAGTCTGATCTGGTTGAAAGAAGAGTTGCTTTTGTCCATAAATGTTTCAGTTTTTTCCATCACACAAGCATGCTTTGTTGGTTTTTTAGAAGGTGTTTAAATACTCTTTCTATTTATGTTGCCCATTTGCAAGAACGTTTATATTTGGCTTTTGGCACATAGCTTTCCCAGTCAGACAAGATTTGTTTACTGTCTCAGGAATGAGAGGCATTTTTCTAGGTTTATATGCTTGGTCCGTCTGAGACTGTCACTAAGCCCTATATGCAATAATTTGCTGGATAGAAAGATAGAAGAATATGCCTATCCTGTCCAGAAATTGGAAATAGCAGTGCCAGAAAATTGGTGAAGGTTTTGAAAAAAAACCGTAAGCATCCATAACCTTGGTCTCCCCAAGTAGTCTTGCTTGACATACAAATCTTGAAAGTACCTTATTGCCACTACTGAAGCATAATTTGGGTAAGGGCTCTTGCTTGAACTAGCAAAAACATCTGTTAGGAGAAGCTTGAAGCATCAGACTAATGTATTCTGGGTTTGAGTTGTTTTTTGGATAATGTTTGTACTCTGGCAATGAGAAGTCCAACAGCATTTTCTACTCCACTCAAGTAAGATACAACTTCATCAACCAGTTTTTCTTCTGTCCTATACATTGGCAACATTTCTTCTGTGTCTACTAGCTTCAAAGAACAGGAGTTTGAGAAACTGCAACAGGAGTTTAGATCTGGCCACATTAGCAAATAGTTCAGTACAGTAGAAGGTGATTTGTAGAATTGAAATGTTTGGTGCTGAGGACCTAGTGTCCACACTGTGCATGTTTTGAGCTTTATTTTTAGTATAACTCTAATCATGCCCTATAGACTAAATATCTATGAGTACATGGAACTACTTTAACAGAAAGCCAATTTTTGTGCTATTAGATACTTTTTGTTGTTGGTTAAAGTGCAGTAGAAAAAAACCACTTTGGACAGTGGCTTTGAAACTCCTTTCCTATTTTGAACTAAATGACTGATACAGATGCACCCTGTTTCCTCCAGTCATCAGTCTCTATCATTCCTAATATACAAGAAGTACTTCATTTCATTGTCAGATAAATAGTCCTGCCTGTTTTTCAGTTTGTCAGAATCATAAGTAATCCTACCCAGTCTCAACTGCGGTAGGAGTTGTGGGATCTGATCTGGACAGATGCTGAGAGCTGTAGACATGACCCTTTTTTTTCTTTCATTTTTTTTCTTTCTGCTATTTTGTTTTATAATTCATTGCATGATACATTTTTGGAACATTCTATCCTGTTTATGTACTTTATGATGCAGTGAAACAGTTAACAACTTAGTTCTTTTATTCTGCTTCATCTAACTACGTTATCAACATAGTCTTCTGGAAGGAATATATCTCTCAATTAAGCTATGTTACACACATTTGTGGTCCCAGTTTATTTTCAACTAAACCAGAGTTTTGAAATCTAATTAAAATAGCCTTGTAGCATTGCATCTGTACCTTAAGATTTTGTACTTTTATTTCTATGAAATTAAAATGGTGTTACAGACCTCTGACATATTTCTCTTCATTTTAATGCTTATTTTTTGATGTATAATCACAGAAGAATGGAAAATTACTTGTTAGTCATTTTAAATTAGAGCTTGATTCTTCCTGTGTTGTTCCCACTTTCCCAATTTCTCTAATACAGTGATTATATCAATTTTCTGTTTGTTACTGTTGATTTAGTTATAAGTGCTCATGGTATATTGGTGTGTTTGGATGTGTTCTATGATTCTATGTGTGTTTGTTACATGAATTTATCTTATAGTGAGGAAGGGACCCCAATGCAGCTTCAACTGGCAAGGTGTCTTTCATCATATTGAGGAAAAGAAAACACTCACCAACTGAGAACAATAAGTAAAAACGTTTACAAGTGTGATCAAATAGTAATGCTCTGTTCTTGCAAAATAATGCAATGTAGTCAGTGGCAGTAGACAAGATTCCCCAAAATCATAAATGAAGATAAATACATTAAAGTCAGCAGTTTGAAAACTTGAGTTTTCAGTGGATGCTCTGGATTCTCTTTAGGTGGTAAGAAGTAAAAGAAATTGGAGTTCATTAAAGAAGTAATTAAATTTAATGGCAGCATTGCAACATGAAATGAAGCAGTAAAAATGGTGAAAAATCTTGATGCCAACACTGCACTCGCACAACTAGATATTTGCTAGCAAGGTGAATTACAGCATTTAGTGGTAGACAGATTGTTTGGCAATAAAAAAGAAAAATATGTTCACATCAAGTTTATTAGGTGTATCAAAAATTCTACATTTCTGCCTGTCTGTCACGCTTGGCCAATATATGTTTATTCCTTTGTGCATTTTGTATTACTGTACTCTTTGACCCAGATCCATTTAAAAAGAACTAGTTCAAACTTGGAGCTGAATTTCTTTTTGCCTTTTTTTTTTTTAAATGTATTTTGATCTATTGCAGTATAAAGAAAAAAAATTCTGTAGCAGCATTTTCATGGACCTGCTTTTAGGGGGCTGTAAATCTCCTCCTCTGTGACTGTGAAATTGCAGGATGGCAGAAAGATGATCACTTAAATAACATCCCATGAATTAAACTACTTCTGTGTATCAGATTCTATTTCTGTTGAATAAGAAAGATTTCAAATGTTTCATTTCTATTCATATAGTAATGAAAGTGAAGGTTGGTTGTAGCATACATCCTTACCCTAACTTTGAGAGTCTTTCAGCAAAAAAATAGTGGCAGGTAACTTTTCATGTTTATCATGTCATCTCTCATTGAGCTGTAAATATCTGAAGTGATAATAATGAAGCATAGCACTGCAGAGACAGTTTCTTAGAAAGGCAAGGAAAATATGTCTTCTGGAACAGCATCATTTTACTTTGAATATGTTCTTCAGGTCAGATTTTGCAAAATTGACTAGAAAAAATCTCAGGGGTATTTTCAGCTTTAATTAATGTAGTGCTGCTGACATATATCCTCACTGAAGAAGTATTTTTTCTTTTTTCCAATATTTTAAGTATCACAAGACTCTTAAAGAGCAATCAGGTTATTAATTGGCTTAAAATTTACAGTAGTCTAAGAGGTCATCTTTTAGGACTGATTCCAATTCGCAGTGAAGAGGAACATTGAAGTAATAGTAAGGAAAACAAAAAGCTTTCCTAGTATGTAGAAAACCACCAAAGATCACTTAATTATTTTCCTCAGAAATATTAGCTCTTAAGTGAGGCATAGGTCTCGTTCATTAGTTTGCCAGCATCTGTGGAAAACTGTGGATTTGCAGATTCATGTATGCACAATTGTGGTTCACTTTAAACAGCTTTGGCCAGAGTATAGCCACTACTTGTCTGGTATCGCTGAGACAAAGAAAAAATGTATAAAAGTGAACAATTTTAAAATATTCTCAGAATATCTGTCTCAGCTGGATTTTTGAGAATACAAGGTAGAAGAAAATTGAGAGTTACTGGTCTGGATCCAGAACTTCTGGATCTGGTTTGATGCCGGACTGCTGTTGTTCCTGGAGAAACCAGTGGCTATTTTTATCCTGATGTATAATCACAGTGGTTCCAGATATTCTTTGGTAAATAACAGCCCTTTTCAGAGCTAGTTATTGATGAGCAACTGAATCTTTGGAAGTTGTTAAGACAGTCCGTTGTGTCTGCTGCTTCATAATTTCATCGACTACTACTAATACTAATCTTATGCAAAAATTTGAACAATTACTTCCTTTAATGTCTTAGAGTTGAGCTGTAACAAATTTGGAGAAATGTATTTTCTGTGTTCAAAACCTAAACTGAAGTTTTCGCTAAATGTAAAGCACACAGGTACAACACCCCTACAAAGCTCACCCTGGTTTTCTTTTGGTCATAGATCTTGTTGAGTTTTGCTGAGTTTGTGTTTTAATTACTTGTTGAGTAATTTGTAAGTAGCTTGCTGAGCACAGTTTTTTGGGTTGAGTTTATTATTGAATTAAATATAGCTTCAATTAAATATTTATAGTTATTCTTTGGATTCTACCAACTTAATGGGATATCAATATTGAAGAGTTTTTAAAAAGAAAAAAATGAGTACTTATGGTGTGACTGTTCAGCCTGTGTTGACTTAATACTGAATTTTATTTTGGTAGCAGGTAGGTGAAGACAGTAGTGTGTCTTCTGGAAATGGCATTGACTAGTTACTTATTTTTTCCTTTTAACATTTTTTTAAACAATTCTTTGGTATTATTATTATTAGAAAAAAATGACAAAGGAAATGTTTTGACCTTTGCATCAATATGTTACTCATATCTGCATTTTTAATTGAAAAAAAAATAAAAATTAGTGTATTTCAATGATTTCTAAAAATCCATATTGAATTAGGGTCTGAATTGCATAGCTAGATTTTACAGAGCACCGTATATCACTATTAAATTTTGAGCCTAGTTGCTGTTTAATAGGCAAATGCTTTAGAATTTCTACATTTCTTTGGATTGTCTGAAAAATTCACTGTTTTTCAAAAGTTTCCAAGGAAAGGTGAACTGGAAGTTACTTTGATTTCAAGAAAGCCACAGACATGCACATACCCCCTGGTTTGTGTCCTGTACCATCTCCATCCCCTTTCCTGTCCCTGTTGCCCCCCCTAAATGGCATTATTGTTATTATAATGTTGGTTTTATTCTTTTTTATTATACTGTTTTTAATATTTTGTCTTTGTGCGTTTTATTTATTTTTGCCCTTGTGTAACTCATGCTTCTTGGTTGTGATCCTCACCTACTCAATACAGCACTGGAAGCAGTGTCAACTGGTGCATCAATTCTTACCTCTTTATCACTTATTCAAAATAAACCTTATATCGTGACAATTTTTGACTTTACATACTGGGCAACGTAATTCACATGCACTTGGGCTCTGAAATCAGCTTTAAAAGTTTGATCTCCAGAGAGTGGCTTGTGAGAACATGTTCCTTGTAATGTTTATAGCAGACTCTGATTTTACTTTAGAAATGTGATAAAAAGAAAATAGTGTTGATTATGCAAAAGGAAGCTAAGAAGCTAGTAGGTAGCAGCAAAAGGGAAATACAGTCATGCTACATTCACCAGTTTGAACAGTAATGACAGAAGGATCACAGGAAAGACTGTTCAACTACAACTGTTACCAATGCCAACATGTTGAAAGGGGTTGACAGACTATCAGGAAATGTGTTCACAATAGAGCCTTATTCTTGGGACTGATTTGTGGACAAATACTATTCTATGTACTGCCAAGCTTCAAAACAAAAAGACAAAATAGAGTGTATGTGTGTGTTCTTGTCACATATTTGCGTTCCCTGCAAAGAGGGAGCAAAGGTCATGGAACAGTATTTGAATATCACTTATTTATTCCACAGCCTTTAGAAATCTAAGCAGTTAATATCAGGAGTCTGTGAATCATTGCTGTTGAATCTTAACTGTGTCTTATAAGATTTTGGCAGCATGTATTGAAACATTCAGTATTAAATCTTTTCAGATTCAAGATGAAATTGAAGTAACAGACATTATTAGCAGTTTCTCCATGATCCATTATACACCTCAGTGAGTTTAAGTCTTGATGCACATTATTTTATTGATGAATATTGGATTTATAGAATACAGTAATGTGTGTTGATCTGTCAGTGACATTCTTCATTGGTATAATTTTGCACTTATAAGTTGTGCAGAGTGTAATTGCTGGGCGAGGCTTCAGTCCTTAGTCCAGAGGCTTATGCTGCATTAGAAGTGTTATGTAACTAGGTCTTGAATTTAGAAGGGCTTTACTTAATAACTGCAACAAATAGTTTTTTCTGAAATCACAGTGACACAATGCACCTCAAGAGTCATTATACAACTCCAGATACTAGAGCAGCTTCTCTTCTGTTAATTAATAACCTTTTGTGTCGCTGCATCTTTGCTCATTTCCTGTGTGGGCTCAGCCCAGTCAAATTCTGTTATGCATCTTTCCCTTCACTGGGCATGACATATAGATGTACTTCCAAGAAATGTGAACAATTTAGAACAGTCACATTCACACTAATTCTCCACCTCTATTTCTTTTTGTTGCTCTGATAAGTGTGATAAATGCCATGTACAATTAATCAACAAAAGCGGAAAAAAAGGTAAAGGTTTGGAGAAAAACTTGTCCATTTCAATAATGCTGGAATACTTTTACTAAGCATGCTGACAGATCCATTTATTTCATTGTTGTTTAAAACCTGTGAGAAAAATAGGATTTTGGTGGTACCTTAGACTAAGCTGATATGCTTTCTTTGGATCGCTGATGATGGTAGTAGACATGCACTACTGAAGTGAATAAAATTTCCTCATGGCGACATGGTGAACTGCTTTTTAATTTGTATTGTAATTTGTTAAGCATTATGGCTTTTTAACTTTAGAAATAAGTCATGGTTGTAAAACCCAAACTGTGTAGAATCTCTGACTTTGTAATTAATAAAAATATTGGTATATTAAAAGATTGGTACGTTACAATTCCCTGAATATCTTTTGTTTCTATGCTGTTTTTCTGACATGTATGTTGTTACTTTTGGGGGGAGAAGGTCAGAGTTTTTGCTGCAGTGTTGAGTGGTTTTTCTTGAGTATCAAGTTAGCAAAGATCTGAAGTCTTAACAGTTACAGTATGTGATTCTGTTTTTAAAAGGACACTTTTATAGATATGACATAGTCTGATAATAAAAAGAGATCACATCTTTCTGTGTATTTACTGGCTCTACTGTTTGTCTGTTGTAGTGCGGTTGGCACGTTTGCTCGAGCACTGGACTGCAGTAGCTCCGTCAGGCAACCTAGTTTACATATGAGTGCAGCTGCTGCTTCCCGAGACATCACACTGGTAGGTGGCTTCTTAAAAAGCTACAACTTCTATATCTGTGAATTCAACACTGTCTGATACTCCACAGTCCCTATTTTCCTTCTCTTGTCCTTTAGATACCTGCAAGGTATATATGCACACACATATATATATATTTATATATATACATTTATTTATGCATGCAAGGGGTGTGTGTGTGTGGTAGAAAGTCCTGTGTGTTTTCTGTAAGCTTGGTGGTACTGCCTTTGTAATCACAGTGTAAATCACTTGATTTTAGCTGTGGTAATTTCCATAGCAGAGTGAATAATGCACATTGTATAGAGATTCATTTGGTGTAATTGAGCAACAGTGTGATTTGAAGTACGTGGTAGTAAAGCTGATTGAAAATTGTATAGATAATACTTTTTACTTACTATATATGTCATCAAATTTTCTAAAGAATAAGCAATTTGATTTTGTAAGCATATTTTTGAAGAACATTTTAATTAGTATATTCTTACTATGTTTCCTTAGTTTGTTAAAATATTTGCTGTAATGTAAGCACCTGCACCTTTTAGAGAAAGTTAAAAATACATCAATTACAGACCAAAGGTTTGTCTTTATATTCGTACTAGCTGAGATGACAAGATGTGCTACAGTAATGCAGGCGTGCCAGGAAAACTATGTGAGAACAAAAAATATTACTGTTTCATAGAATCAGGTTTCACTTACATTTCCAAAGACATCAGCAGTTGTTTATTATTTTAAGTATTTATGTACAGAATCATGAAGATGATAGTTTAGGCTAAAGTAGACCTGCTGTTCTCCAGATACTGGAGTTCTAGAACCAGAGGACACTCGATAAAACTAAAAGATCAGTTTGAAACAGTTAAGACACTGCCTTATAAAGTGGATAGAGAGCCCCTGAAATCAAAATTTTGTGGGAATGGGCAGTACCAGCAGGTTAAAAAAAAAGGGTTAGAAAAATTATGGACCATTGGCCATAAATGGGTACTGAGGAGTGTAGGGAAAGGTGTTCCATCTAAACTTCTTAATTCCCAAGGCTTGTAGATGCTGGTCAATGAAATGGAAATTGACCTCATATTGTAATTAGACTTACCTGCACATTTTCTCAATGCAACATTCCTTGGTGCTACTATAAGAGACAATGCTTGGCTAGATGGATGACTGATCAGCTTCAGTAGGGCAGTACTTGTATTCCAGATAAAATATATTCATTGGTATGATGAGAAAAATATTTAATTTATTACCTTTTGCAGGGTACTCAAAGGCTATTAAACAGGAATCAGATTTAGTCTGGACTATGGTAGTGTAATAAAGGCAGTGGCAAAATGTAATGTTTTCAGTAATAATCAAAATGAGTTTTCAGTTTCACAGTTGCTGATATGACTTTACAAACACAATTATATTCACATTAAATACTTTATTTCTTTCATCTGGATAGTTCTTTAACATTTTTCATTTTATTAAGATTTAGTTAGAATAAGAATTTCTAATAGATTTCACATATTGCATATACTTCTTACTGTATTCAGTGATTAATAGAATAGATTCATCCTTATAGCAATTTCTTCTTTGAAAGTACATGTGCAGTGCTGCTAATAAAGGGACACTTTCAGTGTTTGAGTGCCATGTAAATGTTTCTCTATTGCAAATGATCCATTAAGTTCCATTACACTTAATGAAAGGCATATCTTATAATGAGGCACCAGAGGAGCCACCCCAGGCTTAATTATTGTGTCTGTCTCTTCTCATTTTCCTACCCCCTCAGCTTTTTAAAACCCTTCTCTTTTGCTTTTTGGCAACACACTTCCTTCTAAGTTAAGAAAAGACATATTTGTCATTATAATAGTTACTTTTTCAGACATTCCCATGCTAATTGGGAACGTATTTTCAGCAGCAGTTAAAGTTAGTAGAGACATTTGCAAGACCTGTTTCATATGTCATTTATGCTTTGGAAGGGATATAGGTGCATAACACTAAGAAAATGATACTGTCTATATTCTTAATGCAAGGCAGATAACCCTTACACCTGAAGTGCTGTTAATGGGATTTCTGTACACCCCACCTGTCGCTTTCCAATATTCCTAATTAGTTGTTTCGGTCAGAGATAACTGTAAACAGACTGATACTAAAAAAAAAAAAGAGAGAGAGAGAAAAAGCATGGGTTATAAACATGAATAAATTCAGGGAGGTCTTGCAGCAGAATAGCAAGTGAGAGGTGTAATGAGGCAAGGCAGGAAATTACCAGTGCTTTTAGAAAACCCTACTGAAGATGAGAAACAATGTGTATTTACCTTCTTAGATGATAATAAATGTGTTTCTCTTATAGTGATAAAGACTTGTGAGACAAACAAGTGAATCTTGCATTTCTGGGCTTCTCAGAGGCAGAGTTTTATTTTACAATGAAAACTGTTCTCTAACAAGAGAAAAAGAATGAGAAGGCTTTCTGTTTCAGATTCTTAAACACTGCACATTGCATATACATATAAGCGAGAGCCTCTTAAAACAAAGCACGTTGATGGAATCACTTGCTCCTTGTAGTAGATGTTCAGAAGAGCCTGTGCTACTTTACTGCAAGGACTTAAATCTGGTTTTGGTTGTCTCTTCATAATAAAAAATATGAAGTTTTTTTCCTTTGCATTTTGAATAATGTAGTTTTAATGATTAGACTTCCATGTATGTGGCTTATATAATAAACATACTTAAAATATTATTGAACTATAGAATCTGTACTCTGTTTCCAGTCTGAGTGCTTTGTTGGAGAGAGTTCAGTCTAGTTGCTTTAACTGACTACAGAAATTGCAGCAGGTTTGGGAGCTGTGTTGCAGCTTGTTTGCAGCATGCCCTGTCATGTCCTTTCTCCACTGCTCCATGCAGCCCTTCCTTAGCTTTTGGTGGAAAGTTTCTTTCTTTACCTGTTTATATTTAGACTTGAAATTGCCTCTATCTGTGTGGCTAGCACTTTTCCTCTGGTGGGCCCCCTTATCTGTGCTGGACAGTATGCTCTGGGCAAGAGTTGTTGTGGAAGGGTGGTTCTTCCTCTATCCTTCAGGCCTCTATTTGGGAGAGGCAACACCAGGTCTCCCAGCCTTCTGCTCCTTAGGTAACAGGCTCCCACTAATTGCTTCTTGCGGTCCTCTCATCCTTGGTAAAGATGATACTCCAGGACTTTTTCTCACAACTTCTAGTAATGTCTTCGGGCTTTTCTTGCTATTGCTACCACAATTTGCTCACTGCAATATGGGAATTTTATTGCAGGTGAGGGCTGGCAAACTTGTAGAAGGCAGAGAGTTGTTATCAGAGAACTTGTCAGTGGTCTTCTGTCACAGAATAGCTCAGTGAAGACAGCACTTATCCACAGAGTTCATTATGAATCTTTTCTTTAGTAATATCAAGAAAGTGTACTGCTTTTCCACAATGGCTGCAATTTCAAAAAAGATTTAAACCTTGTTAACGTATCTGCTGTAAGAGTTCAATCTTTAGAGCTGGTTTACTCATTGCCTGAATGACAAGCAATAAACCAGTGATTTCAGTGTACATTCTCTAGTATGAAGCTTATGGATTTTAGACATTGTTAGCTTTTCTCCAGGCTGGTGAATTTGAACTGTAAGTAAAACGACATATTGCAGGATAATAGTGACATTGCTTCTTGCAGACGAAACAGTTCCAGAATCTTGTGCTTGATAGCACTCAAAGACTTATAGTGAACTCTGGAGAAAGACAATAGTCACTCATAGCAGATGGAAAACGATCAGGAGAATCCATTATTTGCAGTACATTTGGATGCAGAAACTCAACTGGAATTGCTCTGGAATTGCTATACTGGCACATAATATAGGACTGTTCCTTCCTTGAAAGGTTTTCTCATGAGTTTAGGGCCATGTGAGAGTGTGCATGCTGTGCTCACAGCTCAACACTGTAGTGGGACAAATACGAAGGAGACTGATGTTACACAGTCACATACAGTATTATGTCTTATAACTCTAATACCTCCTTCAGCAAAACAATTTATGCTTGTGGTGATGGGGTCTTTTGGGATGCTGAGTCAGAAAGACTTCTTGTATGTTGCTCATTTTCCCAATGGTTGGATTTGTTTACTTTTCATATTCCTCATCGTTGGTTAGCAATGTGAGTGTTCAGTGTTGCTTGTAGTGTGAAGAACATTTTAACTTGTTTGTTTTCCATTTTTCTCTTTTATAACACAAAGAGAATCAACCAAAGAAACCTTATTTACCTGTCTCTGACAGCAGTGTTTAGCAAGAGACAAATATCTTGCTTCTTTTTCGGTATGATCATAATGAAAACAATAAATGTCTTCCTTCACCAGCAATGAGAATATTGAGCACATAGATGTCTGAGCAGCTGTTTAGTTACTATTTAGAGCTTCTGTTAATTGAAGATGGCCCCTCAGTCAATATATGCCACTGTCTTTATTGGGTTACTTAGAACCAATTTCTACCAACTAAAGATTCTTCAGAAATGTTTGCTAGTAATTTGCGGGAACTAATAAACTAATGTCATTTTTGGTAAACATTTTATCAAGGCATTTCCTTTCCCAAATGAAGTAATAAACAATTTATTTTCCTTATATTCCACAGCAGTAAACTATGATATCAAGATAGATTTGAAATTTAGCATTAGTTGAGGCTACTCGCTTGGCTTATAGAGAATAATATATTGAATTTGCATTAACTGAAATGGACTACTGTCTATTTAAACACATCTTAATTCTCTTCTTGTCCTTGCCAGTTTCATGCAATGGATACACTGCATAAACACAACTATGATTTGAGCAGTGCCATCAGTGTTCTAGTGCCACTTGGAGGGCCTGTCTTGTGTAGAGATGAAATGGAAGAGTGGTCAGCATCAGAAGCTAGTTTGTTTGAAGAGGCGTTGGAAAAGTATGGCAAGGACTTCAATGACATTCGACAAGACTTTGTAAGTATGCAAGTTGTACACGTTCCTGTAGCTGTGTTTTCACATGGTTGATCATAACTGCTTTCTATAGGTTTGGAATATTTAGCTATTGAAGAAATCTGTGTGGCATACATATGTAACTAACATATGTATACATTTTATCTGGCTGAAAATCAATATGCTTTCTTGTCTGATGACATTCTTTGGAAGAATGGTGACAATATCATCATGGGTAGGCTTCGTGAATGAAGACTTGGGAAGGGCTCTACCCACATTTGCTACAAGTGCGCTGGTGGCTAAAGAGGCCAATGCAAGATAGACAAGTCTGGTTGCAAAAGGCACAGCAGAAAGACTCCTTGGATGGTATCGGCAAGGCACGATTATTTCTGCATTGTCTTTTCTCTTCAATGGTGATCCTCATGTGTTCTCAAAGGAAGCAGCAGCGTTATGGATTGTGTGTCTCCAGACCGCCCGATTGGAGGCCAGAGTAGACCAGCGATGAAGATCAATGTGGCCAAGGCTGAGATGTTGCTTCAGGGACTCCTTGTATCTCCTCTTCGGGGCTCCTCTCTTGTGGCAGCCAGTGGCAAGTTCACCATAAAACATGATCTTAGGGAGGCATATCCTGCCCAGCGCAGCTGTGTTCTCAGCAACATGGCCTCAATACTCATAACTGCTGCTTGTTCTAGAACAGATGTATTGGTCACATAATCTGACCAGTGGATGTTTAGGATTGTACGGAAACAGCGTTGATGGAAGCGTTCTAAGAGTCACAGGTGATGGCAGTAGGTGACCCATGATTTGGAACCATATAAAAGAGTAGAGAGCACAATGGCTTTGTAAACACTGATCTTTGTACTTTTCTTCAGGTGTTTATTTCGCCAAACTCTTTTACGGAGTCTTCCGAAAGCTCTATATGCCTTTGCTAACCTGTTGTCTATCTCTCCATCAATCTTACTGTCTAAGAGGATGATGCTACCTAG
Organism: Pseudopipra pipra; assembly: GCF_036250125.1. Lineage (NCBI taxonomy): Eukaryota > Metazoa > Chordata > Aves > Passeriformes > Pipridae > Pseudopipra > Pseudopipra pipra. The sequence goes on from NC_087551.1 coordinate 25,039,635, forward strand.
GTAATTAAATTGCTGGACTGATTTGAAAGGGCTCAGAAAGTGCATCGCCATATCTGTCTTGACCGTGCTGATCCTCATGAAGTAAGATGATCATTTTAATGAACTTGGCAGGACAACCTAAACGTTCCAAAATCTGCCACAGACCTTTTCTGCTCATAATATCAAAAGCCTTTGTGAGATCAACAAAGGTTACATAGAAACCTTTGTTCTGTTCCCTACACTCCTCCTGCAGTTGTCTGAGAACAAATACCATGTCTGTGGTGCTCCTGTTGGCTCTGAAACCACATTGGCTTTCAGGTAGAATTCCTTCTGCTACGGCAGGTATTAGTCTGTTCAAAAGTATTCTTGCCAGGATCTTGCCAGCAAGGGAGAGCAGAGTAATACCTTGGTAGTTTGAGCAGTCTGATTTATCTCCCTTCTTCTTATAGGTGACAATAGATAATCTGTTTATTGTTTTAATACCAGGTAGGATGTCTCATGGTGAGCTCTTTCATTCAGGATTTTTACAAGGATTTTACAAGCATCTGAAAAAGTTCCAGGAACTTTGCAGAATGCTTCCACAATTTCCAGTGAAATTCATTAACAGCTACGTGGCTGACTCCCTTGGGTGTTTTTGAAAAGCTGGGTTTTCCCTCTATGGTTAGCAGAGAGAAATTTATATTCAGATAGCTTTTAAAGTGAACTACAGGGAGTTATTTTGATATAGTAGGTGTTTGGGCAGTTTTGTAAAGTAAAGGAAATGTTTTCCAATATGTTCTAACTACACTGGTTTTGGTAGTGAAGTATCACACTGTAGGGTGGTAAAGCTTTAATTGGGTAATTCTAATGTGGAGTAATGAAATGAAATGGATTCCAGCACTGATCACTGGAATTGCTAGTAGTTTGCTGCAATTTTTTTTTCGCATTTCATGGAGGGTCTTTTTCTTTCAAGGAAAAAGATTACCTCTGTTTTACCAAGTTCAAGCTGGGCTTCATGAAAAGGTTAGGAATTGAATCAAACTAAATCCATTATTTAAGACTGAAGTTGATTGAAACATTTTCACATTAATCTCATTCTGCTTGACTCTCAGAGCTCATTTTTGTTTTTCTTTGCAAAATTTTATTAAAAATCTTTATTAGGGGAAAATGGTACTGTAAAAGTAGAAGTCCTTCCAAGATAGGGTGTGGAACAGTGGGAGGAGGCTTAGCAGTGTGAGCTAAGCTGTCTTTCCTTCCCTTTCACAGTCCTGAAATGAAACAGATAATTGAATGAAGGTGGGAAGGGAAGGCTATTGTTTTTCTGAAGAACTGACATTTTAATAGGTGTATTATATCTGTGTGCTTAATTTTGAGATTCCCAAGGGAGAAAGTGTTCACTGCATTCATGACATTTGGTTGAAAGTTGCATCATGGATGAAATAGCTCTGTTAAGTTCAATAAAGTATTATTTAAAAATAATATTTTATAGAGTTTTAGCATTGACATTTTAATGTAAACTACAGTTCCTTATTATTTCTCATACAGATAAATGGTTCTCAGCTGTAATTGTACAATAGTTCAGGAGCTATGCCTTCTAGTTAAATGGTTGGTAATATATAATATTTGTCTTTTCAAAATACCTTAATCATATAACACGTGGCTCTTTACAAGTTGAGTCCTAACAGAATTCGTGGCCAAGTATACCTACGGCTTGTCTCTAGTATTTATATAGTATTTTTATTTTCTGTATAATTTCTATGTTATGTACCCAATTCTATTGATATATATATTAAAATGATACAATGGGGTAACGTGTCTCCAGAATTGCTTCTGCATTTGTATTATTCAAATGGTAGATATTTGGATGATTCTACTAGAAGCTGTTTACAATGTTCAAATTTTATCTTGAGTAGATTCCTGACACCCTCTTTCACTGAATCTTCCTTCCCAAAACACAGGTATTTTGCCATCCTCTCCTCCCAAAGAAAGAGACACACACACATACACACACAGGTCTAGTAATAGTGTTGCATAGCCTACTGAGGTTATGTTCATGATGAGTCAGAGTGCAGCACAAATGGATGTGGAGCACTAATTTATTATAGCCTCTTAGTACAGCGATGTTGTCTATTCTCAGTCACTTTTTTAATCTTTTGAAAAGCGTCATTTTAAAAGCATAATTTATAACATCTATTTTATATCTCAATTTATATGACACTGGTAACACTGCAGTCTTGATTTAATTCTGTTCTATCTAATTTGAAATCTTTCAATTATGTTAATCATTGTGTAGTCTTGGGATATCTTAGTTTCTCTAGAGTAAAATTTATCTGTTCTCACTTCCCATGTAGCATTCTAAAAGTATAGGGATTTGAAAACACACATTTGGTTTTTAAGTAATCATCGAAAATAGTCCTTCGAGATTTAGATCATGGATATATGAAAAGTGTCTGCAAGGTTATGTAAGTATAAATATGTAGCACTTAAGCAGTGATTTTCACAATAGTACATTTATCTATTATCATCCCCCTCTTCAGTGACAAGTCATTGATAAGTTTAAGTACTCTTACATGTGTTGTAAGAGCAAGGACAGAGAAGATAATGGACTGGTAGTTACGTGTGAACTTGTTTGAGTCTCCACATAGAATCTAATGATAAAATTAAAGTGTGCACTGCCTGAGATTAAACTCAAACCTAGGCAGTCACGCAGTGATGCCACAGTACAGGCAAGACTGTCACGTTGCATGGCAGAAAGTGGTTGGTAGAAGTCTCCTGGAGCAGAAGGGTTATGTACTACCTGCCTGAGTCATTATATCCCAGAGGAGTTGCCTTTTCTAAGTCGGCCCAGATTTGCAAGGCATGGCAGCTGCAATTGCAGCCCGTACATGATAGTTCTGTAAAGGCCAGGTTCATTTACTTTTCTAGCAATTAGTAAGAACTGGCACTATTTGATGTTCAATGTGCAGCTCAGGTATTAAGCTATAAACACTAAATATTTAGTAAGCAAGATAATTATTATAAATTAAATGGTGTAAGGGACTTTACCTTTTTTTAATAGACAGGAGGAGCTCATTTGTAATCAAATTACCAGTCTAGCCTTTGAATAATCATTTTCATCAGATGTTGACTCATCAACTCTTTTAGGAGAGGTTCTGCTAGCTTTAAGACTATCTGAATCCTAATCAACCTGCACTTTATAAGCTAATTCAATTTACTTGATGTACTTGAATTATTTCACATCCCAGGGTAGGAGAATGGAAGAAGAGTGAATATTTTATTTCACATCCCAGGGTAGGAGGATGGAAGAAGAGTGAATATTTTATGTTCTCCAAATATAACTATTTTTCTAACAATAAGACACAGCTGTTATGCTTGTTAATTCTTGGTTTTTCATTATCAACGGTTTTCACAAATTTAGAACTATTACATCTCGGATATGGCAGGAAAGGCCTTGGTAATCAAGATTTGGAACTGTTCATAGAAAGCAGGAACAACTGTTTTCCAGCTTCAGAAAAGTGTGGAAACATGCCTTAAAATTACCATGTTCATTTTAGGATGCTAAGTTTTTCTTGCTCATCTGATTTGAGTGGTCCATTCTTACCCTGGAGAAACTAAAGAAACTTAAAACTCTGCTCTCTCTGCTTTTGTAGAGTTGATACTTTTTGCTAATTTCCTCCTGCAAAAATGTCGCACAGATGACCATATTTACTTTTTAAAAAATAGAATTTGATAATGAGAATACATTATCCTGTAGCTGTTCACAGCTTCATTGGCAGTTTAGAGTATTAAGTGCGTAGGTAAATGGAATAAAGGTTATCCGTGCTCAGTCTGTCAAACAGGTTTTTCAAGTTCTGAATCAAAGTGTAAAAAGTTGTGAATCAAAGTGTAAAAGGATTACAGTTATTCAGTCCAAGCACCATAATTATCTTTCTTTATTCATAGATGCCTACTGAGTGAATGAACATATTGGTGTCACAATCATAGTTAAAACAGATTAAAGTATTTTCTAGAGAAATAGCAAAGATAATCTGTAGCATGAAGTCATTAATAAGTGTTCAGGATGGAAAATAAATATGGATATGCTAAAATGTACTAATTGACAATGGCAGGTAGTTGGGGTGGCAGCGTTCCATCTCGATGCCAGGAAGAATATGGACCTGGAGACTGAGAATCAGTTTATCTGTTACTTCACACCTAACGTGTTCTTGTCACTGGGCTTTTTTTGGGTAGATTTCTCTGAAGGCATAATTTACCTGAGAAAGTAAAAGGACTTTAGGAAACTGAATTGTGTTGCTATTTTTTAGAACATCAGCATGTGCATTTCTTACACTGTTACTTTTGAATTACATGCAAATATTCAGGGATTTACACACTGTGGTACAGTGCCTGAGAAAAAAATCACAGCTGAGTCTGAGCGTAAATCCCATTTCCTGAAAGGCAGAGGTGGGAGCCAGGCTCAGTTCCTCCAAGTGTCTGCAAGCAAGCAGCATGAAAAACTAGCTATGAGCTCCTGCATGCAGGGAGAGGCAGCTTGATAAGGTGTTCCTCTGTTGTTTTAGGAATTTAACTAAAGGTGCAGGAAACTATTCTTTTGGCTTAAGACATGCAGAAAGCCCCAAAGTGGAGTGAGTAAGGTTGGAAAGATAAGTTTCCACACCTATACTTTCTGGGACTTCCTAAACATCTTCCTCACTTATAGAAAGCACAGCATATTAGCATTAACACATGCCTCTAGAAAATAGCACACACAAATTAGTAACATTTCCAAGTTATGAAGAAAAAATGCATGAATTTTGTAAGAGAAGTACTAATTTAAATTATAGAAAGTCCTTATGGAGTTGAATAGACTATTTAGTGGTAGTTAAAAATGGTTGCTTAATTTTCGCCCCAAAACATAGGTTAATACATTTTTATTTTACCAATGAATATGTGCACCCAAAATAATTGTCATTATCACAGGCACAAAAATTTTTGTGAAATATTCATTGTCAGTACCACTCTTGTTGCTCACGGTAGCATTTGTCCCTCACATCCCTTTATTTCTTGATAATGGTCAAGAGTATGTGGGGATTTATGCAAAACTAGTGGTATTGTATGAGTGACTGAGTTGTTAGGGGCCTTGCAAAACCTGTGATCTAAGTCTGGTATCCTTTGTATTTTTAAAGAGAAAAATACATGAGACTTGCACACAGTCTCATCAAGATGATTGCTTTTAGTCCTAATGTTATTCTCCATCTGATACACTTTATAATAGAGACATTACCTTCTGTGTTTCCTAAAGGAAATCTGCATTCTGTTTTGATCATTTTGTTTACCATATGGCTTAAACAGAATAAATTACATTTAGATTTGGATGTGTGATAGTGTAATTCTGCATACTTCTTAACTATAAGGAAAGGTTGTATATTATTAATAGCAATATGTGTTCGTTTGGGCCTCTGGTGGTCTAGTGGTTAGAGTGCAGGACTCGCACCGCTGCGACCCGGGTTCAATTCCCGGCCCCCCGGGCAGCTGGAGCTCGTCAGCCTTGTATGGCAATCCAGCTACGTCCTGGGGACCTCACTGCCACTGTCCAAGCTTTGCTCGGCCCCGGCAGATGAACCTCAGGATTAAAGGGTGGGCTCAGTTCAGCGCACGCTGTGTCTCACCTAAAAAAAAAAAAAAAATCCACTGCGCAGGCTCGAAGGGTTTATGACCTTTCCCAAATCTTCGCTTGCGAAGACTGGCCATTATTATTATGTGTTCATTTGCATATGGATTTTAATGTAGTTGTTTAATACATTCAGAGTTTAGTATTTATCTCAACTGTATTGATTTTAACATGAGTTTAATAAGATGTGGACATTGCAATTTTTGGAACCACTTTAATTTTTAGCAAATGTTTTTCAGCTCCCTTGGAAGTCACTGACTAGCATCATCGAGTATTACTACATGTGGAAAACCACTGACAGATATGTGCAGCAGGTAATTTAATGACTATTTCAGCATGAACCAGTCTGAGACATTCTTAAAAAAATGTAATGATGTTAAGGCATAAAAATTTGTTTGTGTTCTTAAAAAGAAGTATGGGGGAGCCTATGATAATATTTTGGGATATAGACTAGTGGTTCTGTGTTGTTCATCACATACCTGTGAAGAGCTTTTTAAGCCATTTGTACTGTATGCTGGTTTGAAGTAATAGGATTCCTGGTTCCTATTGCAGTATGGGATAAGAAGGAAATGGGCTCCAGAGCAAATGCTTTAGTCTTTGAAGCTGTGCTGTGGGACTGAAGGAAAAGGGAAAATACGTTGTGTTAAAGTGGCTGCTACTGTTATGAAACTTTTATTGGTACTCCCTGACAAAACATTACTTTGCCATTACCAGCATTTTAAACCAAAATTGAGACCATTCTGCACATGGTGGTGGTGTTCATCCTTCTGATTTGAGCCTTCAGCTGTTTGGGTTGCTTTGGAGAAGAAACATAAGATTATGTTGAGTACCAATACTGGGATATTTTTAGCAGGTTTAGGCAAAATTTCAATGTTGGTGCTTTTTATATGTTGTACTCTCTATATTTACTCCTTGGTTTAGATATATAAAATACTTAAAAGTACTCCATTTTAATTTCTGATTTAGTGTTTAATTTTGTAGCTTATTCATTTGCTGCATAATTAGAAGCAATGTTATGTACAGAGTGTTGAAAATAATTTTTTTTGCTGTAATAACTACAGCTGTACTGTTGGATGGATCTTTGGAGTTAAGTGTGTCAGAAGGAAGATTGCTTCAGATTGTTCTGGTTTATTTGAAAAGTGTTTCTATATCAACTTGATAGTGTATGGAAAGTAGGGTAAAAGTCTTTTACCACATAGGAGAGTCTTGAACTATCACGAAGAGCTTTTAGTTCTATGAATAATGCAAATAGCAAATAATATGTTCTCTATAAAAGCATGTTTTTCTGTGTTTGTCACCATTCATTTCACTTTTTTATCCTAGAAAGGTGCTGCCAGCGGAGATTTGCTGTGCTTGTCAGATCTTAAAGATTGGGCAAGAGATTATCTTTAAGAATCAGATAAAAAGATTTTATCCATACTGAAAGCCATGGAGTAAGGATAAAATGAAGTGTAATTTGTCTTTTGTCAACAGACCTAAGTTGCTCAGAGACTGATCTTGTTTCCTGTATTTTTTTCCTGGAATACTTGCTCTGGAGGGCTTGGCAAAAGACTTAAGATTCCCTTTTTTAGTTCTCTAGGGCTCTGTTATGATCTGTTGCTACAATGATCAAGGTGTGGGATGTGTTGAGATTGCATGTCCTTTCAAAAGATTAGGCTCTATACAAGAAAAACACATGGGCTTTATGGTTATCTACAACTTGAAGGCTCTTGTAAATGCCTGTGTTTTACTTGTACCTAAGTAAATGCACAACATTCTACTGTAGAACACGTCAATACACCAGGGGATTGAATGCGTTAGATATGTTCTTTCAGGATCACATATATGATCCTCAATAAGAAAACCAGTGTAGGCCAAATGCCTATTTTTTATCCTGGTTAATGTTTCTGTAATCTTTCCTAACAAGAGATCAGAACTTCATTGTGCCCTTGTTTTGTTTGTTGGGGAATGGTAAAAATTAACACAGGTCAGTATTAATACAGTGCGTAGGGTTTGGGTTTTTTTTTCCCCAAAAAGAACAAGCTGTGATAATTGAATGTGTTTCAGAGAGAAAATATGTTCAGTAAGAAAGTGGGGATTTCGGTGTCATTTTTCCCTAAATCTCATGCTTGAGGGGTAGGGTGACTTGTGAAAATGGGAAGACATAAAAGGTCGATGTACCTACTTAAAATACAGTCTCTGAATCCTAGATTGATGTGATTTAATATGAAAATTTGCTTTTAATTATCTCTATTTCTTTGTGTGAATTGGATACATGATGTCAGGCATAAGAAAGATTTCCTTATCATAACTTCTACTAATTGTTATTCTTGCTAGGTAGCTAAAGCTGGTGATAGCAATGGAGGTACTGCTACCACCTTGCTTTCAGATCATCTCCTCTTCAAGTCAAGGTGAAGGGAAGATATGTTAAAGTTCTCTGAACTTGTCTAGCAAAACTAATTCAGGCCTTGAGTAAACATTCTTGGTCATACAGCACTTCTCATGACCACTACTATATATATATAGTGTTTGAGGAAGGCGAGGTGATTGATTCCACTGAATGAAAAGTCTTCTCATTAGTTTTGGTGTTCTCCTTAAAAATCTGATTCAATACAAAAAGACTTTTACTGAGATTTCAGAAGAGGAAAAAGGGCGAACACATTTAATGGTAACTAAATTACTGTTCTGCAACAATATATAACATTTGCCTCTCATTCATTTATTTCCACTGGTGAAAACAGTACTAATTTAGGGAAACGATCAGTTCTTGGGATATTTGTAAGTTGATATTCATAACAAAAGTCCTTAAAAAGCACAAATACTCAGTTTCAATGCCAGTTGATTAAAAGTAGTAGAGCTCAGGTGAAAAGCTGAATTGGTGTAGTTTGACCTCACCTAAAATGCGCTCTGTAAGACCTGTTTGAAATGCTGTTGAAGATGTAATCTTTTTTTTTTCATGTAAAGCATCAGCTCTATTTGTTACATTGCTCCAGTGCTTTGTTACAAATTGGTGCTTTGTTTCTTGTCTAAATGTTTTCAGTTTCAACTTCCAACCTTTACCAGTTTTCATCCTCTAAATTTCAGCAGGCAGGGGTTTAATCTCAGAAACTGCAACTATTGATAGTTTTCTTTCTGCATCCTTTCTTCTCACTTGGTACTTGAAAGTTGATAGGTCAGTGTGAATTCAAGCTGTGACATGTTCTATTGCTTTTAGAGAGCAATGTTAGCTGTAGTTTTAACATAAAAAATACAGCTTATACTGAAATGGCAGTGTATGACTTTTTTTTAGAAGGCGCCATATCATTTGCTTTAGTAAATAAAGAAGGAAAGCAGTTGTTAAATTGCATTCCTTACAACCCCCATACCAGTATTAAAAGTATGCTAAAATTTAATTAATGTGTATATAATCACTTCTCAGTGACACTGCCATCAGGGCTTAATACAGCTTCCTGCATAGAGCTTCCTTAATACAGCCTTTACATTTTGACAGTGCTTCAGAGCTACTTTCCTCATTTCTTGCCCTTTATTGTGTTTTTCTCTTTTGCTCCTGCTTGGTGTGCAGTGAGATTTACCCGTTCTCTCTGCAGAATGGAGGAATCAGTTTGTTAGAAACCTCTGTGGAACACGTTACCTGCTGACTGGCAGTTTTGCATACTTTTTCCGTCTGAAAACAAATTGTGTGTTGTTGGGTATAACATGAAAAGGAAAGAGAGGCAGGTATGGGAACTCTGTGGCTTGCTGTAAAGCAGAGAGAGAGTTCACCATTGAGACATCCTCTGCAGGCAGAGCAGACTGTGTTTGCATTTTTGCTATGGGCCTGTCGAAGGTAGAGAAGTGTTGCCAAGCCTGGCGCTGGGGAAAGCTGCAACTGCGCAGCAGTATTAATGGAATTCACTTCTGTAGCTCCAAACACAACCAGGTACCTGTGGATGGCAAAAAACTGCCTTTAAAAAAAAAAAAAAAAAATGTGGGGGAGACCTGTTTTGGAGATAAACAGAAAAGGGCTCTCACATTGCATAGGAATTAATTAATGATGGCATGGACTGCTTAGAAGTCTATTTATCATACATTACTCCTGAAAGGTGCAGTTTTTATAAATGAGAGTTTTGTCAGTGGATGACACAGAGGCAACTTTCTGAAGTGGAAAAGAACAGTAGGTTACATGGGGAGGCTGACTCAGACTACTGGCCCAGTAAAGCTGATTAACCCTGTAACTGACGCAGGCAAGAGACTCTCAGAGCAGAGTTGGCTGATGATACTGTTCTCAAAGTGGGAAACATATTCCTGGATTATAAGCCTTGCAAAGATTGGATATCAGAAAATACGTGTATTAGCAGAGAGGAGAATTGGCTGTTGTAGGAGAAATGAAGGACTGAATTTTAATTACCTGATAAAGAGAGGCAGGTCGTATTGATTTAATTGTGCTGGCTATCAGTGTGTCTCCCCCTTTTTTGTCCTTTGTAATATAATTGACCACGTTTTAACTCCTTTTCTCTCTACTTTTTTTCAAGGGAACAGGAGTAATGTCGGAGTGCAGGGAAATAATATTTTTTTCTTCATCTTTTATATACAGACAAGCCTGTAGACATCTGAACTCTGTTTTGCTTGTGCCATTACTGAAAACAAATGCCATCTTAGTTACCTGTATAATATATGGTAATAACTAAAGCTTCTCAACATTTTTGAAGTTAGTAGGACTACCTACAAGATGGTTTGAGTTTGTTGCAAGTATGAAGAAAGTAATTATTTAGTAAATTCACAGACTATCTTGGCAGTAGCGTAGCCGTCCTGGTACTGTGATGTGCCTGAGCCACAATTTTAATGACATTTGACAAAAGTAGGTATTTAGTTATTTCTAGCAGTCAGTGGACTTTACTGTTCCTTATAAAATACCAGCCTCAGGCTGGACAGAGTGCACAGGATGTATTGAGGTACATAACTGATGAGGAACATACCATGTGCAATTTCATTCATTTATTTTCTACTTAATTCTGCAATGAGGGTTAGCCACATTGTTGTACCTGTTTATGTAGATGTAATTTATGTAAATTGCAATTCTTGTTTTTACAGTTTTGTTGTCATACGTGGGGCCTGTGAATTTTACTGGGAAGGACAGTATAGTATAATTTCAAACTAATAATAAAAATGGAGAACTTTGTTTTTTATGGTTTTCATCTTGTAGATTTTTATGTTTCTTTTGGAGGCTCTTGTGAAATTGAAACATAGAAATAATTTAAAGATGGATTGTGTGCAGTATTATGAAATCTTATGCTTTAATATAAGAAAATATTTTAATGTGTTAATTTTTCAACTAGAAACGTCTGAAAGCAGCTGAAGCAGAAAGTAAACTGAAACAAGTATACATCCCCACCTAGTGAGTATAACAACAAAGTCAGTTTTTTTGAATAATATACAGGTAAAATCGAAACTGTAACATGGAGTTATATGCCTGGTAGTTTCATAGTCATCTTTATAATGGTTTCTTTCATAATATTTGTTATATACAGAGATGTAATGGTAGAAATTCTTGTCTTAAGTGACACCTTATATCTAACTGAGCCATTTGTCCATGACCTGCAAACTGCCTGTCTGGAATGCTAAAAATTTTTACAAAGGTGATCAAGTGCTATCTGTGGACTGCTCACAAGCAAGAAGAGCCCTATCATTTAAAAAGCATTTTTTTCCAGAATAATCTCTTCCAAATCCCTGTAGCTTCATATATGTGTAAATACTTCAGATTTCTGTAAATGCAATATTTCAAAATAGAAGCAGTTGTTAAAGTATTTACATAAAACAAAATAAAATGAGATAATTTCCCATTCCAGTTTTATCTTGTGGATAAAGTCTATTCTTCAATTAGAGACAAGAGATGTTCTGGCTGTAAATTAAAGGTAGCACACAGCCCCAAATCTTTCACCTTTTCACAAATCCTATTAATGCAATCTTGTTTTTTTCTGAGGGGGATTTAATCTGGGTTTTTTTAGATTTAAAGTCGATGCTATATCTGCTTTTGTTAACATGTAGATTACAGAAACAAGATATAATCCCTCTTTCATATTCATAATTTCCTCAAGATTATAAGAGGAGAAAGGATTACAGTTGACATTTTTTTAAGCTTTCTGTGGATATATTCAGTTTACATATATGTGAAGTTCCTGTTATGAGTGTTTGTATAACAGAAGACTGGAATACCAAAGGAAGTACTTTGCAAGGCTTTTTGATGACTTGTATAAATTGCATACAATGGAGCTTCATTTGCGTATTTCATACAGACTTTTCTCTCCTAAAAAGATGTAATAATGCAAACTTCAGATTGTTAAATTCGTTGTTTTAATCTCGTGTCTCAAGAAATTATCAAAATTTCTGTGAGTTTTTTTTGAAACTGTGAGTTTTGAAGCTCATGTCTCTAATAAGTGGCACTTTGAAAAAAAAAAAAGCTGAAAACTCTAGTATGAGTGTTCCATAGCCTCTCAGAGGAGTGGCTGCTTTAGGAAAACCATATGGCACTCAGTCTTTGCATAATCTTTTTCAATTTAATTTCCATGGTCTGTGTAGACAATCCAAGATTTTCACCAATATGTTCACTCTAAGGACTAGCTGTATTGGATGACAAAGCGTGTTTTGAAATGTTGGATTTTCGAGTTTTTATCTTACTGCTTGTATTTTGCCTCCATTTCAAGACAAAATCCCTAGTCAACAGTAAGAGGGTGATAGGACTTCTTGTGTCTTTGGTAACTATGCAATCTGGGATGGTGGATCACTAACTCTGTTTCAAGACTGATTTATTGCATTTGAAATCTGAGTAGAATTGATTCTCAGAGCTGAGTACCTTTTTGAACTTGATCATAAGGTGTTTCCTGTAAATGCAAGGTTCTGTGCTCAATACCAGAGAGTCTCTTTCAAATTCATGTCTTTTCTGAAAGGTAACTTAGCAACAGATCATAATGTGGGAGACTTAATCGTCTCTCGATCCCTTCTCTTGTACCTTGAGTCCAAGGTACTTGATAAAGAGCATGTAGGAATTGTAAGTGTCTCTTGCTGGATATAGTGAAAAAAGTGAAGGCAGGAGACAGACTGTTGGCATTTGAAATAGAGACTTGATACAGGAAATGTTTCTTCAGTTAGTCATTTTAACTAATCTTGAATATATTTTATGCTACCTAAAGTAACAATTAATCATCTTAGGAATCAATGTATCCAGCCTTGCATTATATTGAGAGTAATTAACATGCACAAAGTTGAAGCTTTGAAAATACTGTACTTAACGTAGTGCAGAGTATATTAATTGTCTGAATTAACTGACCTGTGAAGTCCAACTTCTGTGAAGTATTAGTAGTTACAATAATTGCAAGAATAATAAAGTATAATAATATTTAGAAAGCCAAACAATAATATCCCAAACCAGTTATTGAGCATCTCAGAGAGAAAGTAGTTTAGAAAAGAACCTGGATAGAATAACTTGGTATTATATGGGAAGTTTTGCCAGGATTATAAGACATTCACTTTTACTGCAGTTGGTGGGAAGGTGTGTACTTCTGCTTGAGACAGGAAGTTCTTTGACCCTCTTCTAGGCTGGACAACCTTGTCATATTATAGGCAGTGTTACTGGTCATGCTTGCTATACTTTGTCCAAAGTCTGCCTCAACTTGTAAAGCCTTATCTTTTGACTACAACCACCTTCTTAAATTCTGTGCTGGGTCAGACTTTTGTTAATACTTTGACCCTGAGACTTGGTCTTTTACTAACTTGCCGAGTAGCTTAGAACATGGGACCACATTAAAGATCTGTAAATTGGAGTATCAAAGCCGCTCTTACATATCAGGTCTCTGAAAATACTAGAGGAGTACAAAAATTAGTCTTGCTTAGAGCAGATTTTATACGTGTGTCAATAGACATCAGAATTACAGAATTATATTGCTTGTTTTCGTGTTGACTAACCAGTTAGTAAAATAATTTTTTTTCCCATTTATTTTTATTTAAAGCAATAAACCAAATCCCAATCAAATATCCAGCAACAATGGGAAACCTGCTGCAGTCAATGGAGCAATGGGAGCCTCTTACCAGGCACAGGCCCCAGTAATAGGTCGGGCTTGTGAAAGCTGCTATAGTAAGTAAATATTTTTTTTAATAATTCAAGAGTTTGGGTTAGCTTTAATATGTGCTGTTTTCTAAAAACAAATGCATGTACTCTTGTTTGCATGTTATAGAAGATAAGTTCCAGTTACTTGTGTGGCAGAAATAACTTTAAAGTTATAGCTACCTTCAGTATATATATTAAATGTCAATATTCGAATAGACTTTATTTTTTTCTTTTAACAATTCAGAAAATACAGAAAGATTGTTATATAATATGATGGCACTGATATGTTATTCCTTTACCTTCAGAATGCTACATTCAAATTTATTTTTGGTTTTTCTGTAAGGATGAAGGGGTTTTAAGCTGGGTTTTTTTGGGGTGGTTGGTTTTGAGGTGTCTTTCCCCCCTCTGTTGTTGTTGGGAGGCAGGGGGAGGGCGTGTTGTTTTTTTCTCGTATTTTGTATGTTTCTGATAATTCTTGTTTTACTTATTTAAATAGCAGCCTTCAACAGAGGTTTTGTGAGAGTGAGATATAATAAAATCCAGAAATTGAATGAATTGAAAAGACCTGCTGTATAAGAGTTCCTTGCTTATCATTCCTATGGCTGCCCATCTCTTAAACAACAATTAAATTAAAAACATATTTTGTATGTTAGTTTTGTATATTAGTTTTTCAAGTCATATTTTTTAAAGAATAGTTTTCTTATGAAAAAGAAAAAAGGTTAAATTAATGCACCCTTCTGGGTCTCCGAATGCACAAGATAAAAATACGTACACATCTTCAAGGTCAGTAGAGGATGTGCTTATCCTTTTCAAATGTGAATCTTAATTTATAAGTATTCAATTTGCATGACTTGAGCTTTTCCAGAATTTCCATTTGGAGTTGACTTCTGTGGTGCTTTTGTAAAAAATAAAGCAACTAACAATTCAAGTTTTTCTTCTCCATGTCAAATGTATTAAACATTTATCTGTGCAATGCTCTTATATTTTGGCCATATTTAGCCATCTATTACAGCATTTGGATTTATTGTAGTGAATGTAGCATGCACCAGTTCACCTGTGCTCTCTTCTCCTCTTTAGCTCCACAGTCTCACCAATGGTATTCTTGGGGCCCTCCTAATATGCAATGTAGGTTGTGTGCGTCTTGCTGGATTTATTGGAAAAAGTATGGTGGCCTGAAAATGCCCACACAGACAGATGAAGATAAACTGTCTTCCAGCCAACCTACCGAGGTAGGACTGTGTAGATAAAATTTGAAACATAGTGATTTCACAAGTCTGCTGTGATTTGAATGTTTAGTGGAAAGGGTTTTTTATGTATGTGTTCAACTTTGGTTAAATAAAACTCAAGTTGTTAATCCTTTTCTTGTGTTTAAGTAGAACTGTAAAGTGTGCAGGCCCTGCCATGTCTTTATTGGACTAAACCTTATGTAAACAAACGTCCGCTTCATGCATTTTTGGTGGACAAATATCATTTTCTCAATCAAATGGTGTGTTATGTATGAAATGTTAAATTGATTATACAATATCTCATCTAGAATGGCATTATATATCCATTCTTAATATAGTTCTCTACTCTGTGTTTTACAGCTTCCTACTTAGGCCCCAGATTTTTTGTATAGTGCTTATGCATATTATTTGATTAACCTTGAGAATTTATCCAAGGTGTGGATATTTTAATGCTGTAATTCAGATGTACCTGTTATAATTTTTTGTTTCTTTTTGTAGGAATCGCATGTTAGAACTCACATGTCCCGGCAGGCCACACAGGGAACTCCAGTTCGTAACACTGGAAGTCCAAAGTCGGCAGTGAAAACACGTCAAGCTTTCTTTCTTCACACGACGTGTTGGACAAAACTGGCCCGTCAGGTCTGCAAAAATACCCTCCGGCTGCGGCAGGCAGCAAGACGTCCCTTTGTCCCTATTAACTGTGCTGCCATTAAGGCAGAATGTAAGATGTTTTTTTAATTCTTAGTTCTGTGTGCTGTGCTTTCCACCCATTTTTGTCTTTTAATTTTATTTTCTTTTTCAATAAACATTTCTTGTCTATACACTTTTGCTTTTCATTTTTTTTTCATTTGTCCAGCATATCACCTACACATTGGATTTCTGGCTACCTTGAACAGATTTAGGCTGGGGAAACATTTCAAATTAATTAAAAAGGGGATAACTGTTACCTCGTTCCCTTACAAAAATTACCGGTAACAAAAGTGGGTTTAGGAGGGGGAAATCAATGCCATGACATAAAAAACCATGCTTCCTACTAGGCATTGTGAAAGAAGTTTGATTTTATATTGTTCATTTATTCTTTCACTGAGCAGGAACTATAGATCTGTACATCTGTTTTTTCTTAGTGAGTTGGTAAAAGAATCAGGAGATGGGGATTAGCTCAGTTGGTCAGAACATTGTGCTGATAAACCAAGGCTGGGGTTCGATCCCTGTATGGGCCATTCACTTAAGAGTTGGACTTGATGTCCTTGTGGATCCCTTCCAACTCAAAATATTCTGTGAAATCTGTGAAGAATTTAAATGGGGTGTGTAATACAGCCCCTTGTCACTATGATGATCAGATGATGGTGATAGCCATGTTTATTATTACATCATAATTGCATCACTTTGGTTTTGTCTATTCCAGTTTTAAATTTTAGTTTTAAATAAAATTTTGTATTATACTTGTTCTTTTTATAGCGAAAATATAAAGAACTGATGAATTCGCTAGTAGTATGACAAAAGGATATGAGTTATTGTAGATAGCAACAGTAAGTCTCCTCATCTGCATATATGTGTTAGTTCTGCTACAAAGTCACTGAATATTTCAACAGCTTTTGTATCTACGCTAAGCACATTGTTTAACTGTTCATGCTGTCTGGTTATGTGTCCCAGTCTTCCACAGATATGGTTCTTGGAGCAGATGCTTGGTATTCCGAGATGAGCCATGCTGGCTCATCGTACTGTCAATTGTATTGGAATTGAAGAGACCTTTTTAGAATATAA
Source organism: Pseudopipra pipra (assembly GCF_036250125.1). NCBI lineage: Eukaryota > Metazoa > Chordata > Aves > Passeriformes > Pipridae > Pseudopipra > Pseudopipra pipra. The sequence continues at coordinate 25,056,292 of NC_087551.1, forward strand.
AATTTTATAACGTGCTTACTAGGTTAACACCAAATGTTTTCCCAGCATATTTAGCCAGGATGCTGATGATGTCAGTGTTGATTATAAGAAATTTACTCCATGGAGGCTTAAAATCTGATTTTGAGTAATTATTTTTCCTTCTATTTATTTTAACATCAACTATTATTCACATGCAAACTCTTCACCTGCTTCTACAGGTATCCCAAGCTTGGTGAATATTTCTGTTCGTTGTCCTTGTCTAATTTTTTAGTTGTCTCTTTGGCCATTTCCTTTCTTCTTTTAAACCTATGGAAGTCAGGAGCAACCTTCAGATTTAAGGAAACTATTCACTGTGTGAATAAAATGAGTTGTAGTTCATGGAAGAAGTGTGTCTGAGGGTGGACTAGGACTACATTTTTAATTCTCAATCCAAAGTAAGAGTTACTTTCTGAGAGGAAAGCATTATACCATTAAATTTCTGTTTATTCTGATTCATGGAGGAAAACTTATAATTTCACTTGAACCTTGACTCTTTTTGTCCATATCCCTATTTCTTCTCAATTAGTGCAGTAACAAAACTCAAAAGAAGAGGGAACCTTTGGTTAAGGAAGAGAAAAAATAGAAGAAAAAGGTTTCATTCAATGGTTAATCGTCATACTACAACAAGTGTTAAATACACAGTTCAGCTTTTAAAGAGAGGAGTGAAAAGCTGAGCTTTTCAGCAGGACTGGCAGTATCCGACTGGCAGTGCTGTGAGTGCTTCCTCTTTGTTTCTTTGAGTAAAAAAGTGCCACATCAAATTAACAATGAGCAGAACGATTTTTTTTTTTCCCTATAGTCTCTGTCTTTCATTATTCTTTTTGCTTATAGCAGTTTTTGGACCTTGCAATTTGTCTTTTTGTATTATGATGCTTTCTGATTAGACCTAACATAGATTGAAGAAAAAAAAAGTCACACTTGTCAAGGCTTTTTGAACACAACATTAAAATAATTTTCTAATGGTGGAAACCAGATTATACCTCAACTGATATAACTCACTTTTCTCTGTACACACACAGATATGCACAGACACACACACACGTATTCTGTTTCTGGCAATCTCTCTATCTGGAATAATTACAGTGCTCTTACCTGCATTGTCATTGTCATAATCTTGGTCTAGTAAAGATTAATAAGTAAGTAAATAAAAAGAATGGTTTTGTAGTTTTATTCCTATACTTATATCTGGTGACCTCTGCTCAGTGCACGCTGTAGATTTTAATGTTAGAACTAAATAGTCTCTCTTTTCCTGAGAATGCCCTGAATCTTTTTCTAAGGTAATCTTGAAGCAAGTAATTTAAATTTAGATTTTTAAATGAGATACTAAATTAACAGAAATTATCTCCTGTGCTGAATTGGCTGAGTAGTTACAATATTGAATGAGTATCTGTAAGTTACAGATATGCTTAGATAATAACCTGGCCAGAGTAGCAAGTCACTCATGATGTGATATGGCATGAGGTGGTGTTAGGACGTTCAAGACCTGATTTGGAATTTGTTTTCCAAATTGTTGATGTGCTGAAACTTGAATCTAATGAGTGCTTAGATGCTATGTCAGACTCACCTGACGCTTTGTGTGTGCCAAACCAGTTCTTGAAACTGTAACCGTTTCCCAACTTTATTGCATTAGGCACTATAACAACACTAAGAAACCATAAAACCTGAAGACAGAAGGATCGGTAGGGCACTTATCCCAGCAGTTTAACAGGTTTTATGCCACCTTAGTCTTGTGCAATTTCTTGAAGTGCCAGGTTGTAAATGAAAACTAATTTCCAGTTCTGAGAAAGACTGTCTGAACCAGCATGCCAAAACTTACTCATAAAATAGATAGGTTTTTGCATTCCACCTGAATGCATCTGCAGGTACTTCTTTTGTCTCAGAGGAGCATGGAAGCCTGTGAGAATGCTAACCTCAGGCCCAACCATCTCTTAGGCGAAAACAGATTTCGACAGAGCATTTTCTGTTATTGTAATTCCACCCACATCAGCTCCCTCAGCCCACTGGCAGAAAATAAGATCCTATTCTGTGTTCTTTATTCCCTCAGTGTACAGAATTAGATTTTTCTCATTAATGAACGCTGTAGCATGACCCCTGCTCAGATGCCAGCAGGAGGTAGTGGAGATGGTGCGTTTACTTCCCAGTTGAATCCAGGAATGGCCACCAGGAGGTTGAGAAGGCACAGCACCTCCGGCTAGGAGCACAACCCATTATGGAAACTTCAAACTTTAGTTTTGCTTGAACTTAATAGACTCTCTGTAGTTGTTGACAATAAAGTTGTCTGATGGATTTTCAGGAATAATTAGAATTGGTGAACTGCTTTGCTAAGAGGAAATTCTCATGCTTTAAATCTCATGCACTACCTGCCTTTTAGTTTGAATATATTGCATGTTTTTTAGAAGGTGAAGCAAAACTATCCTGTCTGTGGAAGGTCTCTTAATTCGAGGAAAGCAAAGGCAGCATTGTTCTCGACAGTCACTGGCAAGATTGGATCTGTTCCCAGCTTACAAGCAGGTTGATATGTGCCTGGCAGTGAGCTATGCATCTGCAAGCATTATTACTTCAACACAGGGATATTTTGATGGATTTTTTTATTCCATTGCTTGGATATAGCTTTATCAATATAAATATATGTATTAACTATAGTAATTTAAAGCTGGATAACTACATGCTATGTGCATAGACATGATTGTCAAAATGTTTTCAGTGCATAGTAATATATTATCTGTATAATATATATAGTTATTTGGGAATGGGTATACTGTTCATGATGAAAACTTATAACTTTGAATCTTCAGATTTATTAACAAGTTTGGTACACAGTACTTGCTTGTGATCTAGTTTGATGGAACAAAGACAAATCAAAACTAGGTAGAATATGCAAAATGTTCCTGATTTGTCTTTGTAAGCATAGAGCTTATATTTTACTGACATAAAACTACCCATTCATCTGAAGTGAGTAACATTTATGGGTATTGTTTCACAAACTGTGTTTTTCATCCTTGATTTTGATAGCTGCAGAAGAGCTTTTGGCTGCATCTAGGATAAAAATATTTTCTTTCCGTTATCTTTGAGTACAATTTGTGCCAGATTTTAGTAGCCAGGAAAATAATGGAAAGAGCACGCTATTTTTTACTGAAGTTTTTAAGAAGAATACAATCAGGGAATACAAAGGGCACAGTAGATTCATTAGATAATCAGAATTTTGACAGAGGGATGATGAAATGTCAGAGACAAATAACTTGAGTGTCTCTCTAAGAGACCTACAAATTTGTTCGAAAAAGGAAATCATTAAAAAAATACTTTCAGATCTAAAAGCACAACCTCATTTGATATCATCTTATTCATAGCATTCATTATTTCATTCACTTTTGTAATACCCACAAAAGTCACTAGTTTTCTAGGTTAAGAACTTGGTCTGTTCAAAACCTCATAAAGAATGTTTCACACTGTGGTTTGTAATGTTTGTAATGTTGTTTCCTGGAGTTTTTCTGATAGTACTGTGTCTTCTTTAGGGTTATGGTGCCCCAAATTATGTGCACTTCAAGATACAGGTTTCCCATAATTTTAGAGAGTGCCGACTTCATGAATTCTCTTCTGCTTGATCATGGTGTAGAACCCATCATTACGTGTGTGTGCTACAGCCATTTTACCCCTTAAGAATTAATTTACATGTGATGTTTGATGGTGATGATATCAATCAGTTTTAGCTTTGATTATGCTCAGAAATTTCTTATCAGGAAATTTTAACTCCCTAATCACTTCTTTTCCTGATGTTTTGTATGTAGAACAGCACAGATCCTTTGAAGATTACATAGACAATTAATTTTAATAACGTGCTAATCCCTGGAAAAGAACTTTTACCTTGTAACATCTGGGAAGCGGAGGTCTTTGGTGACAGTTTGTTAAAAGCTCATTGAAATGCCAAGTTGGATGCCAGGTCAGCTGCATGTGTACATGTCACGATCCCTTCAGAGGATCCTGGCAGACCTATGACACTGGCAGTTACTGGTTTATAGGACGTGTAAGTAGGAGGGGACCCCTGGAGGTCTCTAATCCCACCTCTTGCATAAAGTTCATGTGCTCATGAGCCTTTTGTCCAGATGGACATTATGCACCTCCAAGGATGGAGGCTGCCTGACTTCTCTGGGCAACAGTCCAATGTGTTTGATCAACCTCCAAGTAAATAATCTTTTCCTTAAATCTAACAATTTCCTGTCTCCCAGCTTGTGGCTGCTGCCACAGAAAGCAGTGGTAGGTTACCCTATCCCTTCTTTACTCCGAGAAGGGTCTGGTTTGGTGTCTCTCTGCTCCACTGCTAGGAGAATGCAGGGGGCAATCAGGTCTCCCCTCATGCTTCTTGTCCCAGTGCTGACCAGACCCAGTCCCTTGGACTTTGCGTATGTCCTGTACTCCAGCTCCCAACCAGATTGGGGACTGTCCAGTAGATGAATGTGGTCCAGTGTGTCCACATCTCTTCTGCAGTGGGGATCCCACAACTCAGCGTGGAGTCTGGCTGTTGTTTCACATGGACTGAGGGGACGGGTGACCTCCCTGGCCCTGCTGGGTGCGCGTGTGCTCGTAAGGCCCAGTGCGCTGTCGTCCTTCTTGTGGCAAGGACACACCACTGAGTCGTGTGAGCACATTAAACATGTTTTCCCCTTTGCAAGGTCTTTGCTGGCTCCCTTGATGTTTCCATATTTAACTGTGTGCCTCTATTAATAGTGCAACCCTTTTGCCACTCTGCAGACCTACTTATGAAGAATGTTATCACATTTGCCCTGTTTTTGTTCTCTTGAACCAAGACTGTTTAAGCATTCATTAAACACCAGCAGCATATGTGCTCAGTTTGCTTGGTTGAATTCCACCTGGTCCTGGTAACTTGTTTTTATTCATTAACCAGTTCATTTGAACTATTTCCTATGGAGTCTTTGATGTGACACAGTTCTCATACTTTCCTCATAAAATTACTTTGGAAGGGACCTTTAAGTGCTTCTGTAGTGAATGCTGATGCAAAGAATGCATTCAGCTTTTCTACTGTGCCTTTGTCTTTCTTGAATATTTTCCTCACACCTTGATCATCTCCTATTGCTACAGGCAGTAGCACACTTTCTGGTTTTGCTGTGTTTGAAAAATATATTATAAAATGTAATACGCGTTTTTTAATAAATACATTTTTTCTCTTAGCTTCCACTATTTCGCTGATTTTACTAAGATTTTTAATGCGTATGGATGCTCATATTTGATTTTAGGACTTGTTTTTTTATTCAATGGTTTTACACTTGAGAGTGATGCACAATCTAACTTCTATGGTTTTCTGTGTGTTGTGCATAGAAATCATAAACTTTATTGCACTTTGTATGGGAGTACCATATTGTGGATCAAAGTTTGCTGCTGTTAAAAGTACTTAACAGCTTTCATAGATAGGTGTGCTTTGTGAACATGCTTTACCTCAAGCATGGAAACTATGCTGTCTTTGCAGTCTGTATTCCCAGTTACCATATTAATACATCTCCAGGATTTAATGTCTTTTTTTACAGTGAAGACACGTAGATGGAAAATGTTCTTGCTAATTACTTCTTAGGCAATGTTTTGGTATTCTCAAAGTAACTATAAAATACTGTATAGCCTGTGCTTATTTTACTGAGGGAGTCAGTGGAGACACATTGTTCTACTCTGTCACTTAAAATATTTCAGGTGTTAAAAATATTAAAAATATTCAAGGCACCAGGTTTGAGCTTTCCCCCCCATATAATGGTATATTCTGTTATTAAGAGAAAATAATAAAGTGCTTTGTGTACTCAGCATTAAGGCTCTGGAAGATTTGGGCTGCCCAAATACCAGTTGGCGTTTCCAGAATTTCAAGTAGTTTCCCAAATATATTGAAGTAAGCTGTTCATTGTCTGCTGCACTGAAAACATCTCTGAACATCTGCAATATTTATTTCAGTAATTGTCTGTGGATTCAGAACCTTCATGGTTTTTGCACAGAGCTACATAAAATATATTTCCCAAATCTTTGTTCGTGAAGCCTAGCCATGACATAAAATATAAGATTATAAATAATTCTACATAGTGTCTTGTCTTCTTCCTGTGACTATGTACTTCATCTCATGTACTGGAATGAAGCAAACGTGAGCAGTTTGATAAAACACAAGGTGGATTTGCAATTAGAATCTATTTATAATGTGTACCTCCTATAAAGCTTGTTAGGAAATGCAGATCTGCATGTGTGAAACCTATACAAAGAAAAGAGTACATTTAGGTAGGTATTTGTGGGAAGTAATTCCATGTGAGAGAATTCTCAATCTACACAATCATCATATGAGTGCAGTTTTGTATAGAACAGAATACCTGTATACTGGGGATACTGGAAAATCTATATGGGGATTTCTTATGTGCTCTTGGAAGACAGATAAACCCAGTCACTGAATAACTTAAAAAAAAAAAAAGGTATATTTTCAGTAGTTTTGGAATTGTTTACTGAAACCTAATGCCTTGTAAATTTTTGCCTTAAGTTGATTGACTTCACTATCTAAACATGAACATCTTCATAGTAACACTTTATGTTTGGGACAAACATGGAATCTCTGCTTGTGTATTCAGAGTACCTTTAAAGGTGTGAGTTCATAGTAGTAGCATGAAATTTAAGGCAGTTACTGCACTGCTAGTTTTCATGTACTTTGCAGAAAGTTACAATTTTTGAGACCTTTGGGGTTTGCAATACTTGGTTACAACTGGCCACTTTGTTCAAAAGTTTACCATGATGGAGTTGCTTTGTTTGGTTGGTTGTTTTTTTGTTTGTTTCTTCTCCAAGTCATGATAACCCCTGTGTTCAGTTTTACTTATTAGGCAGTATATGAATCACAATTATGCAAGTAAGACATGACAAAAGTCAGTAGTGCCAGCTTTGAATCCTTATCTCTGTATTACCCCATTTAGAGACAAAGGAGCTTGTAAAAAACAATAAAGAATTGATGTAAATTACTTTTAATAGCTAGAGCTGCATTTCATTTAGTACTCATGTTTTCATCTGTGTTTCATTTGCCTAGCTGGCTTTTCATTTGCTTTGTAAGCAAAAAATGCAATCAAAATGGTGTTAAAACTTACGTTGACTTTAAAAAAAAAAAGAATAACCATAAGATCACTTGCATGAATGAGAACATGTCCTGCCTTTAAATATCCTTCATTATAAGTATTGATAAAAAATGGAGAGTATGGGCTAAAATGAAAAAAGAAATTTGTGTCAAAAATGCAAGACAGAAAGTGGTTGGTGTGTCCTAATTCTATTGGTAATAGTAAAAAAATTAAACTGAGTTTTATTCTTTAAAATTCTCAGATGCAGATCGACATTGTGAACTTACTGGAAATCCTCTGAAGATTAAAAGCACCAGAAAACCCCTGTCATGTATCATTGGGTATTTAGGTGCGTATCTGCCTCCAGAGAATAACAAACCAAACCAACATTCAGTGTGTACTGATGCTTTATAATCCTATGTGCGTAGAAAGGGGGATTTACGCTTTGAGTAACAAGAAAAAGCTCTGAAGTTAATAAATTAATAATAACGATGGTCCACTATCAGTTGCACAACTGCATGATTGAACTTGCAGGGTGTAGGCAGAAGTTCTGCTGATACTGGTTTAAAGTGTCAGAGTGAAATCTGATCTAATTTTGCATGTGAAAAATAGTCTGGTGGTCTAAATGAAAAAAATAACTGCTCAGAGGGGAGATATTTAATATGCTCAGTGCTACTCTAGTGTGCCCCTTGAATCCAATTGCAGTGCTGTATATTTAAAAGAAGGGCACCTCAGCCACACCAAGACAGCAATCTTGTAATCTGATGACCTAAATTTAAAAGGTGCAATGAGATCTGTACTGAGATCACAGCCAAGAGGTCAATGAACCCTTGAGTTAATGAGGAGAGGAAAAATTCAAGTAATAGTGATTCCTTGCTAAAACAAGTGAAAATCATACTCTTTTCAAGGAACTGTCGCTGACTATTAAATATTTACACAGTCATATAAGAATTGTGATAACTCAGAGGCTGTTAATACTCAAATGAGTATAGAAATCAAACTGTTGATCAGAGAAGCAGTGAATAATTCTGCTGTTAATTCCATTCTGCAGAAATGAAGCTGAATATAGAGTTCAGTCTAGATGTTTTGCTCAAAATTAAATCAACAAGAGTTTTTTTGTACTAGAACAAAGTAAACAGTCTCTTGCCTTACTGAAACAGAAATTAGCTATTTATGTAGTTACAGCTGCTCTTCTAGAACATCAATTTTATCAAAATCCTAACTTCAGAAAACTGTATAATGAAGCATTAATGCCACTCTCAGTGAATTTTGATCCCTCCTGCCCTAGAGTTTAAGAAAAAAGCCAGTGATAATTTCCTACAGGCATCCTGGCTGTATATCTTACCTGTGCTGAAAGGACTGCTTTGGTTGACTTGGGGGAGCTGTGGTTGTAAGGGGGGCAGCTGGACAGGAGATAGCTCATCCAGTTGACCTGTCTGTGCAGCCAAAAGAAGAAATGGTAACATGGGTAAACTTAGAGGACCCTGCATGTTTTTAATGCCTTGTGATTTAGTCACTGAGGGAGCATAATGCTGTAGGCTTAATGGGAGTAAATGGACGAACAATGTCAGACAGCATTTTGCGCACTTAGGTGAATGTGTGATAGGAGATTAACAGTGCTAAAATATACCAGGTATCTGTAGAGTCTGCTTAGCATTTGACTGTGTGGGAAGTGAAGGTATCCCACTACAGTTGAAGGCAAATAACGTGTTGCAGGGATATGAAGCGTACCCAGTGCAGTTGAATACATCCTGAATACATACTATACTGAATTAACTCTATAAGAATGACTAGAAAATGGCTTTTTTTCTTGCCATTTAGCTTGGTGGATTTTTTTAATTTTTTTTGTTTTGTTTTGTTTTGTTTCATTTGTTTTGTGGTTTTGGGGTTTTTTTGGTCTTTTTTGGGTTTTTTTGGGGGGGTTATTTTTGCTGGTTTTTTGTGTGTGTGTTTTTTTTAGTTTGTGACTTTTTTGGTTTATTTGGGATTTTTGCATGTTTCAGCAAACAAGTAGTGCTTGAATTATTTTTCCCATAAAAATTAGTATTAAATATCATGTCATAGCTTATACAGGAGGCATTTGTTTTCTTTTTAGAATTCCTCCCATGCCATTCCCACAGGCATTTATTGGCATACAGCTAACTGTGTGACTCAGGGCATTACTGTTTTCAACCTTTCTGGTAATGCAGAGAGGATTTCAGTGCCCTGCACATCCTGGGTTATCACTTACTTTATCCCTGTTCTGCTTCTTGGCTGCCAGTTCCACAGGTGAGGCAGGTTGAGCCTTAAAATTAGGCCCTGCCAGCCACAGAACTAGGGCTAATCCTCTCTAATCCCTTCAGTCATCACTGTGCTTACCAAAACAAAGCCCCTAAGGTGAACCCCTGGCTAATTAAATGTCTTTTGTTACCTCCTAGTTATGAGGAAACCAAGCTAAGGTTTCCAGCTGGGATACATGTTCAGGAGATGAGAAGAGATAAGAGAAAGGTGCAGATGCTTAAGCACTTCGGGAATCCAGGATGCTTATTTAAGTGACTCACTAGGAGACTTCACCTTCTCTTTGTTTGCTTTGAGTTTTTTATTTTTTTTAGGCAACTGACAGGAGTGGAAATGGGAGAGCTTTTTAGTGTTGTTATAGTTATCCACTTGTTTGAGTCTGCAGTCTGGTAATCTGATCCTCTTAATTGATTTCCTAATATGTTGTTGAAACATTGCTTCTTACTCCTGTCTTATTTTTATTTAAGAATGTGGCCAACTGATTATTTGTTATGTAGGTAAAGGGATAATTTGGGTAATTTGGATGCTATAGTCATTTCTCTTGAGTTAGCAAAAGGTGCAGGTAGCTAGAAGATTTTCAGAGAATTACTAGGCAAGAGAACGAGGATAAGAGCAGCAGGAATTAAAAGACTGATAATTACAATTATTCCATAATGCAATTATACAATGGGATAATATAATTCAGGTGAAACCACCGAAATGCCTCATTACCCCTCTCAGGTGTGATGAAACATCTGGTTAGAAAGTGTTGATCCAAGGCATGAAAATATTTGAAGTAAGTCTGTATGTAGAGGAGGAGCGAGTGTGAGGTGTAAAGACCCCAAAGGAAGGATTCAAGTCTATTGGGAAGTGTCCTGGTTGTTTAATTAAGCTCCTTTTTGGAATTTAAGTGTAGAGCTTGTTCTTGCTGCCTTCCTCTACTGCAGAAAGAGAAGAGACAGCCTTTGTGGTAAACTAATGGAGGATTAGTGACTGCTGAACTAAGAAAAGTAGAAGGAAGGAAATGCATCCTGACTCAACTGTTTGCTCATCTTGAAAATATAAAAATGCAACTCCTATATGCTGCAGATGGAAGGAGCTTGAGTTCTCATATGTTGACACAGCTGCTTGGGACTATTGTGGCTGCTGCTGGAACTCTTTCACAAATGAAATTATATTTTAATGGTGTTAGCCCTGAAAATTTACCATTTCCTTCAGAAAATTGGAAAAGATTGCCAAATGAACATTTTAGAATCCAAATTCCAGCCGTCTACAGCAAATGGCACAAGTGTTTCTATTTCAGTTTAAAGTTTTGCCTTAACCATCAGTAATGTTCATAACATTAAGCACGCCTCAGTTCCCATTTTAGTAAAAAAGCAAAATACAAGATGCTTGTTCCCTACAGCAAGAAAAATGGGACATGTTAGAAATCTGCTGAGTGCTTGGCATTCCTAAACTTTTTTTTATGAAAAGCGGATGAATACTGCAGTGAATGTCAGTAAGAAGCTTTCATCTAATTAAGTGGTGAGAAATTTGGTGACACTAAATTAGCCTTTAGCTGCATGCCCAAATCTACTGCTCTGGAGAGATTACCTGTACCCTCTCTCTCTACTTGCCTGTGTTTTACCTTGCTCTATGTTTCTTATCTGACCCTCTTGAAGTTTCTTGTATGAGGGTGTTCATGCTTTGAGAGTGTGCTGGCAAACTCCAACCAAACCAATGGTGAACAGTTAAACAAAGTGATGTGAAAATTTTCCGATGTGAAAATTGTTGGTGTTGTCTCCTCTTGGCATGCTGTTCCCGGTACAGCCTGACCAAGTCATTGTGGCCATCCTATTCCTTTCCACTCCTTTGGATACTGATGAAACTGTTGGGCCTTCCCACCTTTATGTATCTACCTTTTTAAAAAGTTATCACGACTTCTTGTGGCTCACCCCCAGCCTCCCCTGCATCCCTGTGGGATGGGCAGGCTAAGTATCTGCCAGCTGCCCATGAGGGCTCACCATGACAGTGAGAGCATGAGGCAGGGCAGGCAAGTGCTTAGATGTCGGGCTTCCTTCAGAAATGCCAAGGAGGAAAAACATGCTATTGCAATGGACTTTGATTTTATGCAGTGGTTTCTCTTCCTTTGCAATGATAGCTGTGAATGGCAGAGGCTGGAGAGCCTTCTTGGATATCTGGCCTCACTGTAGATATTGCTTATTCCCAGCTTCTGTGCTTTTTGTATACAGAAAAGCAGAAAGAAGCACTCTTCAAGAGTTGTAAACCTGGGCTGCATGTGAGAAAGTACTCTCCTGATCTGTGTTCCAGCCCCTCTGCCCTCACCTTCTCAGCCCAGAGGTGAGACAGAGGTGTCTTCTGCTGCGTAGGGACATTGAGTGGCTGGTGTAATTGGGCTGTGAGTGCCTCATAAGCTGCGCAGTGCTGGCAGCTGGTGCCCTGTGGCTGTGTCAGAAGGACAGGACCTGCCCTCAGGCATCTGACTTGACACACAAATATGGGTCTGCCCAAGGTTGTGCGCAGTGGTGGCATTTTGAACCCAAATGTGTGATGGGAATAAGTTAGTTGGTTCAGCAAATTCCTGATGAAGAACAAGCAGACTCGACTGAGGCTTCCTTTTGCCACTTTTGTCTGGCAGATAACTGAGAAATTTCCATACAGCTGTATCAGCTCTTGGCAAACACAGCAGCTGTCACCCTGAAGCGTGCTGGCCAGATGCACTTTGCTGCCTGTTACCCTCTTTATTCTTCTTTCTCCTGCTGTATGAAACACATTAGAATGTTTGAAGCTCCCCAGTAATGAGCATATTGGAATGTTCCCATTCCAGTTTTGGGGTAGTTTGAGCTGCAGAGCCCTACAGTGGCTGGCCTCCTGGTTCTCCTGCACCTTGTGACTCCTATGTGGGAAGATTCCTTAAAGCTTCTTATTGTGAGAGAAAATACTGAATAGCTTGAAGTGGTTTCACTATAGTAAAATGCTTTTATTTCCTTGCTAAAAAAATCTGTATGCGTGTAGCTTCAATACAAACCTCAAAAGGGTAAAAAAACATGTTTATTATCTCTTCAACCTCTCAAATCCTTATACATCTACACTATAGTATTGAACTTGGGTAATTTAAAGTGATATAGATTTTTCTTACTTGGAGGACCTGCGGGTATGAAGACTTATATTTGAAATGTTGTTCAAGCTCCTGTAAACACATGAGTGCAGAAGAAAATTTCTTTCACTGAAAATCAAAAGTAAATTTAATATATGAAATAGACTGGTTTTCTTTATTTTAAAATCAAGTACATATAATTTCTCTCTCTCTTTTTTTTTCTCAGAGATACATCCTGCTGTGAAACCAAATGTAATCAGGTCAACACCAAGCCTTCAAAGTCCAAGTGCAAAACGATTACTTGCACCTTCCAATCACTCTTCATTAAGTATTTTGGGAAAAAGAAACTACAGCCATCATAATGGTCTTGATGGTATGTGAAGGAATATAAAAGAAATACTCTTTAAGTCTCCGAATTGCAAAACTTTCTGTGAACCTGAGATGACATTAAATAAAAGGGGTACAGAGTTAAAAAATGTAAGATATGGATAGCATGTTTATCACATCGATGCAATGAATGGTGGTGCTTATTCATTGATCAAGGATATATTAATGCCCTCTCTTACAAAAACTCCGTTTACCGTTTTTCTTACTAATCTTGATTAAAAAAAAAAAGACAAGAAAAGAATAAAACAAATTTGATGAAGGCAGAGATGCAGTATGTTTTATTTTGATGACTCAGCCATTTCCCTTGGCATCGTGTTCAGTGCTTGACAACCCTTTCAGTGAAGAAATTTTCCCTAATATCCAAACTAAATCTTCCCTGACATAACTTGAGGCCATTTCCTCTTGTCCTGTTGCTTGTTATCTGGAACAAGAGACCGACCTCCATCTTGCTACAACCTGCACATTTCTTCTCCAGAGAAGACTGTAGCAATAAGATCAAGGTAAACATTATTATGATTAAGTCCCTCCTTACGTCCCTGTAAGGGGGCATGCTTCGAAGTCTGTAAAATTTTTTTTCTACTTAGTTCTCTTCAAAGTAAAGAGTGTATAAAACCAGTCATTAGCCACACTGATTAGTTCGTATCAAACCATCAGCTAACTGTGTTAAGGCAATTTGCACAAAATAACATCTAATTTGAAAAATCAGTATTGAGAACTGTAAGTCATTGCTTTAGGAGGTAACTATTTCTGGCTTACCTATTTTCCATGAAAACAACATACCGGAAAGCATATATCCTAAATAACTGAAATCTGTGTTATTTTAGTGCAAAAAAGACTATTTTAGTACTTGAAAATGGTTATTTTGGTTCTTATCCTTACCCATTTCTTTACTTAAAGATGGTGAAGTGTAAATAAAATGCAACGAAAAAGTAACAAACCGGTAGTAATGGTACTCAGCAGCACAGGTCCTCTGTTCCTTTTGACTTAAAAGTTTTTACCTTTAGTATTTACCATTTACCTACTCCTCTGGTTCTTGGTAAATATAAAATATATATTTTTGGTTGTAATTTATCCAACTTCTCTTCAGAACACAGCAAACAATCAGTGACCAGATCAACTTGGGAAATGGTGGTTTCTGTGTAATTTCCCTGACCACAGCGTACTATTTGTGCACTGAAAGGTTTTGCCACCCCCCCGAGTTTTTGTGTTACTCTAAATATACTAAAAAGCTGTTTTGGTTCCAAAATGCTATTGATTGGTTCAGGATTTGTTGCATTGTATCAACTAACAGTATCCAGAAAGCCTGCTATGGAGATGATGACAGATTCTGTCTTTCAGTGCATGCTTTGATGAAATGAACTAACAAAAAGGAGCACAGGAGACTTACATTGTCTCATTTCTCACTATTTTCATAATGCTATTGACATAATAATGTCTGCATGTTCAAGTTTACTTTTTTCCCATCAGTATTAGAAATTTGTTGTAAGAAAGCCATATAGATATGTTTACTTAAGATATACAGTAATTTACAGCATTCAAGTAAATGTTGTTTGGGGTTGTGCAAATATATATTTAGACTAGCATAATTTAAGTCAGTCTTACTGCCTAGGTGAGTAACATATTTTGACAGAATTTGTTATTAAGCAAATTAATAATTATTGGTTTAGAATATAGCAGTGCATTATGGAAATGGCACTTCTTTATGCCTCTATGGAGAATTGGGGGAAGACTGAGAAACATCATTAATATTTAGTTAAATGCTTTTAAGAATAATAAACAAGAATATTATTAGCATTTCTTATAGGAATCTTATGTTGGCTTGAGTTTTGCTTTTAGCCAATGCAGCACAAGATTCTGTGGTGAGGAGTCAGGAATTTCTGGCTACTATTGCTCCATCTTTATCAGGAATGATGAGGGAGCTCATTTATCTCCTCACAAATGGGGGTGTTGTGCCCTGATATCTTGCTATTGAGTGTCAGTCGTGAGAGATGTAGTTGTATGCATGAACCCTTGTGTAAGTCATGGACATAAATGAAATTGCTCTGCTTAAGCACTGTGTATGCATGTGTATGTATGTAGCTAGACAGAACATTTTGTAGGTTTCTGTGTCCCTTATTGTAGGAGGAAGATTTTTGCTGGATGGTATTAAAAAAGTGTTTTTCATTTTGTTTTCAAACAGCATCAAATCCAGTATTCTGTACGATGTAGTGAAAAATTCCATAAAGTGTGGGGGGTTTTTTTGGTTTGTTTTTTTTTTTCTGTTCTGATAAAAACAAGTCAGGGTACTTCGGGAAATTTTTGTATAATAAGCTGATGCTTTTAACTACTCTGAGGTGCAGTATGTCAATTGCTGCTGAAATTAAAGCCAGCATAAGATATTTAAGTGGTTCTCTGCAGTGAAGACAACCTTTTTCAAATGGGAAAATTCCATCTTCAGAAAATCACGATGCTGCAGAATGTTACGTGTATCCAGTTTTATGACTGGAGTTGATTATGGGAAGATTTAGGTGTGACTGTAAAGTGCTTTGCAGATATTTTGAATCTGATCTTTAAATTACAGTGTCTGAAATTATTCTGAGCAATTACTTTCACCCACAAGCTGCTTAACTGTGAGCAGCCGTACGTCCAAGTAGTCAAGTTTCACGTCAGCCTATTGTTTTGGCAGGGTGAGTAATGATAATTTTGCTTATAGTATTTGGAAACATCAAGTAGAGATATTTTACACGAGAATAATCTCTATCATCTGGCACACATTTCCTTACCTTTACATGCATCAGAACCAGAATATCCACAGGATGTCCAAGATATCAACGTCACTAATGAGGTACAGAAATCAACCTGTGCCTGTTGATGCCAATTGCGTGATTTGTGGGCAGAAATAAGAGAACTGACTGTTCATTGCTGAAGAGACTTGAATCAACAGCCCTGATCCTCCTCTCTTCCCTGTCCGGACCTTTATTACTGTATTTCAGGCTGAGATGTCCTGGTGCCTTCAAGAGGATTCTTTCAACAGTCAAATTTCTGTTCCTGCATATACTGAAGTGTGCAGCAGATACGTGAAGTATCTAGGAATGAGGCAACAATTTTGGGATCTGTTTTTCTAGGATCCCACATATATCTGACCCAGAAAGATGAGGTGATTGGCGATTGTCAAAGGGAGAAAGACCTCAAAAAAATGTACCTTCTCTGTTAGATGCTTTTTTGGTCAATCCTTCTGTCTCTGCTTATGACTGATAGTATTGGCTATTCAGGAGATAAGCAAGGAAGAAAGGCTTATTCTTCAATCCTATTTTGCCATGGGGAATTTGAGACTCTCCTTTGACAAACAAATAACTTATCAGCCTAACTGACAAGCAGGGAGACTAGAGCCTTTCTTGCCCCAAATTTTCTTGGAACAGAAAAACCAATTCTAATATGTGCTTCATCGTGTGTTCACGTAAACCTACATGAAAAGACATTACAGGGAAGGAGTTTTCACTGTAGGATGGATTTTTTTTCAGCATTGTGTCGTTTTGTCTCAAAGATGTCTGATTGTTTTTGTCACAATACTACTTTTCAATAGAGGTGGAGATGTTTGGCTGTGGTGACAGGCTATAAGCACAGATGGCATACCAAGAAACATCTAGCACTTTATTACTTTAAGTTTTCTTTTACACATTAATAAACTATATACCAAAATTGTTATAAACCTCATTTAACATACCATCAATTTCCAACTGAAAGAGAAGAAATAAGTAGTGATAAGCAAGATACTTTTGCCATTTTTTCCATGCTGAAACACAAAGTATGATTAAAGATGAATTTTGTATACTCAGTCTTCCCAAAAGTGAGAAACAAAGGTTGTATATTATTCCACAGTCAATTTTCCCTCTGAAGTTTACTTAGGACACCTGCATTCTAGCTTTGGTCCTTGATATAGCCAGAAAATGTTTTGAAATATTTAGCTACAGATCTCTTAGTCAAATGCGTGCACTGATATTAATGGAAATGCAAGCATGGAAAATAGATCTCAGGAAAAGTTGATGTTGTGTTACTCTCATTTATTGGAGATGCAGAGGACTATGAAAAGGGTGTTTGTGACTCTTAGTTATTTCCCCAAATATATTATTATTATGCTTCTATGAAAATGTTAAGAGCCTTGTCCTGCCTTTCTCTACAAAGTCATTAAAACCATCTCTGACCCTCAAGAGATGGACCTAGCAACCTTTTTACTTTTAATTTTTGCAACTTGCAAAGGAGTAGCCAATTTCTGTCTATTTTCACTGTCCAGTTAGAAGCAATAATTTTAAATATTTATTAGAAAACTAAAATGCTCTAAAGCTTGCATTACTGTGGTCAGAATATTCACTTGCTTTTTCTGAGGTACAAATGATGAAACTGAGGGTGATGAACTAGTGGCAACTTACAGAGCCCAAGTACTGTGCCTGGAAAATGATACAGGCCTTAATTAACCCAGGGTGTTACTGTTGACATTGTCAATCATTTATAGAACTAAGCTACTGCATCTCATGTTTGCATGTCTCAAGTAATATTTTTCCCCTTATTTAAATTTTTTGTATTATGAAACAATGAGTTGATGATTCCCCACTTCAGTCTTTGTTCCTCCAACCCCAGTAATGCAAATGGTATTGTGACTTAGCACAGAAAATAATCACCTAGGAGGAACATATTTTTGTCCAAAAAAATAAAAGAAAAATGTCTTTTCCCCCTAGACTTTCTTAAAATTGAGAAAATTATTTATTGTCTTACAATGATAAATGTGTGGTGATCATTTGCCTGCATTGAATTCAGTTCAGTTATCTCCCAAGTATTTGAGATTCTTTGATTACAAATAAAAGGACAGTCTTCCATTCTGAAGTGTCTGAAGACTGCCCCAACTGCAGAATATTTTTCAGTGGGAGAAGATAAGCAGTGAAGTGCTTGGGAGGAGCAAAACCATTTCTGCAAACCCATGTTTCCTTGAATTTCCTTTGGAAAAAACTGTTCCTAAGCATTGGCATAGCACTGTATTGTGGATTTTTTAAATATATAGAGAGATTGGGGTTTTTTTTGCCAAAGTCGAAATATAATTTCCATTCAACTGAAATGCTCAGCTTTACTGTATCTTGAGAAATGGGAGTTATTTCCCAGGGTGCAAGTACACTAGGAATTGCATAAGGTATTATTGTTATTTTATTTTTTTTTACATTGATTTCCTTTCTTTCAAAAATGTGTCTTTTGTTGTGTAAGGCTTCTTTGCCTAGAGCTGATGCACAAAAAAAAAAAAAAAAAGGCACAAAACTAGAATCACATTCAGGCTTTAATGCACTAGTTTGAGTGTGCCATAGATCATTTCCTTTTTGTTGTACGAAGGAAATGAATGCTTATGAAAAGATTAGAGTGTTGTATTCCTGAATTCACCAGTGCAACATGTGCTTCTGATAACACTGATGACAGCAGGGATTAGAAAGAGCAAGGTGTGTGGGATGGCAGATGGAGGAAAGGGCACTTCATGGTGAACTGCCCCATTTCTGCTGTTGAATCGGTGTTTCCTTTTTAAATATACAGGTAAAGTGTAGACATGAAACTGCAGTAACACTGGCTTCTCTAATTGGCAGAATAAATCAGCCTTTACAACAGCAAGTGGCAACAACACTATAATTAAGTTAGCATTTAAAACACAATGCAGATAGCCAGAACTTCATTCCTGGAATCACTACTTTCCCCTAGTATTATTTTAAAGAATTACAGTTGCAGAAAGAGAATCCTGTTTGTTGGGTAACAGGATTAGCAGCATATTACCTCATGAATTACATGTTCTGGATTCAAGATCTGGAGTTCATACTCAAAGAGCTTCTGCACATGATTACTGTCAAGTAGCTTGATTATTTTTTGTAAGCCGTGATTGCAGAGCAATAGTTCTTAACAATTTTAGTACATAATGCAATAGGGGAGGCACCTTCAGAAAGTGCTTAGGCAGTGGAACTGGAAAGTTCCTGTGTCTGGGGAAAAGGCTTTGTGGTAATTTTGTATGTTTTTTCTTTTATTCATCTGTATATTGTTTCTCCAGTGTTTAAAATTTCTCTCTTGGCAGAATAAGGGTCTTTCTCAAACTCAATATTATTATAACGTATATATATATGTATTTATTTTTAATAATGCTTTTGAAGTAAAAATACCACTTAATCCATTGCTACAAACTGGTAGGGAAAAAATATTTGTGTTTGTTTACTTAAAACATTCATAACCCAAATGGAGAAGGAATAACGAATCAGTCTTCCTTCCTCAGCTTATTTTCCAAGGTGATCCATCCTGGATGAAAAGAACCTTTAAAGTCTTATGCACCATGACAAGCTGAGATGTTACTAGGATTAAACAGCTCTGCTATTGCCAGTCTGCCTTTATTTTCCATGTGTAAAATTACATTATCTTCAAGCATATTTATTCTGGAAGGTTTAGAAATAGGACACCTTTTACCAATTAGTATATTTGATGACCCCATTAATATAAAAGAGAAAGAAATTATCAGAAAACTAAGTTTTCTATCAGCAGAAATAAAGAACAGCACATATACAAATAACACATGAACAGCTGGAAAAGGACTGGAGTGACATTAAGGATGTGGGTTCTGTCCTGGCTTGAAGAACTGTTAAGGGAATAAAAAATAACACATTACTGGGGAATACTATGTACACTTGAAATAATTCTGTAGCTGACACTATCCTTTAGCAGTGCACTTTTTCTGATTTAGCCTTAAATGGTCTCACAGTGGGAAATTTTATGGTCTCATAGTGCCTGTAAACAGGGAGAAACACTTGATTGATCAGAGTGGTTGGTAAAGCACGTTTTAATGTGAAGAAATTTCTTCTACAACTTACTCATTTCTATTTGAGTTCAAATAAATGTGTTGTAGAAAGAGCACAGAAGCATCCTAAGGAGTTTCAGCTGTTGGTGCATCAGTTTCTCCACCATAATACACTTACAAACATCTTGTCAGCACTGAAGTTGCATTTACTGTAAACCACTCACATCACATCACCAAAAGCTTTTCTTAGTGATGATGATGTCTGACCATTTCTGTTTAAAGTGGAGCAATCCGCTTCACTGGCAATAAGGTGAGAATCATTCTGTATCCTGGAGTTCCCTTTCTACTGAAGTAGTGCAAGTACAGATCACTACTTTGCACAAAATCATTTGCTGTAAGAACTCATTTATAAACCAGGTGTCCACTGGTGCCAGTTTCACTGAAATTCAAACCCGATTATTTAAATTCCCTAAGGCATTCTGAAACTTGGCAGGTAAAACTGAAAATCCAAAGTTTTGTTTTCTGTTCTGTTGGACACCAAGATATTTGTGGTTTTTAAATAAGCTCTGATGCCCTTAAGCTTCATTGGTGTTTGCATTGGGGTGCAGACTTTTTGTAAAGGTTTCAAATGCTGCGTGACTGCCTTTTTAAGCAAGGGCTTTCTTTCTTAGTTGCCTTAATTAAAAGTTTTCCACAGAACTGGCTGGTGTGTGTTCATGCATAATGTTTTGCAGAACCCTGCCAAGTCAGGGTGTAATTATTTTCTGGAAGAAATCAGTATCTCCTCAATTCTAAAATCTGAATGTTTGTGTATCAGAGTATATAGGAGTTTAATTTGAGTAACAATGGCACCTTAATTAGTAGTCTCTGCTAGACCCTAGAATCTTTTTACTATGTCTACTTATTAAATAGTTCTTTCCCTACCTTTTGATTTATGGATATACTCAGGTCTTTGATGTTTGGCAACTTAGATGATATTTCAGTATCTACAGCAAGAAAAATATAAGCAAAAAACAGAATGATTTTTATTTTATGATATAACACAGGGATATTTACAAATAGAACAGATCTTTCTTCACTCCTGGGTTTTATTAATAGGTTATCAGTATGGTAATATCCTGAAGTTAACAGCGGCTGGCATTGAATTATCAGTGTCCGTTAGGTTTTCTTCAAATATACACTGTTTAACAGCTTTCAGGTACATTCAGCTGTTCCTCAGTTCATTTTAGGAAGATACTCTCACTCAGTTGTCTGTGGAACTGAGAGGGTATCTGAGTATTTTGGGAGAATCATGGCTAAGCATAGTTTTTATAGATTTGGCATAGAAAGCTATGCCAAAAGTATGGCACCTCTGGGTAAGAGGGAAGGTTTTATTATTTGTATCTGAATATAAAAAGTGTGAATCTTTGTTTGTTCACTGTGATCATTTTGGGGGTGACTGAAAGTGCTGTCTAATGTATTTCTTCTATATTTCAAGAGAGAAGCAGCCTCTTTTTGTTTAACCTGATAATTCTGCCTAAGCTGAGGATTCCTTGGGAAATGCAGTTGTGCTTTTGGAGATAGATTGGTTGGGGTCTTTTTCTGGGTATTTAGGCTTATAAATGGAAGGAGTCTTAAGGGTTTTTCAGGTGGTTATAGCTCCATGAATGCAGTCTCTGGTTTTTCTCAGGAGCAGTCAGGCCCTGAAATATTATTTTACCGGTGTGTCAAAAAATAAGTAAAGTTGTCATAACAAAAATAACTTTATTGTGAAGATAAAAACTTAACAGATTATAGAGTTCTTCACTCTACTGAGATCTTCTCTTACTTTATAAGAATGCCAAATATGTTCAGGTATCAGGAAACAATAGACTTGGTTTTTGTACCAGTTTTAAAATTGTCTGGAAGACTGGTGACCTAAATGTATTTTTACATACAATAATTTTTTGTGTGAAAAAAGAGAGGAACAGAGGAATTCACAACTAAAATATTGCTGGCTTTAGGTAGGTATTCACATTACAGCACCTTTATCAATGTAATATTAGTGATATCTTTTTTTAAATTGATTGAGGAGGAAGACTTGTACAAATGTAAACATAAACTAGATACAGAAATTTCTGATGAATATTGGAGTTTCTAAATAGTTTGAGACTATTAAATTGGGCTTATCTTTGTTTCTATCAGTGATTGAATGATATCTTCAGACTGGTTAAGATGACTCCTCAAAACAAAAGAGAAATATCAGTTTGAGAGTTTAATTACCATTTTTTTTTCCAGAAAAAGATGTGCAGCTGTTCTTTCTCATGTTCTTTTAATCTCTTTAATACTATTTTTAACAATAACAAAATCCCTGGAGAATTCTTTGTCTAAGTGATGCCAGTTGGAACCCCTCTAAGACTGCCAATTTGAAACCAAGGCAAGAATAACAAACCCATTGTAATTATTGTATATTTATCTCACTTGCAGGACTGAGACTTTGCTGATTCAATTCATGCAGAATTGTGTACATTTTATGCAGAACTGAACATAATGTTGATAACTATCTTATCCTTAAGAACTCTGTCTGCTAGAGCCAATAAGATGTCTTACCCAAATTTTTGAGTGAGTCTGTGAGACTGCTAGTAGCATCATCTTGCATCTTATAGATCAGCAGTGAATTTTCTTGCAGGTTTTTAAACTGTTTATGAGGATGTTTCGTTGCTGAAGTTGCACTGCTTTGAAAAAGAACAATGTCTGTAATATGTAAACTGTAGTATTTTAAAGCCAAAGAGAGATTTCTGTTCTTGGGGAAAGAAAAAAGCAGAAGTAATTTGAGTTAAACAACAGGGTAAAATCTGTTACTTATTTGTCTAGTAGTGATTCCTCTGCAATTTATATAAATATAACCGTGAGTTTGCTTGACTGACTCTAGATTTATCATATAGGAGAGAATAGTTAGCATGTTTGGATGTTACATCTCTCAGTATACTTGTTAGTTTCAAACTGAGCATCCGTCTCAGAATTCTCATAAAAATGGTTGTCTAGTTTTATAAAACCTTTTCAAATGGGAACAGTAATGGAATTATGTTGATACTGTCTGTATTTCTTTCTGCGGAGCTAATCCTCCATGTTAAATGATGCCATATGTTAAAAGCAAAATGAAAAAAAATGCTTCTTGAAACATGAATTATGAATTAGTTCCATTTTTATATTTTCTTGCAGAAGAGGATAATTAAGCAAAGAGAATGAGTGCAGTTAACAGCATATTATAGTATGCCATATATATTCAGGACCAATGATGATTCTCATGCTCATTTCATGACAAATCTTTCCAGTCTCTTCATTTTTGATGCTTTCATTGTTGTAGCTGAACAGTAGCATCTTAGCCCTCAGGGTGAGCATGAGAAAAAGGGCTTTTATGGATAAAGACAATACTCTAATATGCTGTGGTTCTTTTGTTTTCCAGAATCATCCAGCCATACAACAAGAACAATAATGGTAAGTATAGAGGAGATTAGAGGTATTGATCTGTCTATAGTTGTGATTTTTTCTTTCAAAATGAAGTGGATGTAGTAGTGTCCCAAGACTTTGGCATGTTTTTGTTTAAAGTCCAATATCACTATAGAGATAAAATGAGTCTGTCTTTATTTCACAAGAAATCTTGGGGAAAAAAAGGAGAGTTTGAATAGCTTTAGAGGTACCACTGCTGACAGCTTGAGTAGGTAAAAAATCCAGTTACAATTCTGTAATTTTTGATCATGTCAAATTAATGGTGATAAAATCTCTTGCATTCTGTGTGTATCACATGTGTCAGAGCACATCTAAAGTTCAAAACAATAGGTGAGTAATTTCTTGCATCACAGTCCTGGGAGGCCAGTTTCTGACTTTACCTTGACTTTAATAGTTCAGGTTCCAGAAATAGAGAAATGTTTAAGCAGACAGACACACCTTCAGAAATGAGATTAGAAAGTTTTATGTATAAAAATGTTGTGCACTTAGTGTCTATCTTGGGTTTTTATAGGATGAGAAATGTTATCAGTCTCTTTCTGTTTCAAACTCCTAAATAAAAGTTAGGTAAGGACTGGACAAAAATTCACATAAAGAAAACCTTTCTCTGGGAATGATTGATGCCTGTCTTGTGGGTGTTTGGGGAGAGGGCTATCTGGTTTTGGAAAAAGACCAGTTTTTGAGAAAAATTTTGAAATTTTAAAATAAACCCCAACAAGACATGATGTGAGCTTGTTTGTTTTCATTCCTACAGTTTTTAGGGCATCACCTCAAGTTTATTTACCTCTTCTGTATGTACAACATTTGTGGGACATGTAAATTCCCACACGGATTATTTGATTCTACAGGGGACAAAGGGTTAATATAGTTAATTGCCTTTATCATCAATAGTTATTAATAATCCAGTACAAATGGATTATAAATAGGTAATGACTAGAGATCACAACATTTCAAAGTAGTAGAGATGTCTGAAAACAGTGATGTTTCTGTTTTTTACTGGATATGTTGTAGTCCTTGTTTGTTGTGAATTTGTTTTAAATAGACCCATTTCAAAATAACATGCTTAGTTATTCAAGTGTATTCCTCTGCTATAAAATTTTGGAAGGGGTTGAAAAATATTTCAAGCTTTTTTCAATTCTTCATTGGTGTTGGGAAAAGAGTAGGACATTAATGCTGAAGCTGGTGAAGCCTTTACTCTTCATTCCTCACACCAAAACATGTCCAAACTTTTAAAGAGATTAGCAAAATGTTTCTAAATAGCTTGAGTTCTCGAGGTTCCTGTGTTGTGAACCTCTCCAGACCTCTCTGCTGACAACTCAGACCACTCAGACTAATGTTCTGCAGTCAGTGTGCAGTAATTTTCCATTGCACTTAAATAAATAAATAAATGTACAAATAAAAATAAATATTCTGTGTAGTGTAGCCATATATCCACTCTTCTTTGCAATTAAAGCAAATTTAATTGAATGAGTAAAGGAAAATTTCTTACTGCCCAATGAGTAGGTAGAAATTATGAATAAAGATGAAAATATGCTATTCCTTGCATTTAGAAACAGTATGAGATTATATATTTGATATGAATGTCCTCCTATTTTTTGTTTTAGTTTCTTTTTCGTAAAAATTAAAAAAGAGAAAATTTTTTTAAGCATCCGTATCTTTGTAGCTGTCTTTGGAATGATGTCCAAACTTTGTTGGATTTGTAGCTGCCACTACATCACATATCAGGTGTATAGTGATTCTATCCAGCCAATTCCTTGGTTGCCCTGACACAGAAAAGCCTTATGCCTATTGCACCTTGTATTGAAAAACCTGGATTTACAGTTAAGCAACTGATTGAATTAGTAACTCTGTGCTGCTGCTTCCGGAAGATTTGACAGGGAGAGAGACATTGTTATGTAGCTTCTTCATGAAAGGATCTATTGCCTTCCTTGAACATTGGAGATGTCTCAGTTGCCCACTGTGGAATGAATCTGTATGCAGATGGGAAATCCGTGCCCCTGCCAGGTGAGTTTTGATGAGCAGCATTTGCAAGCAGCAGAAAAATATTTTAGCAGGGGACAGATGAAGCTGTATAACAGTCTTAAACTCCTCCTTGTTGAGAAATCTTGAAAAGATTTCCTTTGATCTCTGAGGATGCTTTCAATCTGCAGCATGGAGACCCTCTATTTGGCAGATGAAACTCTTCCCGGAGATAATCCTGTGCTGACTCAAATATTTGTGTTCTTTTCTGGATGTAATTTTCCTGAATCAGACCTCCCTTTGTCTTGCGAAGGTTTTCTTTCAAACGCGCTCAAAGCTAGTTTTTTCTCATGATATCTTTTGAGCATGGGACAGTTTTGTCCTGGAGGTACAAGAGATCTCAGTGAACATACCCAGATTGAGATGAAGAACCTGGGAGAAGGGAGTCACCCTGCAGGGTAGAAAGTTTGTCCAACATGCAGCTCGCAAGCTCTGGGTAAAGCTCCTGCTGCTGTGGTGCTGCTCTGTGATGTGCCTCGGTGTGTGGACCCTTAATACCAGTGGCTGTGTTGCAAACTCACAGCACAGCTTATTAGTGATGTACGTGGTGTTTGCAGTCAAAATCAAACCACCAGCGGCTGATTGCACACGGTGGAGTTACAATGAAATTACTGAAGCTTTCTGCATGCAGGGTTTTGAATGAGTAGGGCTTCTGTGGTAGGACAGGTGATATTCCTGAGGCTTTCATAATCTTTCTAGCGTAACTGTGTTCTAGAGGGAGAAAATTTGAAATCATCATTATAATAATAAAAAAAAGCATTTAATGAGTACTTTGTATGAAAGTTCATTTTGATCTTGGTGTTGATATTAGTATGACAGTGGCCTTGAATGTTTATTTTTATACACACTGGTGAATGTACTTTTTGAGAGGAACTAATTAACTGATTGCCTGGTCAAGAACTTCAATTGTTTTGATTAACTTGAAATTAAAGATTATGTGCTCCCTAACACCAACTGGAGAACAACAATCTTATTTTCTTTTATCCTTACATGAAATGTAATTAATTTTTTCAAAGCTTGAAAGGGCCAGGGGAGAAAGGAAATAAAAGAGAAAATTTTAACCAATTTACTGCAACAGAAATGAGATTATATTGTAACTCTTGCATAATTTTCTCTAATGCTCTCCCTTGCCTGGAATGAGTATTAGGGGCTAATAAAAGCAGAAAAACCAGAAGTTCAGAACTAGTAACAACATCTGTCTCTGCCAGGGCAAAAAGTATTATGAAAAACCATATCCTTTTTCCATCAGGCTTCACTGTTCTTCAGAGTTTATGCCATAGAAAATACAGTTTTTATACCTTGTACATTTCCTGAATGTTTTTTGACTGCATGTCTTGTCTTTAGTAAAGAAAACATTCGGTGGCATATTAGGAAGGAGCCTGAGAAAAGATATGAACTTAAACCCATTGATAACTTGAACCCATTTCTGACTGGAGAAGCACAACAAACAAAAATACCATCTGAGCCCTTGAATGTTCCTCTGTAATATATATCATTAGCAATTGTCAGATATAAGTATTTAGTGGGAAATCTTATGTCTGGCAGCATTTTCCATGCATGAATTCTTACTCTTTTTTTTGAGCACTACCCACTTTGTACACTAAGAGATCAACGTGAATTTCCAATTTCATCCCACCTATGTATTTTATCCTGAATTTATTCTAAATAACATCATAATTACTTCTAGTAGCATGCTCTTTAGTTCTTCATTCCCACCAAAATCAATGCAAAAAAAATGTGACAACCAAACTGCATTTTAGACCCTGAATGAAAAAAAACAGAAAAAAAAAGGTAAATATTTATAGGGACTACAAAGATAGATTTATAACCCTATGTGCAAGAACAACTAATTTCACCATAACCCTTGTTTGTTTCTAAGAAGAAGGAAAATAGCTTAGCTCTAAGAAAGATTTATATGTGACTCACTCAAATTCAATGTCTTGTTTCTCCTCTTCTTGTTTGGTTTTATTGCATCAGATTAAAGGAATCACAAAGGAAATGGCTCTTGCTGTAGCATAATGAACTTGCAGTACATAATGAACTTGTGGTAGCATAATGAGCACTGGAATTTTTTGTTGAATACATGAAATTTCTCCTACTGAAGGGAGCAAATGATGTGGATCGCAGTGCGGTGAAATTTGTGTCATAATGTGAATATAATGCATTGCATATGAGTGTAAGAATTGTTCAGAAGAAATAAGGCCCTTGTTTTTCTTTTTTTTGGCTGTTATGTTTTTATGACATGATTTCAGGGATCAGTTTTGTGTCCTGTTCTGCTGGTCTTTGTGGGTGCAACCAGTCCCTTCCTTACTCAGTGGCTGTGCTAGTGGTTCCCTAGTTAGAGGGTACTCCCATGAATGTGCAGCACTGTGTGAATTGTAGGAATATTGCAAAAATACTATCAGTGATGTGGAATACTGGTAGTAATTCACTAAGAAAATAGTACTTCTTCCTAAGAGAACATGATGTTGAATATAAGCAAGATAAAGTACACAAATTTTCACCTTTGTATAATGTCTTCTATCATATATGTTTTAATCAAAGTTAATTATTCCTGTTGGTAGTCAATTATGTGGTAAACACGATTCAGATTTCCAAGATTAATATATTTGTCATGCTGTATTCATGGTATATTCATCCAAAACATTAGCTCTCCTCATGTATCATAAAGCAGATTCTCTTGTTAGATCTGAGTACTTGCTCTTGTTGCACAATTACTCCAGGTAAAGGTTTAAGAGAAAATTAATGCATTTTTATTGTTATCTGTTATAAAATGAATGCAGATGTATTGCAGTAGCTCTATTAGGTAGCAACTGGTGATTAAACTTAAAAACCATGGCAGTGGCATGGTGGTATAAAACTCTAATTTTCTGCTTCTGTTTAGATTAGCAGCAGGTCCAAAGCACTTGTCTTATTTAGTGACTTTTATTTAAAAAGAAAGGCAGAGTAAGGATCTGTGAAGTGAGAAGTATGGATTTTTTGAAATTAGTTCAATGCCATACTTGGATGACAAAGTCTCGTATCTCATTGCTTGGGATGCTAGTTTTTTGCTCTGAAAATATTAATTCTCTCCTAAAATCAACGGGTTTCTGTTTCTGAACTGCTCAGTTCATAGTATTGATTCATACCATTGATTCAATATCTCTTTGTATAAAATGGCATTAGAGTTAGTTAATTTACTTTATAAAGACCTTTAAAACCTGTGGATAAAATACGTTGATGTTTGTTGTTTGTTATCTGAAACTAAGGTACTGGTTGGGGAAGATGAGGTTGTTTTTGAGATGTGTGTAGGCTGCCCTTTACTGCAGAATTATTTAATAGAATTATGCTTATTCTCAAGCAAATACCTTTCCCTTTTATTATGATTTCAGCATGCTGCTCCCCATATCCATATGACCAATGGTAAGGCCTTGCAAGCCAGTGCAAGTGCCATTAAGACAAGTACCATTCCAGTGATCAAGAGACAGAGGCAAAATTGGCTTGATGCTTCAGAAGATGGTTTCTTTATAGCTACAGAAGAGACCAGGTAAGAAAAATGAAATCTTAGCAGGGCATGAGGCTTCACAGCATATGTGTTACTGATCCACTATTTGAATAACAGTTTTTGACATTATTCTTTGAGGTTGTGTTACAGCAAAGAGCAGTGTTATGTCAAAGCTTATGCCAAACTTAGCATCTTCTATTTACTAATATTATCAGTATTTCGTTAATAAGACTTAGAGCTACTTCTCTGTGGCAAAGATTAGAACCTTTTAATTATCATTAATTGTCGTTCATATACAGTGAGGTTTAAGACACTTCCGATTGTTCAGTAAAATATAAATGCATCCGCAGTGTAGGTTATACTCTAAAATTTTCAGAACTTGAAAAATAGCACACAGGGGAGAAATATACAGCCAATAGCATCTTTTCCAGACTAGAAATTGATTTCCTTTAAAAACAACTATGATGATAATCTTCTTCAGCTTTTCATTTACAGATTAATTGGTAAAATTTAATGAGCTTTTGCTTTTCCCGGTAGAGCTTGATATCACAGAAGAATCACTAGTTTTCTGGAGGTTCCTCTTTATTTTTCTTTCCCTGTTAAGATCTGGCCATTCCCTAATTTAATTCAGACTAAGATAAGAAGTTATAGTCTGTTTTTGTAAGCTGTGCTTGCTGGGCCTGTTATTTAAAAACCTTTAATATCTTGCTTAAGCAAGGGGATTATTGCAGTGAGTAACATCAGACTGCTTCTCACTTTTGTGATTATTTCACAAGCCTAGAAAAGCTGATAGTTGAAGAAAAATGTAAATAATAAAAGAGGGAAGAGAAAGAACATATGCAGATATAGAGCTAACGAAGGAAAACATACACATTTAATCCCATTAATGATAGATTCATCTAGGAAAGTTAACATACTAGCACATGACAATTTGATGGTTATTTCAAGATCAATTAAATATGTCACTTCATTTTGCTCTAGTATGAGGAATGCAACAATTCAGAGAGAGTGGTAGGAGGCTGATGAACTCTTAGGCTTCTGATTCCAGCCCAGATTGATGGCATTCACTATTTTGAGAGTTGTTTGATGCAAAGAGCTTAGTAGTATCAGACTAATCCCTAGTGATTATATCCTGAGACTGGTAACCTTTTCAAGTTTTAGAATTTTCAATTTAATTTTTTCCCAATTATTATAGAGAAGTACCTGTGAAAGGGTGAGATGAGTCTTACAGTGACAGCGACTCCCCAGTGATCTTGGAGGCAGCCCAAACAACTTACCTAGACTAGATATTTAAATTCAAGGTGGTCAAGGTATGGTGAGATGAGGCCTGCCTTTGCAAATCCCTCAACCATGATAGCTCTGCTTGTTCTCATCCCAGGAAATCCCCCTCCCTGGCTGTAGATACCATATCTAGGCCAGGGAGCAAGGCAGAACTAGCACTGTGTAAACAAGGGACTTAGTCCTCAGGGCTCTGCATCTGTGGCTCTTCTCCAAATAATGAAAAGCTTAAAGAGTAACATTGGAAGTCTCCTGGTATGGGGAACATAGGACAGTTAAATCTCACTGATACTCCTCAAACAAGGAGTTTCCTGAACTTGTACTGCTGCATCACTCTGGCAGGTGCTGTTGCAACACAGGAAGGAATGCTCAGGGACTGGCATGGGTTGAACCCTGCCAGTACAGCTGTTTCTGGTCCGATAGGAGCTGACCTCATAGTTTCATGCCAGTACATATGATGCCACCTTCCTGCTGTGAAAACAACACACCAAGTGTTAGTGCCTCTCTCACATAAATCTTCAATGCTATAACTAATTGGAGACAGCAACTTCTTATCCTTTGGAACTCAGTTTCACATGAGATCTGTTCCTTCTCTCTCACAGGGTTTTTCCTTTTTTTTTTTTTTTCTTTTCCTGTCCCCATCCTGTCCCCCTTGATTCCTTCCCTATCTCAGGTGTGTTTTCTTCTTTCTAAGTTTTTCCTTTGGTTCCTTTCACCTTTACTCCAAGATTATTTAAAAGAGACGATGAAGCTTGTTCTTGTCTGAGCTCAAGGTTGTCTCCAGCCTTTAAAGCTCCAAGTGGAAAGCACTGCCTGGTTCAGCTGCTAGGAATGTACTAATGTCCAAGATGACAATTGAATGCTCTGCTCTTTGGAGGAAGGTGGAGGAATACACTAGTCCCTGACAGCCAACCTGTCCTCTAATAGATCACTTAGCTCAGCACCTCCATGATGGGTTGAATGCAATATAATTGCAATGGGAAGAGATGTCTAGAAGGAGATGTTTGAAAAAGCAGCACACAATTTACCCGGTCCTGACATAGAAAGAAAAAAAAGTAAAAAATAAAAATCTGTTGCCAGGTTGCAGCCATTAGGTTCTGAACACTCAGCTCAGACATAATCACTCCATGTAAGGTAACAACTCATTCTTTAGGACACTTGTTTCGTGCCCAGTCTGTTTTATCATATGAATTTGTTCATTAAAAATACATATAAGAGAGACATGTGTTAATTATAGCAAGAGGAAAAAATATTTTTTATTATAATTGAAGCCTGCAAAAGGGAAAATAATTTTTAGTTTGCAACAGACTGTTGATATTATCTGAGGAAAAAAAGAATAATATTATTGCTCCTAAACTAAATGAGGTACCAGTCTATTTCAAGTTAATCAAACCAAAGATGCACACGATCATTCTAAACATTATTATTCATCAATAGATTAGATAAATATATGTATTTATGACTAAAGATCCATTTTAGAAGATATTTTTAAAGAAATTATCATCCTTTTCCTCTCTGAATTTAAGCAGCAGTCTTATTTCTATAAAGTTAACTCTTGTGTATCTAATTGCTCACAGATTCAAGATATTTGTAGCAATGGGATGAGTAGGGAGCTAAATATTCAGAGCAGTGAAAATACTTATGTAAACTTTCCAAGGTAACCCTTGGAATTACCCTACAATTTTAGGGCAGTGCCCTTCACTCTGCACTTAGTCCACAGTTCAACAGTGCCTGCAGGTATACTTAAAATTTAGTATGAACATATGTATCATTGAAATACAAAGAGTGGAGTTTACATCTGAAGTTTAACATATTTTTAGGTGCTAATCTGGCCTTCAGAGTAGAACAGGAATGTATTTTATATAAGTTGTAATGTGCATCCTCATACATTTCACCTTTTTTTTTTTTAAAGTTTTAGCTGTTTGAATGCAGTTTCCTCCCCTTTTGTTTTTCAGTATCTGCACATCTGGGAAAAAATGGCAGCATAATTCTCATTTGTATTTCCCTCTTTCTCAGCCCAGTTGCCTCTGCAAAGCCAGGCACTGTGCACATTAGCACAGTGCCTAGCCCCAGTTATTACAGTCCAGGGCTAGTCTGGGGAACAGACAGAGTTTTTCCATCTGCCTACGTGTTAGTGGCATGAAGGAATCATCCTTATGAATTTTTCTATATGTATGTGCTGATCTCCTTCCTGAATACCCATCACCATGCTCAGTGAATTTTGCCAATAAAATATAGAGGTCCCCAGTTTTCCTATTTCATCTCTAGTGACAAGCTGTACTCTCCATTCAAAAACCTTCCTGATGACTTTGTGCATCCAGCTCACATGGGATTTCCACGCCTCTGTTCAGTCGCAGGCTCACAGCAGGGATTAATCTAGGCAGAAAACTAAGGTGGCAGCTCTAGAACTCTTACCTTTTGACATTACATCATAATTTTATGTTGATCTTTGCTGGATGTAACATTTTTGTGTTTTTTTTTCTTTATTTGTACTATTTTTGAATGAAAAAGGAATTCTCATTTCGTACTGTGAAATAACTTGCTCAAGATCTTAATCCAAAGTATAAATCTGTTTACAAAATTAATTGAAAAATCAGTCTTTAAAGAGCCTCATGTTTATCACTGCTCACCAAGACAATCTCCTTATTTCATTTTAGTATACTTAAACATTAGTTGCTAGGATTGTCCTAGCACTAAGTGCATGCTTTAGGATTAACCAAAAGTCTCATAACTATAAAAGAATTTTATTCAGGACATTCTACTAAATGGGTGACTAGCTGTGATGTGGATTCTATTGTAGGCCTGGCTAGAGGTTAATGCAGGAAATTACCATATTCTGTGGAGTTAAATTCTTTATGCAGAATCACTGTTCTGGGAGCCAAATAATAATTGAAAAAAATGAACAGTTCATATTATGGTCTTCATAAGTTTAATGAAAATGTAATATATCGGCTTAATATCGCTTGCATTATATAAGACATAACCATAATCTATGAGTAAAATTAATAATATAACTGTTGAACTGTTGGCTGTCAAGGTGAATGTATCTATGGATTAAAACTTTTCCTACCAATTCTAGGCATGCAGTGTGCATACAGTCCCTATATGCATGCTCTGTCCGTAACAGAGCGCATGTGCATGCTAATGATCATACTTGTGTAGGGACAGCTGAAACACTGGTTGGTAAATGAATTATTTTTTTTTTTCAGCATTTGCATTATAAGAAATGTGTGGAAATGTTTGGCTGAATGCATTACAGCAGCAGATTCTATATGCTTTCCCTTCATGGGCCAAAAAGCATATTTGCATATAGATCTGCAGTTGAATGACTCGATGCTTGTTTCCTTTCAGTGCTGAAGCAGTTAGAAATCTTCTCACGGTAAGTGCAACTCCATTGGGAATGAGTTAACTGCAACTGCTAAAATTAGAACATGATCTTTAGCTGTTACCAGCAGACATGGCTTTCTTTCTTGCTGATAAAATGATTTGAGAGGCATCCCTGTGGCAGCATTATATAGGCAATTTTCATATTCCTCACTTCATGTTCTGTCTCCAAAAGGAAAAGCTTCCCTTGATTTGTTGAGATACTACATAAGGATATCACAATTGCTGTGATAATTACCTGATACCACTCATTTTTATTTATGCATGTCTCATAGCACACACAAAGAAGCTTAAAAAACAAAGTTGCATGTTCAGAAAGAAGAGAATGTGAGGCTGATGACCAGCTTCTGCAAAATGTTGTCTTGCCATGCTGTCAGTGGTCTGGTTCTCTTACAGAAGTGGGGGACAGCCATGCTAGTGCTCACAGCCCTCCATGCTCCTGCTCATACTGCCATCACTCTCTGCAGTGTAGCTTTATCAGTGTAGACCCTAACCTGTACCTTTAAAAGCAAACTGAAAACAACTTCAGTGAGCCCAAGGCAAAATTAAGAGTTGTGAATGATCAATGATCTTCCCCTTCTCCCTCTCATGTGTGTTTTAAATAAGGTCATGCACAGTGTTTGAGTTACCACTTGTAGCACATTGCTTGGAGAAAAGGGAAAACTGGAGGAGTAAGTCTTCAGTGCCTGGGGTCTGATACACTGCAGGAGTGCAGGTCTATATCCAAGTCAGAGTGCCAGTGCTAACTGCTCTTCTCCTTCTTCCTCTTCACATGTGCAATTTCTATCACAGAAATGTCCATGGGTACGTTTACTCTTTCTTTTCCAGTTGTCCCCAGATGTGCAAAAAAAATTGTGCATCAAAAAAAGTATTTTTAATATACACACAGGGCTGACCTCTGCTTTTCATAAAGATGAGGTGCTTTGATTTGAATTGGGATTCTGGTTTTTAACTACACCATATTTGGATCCAGGGCATAGTGCATTTTCGTTTCTTACCTGCATGGCATTGTGGCCATTAGACCCCAGTCCTGTGACTGCCTGCAAGAAGATGCCTGGCTGCACTCTTGGAGCATCAGCTGCAAGCTTGAGAATGTGATGCACCAGCTCTCTAACAAAAACAAAAAAAAAAACAAACAAACAAACAAAAAAAAATCAGCCTCCAGGGATTTAATTTTCTGGTTCCTTTACTTCTCTTGTGTTATATAGTTGTCATACATCTTGAAAAGCAGGGATTACAGAACATATCCTTTAGAATTTTGTCTAATTCCTGCTGATAGGATTGCAAATATCTTATTGATTGGCCACAGCTGAGCATAGGTGAACTGACAACTATCTCCAGTCACTGTGACAATACTGCGTATGGGGAATTTGGAGAGGAACCGTCCTTGCTACCATTCAGATGTCCTACTTGGCTAGTTCCTGTTCAAAGTTGTTATATACTCATGAGAGAGAATAATAGTTTCTGGGAACTGTTATTTTGACCTTATTTAGGTCAAATATTCATGACTATTCATGAATGCTGCACACTGTTCACAACTTATAAATCATACTTTTCTGAGCCCTAGCTGAGGTACTGTGATACAGAATCACAAGTGGCAGGGTAGACTCTAGATCATAATCTCTTGCCATTTCTCATTGAGCAGTTTTCATGGGTATTGCAGACATTTTCTTTCAATATTTACCTACATGAGTTTTTCCTCTTGGGCCTTTTACAGTACCTGCTAAATCAAAGTAACGCTATTGTGATAATGAAAATGTTTGTTTTTAAAAGCAGGA
Organism: Pseudopipra pipra; assembly: GCF_036250125.1. Classification (NCBI taxonomy): domain Eukaryota; kingdom Metazoa; phylum Chordata; class Aves; order Passeriformes; family Pipridae; genus Pseudopipra; species Pseudopipra pipra. The sequence continues at coordinate 25,091,315 of NC_087551.1, forward strand.
TCATTCCATGGAACTAAAATCAACTCATCTGAAGAATGTGAATATTTTTTTAACTTAAGGAATCATAGCTATTTACAGGGAAAACATGTATATAAAAAAAAATCTCAGAGCTCATTATAAGATGTGCCATTAGACGGAACTGGTAGGTTTGAAGAGCATATAGTGTTATGAGTTTTGCTTTATCTGTCTTCAGAACAAATAAAATACAATCATTCTGTTTTGGAGCTATGTATTAATCCTCTCACAGTTTAAAATGGAGTTTCAGTTACATTGTAGTAAGCTACTTGTCATATTTAAAACTACAAGGTAGAGGAAGGATTTTGCCATGGTTGAAGTGCTTGCCTATGACTTGGGAAAACATGACTCCATTTCCTGCTCCCTCACAGACTTCCCAGGAGACCTCAAGCGGGTTTTTTAAGTCTGTAAATCCAAACATTTGTATACCTAACTCCTCATATCAAAATTAAGAAGGTGCCTCAATACTTTGAAGATCTGAAGGCAATTACCAGTGTACTTTTAGTTCTTTGCCTGAAGAATCAGACACAGTGTTCTTCAGTCTTTCACAGGGCTGTTGTACATGGAGCAGGTCAGAAGCCTTATAGGGGATCTTCTTTCAGAGAAAACTCTTTATTTTTACTGGTAATAAAGTCTCACTGAAATGCCACCCACAATAGTCCAGAAACTGTTGACTAAAACTGGATGATTTGTTAGTTTCAGAGCTGTCTCTGCTGATTAGCAGGTGAAAATTAATTAGCGCACAGCTTCGGTGATGACTGCAGGGAGGCTGAGGCTGGGAACAGATGGTTGTAAATGACCTAGTTACTTCTGCCTGAAAAGTCACACTGTTGGCTCTTGTAAAACGATCTTGTCTGATGCTACCCTGTTGTGAGCAGAAATTCAAATATGCTGCCTCTCTAGGGTGGCTTAGATACCAAAGTATACTTTGCAATTGCATGTGAGGTAGGAGCTTGAATGTAGTTAATTCACATGACTCAGCTAAAAAGCAATGGCACATTTAGAGGTGTTACTCAAGCACTTGCAATCTTCTCCACTGCCTTTGACAAAAGTCCTTTCACATTCAGATGGTAACTGCCAGAAAATTTTATATTTGGGAAGGGAAATATAGTTTCTGAAATGAGCCAAATTTTATTGTCTTGGGAAACTTGTGAGGGAAAAAAACCCAAATGAAATACAGGGTTGATAATAAGTGCATTAAGAATTGTCTGAACCACAGATGTTGGCAGAGAAGCTCCTGTATAGGCACTTGACTTTTCCATAAACCTTTGTTAGACCTTCCAGACCCAATTCAGCAAAGCTCTTAAATCCATTACTGACTCCTACTGAGCAACGTCCATCAACTTGAGTACATCACACAGTCCGTAGTACATCTTATAAATCAGATGTTAAATTGTGATGCCATGCAATTTTTTTAACCTTTTTTTTTTTTTTTTTTTTTTTTTGTTCTTGACAAATTTTGAGTTTCCTGTGGTATGGTTGGCCATTTTCAAAGGTTTTCCTCCAGAAGCTGTCTTTTGTGTTTGCACAAAGGATTTGATGTAGCTGAACCCAATCCTCTTTACCGGATGTTTTAACTGAAAGTCTTAGGGCTTAGCTTTTTGTTAGCTTGCTGCTTAGCTTTTCCCTAAATCCACATCCCCATGGGAATGTGTCATCTTGTAATATTTGACTGTCTTCTATTGCGAGAGTTAAAACCAATTTGGTTTTGAACAAGAAGAAATTTTTCTATAAAGAATCATCTTTGTATGGGAAGCCAATTTCTCTTTCAAAGCCTTGGGAAACATACAAAATAACAATAAAAAATGCGAACTTGTCTGACCAATGTAGCCATCTGCATCTTTAAGTATCAAAGAAAATATAAAACCAAGATTAATTATACATTTGTTACCTGTAGCGAGGCTAGAGTAACACTAGTTTAGGGCTAGTCAGTCTGTTCTCACCATTTCTATGCCTGTAACCACAGAGGTTTATCAATCGTATTAAATCTTAGCTATTGAGGATTGTAATCCTCAAAGACTGCACAATATCAGTCCTCAGGGATATTTTTTGCTATTTACAATTTCTGTGCAATATAAGCAATACTAGTAGAAGCTGGACACAAGGTTAAGAGTTACTTCACTGAAAGGCAGAGAAATATACACCAATAATGTGCATAGAGACAGAGAAACTAGGTGAGTCCTGTGGTGAACACATGGTTGATAAAGTTAAATAGCAGAAAAGATGATAAAATGGTGACATATGTACTATGGTGAATATGTTAAAAAATACTGTGTCAGTGATCCTCACAGTCTTAAAATTCACACAGAACTGCCCACTAAATTTAATTTATAAATTGTCTCCTATTGGAGTCTTAATTTCAAATTACAGATAGAGGATTTAATTCTGAGCTAGTCCATTTTTCAGTGTATGTATTCAATCATTTATTCTTAACATTTTCCCTGATAGTTTGTTTGGTGTTTTTGTTTTTTTGTTTTTTTTTTTTTTTTTTTAAACTCATGACCCTCTGGCATAAATGTAAGTAAGGCTGTGGAAAAACAAGTATCAGTTTGTCTCTTTTTGTGAAAAAGTTTGCATAAGTAACTACATGGGCATTTTAAATATAAAATACCGAAGAGAACATAATGACTGTGACTGTGAAAATCAATCACAAAGACAGCTAACTGCTCTTGTCAAACATCTAAGGAGACCTGACTGGTTGTTTTCATAACTTATGCTATGGATAGAAGCTAAAACAGATACCTGACAAAATACAATAGAAGTGTTATTCTAGTGGAGAAAGCACAGATCCAAACTTTAAAATTCCTCCATTGCTTGATGTGAGACACCAGACAAGTAATTTAACCTCTGGGTTGCTCCACCTTTTTGTCATTTAGCTTGAATAATATTGGTGCATACCTACTCTTTAGGATGCTGTGCAGTTTTTAATTAAGCAGTCCAGCAGGCAGTGTGAGATACTGACATGAAAAGTGCTGACCATAACAGTGCAGAGCAGGATGAGTGCCAGAAAATGAACTCAAATAGACCTTCAGTAGCATGAATATTAAAAAAAAAAAAAAATAAAAAAAAATCCAGTCTTTGACATGAAAATGACCTTAGAAATTAACATCTAATTGTTCTGTGGCAAAGCTTTCCTCTGTCAATGCCACAGTACAAATTTCCAATGGGTATCCTGCATTGGAGCTTCTGTGCACAGAGAAGTACTGATTATGCAAGAGGTTGATGGTGTGGAGCAGGGCCCCAGGAGATGGTCTTGTGAGGGAACTTTTGCTCTCCAACTGGTTCTGGTAAGACTGAATAATTTTTATTTTTCGGCTCTTGCTTAAGAGCAAGTAACCAGGATGCCAAGAAGCTCCTCCAAATATACTCTATTGGCACATATGTTATTCCAGGAAAAGTAAATGCATAATTGATAAAAAGAAAGCATAATGTTAATCTTTATTAGCCTTAGATAATATTATAAGCTGTAATGCTGTAAATACAGTGTTCAGGCCAAAAACCTCAGATGAAACCTACCCTGAAGTAATCAAAAAGGTAAGGAAAAATAGAAAGAAAAATACTAATAAAAATGCAAAAGTAAAGTATCTCTTTTTTCCTGTATGGAGCATATTATAGAAAGCTTTCTCTTATCTTGGACTTAAATAAGCCTATTTAGTAACAGAGTATTTTTGAAAATTTTCAATCCAGTATTTAATGTTGCCAGGGAAATGGCACTAAATGCTTGTAGCCCAAGCCAGAAACAGAAGATATGTTCTGAATTTTTTTTGTCATCTTAGAGTCTGGGATAAGGCTGAAATTGTGAATTAATATGCAAGGTATTTGGGGAGTAGTTGAAAGCAACATTGCATTCCACTCTGCATAGCCAGCTCTGATGAACCTTCTCTCTAATTTCTTACCTGTCTCAGGAAAAATTATATGCTGCCATGTGGGTAATTTTTTCATCTCATAGCAGGTGATGTTTAATCAATATACAGAATGGCCATCCTTCTGCAGAATAAATAGATGGTTTTGAAAATTCCTATTGGTAGAGTATAAAGTTATGTATTGTAGGAATTCAAACATACCCTGCTGATGTGGTTAGGAAGAATAAAGGAGTTGCTTTGAGATCTGCTGGCGTTTTTGCCTGTGAGCTGTATAAGGCTTTCTGGCTCCTTGGATCCCAGAGTGCCTGTGTATTGACAATTCTTCAGTGATCTTGTGTGTTCGTTCAACAGGGAACAGAGATTAAGCAACTCTTTATTGAATAGAGCACACTTCCTGCCTTGCAGCCTTTGCAGTGTAAGGTAACTAAGGAGAGGCTAATGAATTTCAGATAAGGTGCAGAGCAGCTGTCTTGTAGCTCAGGTTACAAGTCTGTTGAAGCCTGAGCCATTGTTTGGTTTTAAGGAGTGTGAATAATTTACTTTTTTACCCATTCTGTCGAGCTACCTTTGCTTGGACTTGGTGGTTCTACTCCACTCTACAAAGTTGGACACTGTGATGAAATGCCATGAATCCAAATACAGGTTTTCCTCCCTTCCTCGAGGGAAGGACTGTCTGAGGAATATGGTTCTGTGCATGGCTCTGCCATCACCACTGCTATGTGGTGAGTGATGTGAGGTACTTTCCCTGCTGAGCTCACAAAGCTCCACCCAACACACAAAGGCAAGTCCATGCTGAGCTCTGTGGTGTCCATCATTTACCAACTAGATCAAGGGTTTGGGTTTTTTTAGCTGTTCCTACCACAAATGATCTGGTATGGCCTCCATGCTTCTGGCTTCTCTGATAAGTCAGTCCTGTCCCGAAACTGGTGTCTCAGCAGTAGGTAACCTTAGTCTCTTGGTGGAAAGTACTGAGCTCACAGATGAACTGGGAGGATAATTTTGCTGATGGTTAAGATTTAGGTTTAATCTTCATGTGATGACTGGTGTGTGACAGCATATCTTTATAATATTTCTTAGGGGTTAGAAGTTTTCCTTGATTCCAGCATTCAACTGAAAAATGAATAGTGATGCTGAGAATAAGACTTTTCTTTAATACTTCCCTCCTAGCATCCTAAAGCACTTTAAACTATTAATGAAATGTCCTATTTTCAGAGGAAATGGAAGCATGTAAAAATCTATCGAATGAGGTGATTATTCCAAAAACCATGAGAGTTGTTTGCAGTAAAACTGGATAGAAATCATTTCTATAGTGGATAAGGTTCCTGTTGTTCCAGGCACTCTAAAAATGCACACAAAGAGATGGCTTCTGCTCTGAGGAGATTTTGATCTGAGTAGATTTTAAATCAGCAGTAGGTTGAAAGAGACAGAGAGGTGGCTTGTGCCATACAATAGGCCAGGCATGACACAGTCAGAGAACTCTGTGCTTTAAACATTTGACCTGAATTTTTCCTCCCAATAAAGAAAATGCTTAAGCCCCATTATTTATGGCTTTCTATATATACATAGTAGCTATAATCTGTTGCTCTGAAACACAAAACATCAGAGAAAACCTCAAAGTGGTGAGATACTTGAAAAAATTCTATATTAAGCTGCTTAGGAAGACCTGACACCATGATTTGTAACTGGTGTGTCTAAAAATTATTGTTCATAGAGAACAGTCTTGCTCCATAAATACTGAAAACAAATTTGAAGATAAACACCAACAAAGGAAAAAATTTCCTTGCTAGCAGGAGAAAAATAAGATAAATTCTTAAAACACTTAGATGATGTTGGCATGTCTACAGCAGGACCTCTTTAATCTTATAAAGGTTGTATCACTCTATCTGCCATCTGTATGAGTTTTATAATGCAACTACGTGGCTCATGGCAACAGCTTTCTGGTAGCCCCATGTTGATTAAAACTTTGAATTTGTTTTTGTGAATTAACATTTCCCAAGGACCTTATTTTTAAAAGGTGTGTTAATGTCAATCCACTTCTGCCTTCCAAATGTATTTTTTCCTGGTTTCTGTCATTTTGGGGCTAGATAAAATTTTAATGGAATATGGGAAAGCTTTACCCTGAAAGTGCTGAGGAAAAAAAAAGTCTAAACCAGCTAGCCAAATAGTTAATTAAAATACTTCTAATTTCCACACAGGTAGAAATGTAGGAAGTGCTGTGAGTCAGTCTTTGTAACCTGTCAGGCTTCTAAGGATCTGCGCCTACAGCTTTATCCCTGTTAAATTCTCTTTGAGCAGACAGCACTGGACACATTTGGGCCTTTCGCTTCTTTTTAAAAGTCTGTGGAAATTAATAAAAAGCTTACCAGCTTCCTAAGATAGTGTCCCCTTCTGTAATTTAATCCACTGAATAGTTATAATGTACCTCTGGATACAAGAAGCCCTGAGAAATAATTTCACCTAAAACCCCTGAGGAATGATGGTTATTTTTTAAATAGTTGTTTTTGCCTACTGGCCTTGAGCTTGCACTGAAAATTTACATTGCACAAAATTTACATTGCCTCGGAGCAGCAGCAACTTCCCCTTTTTTCTTTTTTTTTTTTCTTAGTTTAGTTTTTCTCTCTGAACAGCTCAATGGTGTTAGACTGATTGCAAGTTTCACATAAAATTTGTGCCAGAACACAAAATTTTGCCTTCTAGCATTGGCAGTATTTCATGCATCCAGCACATTTAAGTTGCTGTTTACAGTTGGCAAGTCTTAGCAGAATACTTTACCCCAATTGAGAGATTAGGTGGAATTTCAACTATGATTGTCCAGGGAATCGGTTTTCTTACTCCTGCTGCCGACCTGTGCATTTTCCTTGTGCTACCAGCAACAATTAGGTAACAATACATTTCTACAGCCCTAGTTCTTATATAGAAAAATGTTGCTCAAACAGCATCAGTCTAGGAAAGACTCAGGCAAAAATATCAAACTAATTTAAAGAGAGTGTGAAAAATAATACTATGTCCAGGTTTGTGTTAGGTCATTAATGTATTTTTGGTGGAAACGGAGAATCAAAAGCTCTTCTGGATGTTGGTATTTAAGAAGAGTTATGGACATCACAAAAGTGCATATGTATTGGGGACAATTCCTCTTCATAGGAAAATGTTTGTTTCTTTCAAAACAAGGTTTGTCACCTGCTAAAATGTCAGTGAGCCTATACATGCAATTCATGTCTCTCACAGTAAAAACTTCTGCCATAAATTGTATTTATTGTATTACTTCTTAAGTACTGTTGGTATAGCTGATAATACCAAAGTTGGTCTAGTCATCACAACTGTGAGTCTAATGCAGAGGAGGCAAGACAGATGCACAACAGTTTGTATATAGTGTTAGAAAGATATGCTTGATATCAACAAAGCTAAAGCAAGTAATGCCTTTATCTCCTACTTCAAAAGGCTTGAAAAACATATCCTTGACTAACATTAATTGTAGGTCACCTCTCTTTATTCTATGCAGGTTTAAAAATTGATATGGTTTTAGTGTGGGGCATAATTAGAGAAGGGAACTTTGTGTCAGCTTTTACAAATGTGAAATTTTGTTACCAGCTATCCTATTCCTGAGAAATCTGGACATAACAGATTATATGGGATTGTATTTAACTTCACCAGATGGTTAGTTACATGAAATGCACTTGGATCCTGAGAAAGGGTTGATTAGTTGAAATGATTCACCTGATTAAATTTAAGCGTGGCATAAATGCTCTATACAGCCTATTACTTCTACCCAGTAGGTTTCAGTCTGTGTATGAAACTTGCAAAGAGATGATAGATCTTCATCAAAGCCTTTATTAAGACTTAGGTACATTTCCATATTTCCCTAAGGAGGTGCCAAGGGTCTTGCATACCTTTCTCTGCAGTTACTAATTGAAGTATCATGCAGACATAAAGAATGTTTCTTATTCCTACATTAGCAGCAGTACATCACATTTGACATAAAAATGAGCACAGTGGCTTTATATATTGATCACCTTTTAAGAGTTTATTTCATTCTCAGACCTTTGGTCTCGGGAGGGCTCGAAGTACAATGCAGAGGCTTTAAAATACTTTCAAATTTGCATTTCAAGTCTGTAGTGCATCATGCTTCAAACACTAGTACAAAAGTCAAAAGAAAAAAAAGCAGGGGAAATGGCAATTACTCTTTCATAACAACTGCAAAGGATGTTACCCACGATACTGATATTAAAGCAATTTACTTGCCATCACCAAATAAAAGCTTTATGTAATGAAAACATATGGCTGGTATTGAGTGAAAAAGGGGCAGGAAATTGAACATTAAAGGTGACTCTGCCTTTAGTTCAGTGTATCCTTGCAGGAGGGAGAAGTGCTCTGAGTGAAAGGTTGACAACAACTTTATCTTTGAATTTCCTGCCTTTCATCAGCTACTATTACAACCTGCATGTTTAAGTGTTAAAAAAACTCTGAAAAATTATAAAACCTGATGAGTGCCTCTCAAAAATCTTTACTGTATTTAGATGCTAAATTTGCAGTGTAAAGAGTCCATTGCCTCCATCTTCATTTTTTTTTTTTTTTTTGCAGTAAAAAGAACAGTTTTGGCTTTTAGCGAAATGGTTGTTTAACTATAACATTTAATGAAGTCAGTGGAAATTTCCATTTATCCAATTTTATTTCTGAAAGACTGTATCCCAGACAGCTAATTCCTGGAAGCATTTTCACAATCCTGTTTAAATAAAAGTGCTGGATTGTCTTTGCAGAGTGCATACCAGATTAGTTCTTCTGAAAGTCTACATAGAGCTACTTTCATTTATACTTAGTGAGGAGTTGACTCTGTTTGTGGTGTGCTTGATGTAATGATGTGATGACTTTCTTATTCTGCCTTTCTCCGTGCTGGTTTTGAACCAGTATTTAATGAGGATGACTATATGTTTTATTTTACTGTACTGTCCTTACAAAATAATCACAAATTGTAATCTCAAATACTTTAGTGTCCTTACATTTCGTATCTGCTGCAAATTGCTTTCATAAGTAGGAACTTCTTGGCAGTTTATAAAGTTGCCTTATTAAAAATTCAGAAGGGCAGACAATTATGAGATATTTTTGTAAACCATGGGCTTCTCAAATGATTAATAGCCACATTTGTTCTGTAAATAAATATGAAGTTTTCCAAACAAATATATCAGAAGGGATCCAGTTCTGTAAGCTTTTGCTGAAATCATCCCTATTTATAATCAGTATGGATAATAACTATTGTCTGTTCACATGAATTTCTAAAACCCAGTTGTCTCATTATTTTAAAAATACATTTCAGGTTACATTTCTATGATTTTACTGTTCTAGCAGGTATGTGATATTTTGTCAATCAGCTTAGTATCTTCTTAGGCCTAGTTTAAGATGCCCATGTAAAGTAAGTACTTAAAGAATAAGGTTTTTTTCTTCGTGGGGTTGTGTGAAAAGCCTAAACTTAACTTTCTAGTGATTTCTTTCCTTTTCTTCTGTTGTGATTATTGCTGAATGATGCTAAATTGTAATTTGTTATTCCGAGCCATGAAGACATCCTTCCTTCAGGTATTTAAAAGGAATACATCTCTGAACCTTTAAAATATATTAACCAAAGCAGATGTGTTTTTCAGGCTTCCTTTAACCTCTATTACCAGAGTATATTCTCCTGCTTTGTGCCTTTTTTTTTCTTTACATTCTCTTCTGTGGCCCAGTTACTTGACTGGAAGCTTATATCCCTGAGTAACACTCAACCTGTAACTAAATATGTGTTTGAATTTAATATACAAATTGTTATTTTAGAATTCAATGTAATTTATTTGGAGCTGATCCTGTATTTTTAATGTCACGTGCCGCTATTTTTCAGTTTGAGAGGTAACAGCCCATTTAGATGAAAGGGAAAAATCCTTCTTGAGTTGCCATCTCAGAACCTTGATGTAGGTGGGCACCTCATCACCCTGTAGTTTGTAGGTCACACTGTCAAGTCAGAAAGCTTGAATTAGAAAACCTGGTCTCATTTAGTGTTAGAGGCTCCAGTTTGCTTTAATTCATTTCCAGAAGCTCAAAATCCCTGTAATTTATAAAACTACCTAAATGAAAGCTGGGTTTCTTGACTTGAGTGTATTCAGAAAATAGGTAGTTTTCCAGTAGCATCTAATATTCAGGGCTCTGCCAATGAAGATAGTTCTTAGCATACTTCATGTGTGCTATTTCTGCGTTTTCTGATACTCTACCCTGGATACACTCAGCATTGTGGTTATTGATTTATAATGGTAGAGAAACAGAGCAGTCTCTCTAGAGAGACGTAGCAAGACTTTATGCTTCTTGAATGTATAAGATTACAATACAAACAACATGGCCACTTGTAGTTAATATGTTTGATTTTTCATCTGAAAGTCTAAAATGAAAGTTAATTTACTGCACTTGAATGGCACTAGTTAGAAAGCCCAGAGATCCAGTTTATGTGTTATCTGCAGAACTGATACAGTGCAAATAACAATAATTGCTCCCACTCCACCACTTTTTCAGAGGTACCACATTCACTTGGGTGCTAACAAGGTTCCTTCTTCTGTGTTTCTTCATTCCCACATTAATAAACATGTGTGAGGATTCACCATTTGAGCATTCTGGCCCAAGATTTCATGTAATTAAATACTAATGTCCAAATATTGTCTAACACCAACCCACTTTTCACTGAGTCATTATCAGAAAACTGTGAATCATCAATTGATGGACAGGGCTCACTCTTGTTGACTGCAAGTGTTTTCCAATGAACTAACCTTCCTGCTCTGGTAAGAGTATTTGTTATGTTTGTTATTGGCTCATGAGCAGTCTTCTGTTAAAGACTGAGATTTATCTCTTCTGTTGTCTCTCTCTTCTTTCCCTCCTTTTCTCCTTCCCTCCTTACAGAAAAATCCGTAAGAAGTTCACCAGATCACAGCTGAAAAGAGCTTCCAGAACACCTTGTTCTTCAATCATTGCAAAGACAAAATCTCTCATGAACAATAGGCAGGCACGAACAGAGCCAGGAACCATCATGCACTGAAGATATAACAGCATCAGCACCGTAATAATGTCAAAATCATGTTTAATTGTGAATGCAGATACAACAGTACTTCACACATCTTTGAGACAGAAACACTATATGGACATATTGTGGCTGGGTTGTGTGTTCTGGGCAGGATCCAACAGCAGCCCTTGTTTTCCCCCACCTCTGCAAGGGCTACTTCTGGTTCGCTGTGCAGGCCTATCCTGGATTCCCTCTATTCCCAATCATCAGTGTTAGCTGATGAGGGAGGAACTGTTTGCACTGACCACACTGAAGGAGTATGGATGCAGAGTCCACCCACCACATTTGTCCATGCCTCCTAGTGGCTCAATACAAAAATATGCAGCTTTCAAAACTATTGCAGTGTCTTTAAAATGGGATTTAGCCTTGAGGGGTTGCATTTTCAAAAACAACTACAAACTTCGTTGATATTTTTCAGTATTGGTTGAAGTCACTTTGGGTTTGATTTTCTGAACTGCTGAACATCCAGACCCTGAAACAAGGACAAGGTGTTGTTTAGCAGTTCTGAAACTTTGATTGAATTAGGAAGTGCCCATAACTAGTGGCCAATTTTAAAATGTAGGCCATATTAGCTTTGATTAAAATCCTGGAAAGTATTATGTGTGGCTGTGAACATCCAGCTGGACTAGTTGCATGCGTAAGAGCTAGTCCTATCATCTATATATTTGCAAGCATCCACTTATTTCTTTGGGTATTTTTTGCATTTCTTGAAGTCTATTCTGAATAGTGAAAACCAGCAGAACACCATTCCCAGAAAACATGAAGAAATAAACTATTTCCTATTAGAAATGTCTCTCCACAAAATAATTTCTACATCTTGATATGTCTGGATAAAAAGATGTCTTGCAGAATGCTTTGAAATTCATAAATGTAAGGCTACAGGTGGATACTTACCATGGAGAGATGATGTGCCTTTTGAAACTGCTTGTAGGAAACTGTCAGTCTCCCAGAAAGTGGGAATGGCAACAGAGGCAGGTCTTTTTTCTACTCAGGTACTTACAGGTGAACAATCTCTGTCCTACTTTGAAATCCAGAGAAAACCAGCGTGTAGCACTGCTGTGTAATGTGTCAATTATCTGAGGCAAGTTGTCCTTCAATAGGTTTGGATTCTGTACGGCTTTTTACAATGTGGTCAGACACTGAATGCGTCATAGTAAACTGAGATGAGCTTCAAAACTTTTTTTCCTCCCTCTTTACTACTTAGCTCTAGCGGTGTAGTAATAATTGTGAGGTTTTCATCCAGTTGTGGAGGTGCACTCAGCTTTGGGGTTAGAAAGACAAAAATGTAAGTGATGTGTCATACCCTCTGGGTGATGCCCCCAAAATTATTTCCCCCATGCATTTTATGGTTTCAGTCTGACAGAGCATCTGTGACCTCAGCCTATAGCTAGCTGTATTCTCCGTGTAGGATTTTGAGCTCTTGAGACAGAGACCCAGATGCTTCTTCAGAGATGAAAGCACCCTGACCTCTTGAGGGGTCTTGCTGATGGTTTTCTGGAGTGATGGATCCAGGTCTTGTCCACTGTCCTTCACCAGCAAGAAAAGGGTGATGGAGAGATTCATGGCATGAAGTGCTTGCTCCTAGTGCCCTGAACACCTTAGTGAATGTCACTGATTTGGACACAGTTGGAGAAGACCTGTGATTCATCTGCTTACAGAACTTTCCAGTAGCCACTGAAGTGTACAGCCCTAGGAGTATCTTCTAGGCACAGGATCTGCTTCTTCCTCTCAACAGGAGGGCTCTTCATCAGATAGTTGAGCAGAGACAACCTACTCTTATTATTAAGGATTGCCTTTATTAACTGCAACATGTGGAAACACCTCCTGTATAATACCTTCCTCACCCATTAAAATAAAGAAAACATGATTACTCAGCAATCTGTTTGACTGAAAGTATGAAAAACATTAACAGAACAAGCTCCCTCAGACATCAGTGAAATCACACACAGTAGACTCATTTTCGAAGTGTCATTAGCTGTAAGGTTGTAGATTTTTTTATCCTGCCTTATTAAGCTTGTACTCAAATTATTTCTTTAGTCAGTGTGCTCCAATGTCTAGACAGTATTTTGTAAAATCTCTGTGTGTTTCTGCTTTTGACAATAGTATTAGTATCCGTAATAGTCTGATGTGAAGTCTTTTTTTCTTCTTTCCCTCTGAGGAAAGATATATTGGTAACACAGCTCCCTGTTATGCAGCCAGCTGCCTGGTACCGTTATCTTTTGCATCAAACAGCCAAGGTAAGGAAGTATCCTTTGCTGCTCCAAGCTGAGATGCTTCATCTGGATACACTGGAAGTAATTTCACCTCTGCCTAGCAAAGTCATTTCACAGGTGGCAATAACCAACCCTTGGGGTAGGTAAGGTATGGAGAAGACTAATTGCTGGAATAACCTCTGCTGTCTTTAAACTGTTCTGCATGCAGCTGCACAGAGACTTTGTCTCCTCTAAACTGCACAGAGTGCACAGAGAAACTGCACGCCATGTATTGCACCTTTGCCTTTACCTGCTCTCTCTCCATCTTACCTTTCCTGCAAGATGTTCTTCAGAGACGGATACAGGATTTACCTGTGAATTTCAACTGAGAGTGTTGATGGAAAATCTGCTGAAGACATGTTCCTGCTGCATTTGTGCATAATGATTTAAATTTTTGTAGAAATTGTGACACTTCTTACTACAATATCATGCAATTCCATGCTTTCTGTTGAGTTAAAAGATTCTTCACGGACTGTGAGCAAAGATGACACATTCCTGTGTAAACTGTAACAGTGTATCCACAACAAATCAGAGCTCTGTACTTTTTTTAATCAAGCTTCCCAAGTTAGTTATTTTAAAACCAGCTAACATATCTCAGTCATCAGTAATGACATTGAGTATAAACATAAACCTTGTAAGCAAGGACAAGAGGTTTGGTACTTACTGTGGGTATGAGCAAGAGAATCTAGGCAGCATCAGAGCTGCATTTACTGTATGATTTATTTTCCCGTTAGCTGAGTAAGAAATCTGTCTGAAAATTTGCCTTTCCATTTACAAATATGGGGCTAGAAAACCATGCAAAATGCACAGTCTTTTTGTGTTCAGAGGCCTCATATAGAAAGTAAGAAGATTGTTTTAACATCTAAAATGTCTATGTTGCCATTTTCATCTATATAGCTACTCTGCTGTCTTGAAATATTGTGTATACTGTTTTCAGATTATTTTTAAAGGCCCCTACTTAGAGATGGAAATTTTGATTCTGTAGGATGGAAAAGGGAGGTTTTGAAATACTCAAGATTGTTTGAAATGTGTTTGTGATATGAAAACAACATCTTTTAAAACAGTGTTTTGATTAAGGGCAAATATAGCCTTTGTTTCTGCAGTCCAAACTTTGCAGCATGTTATGAAAAACTTGGAACTGGAACTGAAATGAAGAACAAACAAGCAGTAGAAATGGTGAAATGGAGCCTGCACTTACAGAATGTGCACTTTTTTAGTAATCTAAAGTGAAATTTTTTTTTAATAAATATAATTTCAACAGAGATACTTTCCTAATTATGAAGGCTTAAAACATGGAATGGCTGCACAGTAATTTCCAATATAATCACAGCATAACATGCCACAGCCTTTGCAGAGAACAATTATAGTCCTTCAGAAATACTATATTGCATAGTACGATTTACTGGACACAGTGTCTTTATATATGTGTACTGCTATGGTAATGGAATTGTTAGAATCCTTTGGAAATGTCAGCAAAATAATATGCATTTTTCATTTTCTTTTGAAGGTCCTTTATAAAACCTGTGTCTTCATAAGCCAGAGGGGGTGTCAAGAGATCTGAGTTTATATAACTGCACAGTGGAATTTTTTTGAGTAAGTCAGGACTTTTTTATTCAAATGTTGCATGTTGAGGGAGGAAACCTAATTTTGGAATACATGGGGTTTTGGATAAGAGTTTTGAGGTTGTACTATATAGTGATCAACAAATTTGAAGAATATGCTCCTGTTACTCATAAAGATTTAACAGTTGGTATTGAAATACAGTATTGATTAAATAAAAACAAGAAGCATTAAAGAGTTGTCTTTTTAAAATTATGTTGTTTAGACTAAATATTAATTTCTCAATGGAATGGTAAAACTGGGAAGCTCCATGTTGGGTGTTTGAGGATGTGTGGAGCACCTTAGAATGAAACAGTACTATTTGATTTGCATTAAAGTGTCTTTGTGTACAAACTCTGTGACTCTTGGCCCTTTTTGCAGGAAACTAAATTTCTAGATTGATACTGTCATCCCGTTTTACAGTAGGCTATTGAATAGTCAAGAGACTGAAAACTGATGAACTGCATGAGAGTTAAAAACACTAGTAGATAAAATGGGGATGAGGAAAGAAGACTCAAAAGTTGGGGGAAGAGAAACATGAGGTATTGGTCCTTGCATTGGAACACTAGAAGACTTCTCAGGATTGAGCTGAAATCTAGGCAAAAGGACTCACAGTCCACAAAAAAATACTAGAAGCTACAGTGCCTTGCAGTCTCCAGTGCATTGGCCCATCTAAACTTTGCAGATCTGTATTAGTGTCAGAAACTTTGCATGTTGTTCATTTGGTAACACCTGGAGCTGGTGACTTCTATGTAAATATGAAACATTATCTGAATCCTCTTCTTTACTAACATCTAAGGTAATGTCCACAAATTAATCAGATGTTTTTTCCAGGGAAGGAGAATCATATAAAGGGCTTCTGAACAGAAGTAATGCCTGCTGCTTCACAGGTTTGTTTGAGGCAATTGTTTCCATCTCCTAATTCCCCAGTCAGTCTTGGGGAATGTAGGATGCTTGGTCCACACTCTTACTATTGTTACCAAATGTTTGCATTAGAATGGATTATCTTTTTCTTTGTTTTCTCCCCTCCCCTAAAGAGACCTGTGCACATTCCAAGTAGCAAAACTCATTTCCATTTAATTGGCAAGATGAGTTATATTTACTAGTCCTTTGAGTTATGTTTACTAGTCCTTCTGGGCAAGTTGCATTCATAGCAAGGAGGAGATGATCTCTAGAAACAGTCCTTTGGTTGCAGAAATGAGGAACTGGGAATCTCTTTAACAAGGCTTAACCAGGCTTACAAGGAATCTCAGTCAAAAAGGAGGAGGTCCAAGGTACTCCTCGCTTTCAAAATATGATTTTAAAGCCTTTCCCTTGTCTAGGTGAAATAGGTACTTAATGGTTCATTTTAGTCTCTCAATTTTTTAGTTCACTGTAAAGGTATTGATCACATACAAAGCCTCAGCAATGAAAGGATATAAAGTGTTTTTCTCTCCCTTGCACTAACAGTCAGAAAAAAAGAAAAAGATTAAAAAAACCAAATTAAAAGATTAAAAAAACCCCAATCAACCAACCAACCAATCAACCAAAAAAAGACAAACAAACAAAGCCCTCCCCCACACACACCAAACAGCAAAACATGGCTGTGCTGTCTACTGGAAAGCAGAAATTATTAGAGAGGGCATTTTACTAAGAGATGAGTTTTATTTTGGTCCTGGTATATGCAGAACTTTCATAAAAGCTTGCAAATACAGAAAGCATTTTCTGTGAGACCTGTCTGACACCATGACACTTTTTCATGAAGCCAGAGGCACTATGGCTATTTTATAAAACAGGAAAATAGAAAATACCTGAGTGTTGCCAATTTAGCTTAACATAAAAGTCCTCCATGTGCTTTAAGGCCCTGTTATATTACAGCCACTTATTACCACTGTGGCAAGACCAAAGGTTCTTCAAATATACATTATTTGTGTACACATTGAAGGGTGTTCCTTATAAGCTAAGCAGAGGGATCTTTATAGAAATTAAAACTCTTTATTACTCATTTAAATGATGATAAAACCTAGGTGTCAGGCCAAAGAACTGTCTGAAGTCGTATTTAAGATGCACACTGTTATGCAATAAGGCCATTTGTTTTTATTTTAAATGGTTTAATAGAGTTTTATAAGGAAGGAAACCACCTGCAGAAATAATCTTATTCTGTACTGCTTTGGGCAACAGAATGGGAGGAAAAGGATTAGAGCCACATTTTGATGCTGATTCTCTTCCTACAAGTTATTGATTCATGGCTGCAGAATTTCCTCTCCAAAGCTAAGCCCCAGTAAGTCTGGAGGAGCATGACAACTCCTACGTTTATTTGTAGGGATTTTTTTTCCCCTTCTTGCTAGCTATGTTATTACTTCAGAGATGTGCTTCTCAGTAATCTGAATCAATAGTTTCATTAATGTGAATGAGGCAGTTCATATCACCTCTGGGTTAAAAGTGGCTCTTTCCCTAGTTTCTTTTCCTTAGGCACATAAAAATACATTCTGTATAATAGCAAAAAAAAAAAAAAAGAAGGAATTTCACAAGGATTTGTATGAAGCTAAGAAGTAAGTAAAGAGTGAACAACCTTAAAATAGCAGGATATAGCAGAAGAGGGTACTGAACATGATTTTCTCGTGTTACATGGGTACAACTGTCTGTGACTGAAGAATCATTCTTTCAAACAGTCCTTTCTTTTCCAGTTCACTGGACACTACACTTGCTTTTCCTGTATTCATCAAACTCCTCCATTTGTGCTGTTTGCCCAGTAATCATGTATTGGGAAAACAAGCTACTCATACTTTAACTTTTCAATAAGAGAAGTTATTGGGGCAGATGCAATGGACATTTAGAGTCTATAATATTGATGAATGGCTCCATATTTGTTTTCTTTCCTTCAGCCTAGATTCTATTGGCATTTTAATCTTTTTTTCAGGCAGTGAATCCAAGAAAAGTGACTCTGCCTTCAATCCTTAAGATATACATTTAATCCATAAAAAGGGAGTTGTGTTGCACAGTCTGCTTGCAGGAGCCTGACTCTATCCTAGCTGTTTGATAATCCTGCCCCCTTGTTTGTTTTCTGTATTAGGAACAGTAAGTGCAGTATTGATTGGCTTTTTCAAGCAGACTAGACTCCATCCTGCAATTTGTACATGCACAGTTAAGGCATGTTTAAATATTTTCTCCTTTTTTTTGGTCTCTACCTGCTCTCCTGCTTCTTGTACATGTTCAGAAGAAATGAGAACTTGATGCTGCTCCCCTGCCCAGTGTGTGTGGATTTGGCTCAGTTGCTGCTGAATGTTTGGGAAAAGGAAAGATTGGATCACTGCGTGCAGAGTGTGTACTGGGCACTACAAACCGCTCCAATACTTACTTTGAAATTCACCACCTGCCTGGCTGGTGCTGCTGTCGTCCATAGAATGAGAGTGTCTTGCTCTGTGGCTAAAGCAGGCTCCATGGCACTGCTGCAGTTTGGAGTGTACTAAATGGTTCAGAATAGCTGAGCCCTCTGGAGATGCTCCCATTCCACTTCTGCGTAACTGGAATACAATGCTAGCCTTCTCATTTAATGACATATTTGGATCCTAATGGTATATTTGGATCCAATCCCCTTCTGAGTTGCTTCATCAATGCTCAGGCACCCTAATCCAGCCATGTTGTGTTTTCTTTGCTTTGTTGAACCCTAATCTCTATGAATTTTAACTCACTTTTCAGAATGATGTCAAGGAAGATTATAATTAGGATTCTATAAGCATCTAGAAGCTTTTTCTCCCTCACCCCTTCTTCATTTTTCAATTTAAGGCCATTTTTATTCCATCGCACTTTCCTTTTCTCCTTCCTTTCCATTGGTCTTTCATTTACTGATAAGGATTCATGTAATGTGCTCAGACCTTATTTGAAATATGACATAGTCTTCAAAATAAAAAGATTTGTACCTATTGGGGTGAGGGCAGTGAATGTTTGATGTGGCTTTACAGCTCAATAACCCTAGAGAGTATGTTGGGTAAACTAGCAGAGTTTGAATCCAGATTAATATTTTAAACCTGCTGAGTTTCTCGGCTATTTAGAGCCAGTGGTTTTGTATTGTCCCTTCCAAAGGGAAGGGGCTTGCTGCAGATTTGCAATCTCAATGTGTCTGGCTTTATTTTACCATTCTTTAAGGTTTAGAGGAGTTCTGCTCTAGGGTTTGCCTCAACTATACCTGTTACGCATGCCTTGCCAGCCTGTGATTAGACCTACTACTTAAATGCTGAGTAGCTTTCTTCTGTTTACTGGTATGGATTAAATCTGAAAGATTTCAATAGAGGAATATAAATGAAGTGATTGCCTAGCTCTGGATTTTCTCCATCTTCCCTTGATGCACTAATGAGAATCAATTGCAGTTGCTTATTATTTTTAAATAGCAGTTAATTTGAGAAAATCTGATTCACTAGCTCTTTTCATTTTGCTGATTTGATTTCAGCCTTCTGCCCATCTGGGCCAACCTACATATACTGTTCTAAAACCAGTGCATAAACTGGTGCACATAACCAAAGTCAAAGACACTCAGCCAACTCAGATTGTCACTCAACAAAGTGTTTGCAACAGTGTGCTCCAACCCTGTTTTCTTGTTGGTAAAATCCTCAGTGAAAGAGAGGGCTTTACTTTGCAATTAATTGTCTCTTGTGCCTGAAAGAGAATCAGATAGATTATAGAAAAGAACTCTTGTTTATCCATTCAGTTCTCTGGGTGTTAAGATCTGGTGACAATATATCAGAATGCGGAGTGGCATACTCAGAGAAATTGTTTCCTGAGAGCTGCTCAGTTTATTCTGCCTGGGGATGTTCTGATAGAATCCCATGCTTACCGTAAAAACTGTAGAATTAATCTCTGTGAAGTCGTGTGATGCTTCTAGAAATGGCCTTCTGGTCAAACTGCTGCATCTGTGCAAATCCCCTTGATGGCAATAAAGAATTCTGAAGTAGGATTGTAGGCTAAACTGTAAGCTCTTTAGGTTAGGGCAATTATCCTCCTGTAATTATTTAAAAATGCTTTTTAAATTTATAGCTTTGTGGCAATGTCTGTGATAAAAAAGAATATTCAGGAACTGGTAATGTATGCAGGGTCTTTAGCAACAGACGCAGCATTGTATGTCATTAATTTCTACAGAAGAGGTGTGCTGTTATCTGATGAGAGGAAGAAAAAGATGTATTCTTCTTCTCTGAATAAAGGGGTGGGTGAGGGTTAGTATCTCCTAATGGTCTCCCCACATTTAAATCCGTGGTGATTTCTGTTCACAACTTGTTAAATGCTTTTCCCCTCATGGCAAAAAAAAGATAGGATAATACACTGAAAGTACAGGATGGTTGTATGTGATGAAACATCGCTTTTTTTCCATTATATACACACAGGGAAGTTGAAATGTTATTTGTAGAGGATAAAGGTGAACTTTGCTCATGGTTTTATGAACTTCTTTATTGCACAGTTCTCTTTGTGCAAACAGCACTTGACACTCTCTTGCCTTTTGTTATTTTCAGCAGATTGGAGTCATTTGTTTTTTTAATGTTGAACTGTGACAGAGCAGCAGGTGTTGGATAAAAAGAATCAAGATCACTTTTGGGTTTTGTGCAAATATTTAGGGGGATTTGTGAAGTCCTGTAAAATACAATTAGTTTTGCTTCCTATCTCCTTTTCCTGAGACCATTTTTGCAATTCTGGAATAATTTGTCATTGTTTTTCCCAAAGTGGTACTGGGAGCTGGTCTGGGCTAAGGCTCTTAGCCCAGTTGGTGTTGCTGGGGTTGGTGTTCACTTTGTAAACAGCCATGCTGGCTGAAGATGTCACCCTGAAACAGCTGCTTGCTACTCGTCCTCTGCTGGGCATTTCTGCCCTCTCTCAGCAGAGAGAATAGCATGGACTCTGCTGTTTTCTCCTTTAACATTAGACTGAAAATTAAGCTTAAATGCATGGTATTTTCTGAAATGAAAGAAAGAGGATTCAAGTGAATCCACTAGGAAAGAGGGAGGGGAGTAGGGAAGAACCTCTGATGGCCATGGAAGACAAATAGCTCAGGTCAGTAGCATCTGCAGCTGCACAGCCAGATCTGGAAGTGGCCATCTGTCCACAGCCCAAGTTAGCCTCTGGATTTGCCTAAGGAATTATTAACCTTGCAGAAATAAATAACTTTCCAAGAGGAACTATTAAGGTATTGAAAAAGTAGCAAAGATCTCAAATTAATTAAAGCAATGTCATCAGCCAGATTCAAGCATCTCTATATTTCTGTCTAGTTCATTGTCTCCACGCACCTCTGCCTGTGACAGGTCCAGCATTGCTGTCCGTGTCTGCTTCTCACCACTTTTGTGTCCTCACCTCTGTCTGTCACCACTTGTGTCCAATCACTGCCAGTTCAGGGGGGTCTGTCAGTCTTCAGCCAGGACTGGACACATATTGAACAGTGTCAGAATCTGAATCACTTAGTCCTTTCTCTCCGTACTGCTTGAAAAGAGCCTAATTTGCTCAAAACTCAGACTGTGTCTAGGATAAAGCTCAGTGACATACTTGGTCCAGTCTGTTTGAAATGTCAAGTAATATGATAACTTCTCCATAAACTAATAGGTTAATCCAATATGATCACCGAGAAAGAAATAATTCTATTTTCAAATGTTTCCTTGACCCAGTGTTGTCATGAACACAGATACTGAATTTCTGATGGCTGGTGAAATGTATTTCCATGTTGTTTATAGCTGTGTACTTATATTCAGGTAATTTATTCAGCTTTCAATAATTCAGGATAATATAAGTGACTGCAAAAATTTCATAAATATGCAACTAAAAATCAGGAATGATTATGAACAAAGACAGGGAAAAAACAGTTTTAGTAAAATGATCAGCAGTCAGGAAGAGGCTGAGGTGAGTAGTCAGTTTTCCCTGATTTCTTGTAATGAGTACTGAGAAGGAAGAACCTGTATTTTGCTAATCTCATGAAAAGTCTATTGAAGTTGCCATTCATTTTTTAACTTGAGCACCACCTAGTGTGCATTATAAAAACAATTAAAAAAATATATATAAGGCCAGTTCATTATGGCACTTAGCAGTGGAAGTGCTGGCGTGTTTTCAATGTAAAAAGGAAAAAGCACATCAGAGCTTATGTCCTGCTAACTTTCAGTAAAACAAGCCTCATGTGACAAACATTCTTGTGAGCCCACTCCCTCTTTTATTTTGTGCTTGCTTGCTTGCACTTAAAATAAATGCAAGAAATGAAATGCACAAAAATAAATGTATTTATTGACAAGGAGGTTATAAATAAAAAAACCAAACAATAACTGGGTTTTTTTTCTAAATGCAAATACATGCTTGTATATTCATGCAAATGTAAATACAGAGTCCTGCACGTTGCTGAAAGTTGATACTATCTGCTCCACCAAAACCCTAGCTTTCAGCTAAATGTATCTTGGCAGATGTTCACTAGATCTACCCAGTCTTGGAATACAGAGATTAATTTCTTTCCCGTGTGCCTGGATCAGAGTGAGTGCAGTTATAAAAAGTTCAGTGTGCTGTTATTTCTCTTATTAGCATTGTTTCATGCAGCATGTGCCCCTTGACATGCCAAGGGAGCAGTCCATCTGTTATTACCATTGCTAATGAAGTTCATTCAATACATTTGGTTTGCACCTGTGCTGCAAAGTCCCTCTGGCAGTAACTTCTGCCCTTTTTGTAGTCACCTCACTGTCCTCCATATAACAAGATTTAGAGGTGCTGCTGGGGGGGCGTTACTCATTCTCACACATCCATCACCAGTCAGATTTCTGCTCCTTGTTACAGGAGTTCCAGTGTTGAGGGAAAGATCTCCTGCTCCCATGTGTACTTCTGGCTTCTGAGTAGTTTTAAAATCACAGGAGATCAAAACCTACTGCGAGATGTTTTAAAAAAACTTAAGATTTGTGCATCAAGTGAATTATTCTTTTGCAAAGTGGGAGGCAAAGAAAGGAATGTTGCTAAGATTTTTTTAAATTTTCAGCTTGAGTCTACTTATTTTTTGCTGCAACTATTTAATTATACAGAGGCTGCTTAGACAAACCAGTATTATTTTAAGCCTAGATATGAAATCGAAAGCTGGTAGAGCTATACCCAGAGAATCAAGTTTTTATGACTTAGAAAAGAAAAAAAGCTTATTAGGGGCATTTCTCTTTCTCAGTTCAAACAAAGTTTTGGGCATGGACATCACTGTCCCTAACAGACTCATGTGCTCTGGCAAATGTAAGAGCTCCTTGCTTCTGTAGTTTCTGGGTGATGTGGCTTTAAACTGAAATAATTCAAATCAATAACTGCAATTTTTAATGCTTAATATCTGTATTTGGATAAAGCTTTTGAACTTGACCTGTCATTTGCTGACTTGCTGCCCAGACATATAGTTTGTAGTGCAGGAAAAACTGTAAACTTTTTACCCAAGCCACACATCAAATGCATTTTCAGAATATATTGTCCAGATAATAAGTGATAGGAGCTGCATTATGGTGAATCACCCCATTGTGCACTGGGGCTGAGAACTGTTCACCTTCCATGTGTGAAAGTTGTATCCCATATGATCTAGGGAACAGATTTAATAACCTCTTGTTTCAGGGGGATCCTGTGGTGGGGTTTACTTTCTCCATCCAAAACACTTTTTCTTTGAACTATGCTAAGTAAAGACTGTGCAATATGAGGCAACCTCTTTAAGCAGAGGAAGTTATCCCTTTCTAGACATTTGCTGCACTCTAGGAATAAGATACCAAATGGTAAATATACTGGCCTATACATCCCCAGAAAGGGATGGCTCAGTCTAAGTTCAGGTGAGGTGGCAGAAAACTGAGAATGCCAAACATTCATGAAAATAATTTAAAAAAAATGTTGAAGTTAGAACCCTACTGTTATTAGTGTTGTGTTTGCTGTCTGCTAGTTTTATGACATTTTTTCAGCTCAGATTGTACTATCAATACTGTTGAATGATTCATAATAGACTAATTCAGTTTTTCTTTTGGAAAGGAAAATTTTGCTGCAAACCAGATGTTGTGTCCGATCTGAATATGTAAACTGATTACAAAAGCACAGACAAATGTGTACTTTGTCAGAGTCTTGAAAGCGGACAGGAACTTCTTGTTTTCCCTTAAGTGGAAATATGTTGAAGTAAAGTGATTTATACAGTAAAGTGATTTATAAGGACTGTGAAATTAGAAGTCTTCAACATTACCCTCCCCCACGCCCGCAGCTCTTCCCCCACATACATACCAAAAGACTTGTAGTCTTCTACATCACTAAGGCATGATTTCCATTCCTGTCTCACCAAAGTTCAGGAAGAGTTGTTGCTTTCTGGTATGTAGCATAGAAAATGCCACCAACCTAAGAATTAAGCCTGTGATTCTGACGCTAGTGGAATTAGTTTGGTCACCTGAAGCACTCAGCACAGAGAATTTGGTGGTACTGTTTCTTAGAAAGCTCTGTTTCAGTGGTTCTTAATTTCTTTGTGTAATTTCTGAAAATGTTAGCATTTAATTCCTAGGTGTTTTAATACTCCTTGCACAGTCAGCTATTAAAGTTATTTGTATGGAAAAGAACTGCTTCCCATTAGTGCTTCACTGTCAGTACAGGATTTCGGTATCTCACAGAGGATTTCGCTTTATCATTTGGAACATGGTTCAAGAGCTTTGCCATTCTGCCTTTTCATCAAAATTGTAATTTTCAATGGGATTTGCATTGAAAATTTTCAATGGACTATTTGCAAGCAACGATATGTATTCTTTTTTCCAAGGGTGTGTTTTTAAAAGCACTTTGATTTGACTTAAGGCCTTTCTTCATCAACAGTAGTTTTGTAATACTTGAGGACTGTTAAGTCTACTGCAAAAATGCTTTGGTCCCAGTCCCCTCCAAGAGTTTATTTAAAATACAAAACCTAATGGATAGGTGAAGCAGATTGGGCAATCATGTCATATGGCATGAGAAAGGGGCATCTGACAACCCAACATGAATTGCAGTCTGAAGCCAGACAGAGTTAACACCACAGAGCTCACAGTCTGTGTAGACACTCTCAGCTGGGGCAAGGGGCTGTGCTTGAGTGCTTGTGACAGTCTCATACAAAATGTTAAAATGGGAACAATTAACACTTAAAGACATGAATGAAGAGGAGAGCTGCTGGTCTAATGTCAGTGAATGGGGAAGTCTGAACACCAGCACTCCAAGCTTCCTACTAGAATGACTGAAATTGCTTTGAAAGAGGTATCCTGAGAGGCACAGTATAATTCTCTCAAAATGTTATCATTTTTCTGTCATTTAATTCTGTGGAAAAAGTAGCAACTGGTCCTATTCCCTGAGCTACTCACCTGCCTATGTGCTACTGCAACACCATTTGTGAAGTTAATGAGTATGAGCTCACTGAATTCCCACCTTACCAAGTGTTCCGTATTTGTTGATTTCTCATGAAAGAAGACAGACTGCCTAACTGAGCAAATGGGTTATCTGCATTTTTGGTTTTTTTCCTTGTTTGTTTGGTGGTTTTGTTCTATTTATTTTTTTATTTTCTTTGTAAGTCCAGGGACCTGAAATCTTCAACTGTTTCTTTTTGATCATAAGTGAATACTTGTTTGTACCAGAGTCTGCAGGCCATATGCCTGCATGTTCCCATTTCCTCACCCTATAATTAAGTCCTTAAAGCAGCTCCCAGGAATACTTAAAATCTTGTTAGTCTTATAAAAATGAAACAGCTAGCCATAGGAGAATTGGTTAGTTTAACAGGCAGGGTTTATAAAATGACTCTGAAGAGAAAAATTAAGACAAAATGAGAAGCAGACTGACATTTGGTTGTGGTTGTGTTGAAGAGCATCCTTTATGGTTATTTTTTTTCATACGGATCTATTGCATATTGTGCTTTCAAGAATAATTGGATTAGATTATGTTAAGCATTTTCCCGTTTATGTCTGGAAATTAATGTGACCTATAATTTTTTTAGTCTGTCTGTACTATTCCTGAAGGTAGTGACCTTACGTATCAGTGAGATAACAGAAAATAGAAATAGACAACAAAACATATTCAAATACATGTAGTACTCGTGTTTCTCTTTAGAGCCTTTACCATTGGTGATTCTGTAACTCTGTGGAATTGTGCCTTATAGCATCTTCCCTGCTAGCAGGCTTATCGTGGCATTTCAGACTAGCACAGCCTCATGTAGAGATCTTCAGTGCACGCTTTGAGATTCTTCTCCATTAGTAGGCACAAGGGTAGCCTGAAATGGCCTAAGTAGTTTGTTTCAGAGAGTGTATTTGCTATCTGAATACTTCTGCTGAACCACCAAAATTAAAACCCAGTATATGAAAAAGATGTGACTGAAGTGCCTGTTCTTCTAAATATTTTGGACTAATAGCTATGATTCAGTATCTGCTCAATCAACAGAGTTGTTCCTGCAGCAGGAGCCACCGTGATGCAGTGATGACTATTTTGTTTGAACAAAATTTACATTACTTCAGTTAGCAGCAGGGGAACTAGAAATTGTCCTTATACCAGATCACATTTTCCTCATATGACCCTTTTTCCTGTTAATTCAATGGAACTCTTTAAATACTATGCCACAGGCTTTAAGGATGGTTTCTGGTCTGGATGTGAAAAACAGAAGAGAGTCGCTGGAAATAATCACCTGTCAGAGAAAGATGTGCAAGGACATCTCGCACAGACATCTGCTTTGGTCTGCTTGTGTTTGTAGTTTGAATGGTCGTTTAATGAATGTATAAGAGTCTCCCACAAACTGTCCCCAGCCAACACAGCTCCTGAAGGATATAACTCTTGATCAAGGCAAAGCTCTCAGTAATTACAGTGGGGATCAGGAACATGTGTTTAAGGAACATAAGGAACTTGTCAATGACACGTAGACTGAAGGGACCCATGTGGAGTGATACTTGGGGTGTTCTGTGCAGGACCAGGAGTTGGACTTGACATTCCTGATGGGTCCCTTCCAACTCAGCGTATTCTATGATTCTATGACTCACCTGGGAATTAGGCTTCTCTAGAACTCACAGTAATGTAAACATACTCATGATATTCTACTAAGAATACTTCTCCTTAAAAGACTACTTTTATAAACAGAAAACCCCAAAATAAAACTAGCTAAAAAAATCCAGGAATAAGTGGCTACCATGTTTCAATAGATAATGCCCAGTCCAATTTTAAATGATCCAAGCCCTAGATCCTTTGTCATGGACTAGGTAAAACGAATCTGGGTTTCACTGCTTAAAACAACTCCTGTCTGTAGATTTATTACCACTGAGCTCTTACTCTGTTTTGTACCGTCAGACTTGTCTATCACATCAGATTCACTGCTGACTCTCAGCAGCTGTAAATCAATGCATCTTCTTTGATTTCAGTGTTAATTTTTTTCCTATTCACCAGCTGAAGATCAGACCAAGAATTTGTTGACTGATTTTCCCATATGGGTTGTGATCTGTATTTCTACTTATATATTTACAGTGATGGTAGTTTTTCTTCTGGATTTAATTTTTGCTCTGGGTTTATTTGCTGTATTAGAGTTGTATTTTAATGCACTCCTCCTATTCTGGCAAGTTACCTTGAAGTAGCTTGTTGAATCAAAAAACAGAGTACATTTTTAATGATAAAAAGAAAATGTGGAATCTCCGTTATAAAATGCCTTGTCTTCAGAATTGTTGCCTGTAAGTAGTTGGCACCTTTCTGGGCTGTCCTTTACTCCAAACTTTACTTGCTTTTTTTTTATCTATCATTTCCAGACTGTAGCAGGCATGAGCCTGTTTAACTTTGTGTCTTAGTTTCCTTTTGACAAGTATAGCTAAAAATCTGGAACATGTCCTTATATTTCCATAAAAGCAAACAATTGCAATGTTTTAAATTCAAACTTCCTAATTTGCCAAATCCTGCAGAGAAAGAAAAATTATGCCAGGTGGCTTTTCTCTGTGACCTTGTGTTTGTCCTCAAGTTTTTTAAAAATCCAGAGATTATGTATGATTCAAATACATTTTCCCTGTGTTTGAATCATATTCAGATTTGTATTTTCTTGTATTTTGTATTAGAAAAACAGTATCTCAGTAAGTGTTTGAGTGTGCAGCTACCATTCCAGGTATGTTACTAAGGGTGAACGTTCTCTTTATGCTCGTACCCTACAGCACTGTGCACATAGTCCTCCTTATGGAGACACAGCTCTTCTAAAGAGGCTCACCTCATTTTTCACCTCATCCAGAAATCAGTATGTTTCCAACTTCTCTCTTCTGTTCAAAGCTTTCAGAGATGGTGATGCCAGCTGGAAAGGGCTTTGTCTTCCCAAGATACGCTCTCAGCATTCTCCATTAGAAGTGGCAAGTGTTACTTAAAATAACTAGTAGCTGCAGGTAGCTGTCTCTGCTCCCTTCAAAAGCGGATTATAGGTATGCCTGCAGCCACTGAGGAACATTCCGGTACAGGTTGAGAGATTTTTGAGAAATATGGGTAAAACATCTTCTCCAGGTCTCTTTCATCATGAACAGTTGTGATGATGTGCGTGGTCAAGAAGGGAATATTAGGATCTCTCTGTGTCCCTTTTATTGTTTTGTCTTTAGGACAAACTCCTCAAAAGCATAACAAGGAAGTCTCAGTTGCTAAGAGTAAACTCTAAACTTCTGAAGGAGGTATGTGGCCACTGGCAGTATTTGAGTCACGATGCAATGCTCACTGTGCAATGTGATGTGCAGTGTCATGGGCTGACTGTCATGCTCCTGGAAGAGGAAACAAGGGAACTCTGTTTTCAAGGGGAGAGGAACTCTATTTTTAGAAAGGGGACTGAACCTCCAGGTCTGTGAAAGTAATTCTTTTTAGCAATCAGTTTTAATTTAAAATTAAGTAAGTTGACTTACTGTTGTGAAAATCATTCTTGAAATACCATGTCTCCTTGGATGAGCAGAAAGAAACCAGGCATTTGCAATCCCAGTCATCTTGAAGAGAGCATAAGCATGCTGTTAAAAATGTCATGACAGCACAGACTTCATGGCAGAAACCTATTCAAGGAACTAAAACATACCTGGATATGAGAGCCCATTGTAACCCGATCTCATGGCAGTCTGTGAATAATTTGCAATAGATGGAATAGAACCTCATTCTCAGTAGGCTCTTCCTAAGCTTCAAAATTAGAATTTTGATGAGGTTCAAATATTAATAATACTTTCATCTCCATGAAACTGGTGACCTTCCTGGATAAATCAAGGAATAAATGGTAATGATTGGTTATGCCTTGCACAAAAATACAGCTTTGGGCAATAGGTCTGTATTCACAGGAAAGGGGTGCCAGCTACTTGTAAAGGCTTCTCTTTAGTTTTAGGTGGGTTTATTAATGTCTTAATTATTATTTCTTTCTGACAGAATGAGGATTAGTAGGAATGCCTGTTGCAGTTAATTATGATTTACTTCTTTTCGATGCTCAGTTATGGCACAGGAGAGTACTAAGAGAATTAACCCTTAGAGCTGGGAAGTGTTCCAGGACCAAAGATTGGCTGTGGTTCTAACTGGAGAGTAGATGGAGTGTTCTGGTGTAATTCCAAGGGACAGGTGGGATGAACTGCTCCATTCTCTAGAGATGACAATTCATCAGGATTTCCTGAATTGGGAAAGAGAGGGCAGTATCTCTACTGTAGTGAAGACATAAAGTGTTGTATCTGCCCAGATTGCATGAGTAATCTAACATCTGAACAGGACAGAAATACCAATTTGTTTGACAAAGAAACAGAAGTTGAACTGACAAAGTTTTAGTATCCCAATGAGTAAAATAGCTATGTTTTGTATTAGCACTTTATATTAGCATTTTTTATTAGCATCCTGTGATCACAGGATCATAGAAAGATTGAGATTGGAAAGGACTTCTGAAGGTCATCTTGACCAGTCCTCTACTCAAGCAAGGCTACCCAGAGCCAGTTGCCCATGTTAAGATGGCTTTTCAGTATCTTCAAGGAGGGAGACTCCACGACCTCTCTGAGGAACCTGTGCCAATGCTTGGTCACCTCACAGTGCAAGAGTGTTTCCTAAAGTTCACAGGGAACCTCCTGCGTTTCGGTTTGTGCCCGTGGCCTCCTGCCCTTACCTGAGCACCACTGAAAAGAGCCTACCTTTGTCTTTTTACACTCTCTCTTCAGATATTTATATATACATTGATAAGATCTGGCCTGAGCATTCTATTCTCTAGGCTAAACAGTCCCAGTGTAGCTGTTCAGTTTACTTCCCACTTTAAGAACATTATTAGCTTTTAGACAGTTCTTAGCTGTTCAGTCATAAGTTGTGAGCAAGAAGAAAGAAAAATCTTTTTCCAGGTCTTAGCTTTGCTGTAATTGCAGCATCAGTTCTAGCACTGTGATGGCATTAAATCTTTGTGTTCTGATTTCTGCAGCACATTCTGCTTTGCTTCGCAGAGTTAGGTGGAGAAAACCCCACAGCACAACGAGATCAAATACTAAATTTTGACCATCGGCTTCCTTGCTGTGGGATGTACCACAGTACTTTGGTCTTCTGTAACCCGCACGGGCTGGCCATGCCAGCTGACAGATGTATGACTGATGTATGACTGATGTATGACTGATGTATGCAACCCCAGATAAAACACCCACGAGCCCTTGAAGAGATCCGTAGTTGAGCATTGTTGATATGGCAAATTTGAATTGACAGGGCAGGTAGGGTACGGGATCTTTCTTAGTGAATGAAAAGCAGTCACCTGAAATTACTTTTGTGTATAATGACGAAAATTATTTGGGATTTTACTAAAAGAGAATCTGAGAACAAGGCATGCTGTATTAGGAAGAACATGATGGAGACTTGCTGTGCAGAGAAATCTTTATGTGGTAATCACCAAAGATTGGTTATAGAATAACCCAATTCAGTCTTAAGTATGTGGGAAATTTAAATACATTTCTCTTTTTTTTTACGATCGTCTTCTTATTTTTCAGGACGAGTAGTTTTGGGGTAGTGATGCATTTTTTGAGTATAACCTGTGTTGCTTGTGAGGTTAGAACACTAAATTCCTAGCAGCTGCAGTCCCTGTGGTTCTTTGGACTTTTACAGGATTAAAAGAGTGGAGCTGCACTCTGCCAATGCTGGTATGTGTTCTAGAGAGCAACTCTTCTGCCTCAGCTGTCAGAGGGAAGCCCAATCAGTAAATTTCATACTGCCCATTCAGGATGGATGGAGTAGCTGCTCATCCTGTAGCCCATCTGCCAGTGACACATCTGTGCAGTTCCAGAGAGCTGCCTCTGGGAAAGAGCCTCTGTGCCTTCCAGCTAAAGTTGACTGTGGCAGCCCCTCATGCAAAATTCTGCATGAATTTTGACTGTGCCTTTGCATCAGAATATTCTGAATTCCAGTGTCATATTAGGGAGAAGAGCATCTGCTTTCCCCTTGCTTTCAAATGGGGTTTTAAATGTAGATGTCAATTTGGGTATATTGCAGACTGTTCCATGAAGATATAATAAGCCTGATGTGTAAGTACCATTGCATACAGTGAATTAAAGTGCAACACTTTAATGAACTTCTTTCAGTATTTTCCAGGAACCAACTTTTATGTCACATGCATCCCAAATTAATTAAGTGTCATGGCTTGAGTACCCCAAAATCTAATTCCCTAGTCCAAACCCCTTCCCACATCTCAACCCAGTGTGAGATGGTTTTTCCAGACACTACACGAGACTCAGAATGGGGGAAAGGGAATATATATTACAATGACTGTACAAATAAATACTACAATACATTATATACAACCTTAGCTATCTCTACCATGACATAAATGTATTTACAATGGATCAAATCTCTTCTCCCCTTCAAATAAAACCACACTGCAGCAGGGAGTGGAAAAATGAGTTGTCTGAAGTTTAGGAAAATAATAAAAATCTTGTTTTGAAATTAAAAGAAAAAATGCTTTTAATGTGAGTAATTTGCACCCAGCACTAAGATTCTGTTGGTGAAAATATAGTTTTAGATATTTTTATGTTACATAAAATTGTTTTTCCAGGAATTTACAAGCTTGATCTCAAGCAAGTCCTTAGAAATATAGTTGTCAGAATATGCAAAATCTTATAATCTCTTATTAGTAATTTGCCTCAAAACATAAAAGTAGACAAAAAAAGCTAATGAGAGAAATATGAAATGAAATGATCCCATCAAATTTTCTACATTTCTAAATTTTTAATCCAGCAATCTTATGTGGTCCTTAGTCCACAGAAATACCACATGCCTCCAAGTGGATGGAAGCATTTAATTTCATATGGTTAGATTTTGATATTTGATATTTGAATATCTAATTCCTATCTTTAAATATACAAGGAATATAGTTAAATTGGTTGATTAAGACTATGAGGTCCTTGAGGCAAAGACTTTTGCAAAAATTGCTTTTTAAGCCTTCTTTAAAGACCCATGGTAGTATTACATGCATAAGAGCAACAAATCCACACATTAGATTGCAGAATTTCTTTAAGTAATGATTATGTGAATATCTTTATATTAGTGTAACAAACTTCTTGTTTCCTCTATTATTGGCTAAAGTAAAATGGTTAAGCACTTCTAAGAAAAAGATCAAATCTCTGAAAAAACAATACTCATGAAACACTTTGGAGGTATAATATTTGAAGCCAAGCTGATAATGTTTGTTATTAGTAAGTACCAATGAATTTTTTCATTTTAACCATGGGAAACAGTCTTCTACCAGTAGGGTAGACACACAATTAGTTGCTGTTACTCTAAGACTATTCTGTTCTGCCCTGGAGATCTTCTCTGCCCACACCATATGTTTGTATCTGTCCAAATCAATTATTTCACATAATGACAGTAAAGGCCTGGTAATGGTTCTGTCACAGTCAGAGTATTTCCCCCTTTGAAAATTAATGCCTTGTGTTTGCCATGTTTGTTGACAATGTGAGGGACACCATTTGTTACCGAATAGCACAGCATTATCTCTTTGCTAAATTACAGGAGCCTTATTTAAGGACAGCTTTCGTTCAGTGGTTTGTTTGGCAAGCACGGAATGCCTTGTCCTAGCAAAGTGCTGACTTGCACATGCAAGCTAGTCTCCCAACATTGTGCAATATTTTTTGTAAGCTTCTATATATCTGTCTCCTACTTTATATCAAGAAAACAAAAATTTTAAAGACATGAACTACTAAAAATAAAGCTTTTTTTTAATATTCATTGCAGTTGCAAACAAAAATTCAAATCCTTGAGCAGGTCATTATGTTTTTGTCTGAGGTGTCTTTCAACCTGAATTATCCAATTATATCTGTTAATTTTAAAGTATTCAAAGTCATATATATAAAAGTAGAATAAACCCCCCTTCCACTCAAAGCTTACTTTATTTTGAAAAATAGTTGCAGTTACCTTATTGGTGAAATGCTGGTGATTTTCAAAAGTATACACTGTTCTGGCAGTGTTCAAGGCCAGGCTGGATGGAGCCTTGAGCAACCTGGTCTAGAGGAATGTGACCTTGTCCATGGCAGGGGGTTTGGAACTAGATGATCTTTAAGGTCCCTTCCAACCCAGCAAATCAGTTTCTCTATCCTGAAATAATGAACCACAGTTGCAGGTATGCATTCTAAAGGTATTGATCGCAGAAAAATTGAAAGTATTCTGTTGCTGTAAGAAATACAGGTTTGGTAAGAGCTGTGCATCACTGAACTCTTCATCTGCAGAGGCATTTGCGAGCACTCCGAGCTGATTACCCAGGTCCAGGCTGCCATGCCCCAGGGTATATGTTGTGGGGCACGTCAGTACACCAAAATGGAAAGGGAAGGCAGCAGGAATGATGAACTGTGACCACCCTGTTACCCCATGGCTTCCAGCTGGGAGTAGCTCTGACAGCAGGGAGCCCTGAAACAGCCACCCTCCAGGGCAGCTGCTGTGGAGGCCCATGGTGGACCATGCCTCAGGTGGGTCACTTGGGATGGGTCCTGTCAGCTGCTGTTTATAACACTGTGCTCAGGGAGGAACAGGCAGCAGTAAAACCTCCAGAGCTGGTGATCGATGTTTTCTGGGTGTACTGCAGGTAGACATGATTTACAGTGGCGTTTTCAGTGACTCTGGTAGCCCTTACTGGCCTCCTGCTTTAGGAGTAAGCTTTTAAAAAGCAATGCACTTTCCATCACTTTAAGAGTTTTGGCCTGGCTGTTCCTGCACGAGGTAGTCCTCATAGATCCCGTGGGCTGCTAATGGAAGTGGGCAGCACTTTATGCCTGCCTTATGTCCTGGCCCATAATGAATCACTCTCCAAAGTCCATTACAAACCAGTCAAGGAGGGGCTGTTCCTTCAGCAGAATGTTCTGTAATGCAGACAATTTCATTCCTTTGTCTGGAATGGAAAAAGTGCTTTTCCAGCATGTAATGCCAGGAGAGCTGGGATCTGTACCGCATTAGAGACTCACCCTGCCCCATATAAAATAGCTGACTGCTTTTGTATGAAGAACTGCTAATCAAACTCTCTTAATAAAAGAACTGTCAGAATGGACTTACACTTCTAAAAAGCCCTCTAGGGTCAGTAAAAATCATTAATTTTTTTTTCCAAAAGCATTCAGCTCTCTAAAACATGAGGAAATACGTGAGGCTTATTCTCAAGCCTCTTGACTCTTTCCATTTATCTCGAAAAGTTTGTTAAATTTTTCATAAAACCCCTGAACTCTGGGAACTTGGGCATCAAAAATTTACTCACTGTAGTAATCATGATATGAGAATTGACACCGCACAGATATTTTCTACCTGCGTAGTACTTTTGTGGTTTCAGATCAAATACGGAAAA
Organism: Pseudopipra pipra; assembly: GCF_036250125.1. Classification (NCBI taxonomy): domain Eukaryota; kingdom Metazoa; phylum Chordata; class Aves; order Passeriformes; family Pipridae; genus Pseudopipra; species Pseudopipra pipra. The sequence goes on from NC_087551.1 coordinate 25,125,830, forward strand.
TACAGTTAAGAGAAAAGAAGTGGATAAATAATGTAAAAGAAGCAAGGAAAAGCATTTTTTCTAGTTACTTTTTTTTTTTTTTTTTACTAAGCCTCTGCAAAATGCATAATTATGGAATGCGCTGTTTTTTGTGGCTGACTTCTGACAAAGCTTTGAATCAATAATTTGGTAAATCCATTACAAGAACCATTTTATGACTAGTAAGAACAATGTTGTTCAAACATATTTCAAACGCAATGAACATTCAGAAGAAACAATAATAATTATGGTAGATGGCAAGCAGAGACAAAACTTGCTTTGAATGCAAAATTGCAGTTCAGGCAGCCATTTCGATTTGCTCAGAAGTTGCCTGTCAGAGGTTCTCACAACCCAGATGTATGCAGTTAATCTCACAGAAATCAATGAAATTGTATGCAGGAGTGTGAGAGAAAAAGTTCTTTTTCAAGAATGTAACTATGCTCTTTAACAAGATCCCTGCTTATGTTTATCTTGCTTCTAAATTTCAAAGGCTTCTAAATTATATTTACTTCAATGGTTGGCTGTTGTGTCCCTCGCTCTGCCTGCACAGTGCCAGAGGAAGCTATAGCATAGCTTCTTTCTTTGCCACTGTACTGCTGGGGCAATATACTGCTGTGACATCCAACTTTGTCACCAGAAATAGAAATACGTTAGCAACCTGAATGCAAATTTAAATATGTAGATAATATCCTTAACCAGTGTAGCTACTTTTATTTACCTTCATTTGCTCCATATAGTCGGGCTGTTTGTATTTTTTTTTTGCAGTCAGTATTGTCAGTTTTGTACAAAAAATGTGGGGTTTCGACAAAAAGTATTTCTACAAGTATCTCACTTGGTTCTATACTTTTCCTTCAAAAATTCAAATGGTTGAACAGGCCAATATTTGGCTGATAATAAGACCTTTTGTTCAAAAACTCTGCTACAATGCGTCATGGGAATCATGGTTATCTTTTTCTTAGAGGATAAGACTGAGATCTCAAGTTCCATTGAGTTGTTCTTGGTGTGCTCTGACTACAGAATTCCATTATATACCTGGTTTCTCTCATGATGCAAAAGATTATGTTGCAACAGTGAAAAAGTGCAACCTAGAAGATAAATTTGTGATGGAGATTGGTAACATGAAATACTAAACCTACAGTTCCTCTGGATCTCCCATTTGGCAATGTTTCTGAAGTGAGATATTTTGTTTTCTTCCGAAATAATTTTTGCTGTTAGGTTTCCTTTGGGAGGCGGGGTGTGGATATGCTGGTGAGGAACAGACATAATTCCATGTAAAAATCCTGATAGCTCTTTTTCACTGTTTTTCCTTTTTGTTAGCATTTTCCTAGTAAAAGTCCGTTCTTTCCTACTAGCTAATTTAGTCAGATACTTAGTGTTTATTATTAATAATGAAGCTGTGCAACAAGTTATAATATGAATGTACGTTACTGGTTTTGACTCAACAAATGAAGCTTTAAAAGTGCCTTACACTTGAAACCAAAAATTTTATCTCCTTATGTATTTCAGTCATGGACCCAGAATTAATTTTTGTTCATTTCTGTTCATTTTTGTTCATATTCCTATGAACAAAATGTCAAACATATGGATGTTTTAAAAAGGAAACAAAAAAGAATGGTAAAACATTAAATCATATTTCTAATTAGAAGCCAGTTGAATATCTTTGGGGCTGTTAATGCAACTCACACTGTTGCAGTGGCAACTCTTGGCAAATATTTATTTTTTTAAATGGTGATTGGTCTGAGGTTGTTCCCAGGAACTGACTTGCAAGTTGTGTTTAATGCGAGTAAGAAGGATACAACTCTAAACCGGAGCTGTGAACATGAACTTCAGGTTCAGATGCACACGATGGACTTTTGCCTTATTCTTTCTTCCATCTGTGAAAGAAACCTGGCAATGAGAGATGGTTCAGGCTATGGTTCAGGCCACCGAGCTGAATGCCCCATGGAAAATATTTGGGTTTTGCTGAGTAAGATGTGTAAATTAGATACCGTGGCAGCTGTGTAGCTGCAATAAGAATAAATGGTGAATGCTTAGTAAAATGATATGGCAAGTATTTTGCAGGGAATCTCTGGTCTGATTTATGTTCCTAGGAGTAATTTTTTCATATCTCAAAAAAGCAGTAAATGAATAATTAATAGAAAATCTGCACATGGATCATTTGCATGAAAGAAAAATTGTTAAGAATTCCTTCAGTCAGTGTAGCATTTCACTGGTATTGACGAGGAAGGCCAGCAGTCACTTGGAAGGAGAAAGCTGGAAATACGTACCAGTGGAAAAGAAAAAACTCCAAAACCTAGAGCTGAATAATAAAGACTGTAGAGTAGCAATAGCATGATTTAGTAGTACATGCAACAGTCATCAATTCCAGATTAAGGTGGAAAAGTTATTTGTTGGGTGTCAGGATGATCAATAGATTGTTTTTGCATTACATCAACACATTTTTTTTATCAATATGTTGCAGCATTGAATCAACATGTTACAGTCGCGGAGTGCAACCCTAAAGAGAAACAGGGTTGTTAGGCTAGTAGGAAGAAGCAGTATTTTTATTATCTATGACAACTTCAATTATTACAATGAAGAGGTGCCCTGAAAATGTATTTTCCAAAATCTTGCTTCTACCCTGTACTTTGAGGAGATGTTGAAAACCCTCCTGATGCCTGCTCCAGATGAGGATTTGTCTGTCTTCTTGGTACATGCAAATTGCCTCAGGGCTGCTTCAGGATTTCATTATTGAAAGGATGTAAGTGGCAAAGTCAACAGCAAACAGCTTGTGTTAAAGGGAGATCATGTCAGAGGATCATAGAAAAGCAGTTTGGAAAGGATCTTATAAATTGGAAAGGATGCTCTGGAGAGCATCTGATCCAATCCCCACTCAAAGCATGGCCAAATTAGAAAAACTTTCTTGAGGCACTGTCTGGTTGGATTCACACAAGAACCTGCTTTAGGAACAGGTAGGATCATCCTCTTTTTGATTGTTTGCACAGGCGCACTGAGTCAGGATGTTTAAGGTGTATTTAGGCAAAAGGAATTGAGTTGTGTCTGGAGCATGTCGCAGGAACATTTGTGTTCAGATTCTCTGTTTTGCTTCTATGACTGATTCAGCCACACAGCGGAAGGATCAAGAAAAAAAAGGGGCCAAGCTGGTTGTCACTGTGCCTTCATGACCATGCTTTGATTCACAGTTGAGTATAGTTAGTAATGGCTGACAAAAAAATGCAAACAGGAATGGAGTGTATTGAGCCTTGGCACGGACCGTGGATCAACATGTTATATAAGAGTATTATTTGAAACTGCTGGAAAGATAGACAGTGATATTGCTGGGTACCAATGTGACTGGCAGCCTGTGCCAAACAGGGGCTTTAAACCCCTCAAATAATTGACAACAAGGGAAGCATTGCCATGCAGACACCTAACACTGGATGAGGAATGGACGAGAAGGAGGAGGACACAGAGTGAAACCATTTGTTCTGAGCCACTGAACAGAGCCTGATAGTGGGTCTGATCACAGTGCAGTGTTGTGCTTCCTCCAGGCAAGACTGAGCCAACCCACTCAAGTGGTAACTGGGGTGGGTCTTGGTTTGTGTGTATGTGAGTGTAAAGCTTTCTCAGCCAAAGCTTATGCCTTGCTTGGTCCTCCTAATAGGTTGAGCTCAGCAGTGTCACATTGCCTGGTGTTCCTTTTCCCTGCAACACAAATATAAATCTGAATCACAGGATGGCAAGGAGTCCAGATGTCACTGGCTCACATGCCATCAAGCTCAGAAGTTGAAAAGTGCCATTTGGCCCTAAATCTAGTGTCTCACATACTGAGACTGTTTCTCTGTGGAGACGCCTTTGCTGCAAACTACTGGTCGTGTTCTCCACTGTTCCTCTCTCCACCCTTCCTCTGTGGATCACTAGCTCCAAGTGCAGCTTGTTGGCTGCTGTAACACTTATCTAAGCTGGTGCAGGGTGGTCACAGATGCAGATGTGGCTTAGCTGAAAACTTTTGCATGCAATGCAAGCACACATCTGCACCCCCTGGTCATAGAAGCAGACTGTTTGTAAAGATGTAATTTTAACAGTGATTGAACTTGCATCTCAGAAATCTTTCTTCCTTTCTCGGTGAAGTATGAAGCTTATAATTAATTCAAAACTCTGAAGATTGTGTTGCAGATAAAAGTCTTTCTTTTTTCTGGCTTTTGAGTCTTGCATTCATAGCATTATGTCAAAAGAAGGCAAAGCAAGTGTAAGAGACTTCCAAAACAGATTGCTATTTTCCATTATTATTTTAGAATAATAAATGTTGCAAAAACCCCAGGTGTGCAAATTTCCAAATTTATTGATCAGGACCAATTAATGTAGCTGATCTGTCCCCTTGCAGGGAAAAAATGAAGGAAGTGTAGGCATATCCTGAAGTATAGCTGAAGTTGTTGTGAGAGTCTTGATTCAGAATGTATGGTAGTAATCTGTAGGCACAGGAAAGTGACTTCATGGCAGATAGGTTGAATGATTTTTAATTTTACAATTATACCAAACTACAGAGGAGAAACACTTTTAGCACATTAAGAATAAACACCCTTTCAGTGAGAAAAATATCTTTGGACAGACATTTGGCAGAGAACTCTCATAGCATACAAGAGTTGCCATAAACCAGATCAGGGGTTACCAAACTTCTTTCAATGATGCCCACTGCATAAGTCAACAGCCAGTACTGGCTGTACCAGTCAACAGCCAGAAATACAGGGATGGCATACTGGAGGAATTCTTAACAATCTAAAACACTTCTTGAAATATCAGAATATTCCATGCCATCAGTTGCACTTTGGTTAACTTCATGCCTCTGTGTAGTGTCCAAGATAACAGCAAATCAAAACAGTGCTTAGTTCTCTCTGTTCAGGGTCTGGCTACCAAAAATACCATGAGATGAAATTTCATATTACAGTGCTTTAGCCCAAAAGGAAGAGGATAATTCCACACATAAATGAAGGGCTTAAGGAACTCAGCTGTGGCTCTGAACATGTGCAGGGAATGAAATTAACCATAAAATCCCAATGTGCTTTAATCAGGGTTTTTAAACAGCTTCTCCCTTTAAAGCATTTGCGCCTGACTCTAATGTCATGATATCAGCATGACATAGATTTCATTCCACTGGAAAAAGACCTGATCAGCCTTTTGTAGCAATATGACATAGCCTTTTCTTCTGGAATTTTTAGAGGAAAATTGAAGCTCTCTAATAAAACTTACTGATGATCTGCTACCACTTTCTAGCAGCCTATCAAGGAACTAATTTTGCAACAATGCCTTAAGGCAGAAAAGTTTATTAAAAAGAAGAAAAGTTGGGGGAAAAGCTGAATTAAATTATTTTTTCATGACTGTTTGAAGAAGAACACCTAGAAGTTTGAAGTTCTTACCATCCCCAGCCATTAAATAAGTGCCCTTATTTAGATCTGGAATAAGCAGGTGAAGTTAATTATTTTTCTCCTGCTGCTGGTGTTTTTTGTGGTAATGCTTTCAGCTGCACAACTATTGCCTGCTCTGTGATAGCTTAGAAATTTTAAATTACCTTTGAACCTTGGCCAGCTTCATAACTGATATGATTTGACATTGCTCCACTGACTTTGCAATGTTGACTGTCACTAAAGGAAGAGCTGACACATGATTTCTAATGTTTATGAAGGCAAGAAGAGCTCAGCCTTATGAAAAAGTTAAATGCTGCGGTCTTTAAAGGAAGCATATGAGAATTCTCATTTAATGCCAGGTAAATACCAACTTACACCAGGTTAATCAATGCTAACAGAACTGAAATGCTGCTTTAGGAAAATACTGTGAAACCCTAGCTGGATGAGCTAATGATACCAGTAAAAACATACTCCCATGTTATTTTCTGCATGATTCAAAGACAATAACTCATAACATGCTACATGCTTCTTAAGATAAACTGGTCTTGCTATTTAGCCATTTTCTAGAGATTAGGTAATAATGTAAACAATGGACACCTCCCACTAGACCAGGTTCCTCAAAGCCCTATCTAACATGGCCACTTTATTGAAAGTGCTTCTCAAAACCCATTTATTATACCTTGGTCTTCATCTCATACTTCAGTTTCCTAAGTGAAATTCTGAATTAACTGGGGATAATTGCAACACTCCTATTGGCTTCCTGAGAGACAGATTTAATATTCTGCAACTGGATTTGTCAAAGAAAGATTGAAAAGTATTTGGGGCAGAGACAATTGGATAAATTTCCTTTACCTGCAATGGTACACTGGCAAGAGTTTAAATTTTTTATAGTGCTTAGCTCTTCTAAAAAGATTTTTGCACTTCTGTTAAATGAAACCTGAGACCCTCTGAGACTGGGACTTCAGAGGTAATAACATTTGCATCCTTATTCACCCTATCTGCTATCAGCAATTTAGCTAAGGTCTCTGTGTCAAGAACTGAGTCATGCTAGATTTCCTCTGTAATCAGTAGGTGGAGAGAAGAAGTCTAAGGAGACAGGTCTACTTCTCTATGATATGTACCACCCTTTGGATGTGCTTCTGTCTCTCTCTAGCGACTACAGCGTTGTTTGTGCTGACTAGACTCCACATTTGGGCAACTCAAATTTCATCTGAAGCCTTAAAGTCACAGAAAATCAAACAAAGCATTAGCTGAATACATACCAAAATAAGTTAAGCCAATTCCAAATTCCGAGGCCACTTGACTTGCCTGAAGTTTTATCTACTGGAAAAGGACTCTAAACGCTAAGCAAAAGCATCCTCCTTTTTCTGGAAAAGCTGGGCCATGATGCCTTATTTTACACAAATTACACATATGTATTCATGATGCCATGTTCTATCCAAAATCCAAAAGCACCTTTTTAGTTTAGAAAATAAAAATCAGGAGTATCAGAGAGATGCAAGCACAATTCTGAAGTAGTTATACTTTGACAGACTGCAGTCTTTCTTGCTGACCTCTCATTTTCATCTGCTACAAGGGCCTTTCTACATAGGTGTAGCTTTATTTTCCTTTTTTTTTTTGCATCTGTTTACAAACCCTGGACTTTAAAAGCAATGCATACTTATTCAGGCGAATTGTTTAGGAATGTAAAGGCAATTGAAACATGGAAGAAATTACTACAATATCAAGTTTTTGTAATACTTTCCCCAGTGCCAACCGGAACAAACATAAGAAGAGGAAAGAAGCAGGCAGTGTATGTAACAATGAACAAAGAACAATGCCTATTAGCACTTTATACTTTTTTGGACTGTGTTCCTTTCAGCCAGCTGCTTCACTTTGAAGACAATTCAGAAAATACTGAAGAAAATGCCTAAAAGCAGAAAAGAAATCAAGAACAAATTGAAGTTTATGCCATACAACAGCTGTTGTATCTTATTGGTTAGAGATATAATTTTGAAAAGCTTTATCATAATGAAAAGCTTTGTGGCAATGACATGAGCTTCAGTGTATTGATACTTTATTCAACTGGTGGTGATGAACCACTTTAAATACCAATCTAATGTGATGACAGCAAAAAATACAATGCTCCCTGTCCTGTTCAGAGGCAATATGAACTGATTAAAACTGCTGAGAAGTTGTTTGGAAATCCAATGTTCTCTTTCCAGGTTGTACTGCACATGAAATGACAGACTAATCATCAGTAAGAAATCATTGACAATTATGCTGAGGTATATGATGCTTGATCTCTAACTATTCCTTTAAAAGCACAAAAGGTATGTATTCAGCTAATGAAAGACTCATGAAACTGCACGACATGAGCCACAACATTCAGACTATCGACCAGATGTAAACAGCACTGTACCCTTAAGCAAATTGGAGCTCAGTGCTTCTGTAAGGTTTTAATTCTTGAGACATTTTTGAGATTCAGCAAAAGGAAATTGCAGTAAATTTGAGCTCACAATAGTATATTTGACATAACATTAAAGAAAGATTAGACTGAATGGTTTCTTAGCATAATCTGCACCTAAAATATATAGCAGCATTTGCCTTTCACATCATATTTTGGAACTGACTGGACCATCCTGCAAAGGTTTATCAAGTTTAAGAGGACAGTTACAGCTGCACCAGTTCTGACTCTTTTTGAACTGTTGTTGTCTCAGTATATTTTAGATACAAAGTGCTATGGTAATTCTTGATGCAATTTCCACGTATGCAAGAAAGTTACAGTTTACACAAGATTTCTCAAACATGTAAAGAAAACCTTTTTCAATTTACTCACAGCTCTCTTTGGATAACATCAGGCTAGATGAAGCACTTTTACAATCCAACTGAAATGTGTGATTGGCAAACCCAGATCCTGGATGTAAAAATGCGAAAGTAACTTCAGAATTAGGCTCAACTTATATTTATATTTACTGCTTTGCCGTTTAAAATTAATCTTGGGAAAAATTTAGATGCAAAATTACATTCCTAATGGTTTTGGTCAGTCATTGCAGAAGCACATATATATATGTGCTTATATAAAAATATCTATGGGATGGCACACAGAATATTTTGTAACTTTGTTGCCCTAAAATATTCTTAATATTCTTCTTTCTTCTTCCAGTATCTCTGACTTAGAAGTAGTAGTGAAGAAACATATTACTTTGGAGTATTAGGAAGAGAAAGTGTTAAGACGTGTAAAAACCAGCTAATTTTGTGACATTATTCCCCTTATTTCAGTATTGACAATAAAAGAGTGACCCTAATTAACACAGGAAGTTACAAAAGGGCTCCCATGACACAAATTGATAAGATTAATTTTGTGCACATAAATCCCAATGAATGTTTTTGAATGTCAAGCTGTCCTTTTAATTAAAATATGTTTGGTTGTGAGAGATGGGGTGACAGAGACCCAAGTGGCTTCTGTTAAGGTTTCATCACATGCATTGCAAAATTGCAATGAATAAGAAAATTAAATAATAAAAATAAAAATATAAATATGATAGAAGGCGCATGATAATCCAGTGGTTTTGGGCTCTTTCTTAGGCTTTTTTCCTTCTTCTTGGTGTAGGGGAAGACGAGGAAACAATCTTTTCCTTCCTACGCTGGGAACCCACTGAAGCAGTAAGCACCGATTTTGGGCTGCAATAAGGCTGCCTCCCATAGGCCCTAAATAAGCTGTCCTGTCTTCATGGGCTCTAGAAGGAGTGCCAGTGCCAAGCAGTATGAAATTTACCCTGATTTTCTGGAACCTCTGCCTGCAGGACTGGCAGTGGAGGTACTGGGGAGGCTTTGCCTCATGAACCTGTTTGGCCTTTAAAGCAACAAAACGAGATGCAGCTTCTGTCAGAGATACTGAAACTTTTTTTTTTTTTTTGTTAAAGGAACTTGTGAATTGGAGTAGTGAGAAATAAAAATAATGCTTATGTCTTGCACTTTATTGGCATGGGTGAGTTTTGATCGTGTTTTCTGTTGAATACTATATTTGGGGCAACACATAAATGAGCAATGATGTTCCCAGTTTTGTAAACATTATTATTTGATGCACCCTTCTAATTATACTGTTGCTTCTTTTCACTTCAACCATACCAGCATAAGCCTAAATCACATTGAGAGCTGGGAACACAAAAAGCTCTATCTCTGTTTTGGTTTATTTTTGCATTTTAATTACGTCTCTGCCTTGAATTAGTTTGTTTAGATGATGAATTGGAAAGATAAAGACATCTTTTTTTTTTTAGACAATTATGCTTTGCAATCAAAATCTAATATTTATATTTCTGGAAAAAAAACCCCAAACAACCCCCCCCAAACCCAAAACATTATGGATAGTGTGAAATCTTCACAGATTTTTCAGCTGGAAACTTCTTGCACTTTCCTGATCACCTTCTCCTGGTGGACAACACAATATGACAGATGTCTGACATGTTAGTTGGTCAGCTGAGTCATGTCTGGTATGTTCCTTGTCCTGTGCTCATGTCCAGAGTAAAGCTGGTTTAGGTTTCAAATTATTTGTTTGCATATATTTTGTGGAGACGGCAAAGAGGAATTTATGTTTTTCTCAGAGCTCTAGGGAGTGAGCTTTTTTTTTTCAATCCCTTTTTTACCCGAAGTTTACTTTATAAAGTAAACTATGTCAGTTTAGCTTGTGACACAGTTTCCTCTGTGATGTTTATGCCTCCTCTGACATCCTATTTCAGAGCTTTATCTGCTGCAATCTAGGACACCTTATCTACTTGCTGCCAAAATGCTCTGAATACTTGTGGCAGCTAGATATCATGAGCGTATAGGAGATACAACTGTGTTCAACTGCATTTCAATAGCAAATTTCCTCAGAGTGAGGGGTGACTTTTTGTTCACGTGTCTTTTGGGACTGGACATGGGTTTGGAGCCTGTGTTCTCCAAATGCAGCCACTCACCACTTGTATATCCTGTCTTGCTTTGCTACACCCTGAACCCTTCCTGTCCCAGTAGACTTTGTTGTTTTTATTAGACTTTTGTTTGAGAAAGGAAGCAGGATTATTGGACTGTGTCTTGGCTCTATGTAACCACTGTTGAGTTTTTGTTCCATGATTACTACTGTTTACATTGATTGAATTTTTAATAAAACCCCAAGCAATTCACACAGCAGGTGCTCTCTCAGGCTAGTCACAATCTGAGGTCATCATGGCTTTCACAGGCAATTCTGCATCTTTTTTATTTGTTCCCTGCTGTTCTGTTTTACTTCGTTTTCTACAGGTGCCCAAGAGAGAAATAATTGTGTGTTTTCTTTCTATTTTGCTTTGTTTGTGGAGGGACTGTACACCCTTCTGATCATTCCAGTACTTCTGTGCTGAGCCCCTCCTCAGATCATTGTGGTGAAAGCAGTATAATGTGCTTTTCTAACTGCTGGCTCACTGATTGCTTGTTGTAGTCTATTTTCTGTTTTCTGCTATTAATTCCACCCATAATTCCATTGATTTTTCTAGCTCCCATTTCTAAATTAGATGTTGAATAATGCAGACTTCTCAAGCCTCTTTTCTTCTGCCCTGTGAGACTCTGAGCACTAATCAGTGTAAGAGACTTGACAGGTTGGTTTTTTTTCTTTAAAATGCTCCTTCCTACCAGAGCATCACACAATAGCCATTAGACAAAATGCGATATTCCCTTTTCCTCCTTTTTGGGGGAGGGAGAAACAAGAGTGAGGCATGGGCAAAACTCTGAAATTCTCAGAACACAAAGTGGTCCCTAGGGCACAAGACCTTTGCCAGCATCTGGTTCTATGGGTTTGCACCCTATTGAGCCCTGGGCACGCCTCTGGGATGTGGCACGTCCACTCCCATGTTTTTTTGCCACACAAAGGCTCCTTGGGGATCTCTGAAAGTTCAATTTGGTTCCTCTAAGGCCTTCAGCTGGTCTGGATCTGAGTGTGATCTTCCTGGCCCTGTATATTGCAGCAAACTATATGGTGTCCCTAAGTTTGCTTTCACATTATTTATCAGATAGTCACTTTTTAGTTACCCCTACATCAGTTTCAGAAAGTTCAGTGTTACTACTTCAATTTCTCTAATTATTTATATATTTAGCTGTGCTACATTGCCTCTGGAGATACCAGCAGACTCCAAAGGACGTGCTTCAGCATTGAAGCTGCCAAATACCGATAGATGGTAGGAAGGCAATATTAAAGCACAGTCTTGTAACAGTCCTTCTGATACTGACCGTATTTTCACTTACTAAAAATCATTTTCCTCCTTTAACAGTATCTTCACATCAGTGAGATCTGAAGATGGCTTTCTCAAAGATGAGGGTGACTTTTAGAACCAAGATCTTAATTCAGATGCGTTTACTTCCATTTATTAAAAAAGGAAAAAAAAAAAAAGAAGCAAAATAACCACTTGGGCTTTATATGTACCATATACTGAAGGTTTGCTCTACACACTGTTTTTTTCCTGGCACAAAAGGTTTTCCTGGCTGTGATTTTTTAATTTTCTCCTCCAACTCAGTTATTTCTGGTGAAGTATTATTTGAATGAAATTGCACTGATGTAATTTAATTTTGCTTCTCATCTTGTAATTAGTCTACAACAGTGCTGTGATTGCATCAGTACTAACAGATGCTAATAAAACAATTTTTCTATGCACAGACAAGCCCTAAAATATATATATATACCCCAACATTTAATATCAATGAAGATCCTGTTAGTGCTTTGAGAATGTTAAAGGAAGCTAGATTAATTATTTTGTCTTTAACATAGTCCTACTGGCCAGCTGATGTTAATAAAATCCTTCTATCTCAACTTTTAAATTACTTTTGTTTCTTTTTCACTTTAAGTCCCAAATATGTGGGAAAACTTTTAGGTCCTCCAAAATTCCAGTTAATTCCACTCTAAAGGAACTGAGCTTTTTCAGTACTATAAAATAAAAAATACTACTGTAGGGGTAAAAGTGAGCAAAATAATCTGAATTTTACAAATAGACTCCAAACTTCTAATTTTTGGATAAAATATGTTTTTTTTAGTCATGTCTTTACTTAGTGGGCTGTATGCAGATAGAAGGGCTCATGAGAAATACATTTTCTGCGCATCAAGGTTATGCCTGAACTACCTTTTTTGCAATCAGAGAGAATTTGAAAGCAGAGATTATTTGAATTGTGACCTCAGTGTAGTACTTTGACAAGAGCAGTTTTTCAAGAGAAGGGACCATGGACTTAATTTATTCTTTTTTAAAGAATAATTGAGACTCTTTATGAACTACCTATTTTGCATTCCTATTTCTTCTCCCAGGATTTATGCCTCACAAAGCTTTTATTTGATATCCAGTATTGTCTCCACAATGTAAGAAGTATTCTTTAGCAGCTGACAAGACTGGGTAATGTTTAGCTGGTCACAGGATGTCTATACCAAAGACAGGAAAGGAATTGGGCTCTTATGATCTCTATGAACACCATATCCTTTCTCATAAGATCTTTCTTTCCGAGGGACATTGGCATCTGTCATATGGTTTAGCATGTTTGGATGCAATACTAGACATTTGAATATTAGTATTATGTATAACCATCCTCAGAGCAAATCTGTGCAGAGTTTTGAAAGAAAAGAAATATATTCTAATATACCGCAGTGTAGACAACTAGATAAGTTGGGTGGAAGGCCCCCATAGTTTCATGCAGATTCTTTCATATATTTCCTTATGATGATTTTTAATGATATGGAGCCTGTATTTTCTTTGCTTCTAATGTATGATTCCTACTTGTATGGTTTCAGCTGCTGTTTGAGGCAATGTATAGATATGTAGGTCTTACAACCTCAGCTGCAGCTTTGCTTTCCATTTCTGTTGAATCAAACCCTTTAAGGGGCCTGTGGTTCAGAAAACGAGTGTGTAGCCAAAAAAAAGAACTATAGTGTAGGTTGGTTTTTTTTTATATTAATTACTTTGTTTTTTCTTTTTCAAATGCAGTTTTCTGTCATGTACCTAATCTGTGTCCTCATGCTGCACCTTGTGAGCTGATAACTCACCCCTGCACCAATTGCTCTCCCACGCAGCTTTGCACTCCAGTTCCTCCAGTGCTCCATTTGGCAGTGCTCCCTGTAATAAAAATTGATAATTGTCTAACACAAATAAGAAGGGAAAATTATATTTTAGTGAAGGTGGGTTGTTAAATGCATAATTGTGTCGTGAACTTTCAGTCTCTGATGCTGGATTTTTGTGCCATATGGGAAAAGCAGCATAGCAACATAACTGCTACTCCTAATTATATAGTATAAATGTCAAGCTTGTTCAAAATTCAAGGATTACACACTGCCAGAAGAAACTCTCTCTTCTGTAGACTGAAGCTTTTTGGCAACAGGATCTGAAGGGAGAAGCACTTACTGTCTGTGATCTCATCAGCCTATTTCTCAAACAGCAGGGAGATGGACAGAAAAAGGCATTTTTACAATGTCTCTGCCAAGGGACGAGATAATTTCTTGCTTTCAGATCTAAAAAAAATTCAAAGATACAAAAAAATCAACTATATACAAATTTAAATATTAAGTCTAGAAAAGTTAACAAATACTGGTTGGATGTTTAAGCATTAAAAATATTATAAAGCACATTCAGTTTCACAGATGGGTATAACCAGCTGACTTTTTGGTTGCAGTAATGTAAAAAAAGACCTAGAAATTATTCTCTGAGTATTTAGCAAATGGTTATAAATTATTGCTGGATAGATATTATTTTTATAATTTTACTATCATTCCCACCGGAAGCAATAAAAAAATACTATACAATGCCTATAGTAGAAGGCTACCACTATCCAAGGATCTTATGAGACACAAACAGTGTGTTAGAAAGGAAATAGTCTTATCTCTATTGCACAGCAGAGAATTGGAAGTGAGGTTTATGCCAGTTATTTGGTAAATGTTTGGCAAAGCTGATTGCCTCTTAAGTGAAGCCTGGGAGAACTTCAGAACTGCTTCTTGTAGAGTAGATAATAGATGAAAAGCCAGGTAGGTGTTTGTGTTGAACCATATTGATTCTGAACAGCTTTTAAGTTATTCATTATCAACTTAATAATTTCCAAAGTGATCATTTTATAGTGACAAATCACATGGATGCTTTAAGAAACCTGGGGGTTTTCAATAAGACTTCAGATCAAAGCATTATAAGAAATTTTAAAAGGCTATTTCATGCGGTTATACATGATAGAATTACCTACAAAAGCATTTTACAGAAAAAACCCCAGAATTTTAAGGAACTTAAATAGTATTTTTCTTTATATATAAATGGTTGAGAAAATTCCTACAGAGTCTTTTTATTTATTACCTTATATGGCTTGATTTAAAGCCAGCAAAGCATATAAGTCAAATTTCTGATTTGACCAAGTGGCAGAGAACACACATATGATGTATTTAGAATTGGCAAAGGCTCATCTTGGTGAAGTGTGCTGTAAATTACTTTTGATTAAAAACATCAGCAGAGAAAGTGAAAAATCATTACTTACAGAACAAGAGCAATAAAACATTAATGCTCTGTGTAAAGATTGATGGGTAGTTGAGAAGTTGATTTGTAAAAGTTACTAGTACCACAGGGCATGAGTTTATTAAGAGTATGAAAGAGGCAGAGTAAAAAATGAGCTCGTACTTTAATCAACAGAAATGGAAAATAAACAGTTCAATATTTGTAGCGTTCTTTGAATGCAATTTTATTTTGAGGGTAATTGCCTGTGCAAAAAAACCCCAAGAATTTGACCATTTGAAAACCAAACTCCCCCAACCCTGATTCGTCCCAGAAGCTGAAGATATTTAATAAAAGGTGGAAAGGCAGATAGGGAAGGCTGACAACTCATCTTCTTTATGATAATATAAATATATGTGTGCTGATTTTGACAGGGATAGAGTTAATTTTCTTCACTGTAGCTAGTATGGAGCTGTGTTTTGTATTTGTACTGACGACAGTGTTGATAACACAGGGACTCACAGAGTCAAGGCCTTTTCTGCTCCTCATGCCACCCCAACAACAAGGGGACTAGTGGGGGACACAAGTAGTTGGTAGGGGACACAGCCAGGACAGCTGACCCCAATTGACCAAAGGGATATCCCATACCATATGGCATCATGCTCAGCATATAAAGCTGGGAGAAGAAGAAGAAAAGTGGGATGTATAGGGTGATGGCATTTTGTCTTCCCAAGTAAGAGTCAGTGCTTTGCTGGAGATGATTGACCATTTGCATTTGAATGGGAATTGGTGAATTAATTCCTTGTTTTGCTTTGCTTGTGCATGGGGCCTTTGCTTTGCCTATTAAACTGTTTTTATCTCCTTTACTTATTAAACTGTCTTTAACTCAACCCATGAGTTTTCTCACATTGCTGATTCTCTCCCATTCCACTGTGAGGAAGTGAGTAAGTGGCTGGGTGGTGCTTAATTGCTGGCTGGGGCTAAACCATGACAATAAGGAAATGGATGTAAAATCTGTGCATTTTCTTGTTACCCTTCTTTTCCTACATGATTTGTCATTTTGTATACTTATGTGTATTATGTGTACCTAACAGAAAAAAATAAATTGTCAACTCCAGAGTGGGCTGAGCTATGACTCATGCAAACATAGAGAGGAAAATTAGCACCCTGGAGCTGGAAATTGTTCGGTTATGATCATGCCTTCACATCGCTTTCTACACAGGAACCCTATAAATTGTGCTGTGTCACTGAGGATCCTGACCATGTCTGTGTTACACAAACTGATAATAACTTTATCTGCTCAGGAAAGACATAAAAGGAACTCCAGTGAAAAGAAATGGCTAAAAGTTAGTGATCAGTTGACTGGACCTTCACGGTCTCAGAAACAGCCATCATATGTTTAACTCCAATTGTATTTGGCACCCTAGATGAAAAATCAGAGTAGAAAGTCCAAGGATCTCACAGGCATAAAATATCTTCTATTTTGAGAGATGAGTCACACAGATAAGAAAGTACAGACATGCCGGTGACTACATGTATTTCTGTGTAATGTTTTTACTGTTCATCTAGAATAGGAAACTTTCTTGATAAAAGTTCATGTACAAAAATATTACCCTTGGATGCTGCCAAACTGACAGTCTTCATACCACCGGCAGAGGTAACATGCATTTCTTATTCTATCTAGCCAGTATGCCTATATTTAACTGATCTAAAAGCACTGAGATACAGTGTAAGGAAGATATTTTATCTTCTTGCTCATTTACAGTTTACTGCAAGATGCTGAGCTTTTCTTGGGACTGGTGGGAGTCTTTAACTCCCACTACTTTTGCTCATAATTTGGTGTAAATAGTTCACAGGAGTGACTGCCATTTTGTGGAGACAAATTGAGTCCTTCAACTTTTCTGAGGTTTAATGAAAGATTATGAAATACATCAAGATATCTATCAAACAGAGTCTTCCAGGTATCTAATTGTTTAGGTAACTTCCCTCACAGTAAGCTTATTTCTGTGCCTTTCTGTTTGTGAGATGGGATTTCATGAAAAAGTAGGGCTAAATCTAAAAAAGACTTTCAGTGCCTGATAGGAAAAAATAAAACACTTAGCCTTGGAAAAACTTCAAATTCAGAAGCCAGTTCCCTCTTTGGCCTAAGAACAAGTAGAAATTGTCACTCTTTCCTAAAAATGCATGACAAGAGTGTCTCTGCCTCTCATATATGCGATAATTATATAAGACTACTTCAGTTCATACTTCAATATAATTTATGGTTCTTTTTAGTGGATGTATGTGGTTATATCAAAGGGTATTCATTATTGCAATTTATCTCCCAAGGGTCTTTATATTCATTACACATCAAGCTTTTACACCTTGTGGACTATATGCTTTTTTTTTCAAAAAAGCTAAATATTTAAAAAATGTAAATGTGTGGTAAATGTCTCAACTTGAAGAGTAATGTAATAAGCATGTTTATAAGACAGTAAGTGAAATAAAATGACACCTGGAGGAAACAGCTACAGTGGTTTCCTAGATTAGGAATGCTTTTTTGGACTCCAAACAGTAGAAATACAAGAAACAAATTAGTGGCGTTAGCTCTCTAGAAATTCGTTTTCTCTGTGATGTAAAGGAAATTTTGGTATAGTGGAGAAAACAACTACCACATAGTATAAAGTTTTCAAACCCTTTAAACATTAGCAAAAATGTAGAAGGAGTTAAGCTGGCTAAATACAGTGTTCTTGTGTAGTAAAAATATTAATACACAACATTTTTATGTTGCTTATAACAGTAGTGGTAAGATAGAGACAGTTGCATTACTGTTGTAAACATGATTATCTGAAGATCCAGGAGATACAAAGCTTGTAGGGAAAGTGCTCTTGGACCTCTCTTCTTGGACCAGTACACCAGGTAGACAGGTAACAAAAATTCACAAGGACCCAGACTATTTTGGTTATACACTGGTGGTATCTTGCCAGATTAAATAAAACAATGTGAATTGCATATTTCTTCTTCACAGCCTTATTCACCAGACCTACAGTTGCAACACAATGGGGACTTGTAACTTGCTTGATGGTTCCTCATTCTGCAGCTCCCACCACTTCTAGCAGCTTGGGTCCAGTCACAATTTTTACTGGGATTTTGCTTCTAATTTACAAAATCAATAACATTCAACAGACAGAGTTTGAATGTTCTTCTAATGGAAGGAGATAAGTAAAACTGTGGGTTTTCCACTTTTAACACTTTTTTCCTAAGAAATCCCACATCTTTAATGCTTTGTTTGTCCTTCTCTGCTTAACACTTAGAATCATAATATCATTTAGGTTTGAAAAGATCAAGTCCAACCATTAATTCAATACTGCCAAGTCTACCACTAAACAATGTCCCTAAAAGCCATATCTACACAGCTTTTAAATACCTCCAGAGGTGATGACTCCACCACTTCCCTGGGTAGCCTGTTCCAGTGCTTGACAATGCTTCCTGTGAAGAAATTTCCCATAATATCCAACCTAAACCTTCCCTGGCACAACTTGAGGCTATATCCTTTTGTCCTACTGCTTGCTACTTGTGTCTTTGTATCTCATTCATAGCAGTCAGAGATCTGACTAAATTTTTATGTCTCTTTATTGATGTAGGAGGGGTAGGTAAAAAGAAAACCAGACTGTTCTTTTAAACTTTGGTGTTATTCACAGCTGTGAGTTGATGTTTACAGGACTGATGTCATTGCAAAAAGAGATGACTAAAGGTATATCTATGCTGTCATATAACACAGCTTCCTGACCTGGTTGCTGGTTCTCTGATTACACATGCTTGTGGATATGTTAATTCACAACCCAGCTCTCTTCTGAGGGAACTAATTAGTTCCCTTGGGCTCTGTCTACATTTGTAATTCAGCACACAAGAGTGGAACAGTAGATTAAAACAGATGGTGCTGAGGATCCTCATCTCTCTCATATTTGTAGGATACCGGTGTTGTGAAGGATGTCATGGGATGCTGCCCTCCTGTGATAACCTAGCTGGGATTTCCTCTGACAAGAAAGCTTGATTGTCTCTCATCTTGCATGGGGTTATGTAATGGTGTGCTCTGCCTCTGATGTGCCATTAGAAACAATGGCATGCCAGCATGGCCTCCACTGTTGCTCCCAATAAAATGATGTTTTAGGGACACAGGATATAACACGGACACCAGGTAAGAGCTGTGACTAGTCAAATAGAATGTGGACAGAAGGAACTGAGAGAAGGACCCTACATTTATTCTGAGGACAGGAAATCACTACCTTGAGTGTGTGACTTTGAATAGTACAAGGAGTTCATCTGTGTTGATCTAATAAAAGATATGTTCTCTTCCTATAAACTTCTCATTACAAGGAAGGACATCTTTTATGGGATAGTGTAAAACTGTCATGCAGTCAAGGTAAGTCTGAAGATTTATTTTTAAAATCCTATTCTCAAGTTTCCTGTTTTTTTTCTGATATCCCTCTAACAGTCAGTCTTTTGCAAGTTTGGCTATCTTATCTGTAGAGTAATCTTATCTCCTCTCAGCTGTTTTTGCTCACTTAGGAGGGAAGTCTTTGCCCACTCAGGAAATACAGTGCGTCTTTATAGGACAGTGTAGGAAATTCCCTGCAGCATGTTGTATGGCAGGATAAAGTCCCTTGGTAGTAGTTCTTGCTGAAGGAACAGCTACTGTGTGCTAGGAATCCAGGACAGTAACTTCAAACACCTACAAAATATTTTACACACATTGAGATAATTTATAGTCTACGATGCTGGGGGTGGAAGGAGTGTGGTGGTAAAATTATTAATATTTAAGATTGAGAGGGCTGGCTAAGAAGCAATTTTGACTTAAAAAACATTCCTTTCAACTAAAAGCTAACAGCCTGTGATTGTTTGCAGCCCCTCACTTCTGAGCTAAGCTAATACTGGGTGTGCCACTCCTACAGGCTCCACCAAGAGACATCTCTCCATATGGTCATGTTATATACTGTTTGATTCCTTAGAAACATGACAGTTAGCAAGAGACTTACAGAGCTTATCTCTCTCAGAGATGGATACCTGGCTTTATTAACACCGAAATGATTTTTTTTCCTCATCACTTCTTTTTTTTTCTCAAAGAGTGTGGTGGTGCATCCCCTGCACCCACCCCCGGGCCACACGATGATCTGAGAATGCTTTAAGTGACCTCAGAACACTCATTCGTGACAAATAGTAAATAGATTGGTCTCTACAAACACTTGGCAGAGAACTGGGAAGCAGAGAAATATGCTGTCCCACTGTCCATAGTTAATAAAGGTTCTGTCTGACCCATCCAAAATTGTACCTGCTTATTACACCTTTGGAGTCCCCAGATTCTCCAACAGAAGTTAGCTGTCATCTTTTGAGTCAGATAGGTTAAGTAAGATATAAAGTTGAGGCTATACATACACATTTATGTAGGCACATGCTAATGAGTGCTGCAAACATACAGTGCTTTCAGGAAGAAGCATTTTCAGAAATTATGTAGCCAGAACCTTAATTTAATTCCTTTTCAGACATCAGCAGGAAGAAAAAGGCTGAAAGGATCTTAGGGAAGGCACTCATAGAGCAGATAGAGGTTCTTTCAGAACCGTGCTATTTTTCAAGGAGACACTTGGATGCTACACTAGTCTGGCATACTCACTATTCCCTGAACATTAGCAATAATGAATGTCTTGCTATGAAAGCCAAAGAAAGCAGTGTCAGGTAGGACAACAGAACAAAATGTGAGCCCATCTGTCTGTGTGATTAATTAAATGAGCCCCTTCCAGAAAAGGAATACAGTTAAGGAGATCTTTCCAGAGTTTGTGTAATGTGCCCAGTTTAGCATTTCACAGATGTGCAGAAAGACGAAGAATTCATGTAGCTGTTGATGTTACCTGGGACATATTAATAGAAAGTGCTGGATAATTGAAGAGGACATTTGATCCATGTACCTTTTTCCATGAACAGAACCAAAAGCCAAAGAATCCACAAAGTACAGCCATGTCAAAGTTTTTGAAGAGGAATTGGAGGGAAAAAATATTAATAGCAAACTGTCTGATAAAATTTTCTGTAGAAAGTATGAGTCACTTAGTTTTCAGTTAACCAATTTAATTACAGAGTAAAATAAAACCATAATTTGTGTGGTCATCCATGAGGAGGCAGATGAGTAATTTTACAAAGCGTTCATGTCTCAAATTATATTTACAAATTAGCTGTACTCTGAAGCCAGAAGACCCAGGCTCACAAACCTGATCATCTGGCATGACTGTTCAATCATAGCTTACCCTAAAAACTGTTCCCACTTACAAATATGGGAAAATTCTTGATTCATTTTAATCTGAGTTCAATGATACTGAGATACATTCCTCAAGCATCTCAATAGGAATGAAGTACCTAGCTCTTTTGGCCCTTTTCAAAAGCTGTTTTATTTTGTTTATGATGATAGAGACCACCAGCAAGCTGAAATCAGTGAGTTGTGGCCAATGATAATATTGATAGGACTCGTATCTGAAGCTCTCTTTCAGCGTGTAGCCCAAACATTCTGGGGGCAAAGCACACCCATCCCAGTGTCCTCAAGGCTGAATTACAAATTCTCTTGCTTTACCGTTCCATGCTAAACAAAAAACATGTTATCAAAACCAAAGTTCTTCATCATTCAAATCCATGATCCTGAGTCATAGGTGAAATGCTGGATTTATTAGGGTGTTTCTCTGGCACGTGGTGTTGAAGAACTGTTTCTGTGGCTTTAAGGAGCCTCTTTGGTCTTAGACTATTTTACAATATTCTATCTTATTTAAAATAAGATATATTTGGCTGCATTTTGGTATCATGTTGTCATCTGTTTCTGAAACTACCCTAGAAGGCTGTAGAGGAAATGTGATGCTGTTAATTTGGGTACATGCTGAACATGGCTTCCAAAATAGCACAGTCATTTACCTGCCAGGATGCCACTAGGGCATCCCACGCTGGTGTCTAGGGCTTGGAAACTTCGATCTCTCTTAAACATCTAGCTGCACTTTTCAAGTTACTGGAAAGGGAACATCTATTCATAGTTTTGGAAGTATGATATTCTTCCATATTTACCAGTAATAATTGCTTTCTTCAATGTTACGCCTTTTGGCCCTGTAGGAACCAGCAGAAAAGCCTCTGCTATTTAGATGTAAGTATTTGCAATGTGGGTTTTTTTGTCCCTCTTTCTTCATCACTGTTACCTTTTTTAATTCCCTTCTTCACACATTATCTTCAGTCTGTGCTTGTTCTTTTTCTTCTGTCCAAACTTCAATATCATGAACTCTTGCCACTGAAAAAGTTTCTACTTTCACAAATAAGCAACAAGCATGAAAACAGGACTGTTGGGTGTACTTCAGTGTCTTTCAGAAGTCCTGTGAAAGGCAAGACTTTTCTCACAATGACTTCAGTGACCTCTTCTGCCTGAGACTGAAGAGAGTTTGTATGACTTCAAGAAGCAGGTCTGTTGAGAGAAGGCAAAGTTCTGTATTTAACTGGGAGGAGGCAGGGTGGGGATGGGAAGAATGGGAAAGTTTTGCCTTTAACCTAAATTTAGAGCTGTTTTCAATGTCTTAATTCATTACAACTTTCTTATTTTCTTCCTTTCAGTCTTTTCCTCCCTGAAAATGTAATTTATGAAAGATAGGAGTAAGATAGGCTTGGAAAGCCTAACTTATCAATGATAGAAAAATTGCTTTAAGATCTGGAAAGCAGTGCTGGATACCTGTTGTTTTTATGATACTTCAACATGATAGTACAGGAATTTTGGTCCAGTCTTGAAGGCTGCCTAGTCAGTATTATGCTGCCTTTTATGTCTGTGGTAAGAAAAATATTGTATGTTTACAAAATTTTTTTTGAAGGAGAGAGGAAAAAAATGTCCCTCTAGAAATTCTGCAGAAGGCATATGCCATTTTGATGTCTTTTAAGCTTTGGTTTGAAAACTTCTGGCGCTCTACACATTAATTACTTCCATTGAGGAAGTGCATACATTCTGCTACTCATGCTAATTACTGATAAGGAAAAGGCAGGCGGGCTAAATGATGAAACATTTCATGCACTTGTCTTTCTTTTACTAAGCCATTTCCTTCAAAGCTGGCAGCAGCTAGAAAGAATGCCATCTGTAATCATTCCCCCCTCAGTACAATTTTAAAATTTCTTCTCTTATTTCCATCAAAAAGCCAGGATACGGGCTCATGTCTTGTCAAAATGGGCTTCACATGCTATGTGTACTGAGCAGCAGGAGGGCAGTTAGGCAAGAGGCCACACAGATGAGTAGAAGAGGGGAAAATTGCTTCATTTCTCCACCTTTGTCACTCAGTATGAAGACTGAGGGTATAGAGACTGTTATAAACATGCAGAAAGGGAAGGAGCAACAGCTTGGCTAGATTACAGTCTTGAATCCTAGACATCCAGTTTGTCATTTAAATTCTATGATAACTAGGATTTCCAGCTCTTCTTCAGTCATATAATACTTGGCACAGAGACAGGAAGGAAGGGAGGAATAAATTCCAGTATATTTCCTCCTTTCTAGATGTCTCTGGCTCTTGAGATAATGCTGTATAGTTTGTAAATGAGGTGGGTTAAACGTAAAGTAGATGAGTAAAAATGGAACTCAAATACTTATTAATTTTTTTCAAAATAGGATTTTAAAATCAATGTTGTTATAAGATTTTTAGTATCTGAAAGTAGCAATACTGACAGTTGAGGGGTATAACAAATTTTTGCAGAAGGAAACTGGTTCCATCTGAGATCAAAACCATCATACTAGATACAACAAAACCTTGTCAATGTGTCCTTTGTTTAGGAAATGTATTCTGGTATGATTTCCTGCTATTGAAATCAGTACCAATTTCCCTAATTTTACCTGGCATTACTTTAGATTTACTTAAACAAAAAACTGGGCCAAATAGTGAGACCAAAATTAGATAATTTACATCTTGCTGTATGTGAAATTAACATGGCTAAAAATATTTTAAAATCTAGGCACCCTTAATATTTGCAGAGCAGTGGCCAAATGTGAAGAGTCTTGTCTAGAGTTTAAAAGGTTTTAGAATTCATTTAAAAAGAAGACTAAATGTCCCTCTGGGAAAGAAACAGTAATTTAAGTCCTCTTGAGCTGCAGTACCAGAACTAGAAAACTTTTACATAAACTCTATTATAATTCAGCATTAACACTGGTGGCCTTTTGGCCACTCAGAGGTAATTTTAATTTATGATTCTTGAGTTTTCCTTGGAAATCTTGGGTAGAAGCAGCTCTCTTTTTGTCTGTTATGACTTCCTTGGCATCTTTATCAGGAGATGAGTAGGTCAAGTCTTTCTATTTCGAGGTCTTGTTTGAAGAATATCAAAAAGGATAAGTACCTGAAACAGAGACTGTTTTACTAATCACAGGCTTTTAGATTTTGACAGCCATACTTGAAATCAACAGTCATGTGGAGAATTAGCCTGTGTTTAATTAATTTTTTTTTCTCCCAAAACTGACATTGACAAGTTTTTAAAATCTAAAAATAAATTTTTAAGTTTAACAAAATAAGCATAAGAGATATAGCAGGAATCTTTGGACAGTGCTCTGGTTTATATGAAGACTCATGAACCAGACTGTCTTCCATCTTAGTAGAAAAAGTATTCAGATGTTGCATATTAATGAGAAAACCTAGACTGACTGGGTGGCCATTTGGCAGGGGCTGGGAGATGGAACAAGGTATTGCCTATTGCCTACCTCCCTGCTGAGATGTGGTAGTTACAGCTGCAGCCTTGTGTGTCTCCCATAGACTGAATAGAAAGGAATTCCTTCAGGATTTTGTTTGTGCATCTTGGTGCAGTCTGTGGTTTCCTCTCTAACATCCTGCTGACAATCCATTTTCATCTTGTGATCTACAATAACCTCCAAATGTTTTCCAGTGGAACATTTGCATAGCTAGCTATTGCTCACGCTGTAATGCAGTTGATTTGTTTGTGCTTAAGTGCATTTGTTGTTGTTCAGTTGTCCCCACCGAATTTCACTCTATTGTTTTTAGAAATTTCTACAAATGTATCAAGAAAGTATTGAATTCTAACCTCCAGGATACTGGAATTCTACCTGGATTGGGATTGTATGTGTTTTACATCATCCAGGTTACTGTGATTTATACAGCACTGAATGCAAGACCATTTTGCCAGTCCATGGCTAACAATTCTCTGCAGTATTCAACAATTTTACCCATTGCTTGAAATTCAACTGAGAGTATTTTTAGCTAGACAATACTTTCTTTATTTGCTTCTTTCCCGTGTGAACCATTGTCTAGGGCCCTGCTGGGGTCAAAATATGACAGTTACCATATCTCCTTTATTTGCCTTGTTTCTAGAAGGAAATTAGATTGCCTTGGTAGTTATTAACCCACTCAACTAATACTCAAGTAGACTTATACACTACATATATTTTTGTAGAAAAATTACTGGTTTGGTACACTGTTCTGTGTTGGGTAATTAGAAGACTAAAAAAATTCTTTAAGAAAAACAGTGATTTCCATATACTAAACATAGCATCAGTAAGACACAAAGATCAAAGAAGGTGGACTGTTCTGGTCAAACTAGAGCAATGTCAAAGATATTTATTAAACATAAAAAACATCTAGATAATTTTCTTTATTTTTATTGAAATATTCTTTAGAATTGATAATGAGATCTAATAAGAACTGGAAAGAAGAGACTTTTGGGAAGCTCAGTGGAGGTTTTTAAAAATCATAGAATATCTGGAAGTTACAAATTTAAATTGTGGTGAAACAATCCCATATTTCTTTAAGTGGATTCAGTAGCTGAGACTAGACTGTAGAAGTGTTTTGAGAGGGGCAGCGCTTTAGATGCATGTATTCTGATTCTTATGTTTATATTGTTCATTAGTTTTAGGAGAAATAATATAAAGTACAGCAGAACAAAACCGCAGACAAAAATGGGACAGGAAGTCATCCCTGGAGAAGACAGTAAGGTAAAATGATATGATAGTACAAGTGTAGTACTTTACCACAGAAAAACTGAAGTATCGACAGGTTTTCAAAAAGACTTTTTAGTATAATAATTTCTGACAGATCTCAAAACAGATAGTATTTTTCTGAATTCCAGCAGAAATTAACTGCTTAAAGATATCAAAGCTTTTCTTAAAGGAGGGAGGTGAGGGGAAGAGAAGCACTCTAGCCCTTGGCATTGTTGGGAAAAATGAAATATAACCTTACTTCAGAGTAAGGCCTGAGAATTCAGGATAATAAAATGAAAGTCTAAGAAAGCGGGATAGAAACCAAGATGGTGCTTGACCTACTAATCTCTGAGGGTATAGGGAGTTATAATACTGAAATGTACTGCTAAACCTAAACATATTGTATAAGGGTAGCAGCACAAAAAAGACCAGACCATAGAGAGCCATATAGCAAACTGATGATATATATAGACTGATTAAAGAGAAGGTAATGTGGTATTGATCACTAAAAACCTCGTCCAACAAATCTAACTCAATCCTACTTAAAGTAAAGGCATAAATATTAAGGAGAATAAAAATCTAGTGTATAATGGTAACAGACCAAGAAGCAATAAGCATTATGAGCTGATAATGGAGGAAAAATCATGACAGATAAACTTGATTAATATTTTGGAGATTGAATTACAGATGGTTGCAATGGAACAGATGTAATTTGTATGGCTGTCAGATCCTGCTCCTATTTTTACAGATGAAAATTGTGACTGACTGTTGACATTCATCGAGGAGTTTTTGCTGACTGAACTCAGAGAACAGAGAATAACACATTGCCAGTATTCCCTGAAACAACATTTTCATATCCATTAAAACATTGCTATGTGCATTTGCATAGTCAGGTAGAAAGCGGATAAATGTATAGATCTATGGTTCTAGGGGAAGTAGGAAATGAACTGTGGATAATATGGCAAGCTTGTTTTGAAGTGAAAACAAGATCTAAATGTGAAGTTCCAAAACGACAGTGTGGACACAGTGCACTTGAGGAGCTTGTACCACATGTTTTATGGTCTGGGATGTGGTATGATGGTATGCCAGGAGTGATGGAGAATGTAAACCATGGTGGGACAATGCCAGAGGATTGCAAAGGCTGGAAGGAGACAAGCCTGTAACCTCATTCATCTATCAGGAAGTGATCCTTAGGAGTGATCTTCCCTCAAAGTACTCCCCAATTTTGAAGGGCACTAGCTGGAACACCTCAGAACAGAGCTGTATGATGAGACCTGGAACTGCTCTCAGTCTCACTTGCAGCACTTGCCTGTTCAGCAAGAGAGATGCATCCTGAATTGCAGAGTAATCCAAGACAATTTACTGAGTGAACTTGTGTCATGCTCACAAGCAGGGGCAGTGGGAATTAAGATCCCCAGACAAAGTCTGAACTGCTGATAAAGTACATACTCAGATTATGAAGGATATTAAGGTGGGAGGTAGTGACAGGACAGTAATATTGCAGAAACTGAACAGATTAAAGTAGAAATAGGGCTAAAAAAAAAAATTACTTTATCTAAAAGTAATTTTTTAATGCTAAGAAATATTAGGATTATTTTGAAACTGGTTTGTATAATGCTGGATTTCCATTGCAGATTCAAGTGGAATGTGTGAGAGAGCAGTCAGTGTATAAACACAGGTCTTGAAAGTAAGTTTGGCTCACTGACTTCCCATGTTGCTGCTGCCAGCCATGGCATACAGCTCTCTCTACAAAATGGAAATACAAGAGCTGATAACCTTCAAAGTTACGAAGTTAGTACAGTGGGATAGAATAATTGGAATTTGATAGATTTTACCATGTAGGGATAGTTTTAAGTATACTCAGTGTGCAGTGTGACAAATATTGGGGAAAATGTAGTAGGATGGAGAACACATAGTTGTTGCTGGAAGGAATTGCTTGATTGCTACATTACTGCTTACCCTGAGAATATTGCTAATTTGATGTTTACACATCAAGAGGTAATATTTTGGTACAAAGCAATTAAAGTGGCAAGAATCTTTCTCTTAGTCATCTCTGTTCTACTCTTTTCTCAGTCAGGCTCCTGAATTTTCACATCATATAGTGATTAGAAAAGCCAAGTTTTAACACAATATCTCTTTAACTCAGAGGGCCATGCAGCCTTTGTTTCTCACTGCTGGATACTTAGGATAAGTACCGAGCATACAGACTTTCGGAAATGCTAGCTCTGAGAAGAAACAAACATGCTGTGGGTGAGGGAAATGGAGGGCTAATGAGGCTTTTGTCAGATGTTTTCCCCAGTTGTTGTATAGATCCCTTTCTCTAGGTTGATGTTTAGCCTACAAGCCTCAGGGAAACAGATTGTCACAATATAAGTTTTTACAGTGCCTTGCTGATCACAGGAGCCTAACATCGCAGAGTATTTGCTTTACTGATGACTCAAATACAGTGGGATATGCCTTCTTTGCAGCTTTTCCTTTCTGGTCTCCAGCAATAGCATAAGCCTAAGCAGAGAGAGGGTTAGCTTTTCCCACGGAGCAGGGAATCCTGAAGGAAAACTCTGAGCCTGCAGCAGTAGGGCTGTCTATCCAAGTCACAAGGGACGACACTGTGTCTTATCCACATGCTTTTTAACTGTATGTGGTAGTGAATGCAGTAGAAAACTTACACATAGCATGTTCAGGAACTCAATATTTTCATCCCTAGTCAGGAAAGGTACTTATTGAACTGAGTTGGAACAAACAAAGACAGGGAGAATATGCCATTCTCTGGTGCCCAGGTTGAGAGGCAGTGACTGGCTGCAGGGGACAGTGAGAATAAATATCCCCTCCCCACTCAGCTCTGGCAATGGAGTTCTTTTTATGCCCAGTCCCTGCTTCCAGGACACTAGCTGATCAGCAGGTATAGGAATTTGTGCTTTAAGTCTGCTTTTGTTTTTCTCTAGTTCACCTCATCCTTTCTTTGTCCCATTGGAAGGGCACCCATAGCAAAGGTTTCCCTGCCTATTGCTGTAATCCCGGGACAGTTTAGTTTAAGGTTTTAAGTCCCTTTAAGCCTTGCCATCTACCTTTTTTCCCAAGAGAGTAAAAGTTAAAGTATTTTTCAGTGCTAAAAATAGGCAGAGTAGAATTGTAAAGGGAGTTCATGTGGAGCCTGGTTTTATGTGGCTTCTTCCAGCTGATGTAGCTGCTGACAGTCTGACTTATTGCTCTTCCTTGATAGTTTCTCCACCACTATTATGTCTTTCACAAATGAGTCCTTAAATGTTCTTTTAAATGAACAATACAGTTTTGTCATTGTTTGACCAGTCAGAATATAAGAAGGTGAGATGTATCACAGAGAACATTTATTTCCAGACATTTTTACTGTAAGAAACTGACTTTGCGAGCATAGCTCTGAATAATAACCCTTATAGGAAAAAAGGGACATCTGTTCAGGTCTTCCACAAAGTGACAGTAATATCAACTTAATGGATGAAATTTCCAACAGGATATTATTAAGCTTTCTTTAATAAATTAATGTTATGCAGTTTTAATGGAGGTCTGAAATAGATACAAGAATTAAAGAGAATACAAAAACTAGCTGTTCTGTGGAGTTTTACTTGAGTCGATATAAAATTTTCTCTTTCAGATGATTGCATAAAGTCAACTGTATTTTTCAAGCTGTCTTTAATGTTCTATGTCAACTGCACTGTACTGCAGTAGGAGAGTTTTTAAATTATGAGCTTAACTGATGAGTAAAAATATTAGCTGTTCTATGAGGATGTTGAATTCAGCTGGACCAAGTGATCACCAAAAAGACCAGGGCTGAAAAGAGTTGGGGCCAAGTGGGTTTAGGACTTGTTCCTTATTTGCCCCATCCCATTATAAATTAACCTTGGGTTGAATTTATGCAGGCAGGTTGTGATCTCTAATGGGTCTGCAGGTTGGGATTGGATGCAGGTGCTTAATTCCTGCCTCAGATTTGTGCCTGGTAAAATCAAGACCACACCTGTAGGGAAAGGAAACAGGTATAAAGGATTTGTCTACTCTAGTTCTGTGTTTGCTGAGGCAGGTATCAGGTTGGTTTTTTTCTCTTTCACTCTGGAGAAATGTTTATTAATTTAGGTTCTCCTTTTTGCTGTTATATCATGCTAAAACTTCAGTTTGTTGTAGCAGCTTCAATATATTGGTGAGTACTTACTTTCAAGATCTTTTAATGATCATTGAGTGCTTGTCATCTCTTTGGAATTTCTCTCCAAGTGCATTTCTATAGATTTGGAAATGTTCTACAAAATCGGGTTTTGTGTCTCTTTGGGTTGACCCTGGTATAATCATCTTTGTGTGCACTTTTTGTGACTACCTGATGTATTGCATACTAAGTAATTTAAGGAAGCAATTATTTCAGGGATATGTGCATACATAAATGCATTATTTTTTTCTTGCAAAGAATTGGATAGAAAATATGTGTGTTTGGTTCCCCCTTTTTTTTTTTTAATTTAGGAAAGCTTGTTCCCATAGAGGAAAAGGGAACTTACTTTACCTGGCCCTGAACAAAAGATCTCTGTTTAGGTGGTTTATGCGATATTATTGCTGTAGCTAATTGTGTCCCTGGGCTTTCAATTTCAAAAAGGAACACTTATGTCACTTTAAGTAGTTGCCATGGAAATCCTCACAGCATGAACCTCTTCAGTGAACACCTTATGGCAGATAAATTATGCCTGTTATTTCCCTAAACACATCAGAAACTAGAATGAAAGGGGTTTTGTGTGTCTTTACAGCACAGGCACAAGAACTGATACTTCTTTGTTCTAGCATACGTTTTCCAACCTAACTTCAAGTCAGATAAATCAATGTCAGATTAGGATAGTGTGCATTTACTTCAGAAGCCAATACAATGAACTGAAGAAATCTCTTTTTAGCTCCTAATCCCCTAAAATATTTTCAGATGAAACTTTTTTTTTGTTTTGGTGTTCTCATTGCTTTCCATTGCTGCTTTCTCCAGGTATCTAGATGTTAACATCAACATTGGGAAGGTGTTCCTTTTCTTTAGAATGCAGCTAATAATTTCCAGGGTTTTAGCATTTCTGTAAAGACTAACTCATCTGTAATAAGGGTGTTTAAAACACCAAAAGTTTTGTTCTATTGTCTTGAATAAGGTACATTATTAGGGTTAAGCTATAATCTACAGATTAGAAGTGTAATATTGGAGTATGCTGTGTGCTAAGCAACCTTCATATGCTGATAAAGTTCTACCATTGTGTCAGGGTTTAGGTATAATGCCTGTGTAGACATTGAACCAAATTGTCCCCTGTTGTAGTGCTGTGAGATCAGGGCTATTCCATTAGCTGTGTATTTACACAAGTACTGCTGAGAATAGCATGTCTCAATATAGACATATAAAGAAATTAATAAAATGGGTTCACTGCAAAATGTTATGAAATAAAAATGGAAAATATCATTTAATGACAAAAAAATAGAGGCTGTATAAAATAATCGGTAACGGGAACTTTAAAAAATATTTTCTTCTGTTTCTATGTGCCTTGTTTCTAAGCAAGATGAATATTACTACTTTACACAAAGAGTATTTTTATTAGTCCTGTAGGGCAAGGAACTTGAAGACACCTGTTCCTACAAACTGTATTTATCTCTGTCCAGTTCCCACTGCCCTCATGTTAATGTCCTGGAATTAGTATCTGTGACTAGTTTGGTGTCAGCTGCAGCAAAGGCCTGTCTCAAATATGAGTGGAGATGGCACTTATGGTGGGTTAAAGAGAAAAGAAGTTTGCTTTGCCACTTAACAGCTCCCCCCATAGTGAATAAAAGGAGTACATTCTCCTGAGCTTTCAGTCTGTCTCTCCATTCACTACGTTCCCTTTTAAAATTGAGTCTGTTTTGCTTCCAGTGCCAGACACTCTGGCACAGTTCCTCAAGCACTTAAATATCATTGCGGATTTGGGCTTCTGAGCCTA
This sequence comes from Pseudopipra pipra, assembly GCF_036250125.1. Lineage (NCBI taxonomy): Eukaryota > Metazoa > Chordata > Aves > Passeriformes > Pipridae > Pseudopipra > Pseudopipra pipra. The sequence continues at coordinate 25,157,550 of NC_087551.1, forward strand.
CATCTTATTTCCCTCTGAGGGGGAGGAAGCTTTGCAAGCAGAGTTAATTCTGCTATAGAGGAAATAAATGCCATGAAACCTTTCTATTAGATTAAAATGGATAATAAAGAACAGCCTTTGGCTCTCCATGAGGAACGTCTGTGAGCTGCACAGCCCCACTGCCTGGGATGTTGTGAAAAGGCTGGGTTGGGTGGAGCATTTAGTGTAGCTGGCTTCCAATGGAGCCCAGGATAGTGCTTCCCTCTTGTATGATCTGCTTTTTCTGTCCTCCAGCAGTAGGTATGGAGTGGATCCAACTGACAGAGAGCACAGATGTAGCTGTTCCATAAAAGCTTCTGAAACATCCTCTGTCTGACATAAACAAAAATGACCTTTAGTATCTATCTCTCTGACTGCCAATAATGGGCTAGTTGTGTTACAAACCTCCAAGCACACACGGTATGCTTGGCACAAATTTCACCAGTATGGGCAAGATACAACTAATTACTGCATAAAAATACTCAGAAGGCATACATATATGTATGTTTGTGTATAATGTGTGTGTATACATGCAATATAAGTTATGCAACTATGCAATGGTATTTGGGGTGATGCAGTATGCAGCACAGCAACATTTGCATTATTTTAGTGTAGCAGTCTGATTCCGTTAACAAACTGGCATAAATCAGAGCAGCTGCATCTAAAATGGCAAGGATTGAGGTAGTGACAAATTACTTCAGTGAAGGATTGGGTGCAAATGGCCTCGCTTACATCCAAAAAATGGAAGAAATAGCTTTAGGCAGCTGAATATTGTCATCCATATTGGAAATAGAAGCCAGAGTTGGTTGATGAGGCCCGATAGCATACGGCAATCTGATTCCCCATTCCAGTGTTTGAATACAGTTTTCTATCTTGATTTAATAGTAAGCTAGTCTGGTAGGTTTTGGTAGATAAATAATTAAATGTATTCTTGTCTTTTTTGTGATGCTTTTACTTGGTTTCATTCAATATTTACCATTTTCCTCTTGGAGAGAATAACAAGCTATTGTCTGATGAGCAGACCTGCTCATTGAACGTTTATTTGTCACTCAGTAATAAAGCATACAAGGTTTGAACCATGTGGGTTATTAGTCACCAATGTCAGGAAACAACCAGTAACTGTTAACACTCTTCTCAGGTTGGCATAAACAAAGCTGATCTATTTGTGGTTCAACAATCTGGTGCTGTTTTTTTTTCCCTAGTCAAAATGCATTGTTCACCTTCTTTCTGTAATGTACGCCAAGACACTATAGACAGCTCAGGTCACAAGTGTTTTCAGGCAAATAATTGTCTCTGGAACAGCGGCTTTGTAATTATGTGTGCTTTCTGTCAGTACTTGCTTCTATTTTATAGAGTAATACTATCTGTAGCTGTATTTAGGGAGTAGGAATTATCCTCTGGCTCACTAGAAACACTGTCGTGCTTCTTGCATGGCTCAGTCGAGCTGTACTAAGTTGGGGGTAGAAATTCCCCTAATAGCAAACCCTATGACTGGGATGTTCCTGCAGGACAGCAAAGCTTTGACTTCCTTCCCCTGTGCAGAGGTGGAGCTGTTCCTGGTGCTTCTGCTGTTTGTGAAACTGTGCTTTTGCTGGGACTACTGAGTAAAATGAGGCTGTAGATATCTGGCTGTGATTTACATGAACAGAATGAGCTTTGCTTGGGTTTTGGAAAATACAGGGCCCTGTGGCTCTGAGCACCTTGAGTGTATCAGGTTGGCATATAAATAACCCTTCAGGCACTTCCTTGTGGTTCAGCTGTGGACAGCTGCATTGTGTGTGCAGTTCTCTGCTCAGCCCAGCAGTTATCGTGGAGCCTATTTGGGAGCACCCAAATTTGCCTTCTGCATGGAATCTAGATGCTGCCCTGGGGTCTTTTTGGAAGAAGAGAGAGTTACCAAAAAGCTAGGTAAGGTGAGATGACTGTATTTCAATATCACACTCCAGTAATATTTGGAAATTGCATGTAGAAGATTTCAAGCTTCAGTTCTACACATCAGCATGTGTTTACTTGATTTACACATTTGCATTGTCAAGTTTGTTTTCAAATCATAAAGTCTATGGTTTGAACTTATGGGCAATATCATATAGAAAAGTTTGTCTGCTATGAGTGAAATACAAACTTCATCAACTACATGCCTTCTAAACAAGCTAGTTTTCCTCAGGAGGAAAAACATTAAAACATGTCAAAATAATATTTTTCCTTTAGTTATACAGCACTGCAGAAGTCCTATTTTTCTCTGACATAATAAAGATGTACCCAAATTCCTCACTGAAGCTCCAAATGTGCTTATGCTTAGTCTACTTTGTCATAGTCATGGCATCTTTCTCTAGGGCTTGTAAGATTATATAATGTTTTTTTAGAACCCAAATATTTTTACTCCAGTATCTGTGTAATTTATGTCCAAAAAAAAGGGACTTAATTTTTTATTTATCACGGTAGTGGCCATGTATATGTGCCTATTTAGCAAATCTAAAAATACAAAGTAGTGTTCAAATCTTTCAGTATGTGGTTCTGATGCAACTTATACTGAATTACCAGGCCAAAAGTCTTGGAGATGTATTAGACCTAGAGCAACAAAAGTTCAGAAAAAATTGTACTGTGATTTGTAGACCTCCAACAGGGGAGCTGCCTGCAGAAGGGAATCTCATGTATGTGTTGGGATTGATTGCCCTAATGACTACACAATTTCAGGGCTTATTTCTGGATTACAAACTATCTGACTTTGTGTGCATGTAAACATCACCCTAGCTGTCAAGCTTCAATCAAAATTCTAATGACATAAAAAGGAAGAGGTTTTATGCACTTCCACATTTTCTGGACAATTACTGAATATATTACTGACTGGATCTAGCATAAGATCTTTCTGTATCACACAGTGCTAAGACCTCTAAGTCAAGTATTTACTTTGAGCTGAAGGGCTGATATTAACTTTGTCTTCATTATTACATTAAAATCAACCATTTTACTTTAGGTCCAATCAAGTGCTATTCTGCATACTTTGATATTGAAGAGCAACTCTACAAGTATATGTGTATTCAATTGGAAACAGAGCAGAAGGTGATGACCTTCATGAGTTTGAAGTGTTCATTCAAGTGCACTCTAGATTATTAACTGAAAATAAAATAAATAAAAAAATCCAAAGCCCTGAAATGTCCATTATGAACACAAGCTGGTTATGTAGGAATTTGTTAAACAGCTTAAGTAATTTTTCTTTCTTTCCTTATATGCGATGATGGCGGGAAGGTTGCTTTTTCTGCATCTGTTCTATTAGATGTGGCTGGAGAGCTGAAATCAGTACAATAAATGTTTTAACAACACAGAATATTCTGAGTTGGAAAAGACCCACATGGGCCACTGAGTCCAGCCCATACAGACAACTGAACATGTGACCTTGGTGTTATTAGCACTAAGTTTTAGCCAACTAAGCTAATCTCAGGGTCACAGTGGTGAGATCTTCATGTGGTAAGATAAGATTGGTTTACAGGTGTGAGTAAATGCTGTGTGGGTCCAAGGAAAAGGCTTACTACGACAGAAGAAGGGTTCCTCTGAAAGTCTGCTGACTTTTATTAGCTGTCCATTCATGTATTGTGAACTGAAATGTAGTTACCATTCGATCATTGTTGTCTTAACTGTTATATGTTTTTTAGTTTGGTTTCTTGTTTTTTAATTGGACAATCTTGAGCTCTACTGTTGATCTCAGATATGTTTACTATGTGATCTGTGAAGGTCAGTGTTTTCTTTTGTAGTTCTCATAACCACAAGCATACATGTTTTGCATGAACTTGCTTTTTGTAGGTCTTATTTCAGGATAATAGAAAGCGCTGGTGAAGACTGAAGCTTTATTTACTGTACCAGGATTATTTAATTTTTAAGTTACTTCAAGCAGTACTATTTGTTTTGAATGGGTGCTGATGTATAATGTAACTTTGCTAATCATGTTAAAATGTGAGACCATAATAAGGAGGAATACAGTGAAACATACTAATTTATTTCCATAATTCATGTAAATCAGCATAGCTCAAAATAAGAACAAAAGTACTCCATTGGGTCAAGCCTGCCTAGTCTAGTGGCAATAGGAGACTTCAAATATCTTTGATCTATATTGCTGATTTACATTAACTGAAAGACTGACTGCAAGATGTAAGTTACTTGCTCAATTTGAAATACTTATAATAATGCTTATATCACTCTTTTATATAATTTAAATGCTATAATAATAGAAACAAAAATCTATCCACAGCTGAAAAGGAGTCATTTAGCTTTCTCTTTACAGAGCCTTACCAGTGATTTCATAAGGATTAAATATTTTAAAGGCATTGAAAAACCACAGCATCTCTTGCTACTTTAATCAACAACTGGCAGGATTGGGCTGCATCACCTTTTTCCATTTAAAGTGAAGTGGAAAATTACTGCAACTTCTAGAATCAGTGAGATTCAGCCTTGGAATAACTGCGGATGTTTGTAGGTAGATTCAAACACCTTTGTATGCATTTTTAAGCTTCCAAGTCAGCTCGAGCTTGTGATTCTGGACAATCCTGCATGTGTTTAAAGGTAATAATTAATTTACAAAGTATGGTGCAGGTATGGCTTCATATCTGTGTAGGCTTTATTGTAATACTTCTTAGAATATATGTTTTTATAAAGGTTTAGCTTTTGAGTCTTGGAGAAACAGCAGCAGATGGACTGTCTATGCAATACTGTGCTAGTAAGGTTAGCACAATCCTTACAAAATGTACTAAGTTTAAGTATGAGGTGTCCCAATATCTGTATGATTCAGATAGAAAATGAGTATCCAAAATAGGGTGCAGATGTACCTTATGTGGGAAGAGCTGTAAAGAAAAACAGTCAAGTAGATGCATAAATCATATGAAGTGTGTTATGTGTAAGTCATATGAGGAGTGGCTGAGATTGTTTAGCCTGGAGAAAAGGAGGCTCAGAGAGACCTTCCAAAGCTGCCTGAAAGGAGGTCATCCTCTTCTCCCAGGCAACTAGCAAAAGGACAAGAGGACAAGCTGCTCCAGGGGAGATTCAGGTTGGACATTAGGAAAAATTTCTTCACAGAAAGGCTTAAGCATTGGAATGGGCTGCCCGGGGAGGTGGTGGAGTCACCATTCCTGGAGATGTTCAAGAAATGATTGGATGTGACACTAAGTGCCATGGTTGAGTTGACAAGGTGGTGATTGGTCAAAGGCTGGACTTTATGATCTTGGAGGTCTTTTCAACCATAAATGATTCTGTAGGGCATGGTTTTGTGCAGGTGTGTTTCTTGGACATGCAAGAACAAGCACAATGTCAATAGCAGCGCATTAGAGTACTCTGCAAACAGCATGCCTAACTAAGCCTTTGCCACTGACCTTAGCGTGAAATCCTTCTTTGAGACAAGATTAGCAGTGAAGTCTCCAGACCTTGATCCCAGCAACTTTGGTGCTGAAGTCATCTACTGAGGTGACTGCACATACACAGAAAGAGCACCTAACAGCTAAAAGGATTCCAGAAATGAAACTTGCACATGGCCAACTTCCACGTAAGCAGAGGAGCATGGATACATCTATTTATAAATGTACCATTGTTGGGGCAGTTTACAACAGACATAAAATTCAGGAAGCACCTAAAAAAGATGCAGTGACTGATGAGGAGCTCTCTGGACCTATCTGAAGACTTGGAAAAGGGAAGTTGCAGGTTTCTGAATCACAGTGGTTAAGCACCTTTAAAGGAGCAAATGACAAGTTTTATCTATGCTCTCATTTGTGCTCTGGCTACAAATAACTATTGAATTGGAGAAGTGAAGGTGGGTGGTGAGGGAATGGGACATGAAAACAACTGAAGTAATCATCAAGAGATGCTAGAAGACAAAATTCTCTTCTCCCTGGTATTTCATGATGGTTTGATCCTGATTCTTTGGCATATTTATGGGGCTTAACACATCTTACCTAGTTTTTAGATGATAGCAGGCCCTCAATAGAAGTTAGTTCATGACATGCTCAGTCGTGGTTTCTGATGGCAGGCTGTGGCAAAACTGTGGGTGATGGAGGTCTGACTTAATGCTCCTGCTCTGGTTCTTGCTATGATTTGGGACACCTACAATTTGGGACTTGAATAGAATTTAGGTGTTCAAGCACAAGTTGTTATAAAAGGGCTTTATATCATTGGAGGTATCTAATCTAGAGGTGCTTTAATTTTTATTCTGAAAGTTCCACACTGCTCAGTACTTCTGGGTGGATGAAGAGCTGTTGATTAGTCTGGATGTCGTTCTACATGTGGCTGTGTTTTATTCACTTATTCAGTGTGAAATATGGAAATAATTCTGTGGTTACCCTCTAATTGGTGGACTAAAAGTATAACACTTTGTTATCCCAGGTGCCTCAATCATAGATGATCACTTGAGGAGAAGTCAATTCTGCCAGCACTTAGACACACCAATACCAATGGTAATCAGAAAAATTACTCCCTTGTTCAAAGGGAATGTGATAGCTCCTTTTTGTGTGTGATAGCTCACACCTATAATAGCCTTAAGACGAGGTTCAATTTCTCAAAGTAGGTCTCCTGTTATTAGGAGGATGTAGGAAATTTTTGCTGTATGCTTTGCTAGAAAAGCTACTGATATTAAGTATAAACCAAACCATCTGAGTCTTTCTCATCAGAAGAATGAACGCTTGAAAAAGACACATGACGTTTCAGTTTAATGAGCTTTGTAGGTGATAAAGAACTATTTTTCTGAACTTAATTAGAATGAAAAAAAAAATCAAGAAATAACTTTTTTACTTTCTCAAATGTGTAATTGATAAGCAACTTGTTTTCTGATCTTAATAATGTGAAGGACAATTAAAAAAATCCAAACCCCAAACCAAACAAAAACCCCTCTGGAGAGTTCCTGGAATAAAAGCAGGAAAAAATAATTTGATATTTATTATTTCTGCAAGAAGCCTCATTGTTCAAAAAGCAGCAGCAGCAGTTAATGGAAATTGATTACAACAATTTTTCTGCTCTTTTATTCCTCTAACACACTTCTTAAGGCTACTTTGGCTTGAGATTTCTGCTGCACAGGAACACACCCATGACCCAGAAGCTCCAGTGTTGGTCCTATTGCAGTGCTATGTTCTTGATAGTGTAGTGTATCCACAGCATCCAGCATGGTATGTGTGGTGTGCTGCTGTGCTTGACACTGCATTGCTGGATTTGGTAAACTGCTAATAAGTTCTACCTGAAGCAAGTACAGTGATGGTCTAAGTAATGCCTGATGTTCCAGGTACTGCTTCCCCCTTCACTAATGCACCTTCCTCTCTTTCACAAAGCACTGAGATCCTCAAGCAGTGCAGCAGATAGGATCTTTTAAAAAATGAGCCAAACTTTTAGCAAAAGATCTCAGAAGATCTGTGAACTACTGTCAATTAAAGCTCCCCTACTGTAGGCTGGGTAACAAATCTTGTAGCTAATCTATAACAAATGACAAAATGAAGACTTCTACCTAAGTAGGTATAATAGTATCAATCCCATCTCCTTTTCTGCATCTTGTGGCAGAGACTTGCATTTGAAAAGCCTCTAACTTCTTCTAGATATCAGGATTACTTATCTAATAACATATATGATACAACTTGGACCTGTTTTAATTTCCTTTCAGACAAAACCCAACAGAACAGTAGTTCTTAAAAAAATTAGTGATTGTAAATTTTGCTAAAATCTTATTTGGGGGAAAAGATTTTAACTGGGCACAGCAGTTGACTCCACTTAAATCAGTTTAAGCATTGTGTTAGACTTGAAATTTCCAGGAATTCTGCCTAAAAGATCTTTAAAGTAGGCTAAAACTTAGTTATCATCAAAGTCAACTGCCACAGGAGCTAGATATAAGGCTGCTTGCGTTTTGGGTCCTGAGCGACGGAGAGAGCAATGCATTCTTCTGTTCTTTTCCAGCTATACCTGCAAGAATGAAGAGAGAGATGATCCCATGTGTATGGAGGGGAACTACACAATCAACCATCAACTAAAATGTTGATGTTACTGAAAAGGAGGGGAAAACAAGCAGGTTCTGTTCTGATTGCATTTGTTCTCATTCCATATTGGTATACCTTGTGATATTTCAGTGAATAACTCTTCCCCATCACTAATATAAGTTGAACATCATGAAATGGTGAGGAAGAATATTTATCTACTTATGGATGAACCAATGAGGAAGGCATCTCTAATCTCAGTGACATGATTGGAAGAGAATCACCTCAGTACCATTGTTATTGTAGTGAGATTAGTGTCTACAAATTTAATAGTGTTTTTTTTTTTCCTGTGGTCATCACTTGTATTAGCTGAATCTGTGCCATTTACAGAGTGGGACAGAGATCAGTCAGTGTTCATGCAGTAAAAGGTGTCTGCTGTACAAGTCTGATAAACGTCTTAATGCCATGTGAACTGTGCATGTGCATTGTGCCATGACTTTGAAAACACATGCTCACTGATTGGACTGCAGGGCTGGGAATTAATTTAAGTGATTTTACTGAAGTGATGGAAGTAATGGTGAAGGGAAGATATGGTTGCAAGTTGGAATCACAGGTGCAGAGAATAGATCTGTGTACTGTTGAATGGTCTCAGCTCTTTCAGCAAATGTTTTCAGGGCTTTACAAAAGGTGCAGAAGTCAGCACTACTATTTATTAGATTTCTCCTGTAGGAAAGAAGGCCATTTTTATTGTTTGCCTATGACCTGCTGCAGTGAGTATAAATCATCCTTCATTTTCATGCTGGGCACTTTATCAGCTTCTGCCACTTTCCACATCTTTCTTTCTGTTCTTTCGGGAAGCTATTTTCACTGTCTTTTCCCTTTTATGTGTATCATGATTATAAAACAGCTGTATGCATCCTACTCCAGGAAGAGAGCTGTGTTCTTAGCCTGAACCCCAAATCTTCCTGCACTGATGTTGATTAAGCCTGGTCTGATGCTGAAAGGATCTGCTGTGAGCGCCAGTTTGTCTATTCATGCCATCTATGTTTATGCATGGTCTTTTGCATGCTGATTTTCTTGGTAGTGCTTAGCTTTTTTATTTTCCCCAGCTTTAATCATAAGAGGTGAACTAGAATGAATGTCTGGCTTTTCCTCCTGAAAACACTTTTGCCCTGAGGAATAATGGAAGCTATTGCAAATCCTGCATTCACAGATTTCTGTGAATATTTCTGCACCAGTGATACCCAGCCTGGTGAGGGCTGAATACATAGATTTTATTTTGCTGGAAGCTGGGAAATCATGCATTGAATCACTGTTCATCTCTACTCACGTAGACTGGGCACGAACAAGCAGGCTGTCACCAGCAGATAGAGTCAGGGTCTTACCATCCATGGTAACAGTTGAGGTGCCCTCCTGAAGAGAAAGAACAGGTAACCAGCTTTTAATTTTCCATGTCCTGTCACTAGCAGAAAGAAAATGCTGCAAGAATGGAAATCTTTCCCACTGAAAGAGCACCTCAAGCCTCCTCTGTTTCATGAGGCCTAGCTAAATATTCAGTTGACCTTCTCTGTCCAACACTATTAGCATCAATAAAAACATGCTTCATGGTTCACTGTTCCCCATTGTAAAGCAGCAACCTGTTGCCTGATTCTTGGGGTACACTGTTACCTATCTAACCTAGCAGCCTGCAGATTGGTACAGCCCCATATATCACAGAGAGAAACTTCTGGAGTTCTTGAAGCTCCTCTTCTACTTTTCTGATATTTTTCTAAGTCTTAAAAAGTAGAGACCTGACTGAAATTGCTAATAGTTCATTCCAGTCTGGATGGACTCCTAGTTATTATCTTGTCAAACACAGGAGCCAGGTACTTGCCAGCCACAAGGTCTTGACTGCATTGGCTGCTGTAAGCTGCAGTGTAAACAAATGTCTTTCAAGATTATTATGTCTTTAATTAGTATTTGACAGTCCCTGTGAATTTCAACAGAACAGGAACTGATAGAAATACCTGCCTCTCAAGCTAGCCTGACTTGCGTAAGCAAAAACCATCTTTTCTTTGTTTTTCCCTTGGGTTGCAAAAGTTTTCTAGAAGTCAGTTGAATGAAGGACATGTGGATCACCTACCACTGTGGTTTAGTATAAACAAGTTCTCAGACTTTTTTTATTAGCTTATTCTACTTGATTCCAGTTTGACTTCAGTATGAGGACAAAGGCTTCAAGGCAGAACTAATAGGTGATGATGTCTTATCACCTAGAGGCATTCTGATATATTTACAGGACATATCCTAGGTAGGGTGTATTAAAATCCTCAACAAGGATAGATGACAGTCCTCAATGTACAAGATGAGGAAAAAGAGGCTGTTTTTATGGTGGCAGTACTTTACAGTTATTTTTCCTTACAGTTTAAAGCTGAAAGGCAGTGCCTATGGGTGATCTTATCTACAAGAAGGAAGGTAATTGTTCCAGTTTCTGTTGCTAGAAGGTTTTACTACTGTTCAGTCTGAACCGAAACATGAACTCATCAGTTAACAAGCATGAATTGCCACATACCAGCTGCCATATCCAGATATCTGAAGTCTTTTTACTTTTCTCAGTTGTTCCTGGTCCATAAGCTATAACCTTTTAAAAAAAGGAAGAAAAGTAATGGATTTATCCCAGTGACCAAAGTGTCCATATTCATCTTCCAAGAGCATTTAATACATTCTATTTTTACAGGACAATATTCATAGAAGATGACGTTATTTTTACAGACATTAAAATTCACACTATGTTTGGTATTCTCATATTGATTCCTACTGATAAAAAGGGAACTGATCACACCTGCCACTCCTTATGCTCCTCTGCATCCTCGCTTATCTATTCCTTCTGCTTCCTCCTACTCTCAGTTTTGCATCTACATGGTTCCTGCTTCTGTTCTTGGAACAAGCACTTCCTCCTCATGAACTCTGGGCCCTGTCAAGAGCCTGTTGAAGTAGGAAAGTTTCCTCTGTTAAATAAAAAAAAGCTGAAAACCAGACTTTATCTTTCTCATTATCTGCCCTTTCATGACAGTCCCACATTGTCACTTTGCTGTCATATGTATTGGATTCTTCAGTGTGACTCCAAGTAATTCAGGGGAAGAATATGTTTTGTAAACAACATGCATACAGCACAGATATCAAATGGTGACAGCTTCATTTAGACCCACACTAGACTGTGTTTGACTAATCTGAGAAGTGCAATGTTTTAGTGCAGCCCAGGCTTTCTGGTGCTCTCCAGTTTTCCTTGTTTCCACTTTAATGTAGATTGAGGAGGAGAAAAAAAGTGTGTTTACACACCTGTGTTAGACTTTGGCACCATGAATGCTCTTCAAACACGTAGGGAAGCTGAACACACTTCAGTAATATTTGCATCATGCTGGTGCTTCTGATTTGGGAAATATGGGGGGGGGGGGGGGAGGAATGGAGTAAAGGAGCTGTTTTAATCCCAAAGGAAATTATTAGAAACAAGATTCAGGTTGATTCTGTGAATGAAAGTAATGAGCTAGGAAGCCCTTGCCCTAAGCTAATCAAATCAATGGACAAAGGTATTTCTGAAGGGCAGGGCAGACTAAAACTGAGTTCTGTCAGGGTGCATAACTTTCTCTGCTGACTATATATTGTTCTCAGGCCTGGATTCACTTGGTCTGGACAGCAGGTATGTATTATCTGTACCTTTAAAAATATTCCTCTCTTTTTAGAGAAATTAGACCCCCCTACCTCTGTTTCAAAATTATCTCCAAACATACTCAAGGATTTCTTCTGTTTTATTTCACCACGATGATCATTTAACCAGCCTGGGAAGGAAAATGGCTCCATAACGGAAGTGGAATTTAGTGGGAAAGGTGTTTCTTTCAGGAGTTCATCTGTAAGCAAGGCAGAGAGATATCAGCGATACTTACTTCCCTTGATCTTTGCAAACATTTTACTTGAAGGGTTCAATTTACAGCTACTATCTAGTCAAAAGTCAGTTGTAACAGTAACCAGGTCATTATCAGGACTTCTTATTTGAGATTCTAAGATGTATGTGTTACCTGTGTATCTTTAGAGAGTCGTTTCTTCAAAGATATTTTCAGACTAGTTTTGGCTGCATATTCATCATTCTCTTTCAGATCATCATTTGCCCTGGAAAAATGTGGTGTATAATTTTTGAGCCTTTGCTCATATCATATCCCTATATAAGTGGAGTTCAGCCTTTAGAACCAACTTTCTCTAGATCTCTCACATAGTTAGTACTGGCTTCTCCCCTATATGTTTTTAAACACATTGACCACAGTGAGGCAAACAGGTTATCACAACCTAAAATATAATTTTTTTTGTGCTGTTCCTGGAGTTGTAGCTGGATTTGATTTCCAGTAATTCTCCTTCGTAAATAATTTGATTTAAAATAGCTGGAGGACTAAATGTTATTTCAGTGTAGCTGGCAAAATTCAAGATCTGTGCTGCATGTTGCTGGTATATGAAATGAGCTTTAGTTATTTACCAGCTCACAATGAAGTGCAGAGACAATGCAATTGCTTCAGTGATTCTAAGTGGTTTGTTCCAAGATGCCATGGGGGAACACCTCAAATAATAATGCCAACTAGATACCAGAAGAACTCACTAGATGGTTTTCTCCCAAATGTAGTGTTTGCATGTTTTGAATGTATCATGTCAGTTTTTCATTAAAGACCATTTTCTATGAAGTTTTTGAACGATGTGGAAAGGTCAGTGCATCCAAAGGATAGCAGTGTACTGAAGATGCTACTGCTGTTTATGGCATCATAGTAAGTACCGAGTACACTCATCTCCTGATAATCTGTGTGGAATGCTAGCCCTTTTGTTGTAGAAATAGTTTTTGCCATTCAAATTTCTTCTTCATTATATTGGGAAGTTGGACCAGATGACCCATGTGGTTCCATCCAGCCTCACCCATTCTGTGATATTAAAATAATTGGGAGAAGTCAATATGTTTCTTGAAATAATTTCTCTTGGCAATGTCTCTTTCAGGAAATACTGAAAGCCATCTGAAGAAATCTGCAGCAAAAGAAGAAATTTTTATTTAAAGGGTGTTTTTTTCTGGACTTTTAAACATGAAAAAGTACTAATCTCAAACATTCTATATTCTATTGTTTGATAACACTAAAATGCAGTGTTGAGGTAATTGGTGATTTATTTTCCACATACGTCTGGTTCTCTTGGGGTTTTTTTGCTTAATTTTCACAGGTTCATCAAACATGTTTTGGAGGTAATCAAGAACACTTAAACACCTTGTCCTTAAATAATGCATATGCTCAATGAAACCTGCATTGGAAAACTGGGTTTTTTTTAAAGGAGAGATACAAAATAAAGCTCTAAATGCTATGATATAGCCTAGGGGAAAAAGAATATTTATCAGAAATTTTATCAGAAGGTACTCAGTGCAATTAGTATTCCAAAAGTCTTTAAAATATTTTGTTCCGTTAATAGTAGGAATCTTTATCAGTTGGTTTTTTTTGTTTGCTTGGTTTTGTTATCAAAATAAAACTCATCACTATTGAATTTAGAAAAGTTTCTTGTAGTTTTGAAGTACAAGAAAGTTACCCATTGGTAACTTTCTGACAGGGCTTTCTGTCATGTGTGTCCTTGTTGAGACAGGTGTGGAGGGGTTTGGTGGATTCTTTTTTTTTTTTTTTTATTTGACAAATACTGAGATGTCATGAGTATCCTGCTCTACTCAGGGGGGCTATGTTTTCTCCATAGGTCAAGAATTCTAGCATCAAGCTAACAAGTACATTCAGACTTGATATGCTGGAGAATGGATAGCAAAAAGCCAAGTCTTGAGGAATGGCACTGTGGTGTTTTAGGCAAGCAGAACTATGAATGCTCCCCATGAGTTGCAAGGAATCTGAGGTACAAAAAAGCCAAAGTACTTGTTTGTGTTCTGACCATGAAGCAACACAAATCTAACAATGACAAGTAACTATAAACTCCTAAGTTTGTAGCTTAACTTTTGTCAATTATTCTCCACAAACATAATTTTGTTAGTTTTCCTCTTTCTAGTGATCTCTGAGCCCAGCTGCCCTGACCAACATGGGACAACACCATATGGTGGCCTATGCATAGTTGGGGTCAGTGTAAAGTGTAATACATCCTGCACTTACCATGGTGCAGTCCTTTCTTGCTTGTGATATACAGGCAATTTCTAGCAGTTTCATTTACTTTTGTTTATTTGGACTTTAAGTTCCTCAATTCAAGAGCTGGTTTTTTGACATTTGTCTTGTCAGCAGATCCTGGCCTGTGATGGGGTTTTGGCTTAATGCTACTTTTGATATTAATGACACTTTCCCGGTGACAGCACAAAGGCCTTTGAAAACTGCATCTGCATGAAATTAATCTCTAGTGCAGTCCAGCACAATGATTCGATTATCTGTTACTGCGGAACAAATAAGACAGCACTATGGTGATGAGGTATGTGACATATATGTGACATTATCTTGACTACTTGACTGAGTTCTTATTTAACCCTGATACTGATTCCTTGCATGATGCTAAAAGCTGTGTCCTAGTGCTTGTGAACTTGAGCTAACAAGCTATAATGAAGACAATCCAATCTTTTGCAGTCCCACACATATCAGAGTTGAAGCCTGGTGCTTCCAAAGGAACTGAGTGTTTCCTATCAGGCTAATGGCTTATATTTAGATATTGTTGCATATATTTCCGCTTAGCCTGTACATTAGCTTTCAACAGTATCTCAGGAAGTGTAAGTCTGTGTTTCTGGAGCTCTGTTCTAGCAATACTGTGGGACAAGGAGACAACATGTTTAATGATTGTAAAAGTAAAAATATGCCAGCAAAATAAAAGAAGATGGCACTTCTAAGCTAATCAGCTAAAAGTCTTGTGTATGTTTTTCCAAGTAATATAACACTAAGTGGAACATCAAATCTAGTATTTTCTTATGTGTTCAGGACAACCATTTAAATAGTTCAATATCAAAGTCCATTTTTGTAGATAATTGCTATTAAAAATTCATATCACAGTGATGTGCTCTTTATGAGGATTATAGCTCTTTTCAGGTTTAAATTAGAATGTGATGATATCATGTTAAACTGAAAAATACATCATGTTTACTGAATGAGTTTGTAAACCTTTAAAAAAAGAAATCACAGGTTTTAGAGGAAGTTGATTTCAGTTAAACAATAGAGACTGTACTGAGACTAAGAATATTAAACCAGGCAAAAAGTAGAGAACTGCTTGCAAGACAACAGCAAGTGAATGTATGGGTATTTACAGCCTCCACAGAGACCATCTAAGGAAGAGGTTGAGCTTGTTGGGAGTACTGTACTTCTGACAGCAATAGAGAGGACAGGTAAAAGAGGACTGACACTGACTTACCAGGTATATGGGGCTGTATTTGCTTACCCTAAACTCAAGTTACATGGAAGGTCTCCCTCCCCTACCCCTGTGATGTCCCTAAGCTTTCTTGTAAAAAAAAAAATCAACATCTCATTCTCTGAGTGTTTCTTGAGCCCTATTATTCTCAAGCTCTTCCATAGCTCTCTTACAAACCTTGTTTCTTCAGGATTTGTGCAAAGGAAAAGAGCAAAAAAGCACGTGAAATATATTGAAATAAGGTCAACTGTCAAAGTGATTGTTGGCTTTCTGAAAAACTGTATTTTTCAGTGATGTGCCATCCTTTACTTCTAGACAGCACACTCTAGATGGAACAATCTTCAAATCTTTATCTCCTTATATATTCTTATTAATTATAAAAGCCCCTCCATCCTAAGGCACTGTGCTGCCTCAGAAACAATCTGCCCCTGCATGTTGTGGCCCCATCTCTATGCAAGGATGTGAGACAGTCCATTACAAATGGTGTCTCCCTCTGTAAAAGTAGAAGACATCCTTATCCAAAGTGGAGCCATTGAACCCTCTTTGTTTTTTCAATGGTCCAGACTACGGATAAAGAGCTCATGAGTTATTTTTAAATTATGTATTCATTTATTTCTGTGCACTTTCTAATTATGATTTGCATCTCTTAAACACTATATATCATAATGAATAATTCTAATGCGAGGGTTTTGCAGCATTTCACATTTAATTGCCGATGTCAGCAATAATACATACCCTGGGATGTTTTTCCCATATGTGCCTACCTAATTTCTATGGAAAAATCTGCTTTATTCTCCATGTTAACAGAAATGTCAATGAGACTAGTAGGACTTTAATACCTCTGCAAATAAAACCTGTGAAATTAGGGATGTAATTTCAGACATCGAGGTTTGAAAAAACAAGTAGTTAGCTCATTCCATATAAAAAGCCAGAGTGAAAGCACTGACAGTGACTGATTACTTTGGGGGTTGTTTGTTCATTTCACTGTTGTTGAGTATAGATGCAAAAACATTTAGCTGAAAATACAGCACTCACTTGGAATAATCATACATTCCCTGTGTAACTGTATTTGTTTTTGTAGCATGCCCTGAGAATTGGCGTGACTGCTAATTTATGACTTGTCTCTGTAATTATTTCTAGGCACATTTTTCTTTGTGTCATTAAATCTATGCTGGAAACTGAGCAACAATTCTTTTTTTCCTAATTGAAACAAAGAAGTTTGATGAGGAAAGCCTTGAAAATATTTCTGTAATAAAGAAATATAGCCTTTTCAAAAGGAGATATCATCAGCCAGAAGGGAGGAAAGAAATTAGAACAAAAAAATTGCAATATTTAAGCCATAATTCTGTTTAAAGGTTCTTCATGATCTAGCTAGGTTATTGTAATTAAGAATGATAAATTGTATTGAGAAATACTGACTGCTTTCCCAATCCTAAAATCAGGAATCTTAATGTTGTTTCTGCATCTGCCTTTTATAAATGTGGACATTTCATTAATCCTCTTTGTGTGTAACTTCAGTTTCTATAGAGAAGGAACAGGCTATTTCATTATAACAAGTGTTGAGACCTCACTACATTTGTGAGACAAAGATTTGTATGTATGTGTCACATATTTGTATGTGAGCTATTACTACTAAATAGCCTTAGAAATGCAGTGAAAATGTTGGACTGACTCCATTCGTGAGTTTTCTGTTTCAGATGTTGCTGTCTGGGGAGCATTTAAGAGGGTAAGAAAGAAAGAAGATACTTTATTAGAGAAGACACACCTGCTAAGCTTTAGAGCTCTTAAATATTTTTTCTTTTATTTCACAAAAGTCTGAACAGAGAAGAAAACAAGCTTTTAAGGCATTTCTTCCTATTTCCCTGATAGGTCTATTATATACATTATGCACTAGAAGTGCATCACGGCTTGGTGAACCATTAGGAGATCTCCCAGAGACAACAGTTTATGTTCTGCTTTTCTTTGAGGAGGCTCAACTGAGAATACTGTGGGAGAAGTAGACTTCTTATGGGAGACTTTCTTGGGTTTTTGTTTGGCGACTGTTGTCTTTAGCAGTTCTGGACTCTGGGAGCCTAATGAACATCTTGGAGCATTCCTGGCTCCAGAGAATGTGCAGCCTGTGTTCTTGGGTTTTGGATGATACACTGTAGTTTGGGATTAAAATATTTAGTAGAAGCTTTTATATGGAAGATTATAGCAGCCATGCTCCAGACATTGTAATCCTACTTTATTTGTGTATTAAATATTGCTGACTTTGGTTGGTCTGTCAGAGCAGTTCATCTCCAGTATAAGCTCTATACTCCTTAGGGACTGGTGTGGAGTGGAAAGTTGTTAAATATGAGGGGAGAGAAAATGGATGAAGCCAGTGAGAGGACGCATGTTTATAAGGATTGGAGGGTTATATTAGATGATTCTATTCCCTTCTTCCACCTACATATCCTTTGCAGTTTAGGTGGGCTTCAGAAGCTATATAAACATGACTTGGAAGTTACTTAAAGGATATAGGTATGACAAGATAAAGATGAATAGTGTATTTGTGAGCATCTTTGCCAGAAGAGAGCAATGAGGATAATAGAACGAGAGAAATATATGAAAAAATAGAAGATTCAAATTGTTGATAAAAGTTACAGAGAGGATGATTTGGAGAATTGTACAATTATGATGGGTCTAGACAGTTTAAAATGATTGAGTTGCTATTGGTTGGAATACTGTTCTGTCCTGAAGACTTTCTGGTGGTTGTTTGCAAAATAAATTCCCTAGAGGAACAATTCTTAATATCTAAAAGCTCATATGCTGTTTCTTTTAATACAAATACTCAAAGAAGAAGTAATGTATAGAAAAGGAGTGATCTGTCTAGGTATGTTGGAGATCCTTAAAAGATGAAAGAAAAGGGAATCAAATAGTTAATTTTCTAAACAGATATATAGCAATTAAAACTTATTTCCAAAATTATCATTCTTATTTAACAAAAAAACCTGCACAGTGACAGTATCTTTGGAATTATTTCAATGTTCTTAAAACAGAAAGGCACAAATATTTATAGTTATTTTAAGTTCAAAAGCATGCCCCTGTATTTGCTCTAATGTAAATATAGACAGAATATCTTTTTCCATATTTTTAGTTTTCTGAAGTTGTTTTAATTGAATTAATATTTCCCACCAGCCAGTAAACTGAAAATAAGAAAAAGTTGAAGAATAAATATCTATTTGTTTTTATATACTAGTGAAACAAGACTGAACAGCAAATACTTTCTACAGAGGTTGCATTGGATTAGCTACAGAGGATGACAGTACTGAAACTGATTTTTATAGTGCTGAGCTCACCCTTATAAGTGGCTTAATAGCAGTACTAAAACCACAAGGCATTTACAGACCATGCCCTATGTTGTATGGCATCCCTGCTCCACTAACTGAAGAAAGCACCTAATTTTTCATATTCATTCAGTTCCTTAGTGCTTGTCTGCTCTGAATCATAAGTATAAAACTACGATGTATTCTAACCATACTGACTAGATTCTAAGTTCAGATTGTAAATTACCCTGGGTACACTGAGAATCAATGTAAGTGTTGCTAGTGAAGTCACCACACCACTTTTTGTATTATATAAATGTATGTTCACTGACAATAAAGCTTTTATGTGAAATAAAATTTCATTGATAATTAGAAGTAGATTAATTTGGATAAATATAAACCTGACATTCTACCCATACCATTGATGTTCATGAAGTTCATTTCTAAACAAGTCTAACTTGGGGAAAGTTTTTTCTTGCATTTCTTTTTCCCCATCAAATTTCACTTGAAAGAACCCGGATTATTTCAGTGAGCATGGCAAGATAAGCTTTTGAGCTTCTGGTTAGTCTTGCAAAGAATATTCAGACATCAGTGTTTATTAGAACTGAGATTTCTCCATCTGAACTGTCTCTTGTCCTCTTGACTAGAAAATTGGGACAAAATAGAAACATTGAGAGAATCTTGCTTTCAGTCTGATTCAACTGAAAGTAGCAAGAGTTGTTTAGAGAACTGTGACTTCTCATGTCAAAAAATATGTAACGTAAATCAAACCAACCCATCTTGAGTGTTCCATGTATAGACTATATCCTAAATATATTCACTCTTTTTGGCAGAAGGTGGTGAGAGTGCTCTCACATTTTATTTCTACACATGGAAACAAAAGAGGTTAGGAATAGAGCACAAAACAGTTCCAGGGAAGATGCCTTAAGTATGGATTGGATGCAATATACGTTTCTAATTATATTTTACCTGATGGTACTTGAGTCCTTCTTCTGCTGTCTTTTCATACATTCTGATTACCCTGCTTTCAGAAGGACTTTCCCTGATATTGGCTAAGTGAGAAATCCTAAATAAATCAAGAAAGTCTGGTCTTAGGTTTGGGGTTTTTTATGTGATGTTTTTTTAAAGGCAATTGGAGCTTGATTGATTCTATTTATAGCTTTCTTCTATGAGTGAGCTGCAATCAAGGATTTCTTTCAAGATGTTTTTCTTCAACTTTATTCCACTTCTCTCTAAGAAGGTGAGGCACTAGTTCAGGCTTATGTGGAGAGGAATCTGAGAGCACTTCAGCTGATGCTTTTAAACTGAGGGGATTCTGGATTTTCAGAAGAGAAACTGAAAGAAAGGCTGATTCTCTGTCCTCTGCATAGGCTAGCTCAAATAATGTTAAAATTTGTCTTGAGTGAAACATCATGAGAAACTTGTGGTAGCTTAGTATATGCTATGAGTGTCATACTGGTTGCTGAATTCTACTTCTTAGGGAAAAAAAAAAAAAAAGAGCTGCTGAGGGAATAACTCCAATTATTTCCATGTCAGTTGAGTATATGCCTCCAGAGTGAACATATTACCAGCTTACTTGTATCTCAGTCAAACTCTTTTTTGATTTTTTTTTTTTTTTTTAACACAAGTCTGACAGTTACAGGAGCTACAAGCTAAAACTTCTGTGACTAAAAATGTGGGGTATTTTCCTCATGTATAAGAGATCACTGAGATGTTGAGCTGCTTATTGAAAATTGGAAAAAGGGAGCTGTTCCCCAGGTCGAAAGCCTGCCAGGTAACTTTGTTGACTGCCTTTTGCTAACAGCAAGAATTAAGACAAGAGAATTTAAAATACTTGTTGTCTTGACATTGTAGCTAATCCGAGCAGCAAATCCATTTTCCTCAGAGAATGATATACTGAGCTATGAACAAAATAACTATGTTTACTTGCCCTTTTTTTTGTCTTGAAAAGATTTCTTTCCAGTTTCATGGAAGTCTCTCACGCTTTTTTGCCTTTTTATAGCTTTTGAATAAATTACAAGGAAAGAGCTTCTGTACTGGATTTATCAATCCAGTACAGAAACACAGTTTCTCAGAATTCTGTATTTAAAAAAAAGTGTCATGATGTATCATAGTTTCTGATTGATTGTCAGGGTTTTTTTCAGCTCTAATCTTTTGCAAAAATATTAGCAATATAAATCTTTAATGTTATTTTGTTTATGCACTGATATAATTAATTTTTTACTGACATAAACTTAGCCTGGTGAGGGATGCTTATTGGAAATCGCTGTATTGAAAAAGGACAGTATGTGAGATATATCTTTTTTATTACAGCAGCATCTAGAGGATTCATCTGAAATTTTATTTCCTCTGCTAAACACTGTATGAACACACAGTGATATACAGTACCTTACCCTACCTAGCCTGCCCACCCCCCGTGCAAAAAAACCCCAAAAAACCAAACAAACCACCAACACCTGAATACAGGCAACATGCTCAAATTAAAATCAACACATTTTGGTGGTGCATAAAAATAAATGTAAGATTTGGAGACAACAACATTTTATTTATAAAAAACATAGAGCCTTTTTCTGAGAAGTATATTCACTATTCAGTCAAAGAACCAATGCCAAAAGCTGGTTTAGCTGCCAAGTTTTTCAGACAAGGTTTCTGACTGGTTTACCATTTCTGAATTGCAAGGGCTTTAAGGTTGCTATCCCATACAGAGCACTCCTCTGTGAGCTTTTCATTTGGGCAACAATGTTTTAGTTAACTATTTTTAAGAACCATAATGTTCATGCAAAAAACAACTTTTCCCAACTTTAGGATTCGAGTAAGAGCTTTGTTCCGTTATCGGTTGAGACTGCAGGCACTGACTATCGAGCTGATAAATTGGATAGATGTGGAAAAAATGGTTCACTAGAACTTTTGTCTCTATTAGAGTAATTCATAAGAATCATTTTAAGGCATTTGGGAATTAATGCAGAGATTAAGGACAGCTGGTTTCAAAAACTTCTTAGAGAGTGAAACTAAAATTTATCTTTATGTTGTAAAAAGAGCTATGGAATTAAATTATGTCATCCACCACTTGAATGGTGGATGACATTCAAGTTAGTCATGTAGTTGTAAGAGTAGCATAGCTGGGTATTAGAGCAGTGCATGTGTGCACATTCAGTGCACCTAAACCACAAATTTCTTGGTTGGTGCAGAATGTCTCTTAGTCATCTGTCTGCAAGGATGAGAAAGTAGACAGATTTGAAAGAACAAACCTAGTTGAGCAATGGGATTGAAAGAACTGGTTAGCATTTGGCTAACTGGTGTAGGAATCTCAGGTTCTCCTGGAGATCCCATAGGCAGCTTCTCCTGTTCTTATGCTGATTTTCCATGTGTCAGTTAAGAACCTGGTAATGTCATGGAAGACTATCCAGGTAGTTCTTGCAGCAGAACTGACCAGGTTGTGCCTACGTAAAATACTTTGAAATAGAAAGGGACATAGAAACTGTTCCTGCAGGTGTGAAAAGTTGTATAGTGCAGTCTTTTGTACATAGTGAAAACATGAGGGTGGTATTTTGTGCATCATTTATGTTAATCAATAGCAATGGATCGTGCATATGCTGGATGCCCATGTAAAGCCATGGGCCAACAGTATTGTAAGATTTCAGCAAAACAAGTTTCCCACTGAAGGTGCTGTTGCAAGTATCCGTACAACAGAGACCTTAGTTGCCAGGCAGAAAGCAGCCATCATGTTTGAGAGACTATATTCCTAAAGTCAAAACTAATAAATTGGTTTTCTTGAACAGTCACTCTCTCTGTTACATGTCTCTGTCCAACAGAATCAAGTAAAGTTACAACTGGAGTATCTGCTTCAGTGTGAAAGTTGCAATCATTATCCACAGAGGCAAAATAAAAAATTGGGAACTGCACAGAAATAAAATGTTAAATGGATAAAACCCTATAGGAACTACAAACATTTGTCTTTCTCTAGGTTTCCCAAGAGTAGGTCACAGTGTATAGTTATAGGTAAAGGAGTAGAAGTATGTATTGAGTGTATAGATTCAATTTGCAAAAATCTCATTATGCATCATCAGAAATGAAATTTTGTTAGTATAAGACTTGAAAGGTGTGCAAGGATAGAGATAAGACTTCACACTGTATAGTTACCCGATAGGTCGTTGTGAGGGCATCACATGAACAACCAAAATGCTGTAGGTAATCACGTAGATGGATTTTATTTGTGATTGTGATAATGAAAGGAATTACTTCCCAATGTAATTTTAATTTACATATTCAGAAAGAAAAATAGAAACTTAATCATTTTATGTTGCGAGAAACATTACTGTTCAATTGGTAATTGTTCTAATTCTGAAATTAATTTGCATTACCTGGATTTGGTTTTCCAGTTTGATATTGCCTTGAATTGGAAAACCTGGAATTTAAACACACGTTAAAAAACTCACGCTCTCTAGGTCAACAAAGACTAGGCAGTAATACTGGCCATCAGTTTTTGTGCTGAAAATGGATATGCCAGATCCTCAGCTACTGTCACATGTATGCAACAGGACTATACCTATTTTATTGACAGAGGGTTTGTCTGACAGTCCAACAAAATTCATGTCACTAAACAATTCCCTTGTTCATCTTTAGCAAACATTTAACAAACTGATTAGTTAATTGATGACATTCACATATTTCCCAAAAAAGACTTTTCTATCAAATTTGCCATAGTCCTGATTATTCATAAATAATATTAATTAAAAGTACTTAAAGTCAGAGTAAAAGAAGTCCTAAGGCAATTTAGTGTTTTACCTGATTAACCTAGTATTAATCAGGATTTATTTTTCATTCTTTTAGCACTTTAGGAGTGGTGTGCTTTTACTGGTTAAAAAAGCATGTTCCTGATCAATGTGCAAAACATTTGATTTTTCTTTTTTTTTCCTTTTTTTTAAAATCTGATTTAATGAGTTTGGGTCATACAAAAAAACTTGTAGAGCAGCAACTAGCTTCTAACAAGTCCATGTAAAACGCAGCATAAACGGTATTAACTAAGTAAGTCACAGACTGATGGAAGATCTACCAGGTAATTTTAACCATTTTTTAAAAAATTTACAAATAAAAAAACCTTACTCTTTAATTATTGGTATAAGTTGAATGCCGAGATCTTCACAGTGAAACCATTTTTCAAAGAGGACATTAGTTGATTCTCCAACATAGTATCTGCCAAAGCAAACACATTAGTCAATCCTTTTATTAACTTAACTCATCAGGCAGTTTCAGTCTTTTGAAGAAAATAGTTACTTGATGTTATGTAAGAGCATGGGCTGATAAGAAAGCAAGGTGGCTTATGGACTTGTGATAAATAGGTGGTTTTTAGCTGCACAGATTTGGGAAGTGTTTAGCTCAGCCCTCTGAAGAGGAACTTAGTGCTTCACTGGTATTATTTTATGTCTTAACAAATAAAGAAATTGTGGTGAGATCAATAGGTCATCATATGTAATCTATGGCATGACAAATATATAATTTATATTCAGATTTTAAAAAGACTGCATGGACTGGCAAGGAGTGATGGGCTCCAGTACTGTCACTCACATCATGACTGGTTTTAAAAAGGTCCTCTGTGTCTTTTGGGTTAAAGTTACTGCAATGAGTTTCCAAAGTGGGAAACAAGGCTTACAGAATTATGCTGTGCATATTTGTATGTTCATATATGTCTGTCTTATTTATCTATATACATATTGTCCAGAAATTCTCAAAGAGCTCCCTGGCTCCTCAAGTTTTGCAAGAACAGGGTATGCTGAAGAGAATAACATTATCTATGCCTCCAATATGGGGAAAAACTGTGCTACAAGCACAAATTTTGAACACACAGAATCTACAGAGAAGGGAGGTGCTACAAATGTCTTTTCTGGTAAAAAGCTTTACAGCCGGGAAGGTGCAAAGGATCCAACAACATGAGTAACATCAAATTTAGGGTTTTTTGTACTTGTTTGCCATGGGATTAAGATTAGCTAAATCATTTTTCTTATAGCACAAGGCATGGAATCATTACTTATGCTGAAACACTGGGGCAGGCTACTTATTCTTTACTTGTATAGTAATCAGCATGCTGGGGGCTCTGATTTATGACTCAGTCCTGAAGCATGATAAATAGTGGAACAGTAACGTAATATTAGACCTTGAGTCAGCATACTTCAAAGTTCATTATGACTTCCTCTTGTACAGTCTTAGCTTCAGGTGGCTGGGAGTGAAAAAAGTTTGAGAAGATTAGAGGTTCTGGTTGTAAACTCCCATCTCTCTCAGGAGCACACAGAGTCAATGTAGGTTTAAAAGCATAACAAGATCACTTCCAAAACTTCAGGTGTCTTTTTTTCATCATATCAGTGTAAAAACACAGACACTGAAACCCTCGAAGTCAATCTTTTTGCAGGCACGTGATTGATATTTTTAATTGAGAATGTGCTTTGTTAATTTCCACCTGCAAACCATATGGTAGCTTTTAGTTTAATATCTCCGCAGGAGCATGCCTACATGGGAGTGCCAATCTTTAGATCTGCCTGGAATCCCTAAAAAGCTATTCAGCATTTCTCTAACTCATACAACTCACAGACCTCATGTACACAACAGATTATTTTACTTAAAGTTACCTAAAGCTACTTACATTCCTTTATTACATTAATAATAAACATTGTTATCTGAATTACTGGCCAGTTGTTTCTGGCTCAAAATATCTTTTTATAATCTAAGTCCTCACAATCCACAGACCGCAATGAAAAGAAAAAAGGGACAACTGTATAGATAAACAATGTTTTAGATGAACTGGACTTGTATTTAGCTTGGAATTTAATAGGGTGAGGTTTTTTTGAATGGCACTTCCTTAGTTTCTTATTTCTTTCTGTAACCTTTTTCATTTGAATGAAAAAGTATGTCTTTCTAGCCCTGCATATCTGCAATCTTCCTGCTGTGACACTACCTATGCAACAATCAAAACTGTAGGCGAAATGATGGAAACAGTTCATTACAGGTATCACTGCAGTTTTAAATCTTTACAAATTACATGAACAGCCGTAAACTCTACTTGGCCAGTCATATCTGGTTAATACTGAAAAAGCTTTTCTAGGTTGGCTAAATGTTACGGCTAATGTTACTGCTGTGACTTCCCTTAGATTTGTGAATTCTCTATGACCAGAACGCTTAATCCTGCTCCTAACTAGAATACAAAGTAACCCACTCACTTACATGGAAATTATGTTCTTGTAAGGCAATAAAAGCTAGGCAGATGTGTGTATAATGTAGAGGGTTCAGCGTTAAGAAAACTGACTTTTGTTTCCAGCTTCCTACACACGTGCCAAGAAAGCTGCTCTTCATCTTTTTGCTTTCAGTGCTTGCAAAGTAACTAATATTCTGCTTGCCAGAGTTAATAAAAAAATCTTTTTTCATTTGGGTTATTAGTGAGCTCTGAGATTTTTTTAAAAGCTAAGGTGATAGCAGTAGGCAGTACATAAGTAGATAGCTATAACCAGAACACACAATTAAGACATTTCAACATGCTCCTTGTTTAACTAAATCAAATGCTAAATGAGATCTCTGTTTACGTGTATACAGATAAATAGATGTGTGGATAGAATTAGTATAAAATTGTCGGGAGAATCTGATATATCATCAGGAAAGTAAAAGACAGTATTTTATTGACAGGGGAAATTAGTTTATATTATGAATCCTAACACATTAGTCAACAGTTTATACTTCACCTTAGCCCATCAATTTCTGTTTTTAGTCTTTCCCTTTCAATCACAAGACCCACAGTGTTTGCATATCTCTGAGGAGAATGAGGTATCCTGGCAGGCAGGAGGAACATCTGTTCAAAGAAATGGGAAAGAATGAGTACAGGAAATCTTTGTTTTTCGCATTGTCCTTCCCCTGCCCCCAAACCTGCAAAATCTTCTGCTCCTTGCCCCTACTTTTTCTCCTCTACTCTTTGTTGATCTTGTGTTGCTCCTTTGCAGCTTTACACACTTTGGTACCCAAGCCCTGCAGACACTGTTTCTTGCTTTCTGTGTGAATGATGACACAGTGACTCTGCAATCAGCACTGCCTTTATGGCAGTCAAGTTCTCTCCTCCTGATTTGATCATCATTCTTAGACACAACTGAAGTGAAAATCTAACCAATCACTCATCTGGAATTTATAAATTAGTGCAATTTCTGAGTAACTGAAATGGAAATAAAAAGCAAGTTTTTGTCTAAACTAATAATCCGTGTGTACCCTTCCAACACAGTGAGCACCTGTGATTGCCTGATGAGGAGTGTTATTCTCCCCAGAAATAATTAACAAACATGAGGACTATTTATTCATGCAAGTGACAAAGGGAATAGGCAACATGTGGTTAGAAGTCTATTACTGAAGCTTGAGAAGAAGCCCATTTTTAGCAGCTGTCTGACTGTGTAGGAAGGTGGTAAGCCTACACAGTGTTCTTCAGTGCTACAGATGTCTTTGCCAAGGGTGGGCAAGTCATTACAGTTTCTCTGTCTACAAAACAGAGCTAATGACAGTCCCTCACCAGTACTAGTGTCGTCTTTCCAGTAAAGATATTGTGTGCTCCTTCTCAATAATGCTTATGCTACATGCCAAGATCTCAGCTGGGTGTGCTTCTTCAGTCTGAAGTATATTACCAGAATCTCACAGTTTGAAAATGTAGTTCTGTTTCTTAATTGAAAAAGTTGTAATACTTTTATGACCTCAAGCTGTTGGGTTTAATACACGTCTTCCATTTTAAGGGCTGTCCCGACTAGAACTAATAATCCTTTCAAAGACTCGAGTGCAGTTCGAACTTGTGTCAATAGCAATGAGCAGCAGTTGTAGTATGTCTTACTTGTAGTAACACCAAGAAAAGCATCTACTCGTGCTCTCAGTAAAAGCACTACAATCTATGCTTTAGCAAGTTTACTACAAGGAAAAATTGGATACATTTTATCCATAAATGTCTCTTTTAAAACTATTTTCGTGTTGTGATGGTTGTAAAGGCTAGCTGTGAGGACTAAAGGAGGCTGAAAACAGCTGAACCGTTTAAATTTCCAAGTTTAGGCATTTTGCTTACTGGCATGTGGGTGTGTGTGCAGTATGTACCTAGCATTGTGTAAATAAAAGACTGATCTGCTTGAATTCACATGGAAGATTACATGGCATGCAGGGGAATAAGAACTTCTCTCAGGGGAATAAGAACTTCTCTCAGTATATTCCTGACTATCTGAATAGGTATTCCAGATACTCAGAGATATTTTTATCTGTTATTGAAATAGTGAAATGTTGAACACAGTGTGTTGTAGTTTGCTGTTAATGACATGGAATTTTCTATACGCCATTCAAATTTGTTTTGGTTTGTTTTTTTTTTTTAAATCCTGATGCCATCTCTTGCACTGCAGGGATAAACTGATTCCTAAATACTACATAAAACATTAATTTAGCATACTTATGTATAACTATAATAGAAAGACAATCCTATTTTACCTCCCCTTCTCGGATGACAACATCTTTTTGTTTCCCATTTTCAATTATCTTCAAACACATATCTCCTTGAACCTGGTAAAAAAGCTAAAGGAATAGAAAAATAATATTAAGGCACCTACTCCAAAACATTCTGTACTTCATATTCTGTAAATAAGGGATACACATATAAATAAATTCAATCTGTAATTGCAAATATTTGCAGATTTTATCTAACAAGAAATAACACACTACCAACATTCGTTACTTTTGCAAATGTTACTAAATATGCATTATGTCTGTTACCTTACTAACAACTGACAATCTATCCAAGAGGTCTGTAGCTGCATGAAGCTACATATATACTAGGTTCTGTGAAACTAGTGGAATTCCATTGAACTGATTTTACCCTTGGAATTACTTCTTGTAGAGGTTGATATTATGGTTCAGGCATTTGTTAATTACATGATACATAAAGCTTCATTTCAGATGTAGCAGGGTCTTCATTTAGTCAAATTAAATGTCACTTTTCCAAATAAGCCCCAGATATGAATGCACAGATTTTTTGGGATGCTTTTTCAATTTTTTTAATGGAGCTTTCTCATTTGGGAAGAAGTGCCCATTTGGAAGCTGTTCTGCTTTATTTTTGTGGATAACTTCGAAGCCCAGCAACAGCTGCTACTCTTCCCATTGTGTATGTAAAAGGGTTACATTCAAAATATGTATAAGGACAGAACCACTGAACCCATAATTCTGTCTTCAGTGATCTTTCCACAGCTGTTTTCAGATTAAAACCAGCTCTGGTTTGTGGGGGCTCTAAGGTGCTCAGATCTAGCCTCATGTTTCATGACAGAACTGTGCTATGATCTGTAGGCGGGTATCTTTGACCTGAAATAATGGGTACATTTTCCCTCATTTTTATATAGTACAGAGCAATAATGCTTCCAGAAGTCAACTTTTCTGCCGTGTTTCTGTCTGCTTTCCATGTACCATTTACTGTATCTAGAACCTAAACAGATTAAGTCATATAATTGCTAGTACAGCTGAAAAAGTCTGAAACTTGATTCAAAGTTAGAATTACAATAAGAAAAACCTTATATTAATTCACTACAATTTTAACAAAATATAAAATAGATGAGGGAAAGAAGAAACAGCTGAAATGCACAAACACCCAGAACTGAACCTTTTCCAACACTAGAAAAGCTTAATCAATTTTTCAATTGCGTTTATTTCTAAAAGAGTTTTTAAATATTAATACATGCTACCTGGAATTGAAGAAACACCTCTGTGAACATCAGAAAGAATGAATATGCTGCCAAGGGAAAGAAACAATAGAGAGAACTGAAGAGCTACTAGAAAAGAGCTCATGCTGAGAGCTTTTACACGAGTGAAAAGTTCACCTTGTGCCAGGGATGCCACCACAGATAAATTACAACTCTTGTCTAGATGGCCACAGTGCCAAGGTTACATATCCTCCTTGCACTCCATTTCTCTGTGCTCTTTTCCTGTCATTTTCTTTGGTGTTACCAAATGACAGTACAAAATGCTGTAGCAGCCCTTGTTACAGAGCTTTAGAGTGTTACCTTCCCTATAACAACTGAGGGAGCTATTGCTGAACACGTGTGGGACGCGTAGATGAGGGAAAGGACAACAGAAGCAGAGTCTATCCTGCTTGTGACATAAATTGTGCAGCTGAGCAACTTTTCTGGAAAGGAAAGACTTCAGAGGGGGTAGGGGCTGTCCAGTTCAGAGATCAAGCATCACAGTTATAAGGAGAAATTACGAACACTAAATTATGAATTAAAATAAATGTTTTCCAGCGGGAAAAGAGGAATGATGTGGGCTACACATTTTCAATGAAAGTGTTTTTCTGACTGAATTTAAATACTACCTTTCACTGTAAAATACGGTCTATTCTTCAAAACATTTTTTTTTTAAATTGCCTGAGTGCTTCAGTCATCCATAAATCACATGATGTAACTGTGATTAATACAAGTAGCAATAATTACTGAATCTACTATGTTGCTTATAATATAACCTGAACCTTTTATCAAGAAAACTGTCAACTATGTAATATCTCAGTGAGTTACAGTCCATGTCCATTTCACAGGACAGTTTGGCAATACAGTACTGTCTTTTTGCTGGAAAGTTATGTTTTCTAAATACTGACTGAGCTTTGTCTTTTGGGCAAATCTAATGTTTTCCTAAGTCTCTCCTGGAAAAAAGTCAAAGCCTGAGTAAAAAATTTCTGTTGTATATGTATGTATATAAACAAATATATATGTCTATATAGATAGCATAGTAAATCAACAGGTTTATGCCACCTGAAAATATAAGCTTTTCCAATTGTTCTGTTCTTATGGGAATCACGTAGTATCCACTCTCTGCAGTAGTACCAAAAAGTGAGAAAAAGTGGAATATTTTCACTCCATAAGTACCTTATTAATGACAAGATCTCTTGTAACATGAAATATATTAATATCCTCATAGAAAAACCCAGATTTGTATATTGCTACTGCACAATGGGTCATAATTGGGTATGTATTTGTCTTTCTGAGTGAAAAATGTATTTTAAGAGAGAAACAAAGATTGTTCACTAGTCTTTTTATCCTTTTTATTACTAACTGTGCTTATTTATTATTACATTTTCTTCCTTTCTTCCTTTTATTTTCCAAGGTTTTTGACTTTTGT
Source organism: Pseudopipra pipra (assembly GCF_036250125.1). Lineage (NCBI taxonomy): Eukaryota > Metazoa > Chordata > Aves > Passeriformes > Pipridae > Pseudopipra > Pseudopipra pipra. Next base: position 25,188,298 of record NC_087551.1, read on the forward strand.
TTAGTTTTGCTGCTTATTATGTGGCGCCTTCTCATTAAGATTACACCAAAAACATCTCCTCTTAATAATTCTCACCTTACCTCCAGAAGTTATGAGCTACCTTGACGTGCTTAACTGTAAATGTAACATTATTTAATAATATTCCTCAATATGATTATTAAAGCTGCAGATATACCTATGAAAACTAAACTGAAAACACCTTAAGACTGAGAGTTTGTTTGTAGACTTATTTAATTTTCCTTAAATTCTCTTCCTTAGTCTGCTTCACCCTTCTTGATCATGCTTCAAATCTGATAATATTGTGTTAAGCTTGCAGGTGAAGGCAGCATGACCAGTGCTGAATCACTCTCAAGTCTGTACAGGGATATTTCATTCAGTTATGAATACTCATAAAATAAATTATGCTGGCATTTCTGGAGACATCAGGGGAGATGCACAAAGGTGAGAGTTCACTGTTGGCTTCACTGAACCTGCTTGTCTTGGTAGGAATTAATTTCAACAGCATGGTAAAACATGTATACTACCTTAAAAAGAGCACTATTATCCCCACCATAGTAACGTGGTGAGAATTGCTCCTTCATCCAGATATGTGTGTCCTAGCAGAGTAAAGAAGGAAGCATCTAGTAGGGAAAGAATACAGTATTTATGATTGATCTGTGTTTGCTAATTTAAAAAAAAACCAAAACCACAGACCCAAGTCTTTTTTTATGTAGCAATGTATGTAATTTAATTTAGCTCCACCTTTGATATCAAACTCTGCCTAAGCACAGCAGCCCAGAGCTATGTGAGGGCTTTTGTAGCTGACAGCTTATTTACAGACCTCTAAAGAGACCTGCAATTTGCAGTGTACTTTGAGTACTGACTTCTGAAAGTGGACTTTGGGATTGCTCAGCCACTTCTGGGATTAGGCACTGACTTGGCATATCCTGGCTTATATTGCTTGTCATATTGCTAAGTACTAAATTAATTTGCAGAGCAAATCAAATTCTGATGTGGGAGTAGAGTCTGGGTGTTCTCCAGACTTCAGTGGTGACTGATCTATTTAAGCACAGAAAAACAATTTTCTCCCTCTCTCATCACAAGGGTTTTTCAGCCATCAGAAGTGTGGAAGGCAAACAGATGAGGAAGGTAGAGAAAACTGTTTCGGTGTGTTTTTTTTCCCCCTCTGCTAATTTACATGTCATCTGTGAAACCTGAATACTAGCCAAACCCCATCCCAACAATCTTACGCAGCAGACTTATTTTTGAAGACACAATCTCCTTCTGACGCAAAAGGATGATCACTCTTACTACCTTGTAATAGGTTTGTTTCTTATTCAAATAGTCCAAGAGTCTTCACCAGATAAATGTGGGGTTTTGTAAGGTAAAGAAGCAAAAATATTTTTCTTGTTTTGTTGTGACTTATGTTTCAGATTTATTTGGGATATAATCACCACAAAACTACCTACTGGAATGCTCACCTAGACCCTCCTTCCCCTCGTTTTCAGACATCCACTATCTTAATAAAATGCAAAGGGTGGATTGATCTGATAGGGAGGAGTTTCTCAGAAGCATTCTGATTAGAAAGCAGTATATACTAGAAGGGATCAGGCTTCATTTAAGCAGATAATTTGTCAGAAACTGGAGCCAAATCTTACTTGTGGTGTGAGAGGGAGAAAAAGAGAAATCAAAACTCAGGTTAGAAAACTCAGATGAGCTGTGGCAGATGTGACCTCAAATTTGTACCATGTTTCAGAGCATAATGCTATACTGTGTCTCAATCAGACCATGTAAATATGCTAAGAGAAGCTGAAGAGATATTTCTGTTCTGACAGTCCTCTTCAGGACTGCAGTGTAAGGGCTCTGATCTGTGGGGTTGTGTCAATACTTAGGTGGTTCTATCAATAGGAAACAACCTAGATGCTGAGAGAAGAAACTCGGGGTAAAATACAGCACAGTGAGAAGGGACTTTTAAACCAGTATGTGCCAATGCAAATGTCTTGCAGGCAGTAGATGAAAGGGTGATTTTAATTTCTCTGCATGGAGCTGCACTGTTTTATATAGACTCAACATCAGAACATAAATTGTTAAGAAATCAGTCAGATACTTGAGATTGTGTTTAAGTGGTGGACTGAAGCAGGTAAAGAGACAGAAGCCTAACTACTTTTGTGATCCTATGTTTAGCTGTTAGCATATCTCACTTTCCCCCAGAGCAGCCCACATGATGCAGTAAATAAAATCTGAAATTCTTTTACTATGGCTAGGCTTTGTTATGATTGTGGGGTTTGTCTGTCATTAACTTCCTGCAAAATATATGGTCCCCTTCTGTTTTAACTTTCTTTATTTCTTTGGAAGCTATATGATGAGCTTAAAAGTTCAGAAAGGGTTTTGTTCCACCCTCAGGTTTTACAAGTAAGGAAAAATGCAGTAAATACACCATGAAGTTTGTGAGCTGTGTTAACACCAAAACTCTTCTTGTCATAAATCCTACTGTATGATGAAAAATTCAAGACACAAAGAAAGGTATGTTGAGAACTCTTCTCTGGTACCTGGAATGCACCTGCTACCCCATAGCTGTGAGGGGTTGAGCACAAGAGGACACAGTCTCAAGTTGTGCCAGAGGAGGCTCAAGTTGGACATCTGTCAGAATTTCTTCATGGAAAGGGTTGTCAAGCATTGAAATAGGCTGCCCAGGGAGGTGGTGGAGTCACCATCCCTGGAGGTGTTCAGAAAAAACAGACATGGCACTTAGTGCCATGGTCTAGTTGACAAGGTGGTGATTGGTCTAAGGCTGGACTCAATGATCTTGGAGGTCTTTTCCAACATAATGATTCTGTTATTCTGTGATCATGTCAGGCTGCCACAGAAGCTTTTGGTGGCCTCATCAAGTTGACTACACAAGAATTGTAGTCACTAGTCCATGTAATCCAAAATTCTCTCAACAAGTGAGGAATAATAATTCATTTGAAAACCTCACACCACTAGCGATATAGCAAAAACCAAGAAAGTTTTGTCTGTATGAGCTGTATAGGTGCATTCTCACAGCACTTTTTTTCCCTGTTTCAACATAAGATGCATTTCCCAAAGCCACTCAGTTTCATTTTGAATGAGTCTGATTTAGAGGCAGAGAATGTCCAAGCAGATGTGTGCTGACTCTGTCTCTGTTCTGATGGAGAAGGGAGCAAAAGGGAACTTAACACTCACAAATAAGAAAAAGAATGAATATGACCTAGTGGTAAAGTCCAGCCAAAGACTCTGAATGGTTTACCTCTTGTAAGGTGCAGCTTGATTTGGCTCTTTATAAAACCTGTCCAATGGAAAGCAATCTCAGGTATGAGGCAGTACTTTTGTGCAGAAAGGTGGCAAAGAAGCAGCATACAGAAATTTAAGAAGGAAGTGAAGCAATACAGAGAAAACTAAGAAGGAAGAAAAGAGAACAGTTACTCATTTAGGAAATGCCTGCTTGTTGAGAGGAGGAAAAAAATTTGTGCTAGACTAGCTGTCATTTTAGCCTAAATGACTGTTCAGAAGACAATTCTAAAAGCCTTTGAAGAAAGTCCAAATCAAGCCTCCTCTTTTTCTCCTAATTAGCCAGTCAGAACTAATCTTCCTGCTACACCTGCATGTTAACAGCACCAGCAGAGAACAGCTCAGGAGCAGGAGGATGCTCCTCTGCCCTTATCTCTGCATGTGAGCCCCCTCCTGCCATGAACTGCAGGCTAACAAGCACAAGTTGTGCCACAGGATGCACCATAAACTCTGGGATAACAGCCATAAGATATCGAGTGGACAGATAAAAACAATCCTAAATTTAACTTTCTCTCCAAAGCAACCCTTCTTTGCTATCAGAATACTACTACAGAATAGCATCAGCTAAATTGGCCTAAAGGATTTGTGGGGTTTCACATTTGTGATAGGCCTGTTGACAATGTGCCTGTATAATCTGTCTTTGAGTTATCACACAGAACTATAAATGACCTTTTTCTGCCAAAATAATGAGCTAAACATGGTTCTGAATGGTGGTTTTTTTAAAATCCGAAGTCTAATTTAGGAATATGCCCTTTTACTAGGATACTCTCTACCTCACAATTCTTCTCTAATGAGAAACACAGTTCTAAATTAGATCACAGGAAGGTGTAAACGTGTCTGATTAAAAACCTATGGTAAAATGCAAAGAATGAATATAATGTACCTCCATAAAAGTGAACAAAATTGGCCCATATGTTAAACTGCTATGTAACTGATAATGCTTCTGATGTGTGTATTGTCAATTTTCCCATGTAATAGGAATTTTATGTTTCCATTTTTGCTTGCTGAGTAATTGTGAAAAGTTTTCTATGTAAATAAGGACGTATTGATACCTAAAAAAAAATCTTGTTTCCAGTTGGATTAGCAATAATATATCAGTATGCAACAGCATAATAAAAATTATGCCTTTATAGATATGGCTAAATTTTCATATTGTTGTAAAGTCATATAAAGAGTTTATTAAAGCTAGGCCAAGTTATTTTCAAACAGAGGAACATCTTGCAACATTAAAAAAATGAGGTAGAGTTAAATTAATCTAACTTCCTTTTTAAGGGAAGGGGAGGAGGAGATAAAGTAAAACAAAAAAAGAGAAACAGCACAGGAATGGGTGGGAAACCAAGGATAATTTAGTATAAACTGGAAGGTGCAGGGAGAGGCAAGACTGTAAATAAAAGGACAAAAAAATAAAGTTTAAAACTGTTGCACCAGTTAAACTTCAGCTCATTTTTGTGTATTCCTCTCTTAGTGTATAGCTCTAATGTATTATTCAGAGCAAGAAAATAAACTAATTGTATAAAACTAAAACGGTTAAGTTAAGTGAAAAAAAATATTTGATATCGTTAACCTTCACATGGTACCTTCACATACGCTCATTTTATACTTTTTCAAACCTTGGTAACAAATTTCACCGATTCTTTTTTAATCCAGCATATAATACTTAACGATATACAGTAACAGCAGGACACAGATTAGATATTCTCCTTGGTGTTTTCTTAGCAGTCATGCTACAGCTGTGATGCTCCTTTCCCAGGGATGTAATTCTGTTGACGAAGCCAGATTTTTTTTTTCCCACAGCTAAGTATTTCCTTGTAAATATAGGATGGATACATGGACTGCCCAGAGTCCTGGCTTGCTTCCTCACCAGCCCAAGCAACCTGACAGTGTGATCCTGGGTCTTGCAGAGCTCCCCCTGCCCAGCCCATGAGAAGGGACATAATGGAGCGTGTTGGGTGACCTGGCATGTGACAGACAAGCCTGTGCCCACAGCCACATGCTGTGGGACCGTGGTGGCAATCCAAAGCAGGCAGAAGTCAGACAGCAGTAACTTGGCACCTGGTCTTTTAGAGCCTTATGGTTATAATGACTACAAACACCTGCACAGCACAATTATAACAGAAAATTAATGAAGGCTGTTGTGAAATGCTTGGGGGCTGGTTTTTGGAGAAATGATTTGATGATAAGTAAACTAATTTTTCTTGCTGTTTTTACGGATTTTTTGAATTTGACCCACTTTTACCTTGAACTATGTAGATGCACAGGTTTGGGTTTCCAAAGGTACTTAAAATTAGGTGGCCAAATTTTATTGGAATTACATGAAAATAAATTTTTCTGCTGGGAAGAAAGGGAAGTTGTTCCCCATCATGACATCCTCACTGTTTGGCCTCTAGTGATCGTTTTCCCTTAGGGTTCTTTCAGAGCCAGCTGTGGATCCAGAGAAGTCCTCAGGCCAAACAGACAATTCCAAAAAAAAGGCAGTAAACAGGGTAGGTGTAAGTTGTTACAATTTTGATAGGATTCTACTCTTTTTTTCCTGTATTCTGCATTTGGCACAATGGCTACTCCCAATTCAAAGCAGTGAGATGGCTTAGTCTTGATACAGAAGATGTGCAGCAAAGGGGACTGATTTGAAAAATATTTAAAGACTCTAACTTTCCAAGCCTGAATGAAAGCTGAAATGCTGATAATTTTCACGAAGTCTAGAAAAAATATAATTTCTAGTGAATTAAAATATTTAATTTTGATTTTTGAATGTCAAACTTACTTTTGAAATATAGATTGACCTTCTGCAACAAAATATCACTTTAAAAATATCAATACCTTTCCAAAGTTTTGTTCCAAACTGTTGATGTGAGACATTTTGATGTGTCAGAATACTTTCTCTAATTTCCTGTTGGAAATGAATTATAGCAAAACAGATCTGATCTCATGTGCTTGTTTCAAAGGAAATGCACAGATGGTGTATGGTTCTGGTGAATGATTCTGTTGAAGTCTATGAATACATCTAATAAATACAACATCACTAAGTCTAGCATTGCTAACTTGAAGCTGTACCTTCAAAAGTAGATGCATTTTAGTCATTACAGATCAATTATGTTACCTCTTCTCCTTCTTCAATATGATAATCCTTCCTTTCATTTGGCCCTCCAACAAACATCACATTTAATTGATAGCGATGCCTAGAAAAGAAAGTGACATTTTAAAGCTACCTCTATTCATGATGTTATTTTTTTAACTTATTTTTAAAAATTCTATTAGGACAGTGAGTCAAGGAAACAATGTTGAGTGAAAAGCAACATCCAGAATGAGAATTTAAAAGAGCTTAGATGCATCTCTCTGCTCTGTCACTGTCCTGTTGGGTGATTTGAGGCCAACTACCTCCCTGCTGGTGTTTCAGTGCCTCCAGATATGAAAAGAGGACAACAACAGCTACCAACTGTGAAAAGGACTTTGAAATGTAAAGATAAAGAACGCTACCTAAGAGACAGGAAAGAGGAAAATGGATCTTTGCCTTGAGCTGATTATGTAAAGACAAAACTCTTTTAAAAGTTAATAAAGTAAAAACACATTTTTCCCCCATAGCGGTAGAATTACCAGAGATACTGATGGTAGCAATTATCAGTTAATTTCTCTTCTATTTATACTGATTTTGCTAACCTGGAACAATGTTACAATAGCTTCAGTGGGGTTGTGGCTAATTCAGAAAGGAGATTCCATGCCCCTTCTTAACTCTACCTCTTTAAGAGCCCCAGTGAGCCCTTCTCTCAGCTGTCACAAAGAATAGCTCTCACCCAAATTACCTATCAGACCATTTACACTAAAAAAGAGGTAAGGTAACAGGTTTTCCTTTGCTAAAAAAACCTCTAAATCAGGACTGTTAGCTGGGATTCAAAATTTGTTCTTATGTCTCATTATGGTAAGCATCATATTCTGAATTCAGAAGAAGATCTTTAGAAATACCTGTAAAAATCAACTATGTCAAAAGTTTTGATTTTACACTAACTTCTCTTTGTTGAGGTTAAAAAGCATTTAAACTTGTAAGATTAGTACAAATAATTAAAATACAACATAAGAGCCGCAATTTAATTAGATGTATCCTTTTCTTGACTTTGGTAAAACTCTAAACAGGCAGTGCTTCAGGAATTGAAGTTTTTTTTTGAAAATCCAAATCAGCATTCAAAAATTTTGATTTTTCTCGAGTGTATGGAATATAACTTAATAAAAGCTTGAAAGCCATAATAACTTTAGACACTCAACTTTAGACACACTAGTGATTTGCTGTGAGACCAAGTTTTTAACTTTTAATTCTTTCTTAAAACATAGGATTTTAAGTTACTTAAATGTTTTGAGGTGATTGCCTTCCAGTGAGGCAGTAGGTGGCAGTGAGAAGGTTGCCTTGCAAATCTTTACTCAGCACATAAAGGATGAAGCCTTTAAAAAAATGCTGGAAATCTATTAATTGCTTCTTGCCCAAAACTTTCTGGAAAATCCTAAAAACATTCTGGTAGCACCAGAAGCAGGTGATGAGAGACTCAGAATCCATGCAGTAGATGGTTTTTCTCTCCTCCTATATAGGCTAAGGTTATATTGGAAAAATGGATTTTTTTTTAAAGCTATGCAATTTTTATCACAAAAAATGTTTCTTGTTTCACTGTGGCTTCTTGCAGTGCTTCTGGGGAAGGCTATTGATAGATGTCACATTCCAAAGCTACTTAATGATTACACAGAACTTCTGGTAGGTGCTACAGTGCAGTAATAACAAAAAAGGTTCAACCTACTGATAAAGAAAGAAATTAAAATACTAAAATTTTACCATTGTCATTGGTAAGCTTTAGAAATGGATATGCTTTACAAAATCCTTCTAAGGCATTTTGAAAATGAAAGGAATGAAAACACCCATAACAAGAAGATAATTTCCTCATTCTCTCCAATTGTGAAACTATTGCAGTGATTCAAGTTTCACAATTTTTCAGTTCAACATACAACTGTAGTCTCAACACAGACATGGCTGTAGGGATGTGCCCTGTACCTTTTCTTTGCCTTGCAACCATTGCTTTGAAAAGTAATCCTTGCACCTGTGAATGGAAATTAATATCATGGCTACAGAATTGCCCATTCAGCTTTTCATTAAAGACAGCACTTCAGGGTAGGGCAAAAGGCATATTCTTTGATATTTCTTTAATGGTTAAAATTATAAAGCAGGATTATTATTTTAATTAGAGTTAAGAAAAATCCTTTTTAATTTCTTTATAAAATCTGAGTCTATATTACTCTTTAGAGAGGATACTTTCTAATGAAGCCTCTTGTATACAGAGTTTCAGACAAAAGATGTCCTCAGCTTCACTGAAAAAAGAAATCCTTGCTAATGTTTTGACTAGAAGGTGCAATACATTGGACAATTTACACTGGAATTTATGCACAAGCTTTGATATTGAGAATATGCATAGTGTACAAGTGTGTAATACCCACACTTTTGCTCTTATATTACCTAGCTCATTCAGAATACAGTCCATAGCTTTTAAATTGCCTCTTCAGCCTCCCCTACCCTCCTGACATCGCTGGAAATGCCTTGGAAACCTGCTCCTCCAGTGCCCTTACTGTTCCTTTCTCCTTGTCTTCAGTGATATATACTGATGGTTATGATTGCTCCTGCAGCTTTGGCTCCTCTGTGATGTTGGAATGATTCTCAGCAGCTCTATCAGGTTATAATTTAGTAGCACTAATCTGTTAGCTATATCTTATTGTTTGTGGATGTGATGCCATCTCCTCTGATTTCTAGTTTACTGTCACAGAGCCTGACACAAATGCTCTTAACTCAGTCTCACTGCCTGCAAGAGACTTCGAGTTGAGTCAAGTAGCTTGTATTGAAGTTGATCTTTGCAGCTTCTGCTGAGTCACTGCAAAACAGACTTCAGCCACTCTCAGTTCTTCAAAACAGCATTCTGACTGCAGTCTGATGAGGAACTACAGTTCCTTAATAATATTTACCATGTTATGCATTTTTGCCGCTTCCTCTTATAGCTAGAAATATTTATATATCTAATAACTTAGTAAAAGAAATCTTCATTTACTTACATAAGCTTATTGCAAACAGGCGGCAAAAAGGCAGTTTTGTTTTCTTCTATCCATTTGTTCACATTCACAAGAAGCTCCATGGTCCACCAGCTATGAAACTTTTGACTGAGATATTAAGAGTTTGCAGAATGCTCTTCCTGTGAGCAAACAGCATGTGATTCCACCCCCAGTGCTTAGGGGTTGGCTGGCAGTAGAGGTGTCTTCAGGCTTCAGTGTCAAAGGGGACAGGTCCATCAGCCAAAGGTTATTTTGTAGAGTACTAATGCTCCAGCAGCTTAGCTAATAATTGACTAGTGTTTCTAAAATATATATTTTCATTGGAGACTGTTTTTTGCCCACAGGAGGTTTCTTGATTCTCTTTACTGCATCAACTAGGGTGTGTATGTTACCTCTCTACAAAAATTGCCTTATTACACAGTGAGAAAAATGTGCAAAGCTTGGACCTCCCTGGAATCTTCTGCCAAATAACCAAAGTACAGATGTCTCCTGCATTTTTAAGACCAAAGGCAGCTGTCCATAAATGCTCATTTTAGTTTGATCACTCTGTGCCAATGTTGTAGCAGGACTTGTTGGAGAGCTGAACCTGGTTCTGTGATGCCCTTTGGGAAAGTGCAGCATATTGCCATCAAATTGTCAGGCAAACAAGAAACTGAGAAGTACTGGGCATCTCATATCTGTATTAGTCTTTATTCCCTCACTAGTTTCTGTTCAATGCCTACACAGTTGCTACAGGACTGCTCAGTGTGTTCCCCACCACCCCCAATTTTTTTAATAAGCAAATGTATAAACATTTTTTTCAAACTCCAAACATGTGAAATGGGTGGTAAACAAAAAACCCCAAGACATTACAATATTTTAGCACTTTGGTCTTGACATAGCTTAGTCTTCTGCTTATATCTACACTGTGCTTAGTGGGTGAATGTGTCTGGGTATATGGCTGTAATACGATTTGGTTAAAAGTGAGTGGTGCATCCTCCGTGGTTTGCACATATGGGCAGTACAGCTATGGGACTGAAGAGTCAGCATGCTGAACAGTACAAATCTGGGAGATCTTTACCTTATACTATAGCAATTTTGCAAGGGAAAAAAGCAAGGGAGTATAAATTTGAATTAATTTTATGCACTTATTCAAGTATGTGATTCTGTTTTACCTTCATCTCTACCACTTCTTTGCAGGTTAGTTTAAACTCATCTTGTAACTGATAAAAAAAATACATTAATTTTGGGATAAAAAGATCCACATGTGGATTACAGTTCAACTGTATTAGTACAATCACAATGGGACTGGCAATAATTTCCTCTGAAATAAGCCCAAAGTAATTATTATTTCATTCAATTATAAAACACCACCACCACATTATTTATTCAAAACAAGAAATTTCTACCAACAGAATGGCTGTGGTGAGACACCAGCACACAAGAAGCTCATTAGGCTTGTTTCTGGACTTACAGATAGGTATATTTTGATATTTTTTGTTCTGTAGGCTGCTGGCAAACTATTTAGCTGTGACAGAAAGAGAGCTTATAAGGGATTATGACCCAGCCTCATGGGACTGGAGAACTGAAGACACTCTATCTTAACGATCACGGTTTTGTAAGGTTTTACCTCATCATTAGTAACAGGTATCACAGAGCAGGACTTCATTTTTGGGCATGAAAGCCAAGGTACTGTACAAAGTCACAATACGAAAAATTACAGATCCTGGAATTGATTGAGCTAATCCTTTATCACCACACTATTAATGTGCCAGTTTTAATGGCGGGCTATTGTCCACAACCCCTACTTTAATCCCTAGTCTCCACTTTTTTTTCCACCAGGCAGAATACAAGCTACTATTACCTGCAGAGAAAACTTTCTCAGTCACAGGCTGATAAATCCATTTTGTGGCTAGAGTGAGGTAGGAAAACCTAGACCTACTCGGGAAGGAAACAACATGCACTAACAAAATTCACCATTAGCATGATGCCGAGGCTATTATTACAGGGTAGTATTTTCTGCAACCTTCTGAAATCAATAGGTTTTGAAAAATGCAGTTAATGGCCTCTTCATGCATGTAACAGTGGGGCTAAGAAATTATCTGCATGGCAGGAAAGTACTGGGTCATGAAATGCTACTTCTGTGAAGTGTATTGGAGAGGCAAAGAAAAGAACCAGTGTTGCAGTCTCTGTGAGACCCAGGAAAATACATACACCTCATATACTGCATCAACTGACTGGGGCCTGGATTTTTCTTGCTAGTCTGCTTCACAATGACTCTTCACATCCATCAAAGCCTGTTTCAGCCGCTGGGGTTTCTGTTCTACCATTTGGCTCAGATCCTTCCCTTTCTGTAAAGGTAAGGACTCTATTTGTCAGCTTTCACTGCCAGAGAATTGCAACAGTACTGAAGCACAAAACTGCTACATCAAAATAATCCATCTTTTGCATTGAGGGTGCAGGAAAGAAATGTTAAGTGAAAAAAACCTGAGTTTAGGACAACACCTACTTTATTTTTCTACTTTCCTCAAACACCAGACCTACTAGAGACTTAAATTTACAAGCTGGTGTCCAGCAAGCAGGATATGTTAATAAAAAGCAAAAGCTAAATATTATGTTTCTAGTTAGAAGGAGTATTAAGACCAGGGGTCATTGGTCAGATTTTTATCTGTATTAAAGTGGTATCTGGTCATATACTTTTTTAAACTATACTTCCTTACTAAATTTTTTTGTTCACCTAAAGAAGGTGCTAAAGACCTAGAATTGTTTAGAGCCCCTGGGAACAGGAGAGGGAAACAGACCATAAAGCCAGCAAGTGTGGATACTGCCTCCTCCACTCAGCCCATTCTACTCTTGAGCAAACAGCATTGCGAAAATTGGCTCTTAAACCTTGGTTTTTTTTCACACTTAGTGCAAAGAAGTATTCTGAAAAATCTTCACCAGGGAAGGTTTGCATTTGCCAGCAATTTGAAGATAAAAATCCTTTCAGTATCGTTTCAACTTGGCCGTTCTGTCCCTGTGCAATACCAAGACTGATTTATCTATGCTGGTGTTAAAAAAATGGAGCTACACTGAAGCGATAATCTGGACATTCTGCAAGCAGTAAGGGAGCAAGTAACTTTCTTCACCATTAAGACAGTTTTAACTTCTGGTTTTTATATTTTCTTTATTTTTTTTCCCTTCTGTTAGTATTGCAAAGAAATGAAAAAGGAAGACATTTATACAACTAAATAATTAATTTCAGCCAGTTGAATACACTTCCTATTTTTGGTCAATTCTGTGCTTTTTTTGTTTGATCTTTGAGAACTAACACTAATTGAGTACTTAAAAAATAAAATTATTTATATTAAAAAAATCCTATATAGTTGCTGAAAACAAAAATTCCAGTCAATAACAAATTTATTACTTGAACCCCTGTCCAGTTATGTTCCCACAAAGTGATACAGCCAAATTTCACTGCTATATTTGTAAACATACTACCAAGGGCCTCAGTTTGTGGGGACAAACATAAGAAACAAGTGATTCACATAGGACAACAGAATAATTAAAGATCCCACTAAAACTACTAGAATCTTCACCACTATCACTGTTACTTTTATGGGAAAGCTGATTAGTATACAACAAGCAATGATTATCATCTCTATAAATACTAAAATTAGAGTCTTTCTTGCCTAAGGTTAAATCTGCAATAAAGAGCTTCTCTGTATGTTCACAGCTTCAGCTTTGAGTCTTTCTGGCATTCTTGTATTTGCCAAAAAAGCCCTTGTTTGGATGAAATTATGTTCACAGCAATCTTTGTGTGGTATAGAACATTTTGTTAGTATAGTGATGCACTGTTAAGGGCAATGAAAGCTGCTGCAGTTTTCTGGTATGCCAACTAAATGTGATGATGGAAAATGTCTTTAAGAAATGAACTGTCGGTTTTCTCTTTTCTCCATGCCAGCCACCTTCGTCAAGGGCCAGATTCAGTAATTGCATGCTACTTCACCTGTCGGTGGTGCATACCACCGAAATATTACAAATGTATTTTAGGTAATGCCCACAGCAATACCAACAGCAAAACAACTTTCTTGACAAGTGAGACACAACTCCTCTCCATTCAAAGCAGTCTTAAAAAAGTGTCAGCTCATTTATGGATTGTGGAGGGGAGGAGTTAACGGAGTCACACAAAACTGCTCAGTCAGCCAAAAGTACCTGGGAGACCCATGAAATTTACTTAAACTGGCTGAGTGCCTGTCACCTGCTGCTGGGCCACCAATAGTTCATATTTAGAAGCCATGGAAATCCAAGCCCTGTGTAGCACTTTCTACAACCATCCATCCTGTAATGAAATTCCCAGAGCTTGTTCCTTTGCCCACGGTAAAGTCACTGCAGAAAGGAAAACACTATGTAGTGTTTAAGTCAGTAACACAACAGAGCAGTCTAGGGAAGTAAATATGGCAGCAACGTAAATGTTTCCACGAGTGGAAAGAAAAATATGTCTGTCTCAACTGTGTGTTGGAGCATTGCTTGGATTTAATTATCTTCTGGTGCCAATTGTGTTTACCATCTTCTTGCCACATAAAGCTAACACAGATCTGACTGTAAAATAAATTCATGTTATATGTGTACTTTGACAATAAACGTGTAGGGTTGAATAAACACTTGTTTTGGAAGTGCCCGGCATCCCTGGTGCCGCACACAGCACGCAGGCAGCGATGCTACAGACATCGTCATTTAGCTCCTTGGCAGTAGCCGGATGTTTTTCTCAGCTGCCCGGGCCTCAGCACGACAGACGGTGCATTTTCTCCCCACGGCTGCAGATGAGCAGAACTGGGCTGACCCAGCGGCCGATGCCTTCTGCCCAAGGGCGTCAGGAGTCTCGGACTCGCACGACCCGGGGCAGCGGCCTGTCTGCCTCGCCTCGGGAGCGCGGCACTGTGTGCGAGCGCCAGCAGCCCGGGGCTGGCAGGGCTCGGCCAGGTCACTGCCGCTGCTCCCCCAACACCTGCCGCCGCCACGGCCGCGCCGCCCCCGCCGAAGGGCACCGCGCTCCCCGCCCCGCCCCGCTCGGCGGCCCCGCCCGCGCGGCGCAGGGGGCCGAGCTGTGCCCGCCGGCCCTGGGGCCGCCCTGTCCGCCCCGCGGGGAGCTCGGGGGCGGCGGTGTTTTTCCGGAGCTGCAGCTTGTCTCCTCCCTGTCGTGCTCGGGGGCGCCGCCTGCCCCAAGCGGCGCAGCGCCCGTCAGCTCCTTGCTCAGCTTTCCCCGCCGCTGTTCGGCCCCTAAGGACAGGAGCGCAGCCCGGGCAGGGCAGAGGGGTGGCCCAAGGCCGCCCCCCAGAACAGGGTGCAGGCGCGTGTGCGCCCTTCCCCCGCCGGGGCCCGGGGAGCCCTTGATAAAGCGTTCGGGAGGCGATGGTGTCAGGGCTCCAGTGGCGCAATCGGTTAGCGCGCGGTACTTATACAGCAGTACAAAGCCGAGCAATGCCGAGGTTGTGAGTTCGAGCCTCACCTGGAGCACACAGCTTTTTGGGAGGGAAAGCGGGCTTTTTTGGGACTTGGCGGCGCTCCGGAGGGAGGAAGACAAAAGCGAAGGGAAAAATTATGCAGCCGTGGCGGCAGCGAGGGCCCGCTGGAGAGGGGCACTCAGCACCCTGGGAAGCGGCTGGGGCTGGTCCCACCGCGAGCGACGGCGGGGGGCGCGCCAGTGGCAGCTTGGGCACGGGCGTGTTTGGCTTCAGGAACACGGCCCCGCCGAGGCTTGTAGGTTTGGCATGTTCAGAGCAGCGTGTAAAAAACGTGTTCCTGGTAAGAGCTGCTTGGGAGTGAGAACTCGCAGGAAATAGGGGTTATTTTATACGGTGTTGTTTAATACGGAGCGCAAGTAAACACTTGACTGGTGCGATCGCTACAGCTGAAGGGTGACAACACCTCCCCCTTTTGCCTGCTTTGTCGATGACAGATCTTTTCTCATTACCTCAGTAATGCTTTACAAATGTGTGGGCAACAACAGGAAGGAAAATAATTAAAATAATTTCTGATTTCACCATATAAGAAAGGCAGCAGGGCTGTGGGAGAAAGGGCAGCTTCCTAACAGAGGTTGGGGAAAGCTGCCTGAATGTTTAGGCCCAGATCTTGTGAAGTCACCTCTATGTTAACATCTAGTTTGCTGCTTTTGCAGTGCAATTTATATCAAAAAGTTCAGTGAGGTTCTCAAGATCATGCAGCCAGAGGTGCCTTGATTGCCCAAATCAGCCCTTTAGCATCTGTACTGCAGGCGTTAAGTCCCTGAAGTGCCACTTTCAGGTTTTTAACTACCACTTCTCTCTTCTAGTTACGGTTTTATCCCTTTTGAATTTTGCATTAACTTCTCTGATTTCAGTGCCGGCGCAGTGATGCCTGAAGCGTGCACCATATCAAGATAAGGAAGTCTAAGTCAACAACAGAGATCTGTAATGTATCAAAGGGTGAATAAAGTCCATCTTCTGCTTGCAGAGTTTCGCATTTTCTTCATCCTGCAGGATATCCATTTCCCAGTGCTGAGGAGTACAGACAGTACAGAGGAGTATTTGCAGAGGTACTGGAAGTACTAGAAAATGAAAATGCTGCTTCCGTGTACCTGGAGGAAAAAAATCCACAAACACCCTTAGTAAAGGGAAATAGATTCCATTCCCTGGACAGAGACCTCTCAGGAAACTTGAGTAGGGACAGTGCTGCTTGCTTTCCCCCTTCCCTGTTGTGTCTCCAGGAACACACAGCAGCTCCTGCACTCTCTCACAAGGAGGAACTGCAAGTTTAGCATTTGGGGTCTTGCTGTGGCATGCTAGGTGGGTGATTGTTCAATCTTTGCCACATTCAATGTGCATGAAGCAGATGTTGCCTGTTCCCTCCACAGCTGTTTTGCAACGGGCCTCTGCAGTGCCAGAGAGCAGCCAGGACATGCAGTGGGAGCACATGGCCTTCTCCACAAGATCTCCTTCATCACGCTGGTCCTTACCTAGGCTTTTATCTGCCTTTTATCATCTGCCTGCAAGATGATTTTTGTCTTAACTCTGGAAAAAAAGTAAAAAGGGATAAAAATCCCTATGTGAGGTGACACTTGTTTGCATTCCTGCCCCTACTGGTGGCCTACTGTGCCTGACACCTGAGGGAAACATTTCAAGATGGCCATTTGACACTGGAAATCATGCTAAATCAGAGCAATTTATAGGGATTTACGAGAAATCCCTGTAAAATGAGAATGTTATTTATCTAATAGGTGTTTACGATATGAAGTGAATCGACGCTAAAGCACGAGGGATTTGTGAGGGAGGTGGGGCCGTCAAGTAAGATGAGATAAGCCCTGTTGGAGTGGCACAGCTGGCAGTGGGTGCCTGGGCAGGGGTGTGCTGGGGTCTCCTCCTGCCCCAGCACATGGCAGTGCTGCTGTGGGGCTGGTGATGGGGAGGCCCCACAGATCCTGGGGAGGAAGGGTGTCGTGCTGGGTTGAGGTCAATGACTCTGCCTCATTTCCTTGGGAGCTGCTGTGGAGAGGAAGAGGATGTGAGCCCGGGTGCCCCTATGAGAGCAGCTGTGCTCAGGGAGGGCATGAGGCTTAGGCCTGGGCAGGATTTCTCCAGGGTATGTTGGAAGCCTGTCCTTGTGCGGTGCTGAACTGGGCAGCCATGGTGCTGCTGGCATAACCTGAGCAGCTCTGATCGGGTGAAATGTGTAGTGACTGGGCCTGTTACTTGCATTTGCAACTTTTTCTCAAAAATTAGGCGTCTTACAGGCTTATGGAAAGAAAGTTTATGTCTTTATTATGCTAAATTGACTTTTTTTATTGAGTTTTTTGGTCTTGCATTGTTGGTTATTGCTTTAATGCTAGTTGGTAGTGGCTTATATATACAAATGTGTGTGTATGTACGTATATCGAATACATGTATGCATAAAGACACCTATACAGCATTATGGGAGAGCTCTCAATTGTCTGTGTGTTAGTGCTCTCTTACTTTCTAAATCTTTAATGGAGGCACATAGATTTGGAAAACACCTGTGTGTGAGGGATGCAAAGTGCCAGCTGCACTAATGTGATCTACTGAGAGATAATCTCTCCTTCCTCCTCTCTCGTTTTCCCCAGATTACAGTAAAGTTGTTCACCTGTGCCTCGTTTTAGCCAACTGCCAGAGCTTGTTCTCCCTGTGAGTCACTTCCCGGTGTTTATCACTGTCCTTGTAGATGGTATATGGGGGAGATGTGGCTTCAGTCTGGGGACTGCTGTCGACTGGCAAGGGGCTTGGATGGGCTGTGGCTGCTCCTGGGAGTGCATTCAGAAGGAAGGGCTTCCCCATGGTGAGTCTTCCATGCTGCCTGATTTATCTAGGGGCCTGCTTCTTCTAGCCTATACCATGGTCTCTATTTCTGTGTTAATTTGACTGGTGTGGATGGCATGCCCAAAGGCCTTTATCTCCCTAACTCTGCTGGAATCCCTCCAGGGTCCTTTTTAAAAAGTACCCTCTTCTTAAAATTTGTGTTGCTCTTCCTTTAATGTTGAACATGGACCATGTCTGCTCTATAGGCTTCTTCTGGCTGCTCTGAGTTCCCACTGACTGTGGAAAGAAAGAGGGCCTGCTTGTAGATACAGAGAAACTTGATGTACGCTGCTTATTGATGGAAAGAGAATTTACAGAGATGTAGCTATTACCTGATCTTGGAGAATTAATAACAATCAGGTTAGGTACCAGGGTTTGTGTTTATCCCTATATGATCTTGCTAAAACAGGGAGTCCCACTGGGTTGGGAGATATAGAAAAAGGAAAGACAGGCTCATACAGCATAGGCCTTCGACTTTCGTTTCTAGGAGTGGCAACTTTTGTTCTGGCATGTTAATACAGTTTTGGTGTTTGTGAGGCCCTTAAGGGTTTGCTTAACTTAAGTTTCTTTGACTGTAACAATCTGGAACTTTCCATAATGTTTGGGCTTGCATATCCTAACAAATGTCTATAAAAGCCTACGATAAGGACTTGGACCACCTAACTGTTACAAAACCGAAGTAATAAATTCTTCTAGTCTTTGCAAATAGTAAACAGCCCAAAAGAGCCTGCTCTTAACAGCTTTTTCCAATAGATGGCACTGTGGTCCCGCAGAGCGAGAAAGAAAACCCAAAGCAAAACATTCCCAGACATCCTAAAAATAGAAACCACTTGCCAAATGCTCCGTTGTGCACAGAGCGAAGCAGAGAACAGCACAGAACAATAGGCCAAAATTCCAAGGGTTGCTTAGAAAACAAAGCGCACTGGAGGTATAGATTCATTTTAGTTTTGTTTTGGGTTCCACCATCACCTCTGTATGCAACATCTTGAGGACCTTTCTGAAGTTAGTCTGTTGATATTGCTTGGAATACCAGAGGTGAATGGCCTGTGTCATGTGTTTTAAGTCTGTATGAATTCAGTAGTGTGCCAAAGTGCCAGTGTAGCAGGCCTTGACTTAGATTCTCTTGAATTTTTTGAAGAATAGCTGGTGTTAAAGGCTTTCGTGCAGGTCTCCCTAAAGTCCAGGTGGCTGCTTTCCACTGCGGGTACCCCTGCTATGGAGGTATTAGGCTTGGAAACAGTAGCTGGCAGGAGAGGAGTGAAGTGTAGGTGTTTGCAAATTGTGTGGAAGAGCACTTTGAAGCCAAACAGAAATACACTACTTCTGTGAGGAGAAAGATAAGATAAGAATGGGGAGGAAAGGGGAAAAAAAAAAAAAAAGAAGTCAGATGTTCATATGGAAACCTCCTTGGGGAAGAGAAGGGCTGAGAGATAAAGGGGACAGTGGGGTTGATATAAGCTGGCAGAAGGAGGACAACTGGGAAGAATGTGTAAGAGGAGTAGAAAAGCAAGCTCACAAAAAAAAAGTAAAGGAGAGGACAGAGAGGGAGACAGCTAGAAAAACATAACTAAGGAAGCTTTAAAAAAAATTTAAAGAATCATTCTGTCTGGTCGTAGCTGTATGAATGTGCTGTTTATGAGTAAGTGAAAAATAAATGAGTAAGTATTAGCTAGTCAAGCCATCCTAAGATGAAGTTGCTGTAGAAAGCAAATTGGCCTTTATGTTTTGCTTGAGCAAAGAGAGATCTCAAGAGGCAGGTTTTTCTTCTGTGTGTTTTGAGTGGTTACTTTAGTGTGGCAATATAAGAGACCCCTTGGTCTCTCTAGGGTTTGAAGCTGGTGTTGGGAGGGTTAGAGAGCTCAGCTTTCTGGTTTGGAGAAGGAAGGAAATGGACAATCAGTACTGCATTTTGTGCCTATTTAATTTTCTTGCTTATGCTGAGTTTGCTGTGTTAGTCTCTGCTTTTAAGGTGGAAAAAGACTCTTGGTTTCTTGAAATAGTTTTGGTACAGCCTAAATATTTGAAACCTTGGAAAAGTCTCAAAATACAGCAAAACAAACTAAACGAAACCCAAAGGAAGAACAAGCTGGGGAAGTGGCTGAAATGGAAGGAGATAGTCAGAGAGTCTGTAATTACAAATTTTGAGGAAGAGATGCTCACTTGAAGTAGGCAATTGAGCCTGTAGTGACTACTTTAGTTCAGAGATCTCTATACATGAGGTAGCAGATTTATGGTATTGTGAAGAAATACTTCTGCTACTTTTACTATGTGTATGATAATACATACATATGAAGACTGTGGAAGAGGATAAAGCAGTAGCTTTAAACATTTGTCTTCTGAAAATTTGGTGTCAAATTTTTAAGAGGCAGTTGTGCTGGAGGTCATGTGGCTGTATGGTGTAACTTAGAAACTTAGATGGTTTTCTGGTTTTGTGAAGGAAGGCTGTCAATCCATGAACATGAACATTCAAAATCACTTGCAAGGTTTCAGAGTCAGTTGACTTCACTGCTTGCATTTATTTTCCATTTATCTTACCTATTGAAGTGGGGATGAAAGTTGGTTAGCTGTACGTCTTAAGTTTAGGCACTTTTAAACATGGTGATGAAAAGAAAAGTTTAAAGAAGGATATACATTATCTTTATGGAAAGTCACATCATACTTATGCCAGTACATTTAAAAGCCATTTAATATTAAAAAGCTGTTAATAATGAAAGTTTATGTAGCTTTGTCAGTGAGCTGTAATTTTTTCTTTTGTACATTGTTGCGTCACATGGAAGTTAAAATATGTCCATCTCAGGCTTTAGGGGAGTTTTGAGGGTGCTTTCAGCCAAGATGAGGTAGAGGGTGTCTGTACTAAGTACCTGGATCCAGGGTTGGGAATTTAATCTCTTGAGTGCTCTGGGCTGCTCTGCATGTCTCTCTACTGACCTTGCTTCTGCCTCACCTTCCACCTCAAAAGATATCTCAAAAGATAAAGGGTTGCCTTGAAGCTGGCACCATTTTAGGGAAGGTGGGAAGAATCCATTCAGATGCTTCCCTCCCCACCTGCATTTCCACATGCTCCCAACTGCCTCCTGAGGGGTCAGCTTGTCTCCACTTTGGTCAAGTGGTGCTAAGGGTTTTACACTGCAACACAAGGTCCACACCAGTCACCTTGTCTCAATGCAGCTGTGACTGTGCTCCTGTAAATCCCTGTTGAGTGGCAGGAGGTTGTTGCACTTCCTGGGGTGACTCAGGAGGGGCTGTGTGGACCAGAATGGCTGTTGGGTGGTAGTGGCTTGGGCCAACTCAGTGGCCAAATCGTTTCTTGGCCCTAACACCCTTATTCCTACGTGAGACCTGTGAAGTCAGTTAAGCATGGTGGCTGCGTCCCATTGAAATCGGTGCCAATAAAATTTGCCTACATTCTGACCTGTTGACATTTATAGGTGCTTGTATATGTATTTAATATTCTTATAGCTTTTAAAATATGACTCTTAATACTGAACTGTTTGCAAGGCCTATAGTAGCCTAAATATATTTAAAATACTGCTGTGACTGATGTGTGTATCTGATTGTGTGTGTCACTGTCATTTAGCTGTTCTGCACTTGCAGTGTAACCTAGCCAAGAAAAAATGCTTACTGCTATTTATTGTAATAAAGGAAATGCTTGATGTGGTTGTATAGTTATTTCTCAAATTCTTAACATATAGTATCTTTGAAAATCCATTTTTTTTGGAGTTGGAGACTTGGGTTTCATTGGGAGTACTAGAAGTGCTATGGTGTGTCTTTGTGTTTGAAGGCAAATTTCTTTCATAGAAAAATAGGGTACTTGCCCCATTGTCTGTAGGTTCGTAGTAACCTTAGCCCTTTGACAGGATTCTTACAACACTTGCACAAATTTTTAGAGCTGTTTAGGGATGCCTAGCCTGATGCTGATGTTTTGCTGCCTGATTCTAAGCATCTGGCTGTTGTAAGGGATATCTAGCAAACAGACCTCCTATTGCAAGTGTAATATATTTGAAGTATTCTTGTAGGAGCTCCTCTGTAATCTGATTAACTCTGAAGGTAGATGCCAAACTGTCAACGAAGCTAAATTGAGGTGACTGTTTTTCAAGTGTAGTATTAACGTATAATACAAGTGGGTGCATTTTCACTGATGTCAGTGAATTTGCTTCATGTTCTGTAAGAGGATGAAGATTGGCACAAAGTAATGGGAAGCTTATGTCTAGCTGCAAGGAAACCAGGAAATTCATGGGGCTTTAAAGTATGACCCACGGCAGTATTCAGTATGTGTGATTTTTGGCGTGATTCAGCAGTAAATACTAGTTGAAAACAGAAGCTCAAATTATAGGGTAAATAATTCAGACCAAAATGGGGCCTGCTTATGCATACATGATAAAGGAAATGGAAGTAGAGCCACAATATACATTTGCTGGGAAGAACAGCATCAGTTTGGAACAGTCACTGTTAAAACTGTGGAAATGATCCTCCTGGATGACACCTGAATTCAGAAGGGTATAATGATCACCTTTGTATATGTATCTGTGTACACTGACTAGTAAATCATGTGAAGACTGATGGCCTGACAGGCATAATTTTGGAGGGGCCTTTATGTTCTGTGGTCCCTGGGTGGGAGGATATAGTCAGTATAATGCTCTACTAAAAACGTCTGACTTGACTTTTAAAAACTTTTATTTTTTTTGGTTGTTGGTAGAGGCATCGCACACTGGAAGAAAAGTTTGTACTTAATTGTTCTTCTCATCTTTCACTTTGCCTTTTATTTATTATTTAAATAGATAGCTTTGACTGCTGATATAAGGCAGTGCTTGTCTCCTACTCTAAACATAGAGAGCAACCTAAGCAATGTTCTTACATGCCATTTCATATGATAACATTTTACCTTCTGGAAAAAAAATATGTAGCCAAGGTAGTCCCAACAGATGTGTTTTGCTGGCACTATGGCTGAGTGATCTGGCTTCCATTTGCTTTATTTAGAATGAGGAATACCTTCAGAAGTCAAACAGATCCTTTCCACAAGTGAGATGCAAATAAAGGTAAATAGCAGAATGAACCATTAGCGCAGTAAATTTCATTGCTTGCACATCTTTAAATTACTCTTAGAGCATATATTGCCTTGGCTTATTGTATACCAGGCTTTTTGCAACTCAGATGGGGTATTACTGTTGTGTGACCTCTGCAGAGCCAGGAGCTAAGGAGGGCAGCCAGCAGCACTGATCAGGTGTGACCCATGGGGAACTGTTGCTTCAAAATTGCTTCCTTCTGTAGTGGGATAATTAGAAAACTACAATTCCTTGATGTCTCCAGTGAATACTGGTTTGAAATACACATTGGACTGTATTTAATTTTTATATGGAATATTTCTGCTTATTAAGTTGTTTGTTTTCTCTGGAAGCTAATTCATGGGATAATGGGGTGAAAATTCCTGTAACTTACTCCATTAAATGACTGCTGGACAATATAAGAAAGTGGGGTTTAAGGGTCAGTTTGGAAAGTAACTTAGACCAGAAGTTTCCAATAACAATTGTGGCTTGGATACAGTTGAAATAAGAACAACACATCTAAATTCAATCATACTTGCATTGGGTAAGTAATAATTGCAGTGTGGATGTGAACAATATGCATTGGAGACTAACAAGTCATATCCTGAAAGAAAATTATAACTGATACAGACAAACTGGGTAAAAAACTCGTAGTGATCACAAACTATGAAAGTGCTGGTCTTAGCTGTCTCACTCAATAAATAATCCTGAAGGGGTATTAGCAGCATTAGTAGTAGCAGCATTTAGCCATCTGGCTCGGCTTCTGTGGGAGGTTTAATAAAAATAAAATACCACTATTAGTGGAACTGCATCTATTGAAATCATAGGAGAACTTGGCCCTGCCTTTTCACATTCCCATTCATTGTGTGCTCTATGTCCTGTGCTTGGATCTCTTGTCATCATTTGATTGGACAGATGTTTCCTTGATGTTCATGGACCACCAGTGGCCTGTGAAGTCCTGGGCTGTGGTCAGTTCAAGTAACCATGCATCAGTCTAACCATGCTGGCAGTTTACAAGAAGCCTTTAGGTGACCTCAGACCTACAAACCTTTGTCCTGTAGTACTGGTGGCTGCAGCTTCAAGCTTGTGTTGCCCATTGCACTGTGAACAAAAAAAAAAAAAAGCCTGTTTCTGTCTCTTGTGTAATCAAGTCTTCTGACTTTACTGTTCCTTGGCTTGGAATTGTAAACATGAGTGTTGATCTGGCAAAAATGCTTTTTGCTCATTCCTTACTGAGTGGGTATTTATGAGCTACTCGGACTAAATGAGTCTTTGCTGTAGCTGTGTTCCTGTGACTGTGTTTCCCACGCATGCTGTTTGTGTCTTGTTTTACTGATAAACTCTAATCATCTTGTGTTGGTGTAAAATTCACAAATTTTCAACTAAAATGTAAAAGGTCAGCGTACTACATCTATTTTTTTTGACTGACATTCCTAAAATTTTACTTTCTTCATCCTATAAGAAAATGAAGCTAAAGATGAATGTTTCATTCTCCTAGAAAGGCTTTTTTGCCTCTTCTTAGTGCTACCGCTAGAACTAAAACCGTCTTGAAATACGTAGTTGAAAGTATTTCTTGGTATGTGATTCATACCATAATCAAACTGACAGACATCAATGGAGCACTTACAAGTTTATGCTTGAATTAAGTCCAGTAAAATGCTTCTGGAATCTCCTGGTAATTTCCTTTTATCAATGTAAGTGATGCAGCATGAATTCATCATAATTACTGTGGAGCTGCATCAAATTAGATGGTATGATTGAAGCTGAATTTGTCCAGTGGATTTTTTTTAAGAAATGAGAGATAACAAAGAGGGAGGCTATGTAGCATTCATCATTTGATGAGTTTGTTTATCCTCTTGTATATAGAAGAGACCTATTTATTCTGTACAGTGTTCCCCATTAGATGGCTTATAATCTTTTTGAAATGATTATGAACCCCCGTTCTAACAGAGTAGTGATATAATTCTGTTCTTGCTCCAGTACAAAACATAGACAAATCAGTCTTGTACTGTTAAGCATCTGTATCTGGTAAAGCCATGGGGGACTGAACTTGGTGCTCTGGCTCACATACTTAATTTGTTTATGCTGATAGAAATTGAGATCAGTGTCCACTCAGCTAAGCAGAGTTATTTCAGATTTATACTGGTGAAATGGGACCAGAAATATCTGGCATACACTTTAAAGAGCTTATCCTACTACAACACTTTGGCTTGTTTACCTGAGAAGTGCTAATCAAATAGCAGAGCACAGGGCATGAATGTCAAACTGCTTCCTGGGTAACAGTTGTGCAAGACAGACTGTGCTACGTGAGAGCTCTGTACACCTACCTAAATTTAGTTACCACAGCTAATCTAGGTCACAGTGAAAATGACATTGTGGTACATTCACATGAGTTCTTGTGGTTTTGGGTTTTTTTTCTGTTCAGTAACTTTTGCTAGGCGAACAACTTTGGTTTGGCCCACAGACGAAAAATCTTGTCTCTTGGCAAACTGGATATGAATTTTGGCAGTTACAGCAGGCCATATGCATCACTTCGGAGAGAGGACAACTTTTTATTCTGGGACTAGATGTTGAGAAATAAAAAAAAATTAAAAATGTGGACTCCAGAGTTTTCCAGCAGGTCTGTGATTGTAGCCCTGGAACACCAGCCCAAGCTGCTAAAGGGAATGGTGTGCACCCTGATGTGCAACTTTCCTTTGTGCATAACCAGAGGAACCTGCAGGCTTGGATGTCCTATTTGAGAGTTGTTGCTATGCATTAAACATTACTTTTGGGGCTTGCTGTTGAGAGGGGCAACCTTCTGCAAAGCTACGGTGCTGCATTGTGCACAACATGTGGAAACATCGATTTATTACCTGGAGCTGGGTGGCCAGCCCTTTAGAGGGAAATATAGCTACTGTACTTGAATACAGTTGATCTTGTATCTGTATGCACAAATGCTTGATTCAAAAATATTGGTCACTCGTCCTCAAATTGGTCAGATTAAACACATCTAAATAGCTTTGAGTGCTCAAAAGCCTGTATGTAAGTCAATCTTTGGAAATAGCGACTAAGCCATTAAGACAAGCAACTTTCAGCAGATGGCAGCATTGCACTCTGTAACTTCATTTTTCCGGCAGTGGTTTTGCAATGCCTTACTACTTGGGCTGGTTGGAGGCTGCCAGCTAAGTAGTAATACAAAACCACTTCTAAAATGTTTTGAAATACAAGTTTTTGTGGATTATGATAAGCGGGTATTGTTTCATATGGAAAATACCACTGTGCTGCATAAGAAAATATTATAGTAAAAAGCAATGCAAGTACACGTAAATGTCTTCTGTTAACTCTTTAAATAACTGCTTTGAGACAGAGGAAGGATGTTTGATAGAAGTATTCTTATTTGTAAAAATTTTAACAAATCCCTTAAGGATGCAGGAGTTCAAAGTGGAACCATGAGTGGTGAGCTTGTGAATGACTTCCTGCATATTGTGTCTTTAAAATTACAACAGTCTTCCTCATTCCTTCTTTAGAAAAAAACATGCTGACTTTCCTAATACTTTTTGTACTGTACCTTTTAAACAACATGCAGCCTGATCATGAGTCCTGAACTAGACAGTAGATATACCCTCGTTAGAAGTTATCAACTCTTTGGCAGTGTTCAAGGTTCAGATGCAATAGCTAATTTTTGTCTGTGATTACTTAGTTAAGAATATTGCATTGCGTACAAAGCACATGTTTGATTGTACATTCAATCTGGTTGATTGGAGAGGTTGTTTCTGCCTGCCTCACCTTCCCTGTTTATTCATGGGAGTTCCAGTGAAACTGTGGAGGAAGTTAAAGCTGTTCCTTCTGTGAAAGGAAAGGGCTGTGTTCAGAGACCTCTTCAGAAAAAATCTTGTACTTCAAGATAGGTATCTGACTGTGATGTGCTGCTCTATACATAACCATAAACTGCATAAGAGATTTATTTTGTGTGTGTATTCTCTTAGGGAGAATATAATGCTATTCTTAGATTTGGCACAAGATTCAGTTTGAGAGTGCTGCATTGCAACCAACTAGCACTGATGTAAATGGCAACACTAAACACAAAGCTATAATAAATAGAAACTAGGTCAACCACTGACCATTCAGAAAGAGGTTAAAAAACATACTTCTCTTGCCCTTGGAACTGTTGTGTGGAAAAAAGTATATTGATACCAATTAAGTTAGTAGTCTCTTCAGGAAACTTTATGCACCTACTTCAGAGTTTGGCTTCAGGGTAAATGAAGAAACCTTTGTCCTTTCTCTCTCATTTCTTTTTTTTCCCCTGTAGAACAAAATAATAGTATAAGGAAGCAAAAGTTCAAATTGGCTTATTTGGGTTACAGTCCAATAGAGTTCTGCCTTTTGTCATACCAGTTAACCACAATGATGATCTTGAATTATTCTTTTTTTTTTTTTTTTTAGTCAAAGTAGAATACTACAGGTACCAGAGTATTTTGCCAAGCTGAATGTGTTTTTCAGCTATGTGCTGTCTGAATGTGACTATCTCAGTATTCTGGAAGAAATTAAGCATATGCAAATCTCACTTGCTTGGGAGAACAGCATCATGGGAACTGGTATTTTGAAGTTAGGGGGCTCCTCATACTAATCACATCCTCAAAACGTGATCTGGTGATCAGAATCAGCCTAATGCACACTTGTTTTTTTCCCCTCAAACAACATAAAGGCATTAGTGAACAATGGTTTTGTGTAATGTACTAGAAATGTGTGGCAGGGGACTTTTTGGCCTACCTGGACTCCTGTTGCAACTTAAGCAGAGTAATAAGAGTTGGATTTAGTTTCCTGTATTCATCAACAGTTAAGTGGAGCTTGCACAATCCTGTTTAAAACAAAAAGTAAAACAAACAAACAAAAGCTATTAGTGAATGTAATATTTTATCTTTTAAGGTGCATTGAGATACTGGGATTCATTGTCATCTATGTATATACTGTGACAGGGTATCACTAGTTACCTTTCATCTCGGTCACACTTTAAAGCTTTGGCATGACAATTTGGGATACTTTGAATAGAGTCATGCATTACTTTCTGCTCTCTACAGTTAAAGACATAGAATTGTTGTATTCTAGTGCAAGGGAGCAATGTGTGCTTTGTAAAAAGCAGTCAGTATTGTTTCTCTGGTGTAGTAACATCCCCCTCTCCAAAATGGGGAGGGGAGAGAGGTTCTTGACTATATCTGCCCTTCTAAAGGTCTTGCAGAAAGCCAAATAAATGTCAGGAGTTTTTTTGGTCTTGGTATTAAAACAGACAATCCATCTCCTACATCTCTTTGGATATTAAGTTTGTGAGATAAGTCATTCTAAGACAGCATTCACAGGTCACTTAAGAGTGTTGTATAAAATTTTTTTTTTTTTTAAATGAGACACAAAGACTTAAAAAACCAAACAAAATGGCAAATCCCACTAGCCACAGAAATGAGGTCTCACTTTGACAGGATTGTCCTTCCAGCTGTGTGTTGCTGTGTTAGGACGAGCAGTTCTGGGGAAGGCAGCTACTTTGGGTGGTTTCTACTCCTGGAATTTTATCTGTAAGAATGTCTTTCACTGTATGTTGCTCTGGTTTTGCAACAGCATTTTATGTCAGGAAAAGTTGCACCACAGTAAGAGTGGGCTTAATGTGCATTAATTTCTGGTGTCTCTTCAGTAACGCTGTGGAGCTTATCCTGAATTTGAAATAAAAGCTTAAAGATTAAAATAGTCTTCCTCATCTGTAATATGTACTTATATGTACTTTTTCAGGATTGAATGACCATATTTTCATATTTTAAGGAAATGCTAGATTTTGTGACTCTGGTCTTAGAGAGGTTATTATAAATTGCTTAAATAATCTCGTTTGTCGTTGAGATAGTGTGCAACACTGACTGTGCAAATGAACAGAATGTGTGGATATCGAGAAGTTGATGTGGTTGATGTAGTGGTGGAAGTTCTGGGTGTGTAACTGAATGGGGAACTTTAATTCTGTGTGGAATGCTCAGCATTCAGGCATTATATGCTCTCAGTATGTCTGGAGGTGCCACCAGTTTCCTTCTCAATAGTCCTAATGAATTAATTTGTGGTCTTGTTGCCTGCAATATTTTAGGTAATGAATTTGATGTTTGTTTGCCAAATACCTTATTTCTTAGTTGATTATGTCATTGTCGCCTGCATTTCTTGAATACAAAGTAAGTGTTTTTCATTTACATGTTTGGCAAAACAGAATAAAAGATGGTTTTCCGTGTGTTACAGCTCTGTAATAGTTATTTGCATCTTGTATACTTTGCATATTGTATATTTTAGAAGCAACCTATTCAAATAGATATCTAAACAATTCAGAAAGATTCTTTTGGGTTCTGTTTACTTTTATATGCAGATAATTTAGGAATTGTTTCTTTTTAAAGGATTAACATCTTTAAGTACATGCTTTCTAAAGAGTTGCTTTTGTTTTCAAAGTGGGACAAAGTCGACTGGCAGAACGGGCTTTCAAAGCATCTCAGTTCTGGTGTACTTTGGAACATGCCTAAAGAAATGATTTCCTGACCTGTATAGCCAACATTTCTTCAAAATAAGACTTCTAAAAGCCTGCTAGGAAAACTCTCTCCAGTGTTTGGAAAAAGGAGAGAGCTTTATAGCTGCTAAAAGAGAGAACTGGGCTGGTAACTTTAAATATGATTAACATGCAGAAATTGGACAAAGTATCACAAAACTTAGAATGAGTTTTATCTTTCCAGAGAGAGTAAATTATAGTATTCTGGGATCTTTTTTTGTTGTGTATTTGTGTGCTGGTTTTGGCTGGGTTAGAGTTAATTGTCTTCACAGTGGCTGGTATGGGGCTATGCTTCGTTTTGGGAAAAATTAGCAATTTAATTAATTTAACAAAAATTTAACCAAAAAAATATGTTTTGGATACAATAAACAGGTTTTTTGCAAAAAGTGTTTAAGGACACGAGGAGGAAAGACAAGGTTTGTGGACAGAGGTTATGTCCCAATAGTTGGATTGGTACAGCTGGTAAAAGCAGCCGAGTTTTCAGGTGCACAAGGCTGAGCACCCCACACCTGCATGTGCGTGGGAAGCATAGGGTTACTAAGATAAATAGAAGGGGGAAGATGACTGGTTAGATCTTCTCTATAAGGGGACCATCTCATAGATCTGGAGCAGGAATGACACTTGAGATAGAGTGATGGCAGTGGGGTAGCTCTTTTGGTGTGGGAAAGTGTTCCAACACATGGAGAGGTTTCTGTTTGTGAATGGGGCTGTAAAGCTGAGGAGACATACAGCACCTTAATTGAGTGGGATGTGTAGTATCCAGTCCAACTGTGACTTTCAGTTTCCAGGATTGCTGTTCAGTGGAATAGCATGAAATTGTGATGTAATATAATATATGAATCAATGTTATTTATATATTAAAGAATGAGGAAATCTAAAGGTTTTTAAAAACATCTATATTCTACTCAGGTCTGATGGAATCAAGGAAATGACTTATTCTGTTTCGTCTGCACCAAGAAAACTATAATAATCGCTGATGGACAGGTCTCATTGGGACTCTGGCACCATGTACAGGAATGATTTCTGTTTCACTCTCAATGAGAGGATGAAGTATAGGAGTGTTTCATTTTTCAAATAGGAAAAATGATAACCACATGGAGAGGATCAACCTTCAAGTTTTAGCTTTCAGCCAAAGCTGTAGGTCAAGCTTTTTTCTGTAGTCCTTCTCATCTTATCTGCAGACATTTTATGTGTGTTGGCTGTGTTAGCTCTCTGCTGTAACATCCCACAAATATTTCACAGATTTAGCTTATAGCATCCCTTCAAAATAATGACATAATATTCCTCTCTTGCTGATGGGGGTGAAAAAGCAAAGGGATCTTTGTTTCTTTGGAGTCAGATATTTAGCATAATAAACTCTTCTTGTTAAGAACAGAACAAGCATAAAACACAGTATTTGCCTTAATGCAGGATTTTTTTTTTATTACAGTTTAAAAATTAGTTTCATTATGCTGTAGTCTGCAGTTATAAATAAAAGTTGCAGTGGGAATAACAAGAGTAGAATTTATCATTCTAGAAATATAGGTTTTTAAAGTTGTACTTGGACAACTGTTTGTATCTTCTGAAAAATACTGGTTACCTGCAGGAAAGCATCTTTATGGCAAACACTCAGCTTCTCAATGAGAAAATGGAGCACTCTGCTATCTCAGTTGTGTAGTATGAAAGCAAGGAGCGTGCATTTAAAGTCAGTTGCTATGGAATCTGTTTAGGCCTGTATTTTAATGCGGTGTTTTTAATATCTAGACTATTTGTTTTAAAGTCTTAATAAAGCCACATGTCTCATGTCTAAATTCAGGCAATCTGAAACTCTTATCATTAGGACTCTGTAGAAATATGAGGCGATGCCTGCACTGTTATCCTTTCAGGATATGAGAAATCAAAAGCTTAATAGTGAAATTGTAAATTGGGATAATGAATTTGTAATATTAGATACTAGTATGTGGCTGATTTTTCTTTTTTTTTTTTTTTCCTTTCCCTCCATTTTGGAGTTGCATCAGAGTAAACTGTTGCATATAGAACTTTATTATTATTACTGTAGTACTTTCAATCCTCATTGCAATTCAAACCTATATTCCTTTGTCATTGAAATTTTAAACCATGGCCATCTGATCTTGGGGTAGGACCAATTTTACCCTTTCCTTTAACTGAAAACAACAAAACCCCTCCATAAACCTGAAGGAATATGTTTCCTGACAGACAAAAGAGCATTATGCTGCCCCCATGAGTGTCTTAATGTTTAACTCTGACATTTAATTCAGGAAGGGATGAGGGGAAGTGCTACTATGGAAAGTTATGCAGATCTGAAGACCCAACCAATCTTGTGGCTGCCCACAACTACAGAGCCAAGGGTTTCTTGGAAATAAGAGTGGGGACTCTCTTCTGTTTAATAAACCTGGTGGATTCAGCTGGCCTTCGGGGAAGCTGTGGATTTGTTCTGTTCTCTGTTTTACTCTTTTCTCCCTCGCTGCAGTTAGACATCAAAGTGGACACAACAGTGATTGCTGTGTAACTTCTGCATTTGCCACAGGCCACTGCTGTAGATGGGGGAATGTATATAGGGGCTAACCTACTTTTTTGCTTTACAATATGTCTTCAAGAAGAAAATTAGATCTTTATATTTGACTGGCATTATTGTTTTGCTTTTTTTCCCCAATAGAACTAAAGCAACAACCCAAGATTCCATTATTCTCTTGTTTCCAATTCATGTTTTTCCCTTCTTCTAGTAGAGAAAACAGAAAAGAGCCCTTTTTATACTGTCAGTGCAGCTACTGGATGTGTCCAATCATGTGTTCTGCAATCTGGTGCATGGTGGTCTTAAGCCATGTCTCTTCTGTGTGCTTGCTTTGTTTTTTGGCCTTTTATTTTTAGTAATCCAGTTCAGGTATACTAATACATGGTTTGAAAATTCAGAAAATTCATAGAGCTGATGATTTAAATTCTATCGTCCCGTTTAATTTTAGTCTAAATCAGTAGGGGTGCAATATATATTTAATTCATATAGATTTCTCTGTGTGTGTGTGTGTGCCAGTCACCTTAGCAAAGAGCAGAATCCAACTGAAAAGTGAAACTCAATATTACACAGTTTTATTATTGTCAGTAACCCATAATATAGCTTTAGTAAATCTAATAGTTGCTCATCTATTCTATGAGCAGTGGTACTCATTGCAATACTTATTGCTCTACAATATTTAGTTTTATATTGCGATTTCATCAGTGTAAAAAGCTTTTAAAAAGCTAATAAATCATGATTTGAGGTAATGGTCTGTCCAAAAGATTAGAAGCGAAGTTCTCTGAGAACTGATAACCATTTATTTGACTCTATCTTGTATGCACTAGAAGATAATCTTTCAAAGGTCAGTTATCCTCTGGCAGAGGAGTTGATAAGATATAAAAATAGGCTAACATAAGCCAGGGCTGGCAGTGATTTAGGCTTGTGGTAGGTAATATTTATGAGAGTTCACAAATGTCTAAGCACCCCTGCCAACATATTACTTATCCTTTCAGTCTTCGCAAAATTAAAGTTGTTTCTTCAATGTTCTGGCATTTATGGCCTATACTGAAATGTTCATTTCTGTTTATTTTTACAGAAAGCAATTTTTCCTGCTTCTATGAGAGGGTGATCATGATGGGATTAGAATTTCTTTTCCAAATTGTTTTCTTTCCAAAATCCTCCAGTTACAATTACAGAATGTCCTGGTTTTTAGTCTTTTGGTTCCCCCCCTCCCTCTTCCCTTATATGACTCCAAGAAAAACTTATTTTTGCACTTCTGTTTCATGGTAATACCAATACTGTACAGTCTTTCTGACGAGTATCTTTTCAGTAATGAGCCTAGTGATGTCTAAACCCAAATTCATGGAAAATTCTACTGGAAAGCCTGAGAAAGGTCATGTTTCTGCTTTCTGCATCCACTGGAGGTATTCTGTGGAAAGCTCGGCAGAGCATCTAAGCAGCTGCTTTTCTGAGATGAAGTAGAGGTAATAGGATGTTTGCCTTGCTAATAACAGTGTTTTCTTTATTTCCCTAAGCTATTAATTTGGATTTTATAAACTCTGCAAGCTAGTTAATGGTCCTGTGTTGAAGGCCTAAAGGTTGGCGAGAACTGCCACATGGCCACTTATACTGGCTTTGTGTTTCAATCCCCAGTCTTCCTACAAAACTGGTTTCCCTAGTATTGTATGTTTCAACAGCAGGGTAAGTGTAACATACTGATGTTGTGCTGGTGGGTCAGATACCCTTAGACTGAGACCCAGTGGCTTAGGTGAATGCATATGGTTAACATTCTCAGCACCAGCTGGCTGCAAAGGGTGCTCCTTTGGTTTGTATTCTCCCTTTAGCATAGTCAAAGAGCAGTGGCACACCTGGCGCAAGTCACCTCCCCAGACGTGAGGTGCTAGATCTTGCAAGTGAACCATCTTGTAGAGAATGGTCTGATACTGTGTTTTGATGCAATAAGGTTGTGAGTAACACCTCTGTATTTATTAAATACTTGTGTGTGTGTGTGTATAAAAATAAAACCTGTAATGATACAGGCAAGAAAGAACTTTCTAACTTGAAGTGTTTCTCACCATCTTAGCTGTGTGTTGGATTAAGTTTCCAGTAATGCTGTACAGTATCTTTCTAGGGCTGGGAAGAAATGGAAGTGATGGTCTTTACAGACAACTTGGTCTAACCAAAAGAGAACAAGCTGTTTTAAGTTTAAGTTTTACTTCCTTATCTTCTTTCAGGGCATCATGTTCTGAAATAGACTGTATTTGTGCAAAACTGGTGCTTCTCTTTCTCTGGCAAAATCCCAATGACCATAATGCAGTTATCCCAGAGAAATTATGGACAATGCAGACTCTTTAACTCAGTCAGACTTACTGCTAATCTTGATGGAAAGCAGAAGGACAGACAATAAGCCCTTTCTTGGCCTGTAAGTTTAATTTTTGTATGTGTTTCAAAATAAAGAAAAGCTCTTCATTGGAGTGACTGGCTTTGCTACTAGGGTCAGACAAATTTGCAAATTTGTCTCTGTTTTACTTTAGAAAGTGTTGAAAATAAAGTTTTGCATTAATTTATGTCACAAGCACTACGTAAGTTTCTTTTGTAACATTTCTCTATATTGCATGCAGACCATGAAAGAGGAAGCAAAGTAGGGATCAAATATTTTAGCAACTTAGACATAGGATTGCTGTAAGGAGGAGACTGGTCTAAGGTATTAGACCTGGGGGAATTAAAGAAACAGTGACATCTAGGCAAAACTAAATGCTCAGATTAACTCCAGTGTTTGTTGTGATCAAACCAGAGGGAAATTAAATAATACAGGTATTTCTCAAGTCTTAGGCAAAGGGAGAAAACCCAGAATGTATTATTGGATTCTTCATTTACAATGCGTACACACGCAAACATCTCCTTAAATTTATTATGCAGGAGAGTCACGAGTGGCACTTGAGCTGGATAGGAAGCAGTTTTCCTACTTCATGAAATTTTGAATCTGTAAATATTTAAATGTTTTGGTCTACTTCACTTACTCCCAAGTCCTTCTGTTTCAGTTAGTGATTTTTATCACTTAGATGTGTAAACTTAGAAGTTGTGTAAATGAGGATTTGTTTGAAGATTACATCAATTGCTAGAATTTTTTCCCAGTTTGATAAGGGAAACTTTTCATGTGCAGACTCTGGATGAAAATTATTTTATTCTACTTTGTAATAAATCAGCAGTTTGGGGAAGCGGAGAAAGAACCTTGTATTCACCTTAAACTATTAGATCTAATTTGGATAGCAGAGAACATTATTTAACACATCTATGAATTACAGGTTTCATTAGATTCCTTTTTTTTTTTTTCTTCCTTCTTGGCTGTAAAGTCATAATGACAAAGTGTTATTTCCCTTCTCGGCATATGCCACATGCTGCTGGAAAATATGCAACAAAATGTAACATTAACCTTTTCCTGAGACTTCTAAAATTAAACAAAACCTTCAGGGAAAGGAAGCTTCATGTTAATTTATGTATTCCTCAGCTCTCAGGCTAGGGAGTGAGGGTGGACGCCACCCATAGCCACTTCTTAAGCCAAAGTTGTTTCTAGTTTACAGGTACAAAGTCAAATCTCATGAGCAGGAGACTTGAATGGTGATTTTTAAAATGTGGTGGACATGCATTTGTCTCCATGTATTGGTGTTCTGCAGGATTCTGTACTTTTAATATAATGAGCTTCTCAAATTAGTGCTTTAAATGCTAGTAGTCTATGGATTATGAAGCATAAATCTCATCTGTACTTCCTCATGGGAATAACTGCCAGTGACTTTCTGGATACTCCTCAGCTACCTAGGCAACTTAAAGTTTCTAATTTTCTTTGTTCAGTTGGGGTGACTGTTTTGTATTTCCTCAGCCTCGGAGAGTGGACTTCCAGGTTTGCATCCTGCAGAGACATATAGTAGGTCAGCTTGAAAGGAAAGTAGCCAGGAGAAAGTCTCAGAGCAGTTTGATCGGTGGTGTGTTTTTTTTTTTTTTTTTTTAGTTTTGGTGGTTGTTTTGGGTTTTTGTTTTGGTTTTGTTTCAGGGGGTATTTTGTGGTTTTTTTGTTTGTTTGTTTTTCCTGGGGTTTTTGTTTGGTTTGGTTTAGTTTTTTGGGAGTTTTGTTTGTTTGGTTTTTTTGCTTGTTGGGTTTTGGTTTGGGGTTTGTTTATTTTTTTTGGTGGAGGTGTGTTGTCCATTGCTGGAGTAGGTCTGTCCAGAAAGTGATCTGCAGTTCATCTTGTACTTAGACCTTTTTACATGTTTGGACCAAAGGCACAACAGAGCTGAAGCTTCATTTTCAAGATACTAGATAGGTGGAGAAAAGTAGTCATTTGACATAATAAATGTATGATTAGACTAATGGTAAACCCTTGGCTTTCACGTTTCACTCTGAGAAATATGCTGCTGTTTCAGTCCTTTGTACCAGCCTCTACTGACATACATTCATTTCAAATGAAATTTAATGTTTTAGTGTGTCTTTTACATTAGCTGAAGACAGACTGGTGCATGAGCAAAGGTCAGGCTGTGTCAGAATGCTGTTAATGTTCTTTCGTGATCTCTTCAGTTGAGGCCTGCTCTTTCTTGTGGTCTCAAACGCTGACGTAATGGTGGTTGCAAGGTTTTCTGAAGAAGTGGTACTTCTCACTAGAATAGAACAAATATATCTTCCCCCACCCCTCCAGTAGCGTGTAGCAGCAAGAAACTAGGCTGTCTTGAGGGTAGGGAGGCTATCCCCTGGATATACAGGCCCGTCACCATGGCAGAGTACAGGAATTTATAGACTTTGAGCAGCCCAGTTATTTGAAGTACTTTCAGATTTTACTCCTGTGAAATCTGTTAGCCTAAATGTTCTCTATAAGGAAAAAACTCCATGCTGCATACATTTCTTTGAGAACTTGGCACAAAGTTCCTCTGAGGATTTTACTACCATGTGCAGTAACATGACATCTGTATTCCCATTCTCTGACTTCTAATCTCCTTTCCAATGATTTTTCCCTTTTTTTGATGTTGTGGTAGTCTTTAAATATATACTGCATGAAGGTAAGGTCTAAAATATTTATTTTTGCTTCTCATGGCCAAACACATTTAGAAGGACCACCTTGAACTTCAAGTTTGTTCAAGTCTGCAGAGACATTCAAGGTAGTTTGTGCCACAGGTAGTATTTGTGTTTCATCTTTTCCTGCAGAATAAATTTAGTTTAGGCTGCACGTGTGTCTAGCATACTCTCCTTTAGGCATGGATTTCTTTGAAGATACAATCACAAGGTTTTGGGTACTCTTTGTGTAGAGATCATACCTAGTTGATTAGACGTTTAAATCTTCTGTGTTCTTCATAGTGCATGAAGGGAACCTTTGGCTTGTGAGATGGATAACCTAATGGTATATTTTGTGTCCTTAATTTCGGTTTTTCTATGGAGACTTATGATTCTTGGCTATTTCATAGCTTGTTCATTAACTCATTCATAAATTACCTCAGAGGAATCACAGAGCATCATGGTACATCAAACTAATTTTCAGTTAACTGTCTCTTAGCACAAGTAATAATGGGTGTTTCCAGGATACTTTGTTCTAAATTTAGGGGATATATTCTGTAATTGGTGTATGTGGAAATTTTTCATGTCATTTCTGTTAATGTTAACAGATGTTGTGTGGGGACCAGTAATTCCATGGCACAACTAAGAAAGAATAGATCCTTTTCAGTTTCCTTATTTGGATTTTAGCAATAGTCATTGCACACAGTGTCAGCCAGTGTCAGTGCCAATGTCACAGGTTTTCAGCCAAAGAGGTAGCCTTGAAGATGATTTTTTCTGAAGTTCAAAGCTCCAGAAGTGTTGAAAGCAAATTTCCAAGCAAATTATAAGGTGATGGCAGCATTCCACTATCTCTTGTGTCATTTGCTAGTTACCCAAATGAAAGAGGAAGAGGGTAGCATAGAGACAGCCACAGTCCCATAGCAGCACATGATGTGTCTTCCCATAACTTTCCCCTCCTGAGTGGGAGTTTGCAGTGTGCTAACAGTATGTGCTTCTGGCCTGGCATGCTTCATGAAGGGATGTGGCAGACGACCTCAGGGGAAGATTATTCTTTCTGCTAGAACTATTTGTGCCTTATGGGCTGCCAGGGAAGCAACTTGTGAAAGCAAGCCTCTGGTGAATGGGTACTGAGTCACGTAATGGCAGAATGCTCATGTGCCTCGTGATTCAGGTGTTTCAGGCAGACACGGGGAATGTCTGGCTGGCTCACTGAAATATGTGACAGTCCAGATACAGAGGTACTCACATTTGGGAAAATTGGGGTTTGTGATGTTTAATATATTTAGGCAGTTGTCTAACATAAATGTGCTGCTCTAAGCTGCTCCATATCTCAGGAAGAGCGGTAGCATGTGTGAATTTGCTCTATATCCAGGCCAGCAGTGCTGCTAAGGCTGTAAGAGCTCACCAAGTGCCATCACCATGGAATAAAAACATCAGAACAGTATATGCGCATGGGGAGGGACTTTCTGTTCTGTTTGTGAAAACCAGGCCCTTGTCCTCCCTATGCTGCATAAATGTGAACCTTTGAAGACAAGAATTAGGAAATGAATTCTAGAGAAGAAGAGAGACAGTAGTCAGTGACTAAATTAACATATGCCTCAGGGCTGTAAGAGATAGCATATGGAAAATCTGCCCATCAACTTTGCAAGAGCAAGCATAATTAAAAGGAGAGCGTTTGGTATGTTGCCCAAGCTTGATACAAAACTTTGGAAGAGGCTGCTAGTGAACAGGGTGGATAGAGCAGCTAAATCTATATGTAGTAATAATTTTTTAACATATAATTCTGCAATTTACAGTGCAGATGTTCAATATATTCAATTAAAGGATGAAGAAGAGGGTTAGTAGAACCAAATGAACGGGAAGAGCTGTGAAACAACTTCTGCAAAACATGCAAATAGCTTAAAAAATGAAGCACAGAATCATGATGAAACATCTTCAAAATGTAGCCAGCGTATCTTTAAGTCTTGGCATAAATACAAGATTTGTAACTGTAAATTTGCATAACTTGTATCATTTTAAAAGTGTTTACAGGCTGTCTGTGGCTCTAATTATTAACTTCAGTGTGAAATTAGCTTGTTTTTAATACTATATCATGGTCTAGACTAGGTCTTATATCAGCACACAGCAAATACTGTGGAGATCTTGATAAAATGGACCTTCAAAGTTACTCAGATATTATAATATTCATTTATGTCTACAAATGAAAACTGAGTTTGGCTTGTGTAACACTTGCTGAAGGCTTGCATGTTGGCACTCTCTCGGTACATTAACGTAAATACGTTTGCTGCCGTATTTTCAGTGTAAGATTACGGTTGCACAAATTATTTACAGACTCTGTGTCTACTGCAGGCGGTGTGTACATGAAAACCAGCAGTTGACAGTTTCAGTGTTCTTGCTCATGAGGCTTCATGTCATCAAGAGTATGATTTAATATGACTCCCACTGTAGCAATGTAGAATAAGATTAGAGACCCACACAAAACATGCTCAACATTATTGTTTTCACTTGAAAAGATGTTTTCCATGAGCTTGATCATACTTGTATGCAAAGTAATGAGGATGTTTCTGTTTTGTACCTGTGAACAATGCTTGGATTTCAGGGACTGCTACGAGTTTTAAAGTTAGTTAAAATTTAAATTAAATATTGACAGTGAAGGGAAGAATGACCTTTTATTAACGTAACTTCACTGACTTTGGGTCAGTCTCTTAGAAAATCTCCTATTCCTGCTGAAGTAATTACAATTTTGTTGGATAAATTTTTTGTTTCATATAAACCTATTAATAAGTCCCCTTGCTCACTCCACCTCCTGGAAACAAAGCACAGCTCAAACTGTATGGCACACAATGAGCACCTGAAATTTCTTTACTGAGTTGAATCTAATGTGGTTTTCAGTCTGGTTTTTTGCCAGTGTGCATGTGAGACAAGGACTTGACAAAAAGCCATTCTACAATAGGAGACTTTCAATAAAAATGTTTGATTGCTGAAAGCAATGTGGTATTTAGAGATGCTGGTGAATAGGGAGGTGAGAGAAATGCTGAAAGAAGGTTACAAAAGGGAGACAAAAATTTGGTGTGATGATGAAATCCTAGATGCAGTCTTCAGTGGCTTCAACTGGGAAGGAGCACATTCAAATCTGACAGGTCAGGAAACTTGAAGGCTTCCAATGCTCATAGCATAGCTTTCCACCCCTCCTCTTCCATTTCTAAGCCCCTTTCAATTCTATAGAAGGAAATTTCAAATGAGAGCACAAGGAATATTTTGCTCTGAAGCATGGTTGGGTTAGAGATTTCCATCTTAAATACGTTTTATGAGGAACAGCTGAGGAAGCTGAGTTTGTTTAGTCTAGAGAAGAGGAGGTTTGGGGGGAACCTCATTGCTCTCTACAGCTACCTGAAAGGAGGTTGAAGTGATGTGGGGGGTGGTCTCTTCTGCTGTGCCTGCAGTGAGAGTACAAAATGAAATGGCCTTAATCTGAGACAGGGGAGATTCAGATTAGATATTAGAATTTTTTTTTTCAACTCTTAGTGTGACCAGGGATTGGGATAAGATGCCCAGGAAGGTGGTGATATGTCACCATCCCTGGAGGTGTTTAAGATGTGTTTGGATCTGGTGCTGGGTGATGTGGTTTAGGGATTACAGTGCTAGTGCTGGGTGGACAGTTGGACTGGATGATCTTGTAGGTCTCTTCCAACCTTGATAATTCTGTGATCTTGTAGATCTTTTTGTGGAACTCGAATGGACATTTCTTTACCAGCTTGTTCAGCTGAGGAATAGTTTGGAGCAATTATAAAATAATATTCTTTTTAAATGCAATAAGGAATTGTTTTGGTTTGCTTTGGTTTTTTTCTGTGTAGTTTTCCATAAGAATGGCAGCTGGACTGTAGGGGACATGTGCTTAGACTTAAGCAAGAGAAAAATCTGTATTTACCTGAGTACTTTGTGTTCATAAAAGCATATTTACCACACTTGAATTTTTTCATAGAGAGTGAACCAAGTACACAGATCAAACACTAATACTTAGGGGTGACCTGCAACACTATCTGCATCTTCCATCTAACAATGAAAAGAGGTGGATGTGAAGTGTATAGGCATACCATGATTATAAGTAGGTTTAAGAATGAACTTAGTGGAAGCTGTGCAAATACATAACTGTATGATAGGTTTTTTTCTATTAAAAAAAATCAATTTACTGCTGTGTATTTAAACCAAGGTTCAATAGGATTTGTAAAGATACTTAACACTATAAAATCAGCAGCCTTTATAATTAGGGTCCTTAAAATGAAGTTGTTAATTCCTTTAGTTAATCTTCAATAGCATGAAATCTTTTGATGCTTGAAGGCATCCATCATCATGTTAGAGAAAAAATGGAAAGAAGTTGTCGTTTGTGAAATGTCCAACAAATCACTGCATTTGGAACTGATGGAGAAGGATAAATTTTAGGGTTTGAATTCTGACTGGGTTGTGTGCAATCTAAATCTCTGGGTATGGCTAGAATGGGATCAAACCTCCAGTTTTATACGTCTTCTACTGGAAATATTTACAAAAGGCATATGCTGCACATTCATGACAGTTTAAAAACAAAGAAGCCTACTTATTATAGCTGTCTGAGTCATGTAATATTTGCAGAATATTTGGGTTACACTGAGAACTTTTGAAAAGGAAAAAAAAAAATATTTACCACCTTTTTTGGTCAGAATTAAATTTCTGAGCTATCCTTGTGCACCAGGAAATGTTATAAATCTTCCACTGATTGCTGACCAGTGTATCAAAGTTCTGCTGCTTTGGTAATAAATTACTTGCAAATATTTGTCTCGTATCAGTCTTTTTTGCGAGCAGGAGTGTTTTAAGGACTCTTTGAATAGCTGTGTTTCAGTTTGGATTGTGTGGTTCTAATATAGCAGACCTTTAAATCTAAATATAAGAAAAGCTGAAATGGAAACAGACTCCTCTACCTTTGCACCTCTTCTGTTGGAAATGTTTGAGATGCACTGCCCACCTTTTTTCATTTTTTCCCTTGGATAAAATTAGTCATGATATTTGTACTTCACTTTTTCAGCTCTTGTAACAAGGGAGATGGAGTAAAAAGATGGTGTAGTAGAGTAGGGAATTGATACAATAAATTTCTTTTAAAATGAAGTTTGGAAAAAGTATGCTTCCTAATTCACTGGGTAGAAACTGGTAAATAGTGATGATACTTGATTTTGTCTCCCTCTTTATTCTGAACAAGTGCGCTTTGCAGAGTTCTTTGCGTCTTTCTGATTCTATTCCAAAGTCCATCTAATGATTTCTTGCCAATATGGAAGCAAAACACCAGCTTTCAGTTTTGTTTCTTATGTAGAGTCCCAGTAATATAGAATTTTTAGAAACAATAGGGGAAAGGCAAACACAGAGAGAAAGGAGTGCTGAACATGTGCTGAACTGTTCAGCAGGGAGTTACTTTGCTGTACAGACAGCGTGGCACATCAGATGCACTATATGTGCCATCTAGGCTTGGTTTGCACGTTTACTGATGACTAACATGCACAATGAAATCTGTACGAAGCCTAACTAGAAGGAGCATATGGTGGGCACTCCCTGGCTGGCACCTTGTTTGTGACCTCTGCCCGGTCATGTATTTTATCTGGAGGAAAGTGCTCTCTCTCTCTTTCTCTCCTCTTTCACTGTGGCCCTGAATCAGTTAATTATCCACTGAGAGAAAACAACCTAAGAAACTGAGATAAGAAGGTGTTCCAGGGAGTACCCTAGAGCAGATACTGAATACTGCCATTTTTGTTCTAATTTGCAGAATATGCAGAACCATTTCTAACTTTCTCCCAATGGCCAGTGACTTGTTCTTGCCCGATTTAAAGTGCTTGTTAGCAAATCAGCCTGTATTAAGAATTTTCTGAAATTTGTTGAAGAGGAAAAAGTGGCT
Source organism: Pseudopipra pipra (assembly GCF_036250125.1). Classification (NCBI taxonomy): domain Eukaryota; kingdom Metazoa; phylum Chordata; class Aves; order Passeriformes; family Pipridae; genus Pseudopipra; species Pseudopipra pipra. The sequence goes on from NC_087551.1 coordinate 25,230,987, forward strand.
CTGACTGTCACTTCTTAAGATGACAAAAGATGAATTTAAAGTTGTGCTTGGATTCTGAAGACTAACAAGATTATATAGGGGGAAGGTGGCTCTCAGTTTCACAGTCATGTAAAGACATAATGCAGTATGTTAGTAAGGCAAAGGTATTACTATTCCTTAGCATCCTTGGAAAAAAGCACACCCATCTGTTATACGTGCATTAAGAGGTCTTGCTTGTGTGTCGAAGTAGGATGTTTTACAACTGATTTTAAATTGCAGTAATCGGCAGAGATCTGACTCGGTGGTGGGAAAGGTATCTAAGATGACAAAATTTTTATGATAGGTGAGAGAATTCTATGATTGCTAGGAAACTCCCATGCAAAAAAAAAAAGAGTGAAAAAGGAACAAAAAAAATCCTCTTGGCATAATGAAATCTGTATTCTAAACACAGCTGAAACTAATTAAATAAAAAACGAGCTAGGCAAGATTGATCAAGTTGGTCTGGAAAAGCTGTTACCTGTTTTATTGCAGGCTGTGATTCCCTAGAAGATTAAAATAGCAATAAAGTTTGAGGTGATAGATGAATTTTGTTTTCATTTTCTAGAGAAAAATTATTAAATTACTCTTAACTTTTTTTAAGATTTGGAAATTACTAGTTCTGTACTCAGTATAGTCACCCACACAAGAATATAAAGATATATCATGAAATATATATGTGCTTTTAAATATGTTTTAAAAACTTCTTTATAAAGGAACAATTTGAGAACATTCCAAACACAACTTGTAACTAGTACACTACTTAAATTAGAAAGTAGACCAGACTTCATTTTTTTTTTTTTTTTTAAATTTTATGTTTATAGATACATCAAGAGTAACAAAACTGCTAGAGAAATTTCCCAGGTCATGGGCTTCCCCAATTTTTATCTGTACACTATGGTATTAAAAACAAGTCAATTGTTGTGGAAAGGCACCATGCCTTGAATTCGATATGGGGATGGGAATTTGAACAGTGGAGAAACAAAACACAATTACTTTTCATTTGGTATGTACATGTGTGGCTGCCAAGAGAAGTTTAGAAGGAGGAGCCCTTATGCTTTTATGAGCAAGATGGAAATTCCCTTGGTGTAAGAGTGTTGTTCAAATAAAACAGACCAAGTCATGTCAATATCGCCACCCACTGTAGAGCATCTCGACTGAGAATTCATGAGTGATACAAAATAAAGGGGCTCTATTAGTGAGTCTGACACTCTCATAGCATGAACACACTGATTTCATAAGATTTTTCTGATCTGTGGATTTATTGGGAACTCTTGTCATTTTGAGTCACTGAAGGAAGGAAGAGGTCAGTTCCCCAGGTTGAAAATGCTAATTTATCACAAAGTGTCCCCAACCCTCTGACATCTGAAGCATGGACAGGCATACAGAATGGCCCATGCTTTCTGGCAGGGGTTAAGGACCCTGTAATACATCATTGTTCTTCATCTACTGAAGTGATAGAACCAACCTCCTAATCATTTGTGCTGGTCTTTTAATAAGTATGTTAAAGAACCAAGTTCTGAAGAAAACAGCATTCCCTTCTAAATGTATTTATGTGTCTGTCTTTTTACGTCTTCATTTCTTGTACTGGAATAAAGCTGTGACTGGGAATAGAGTTTAGATTGCAGAGTGTTGCAAGTATGCATACAATATATTCTTTCGAGTTGAAACCAAACTAGGTCTTTTCTCTCTGCACAGGTTGGGTATACGGGGGTCCAGATCAATGCATGGAATCCAACCAGGTAGTGTCCTGCAGCTTATCCTAAAAGTATTCACAAAGACAAGTTACTGATTTCATGTGACAACCTGAGAAGGCTACTTATGGTGTTAAAGGAGCCAAATGACATGGCAACTTCATACTTGCTATCAAATGACAGTCTTCTAGCAGCAGTTCTCCTGTTTTTTACATGTCTATAGTTTCACCTTTTATTTTTACTCTCACCTCCCCTTGCCAAATCCTCTTCTGAACCTTCTGTCTCAGGAATAGACAATTTTTAATTGTTCCCATTTCTGATTGTCCACTCAGGTCTTCAACACCTGGGCTTCCCAGAAAATCAACTGAGGGCACTGAGGAAATGACACTGCTGCTCATCAACTTGTGCCATGAGAGGGACTGGAGCTGCTCTGGATAGGGTAGCGCAGCAGCAGGATCAGGAGGCTGCCAACCTCATTGGTACTCTGGGGTGTGAGGAGAGCAGCAATTAGTGTGCATGATATTCAAGATGATGAACAGTATCTCCTTGAAGACCCAGAAACTGGGGAACACTCAGAAGCTGTGTCCTCAATGTAAAGATCCCAAACAAATCCTTGAACAGCCATACTTAAGGCTCCAGAGATATAGCATGTATGAGTTTTGAAAAGAGTGCTGGCTCAGCTGTGTTCCAGGATTCCTATTCTTGAAAAAAGATACTAAGGAGGCCACACTGACATCCAAGGATACCTATATTCAGTCTGAAAAAGTGTAGTGGTGAGCACATTACAGTTACGCCTTCCCTGGTGTTTTTGTTTTGTATGGCTGATAATGGAGCTCAGCACCGGAGTGAGATTCAGTGTGGTGTCACTGCTTGATGTGCTGACACACAAGATGGTGTCACTCCTGAGTGAACAGGAGTAGGAATATGGTTTCCTTCCATAAAGGAAAGCAGTAATGTGCTGCGGGTTTTTTGCACGTGACAGCTGCCAAGATAGTGTGACACTGCAGAGTGCTCTGCTGGGGTTCCGGCAAAGCAGACAGCAAAGGCTTTTGGGATAGCTTTCCTTCAGACAGATTCAAAATGCAAATGCAGTCAGGATGCTAGGTTCAAGGAATCAAACTAAACCAAAATAGAAATCCAGGAAGCGTGTACAGTACAACATAGCCTACAGAACCAGCTACTCTAAGCTGCTGATCTGCTACAGGGCGGTACCAGACCAAAATTGCCGTTTCTCCTTGAAAATGAATGTGCTGAATTTGTGCTTGAGCTGTGTAAGAGTGTTTCTCTATCACTTGGGGTTTTTTACTTAACTTTAACAGATTTTTTTTGGCAAGTAAAGCTATTGTGCTTTTCAGAATAGTAGTCTGTCAGTTTGGTTTTCGAGTAATTAATTTTATAATCAATGACAAAAGGGATAGGGGAACCTGAGGGAAGGGCTGCGACTGTAACCGATGGGCAAGGATTTTTATCCTTACCTGGCATTCCAACAAACTCCTTATATTGGAAATGATTCTACATGGAGGGAGAACTGGGTTCCTAAGGGCCTAACCAAGACTGTACTTCTATAGGTTACCTTGTGATATGTAGGTAACTCATAACACTTCAAGGTGTGGTGCCTGGCTAGTGGAAAATTGGGCAAGTGTCTGAGAAGATCCTTTACTCAAAACAATAGTAAAATTCACAGTTACAAAAAGGTTGCACATAAGTGCCTGCTGTTGGAACAGAAAAATTGTTCAGCAGCAGCTGCTGGTTTCTATAAATTCCAAAATACATGGAGCTGGATCTTTAGGGCTGAATATCTCTGTGGTTTGTTTTTCTTTGTGTGTGTGAGAGATAAGGTTTCATTATTCATTTTCTTTAAATGTTTATCCAATATTATAACTCGTTCAAGTATTTTAGGGAATCTTGTAAACCAATGGTTTGTTTCATTGATTAAGTAAGAGTTCTGTGTAGGAAAGACTTTGTCATGACAATTGAAACTATACACATAATTGCATAGTTTCCACTCTATAAAAAGTGATCTGCAAAGCTGGAAGATATCATTAGACTTGTGTTTATAACTCAGGATGGTCTCATTTCACCAGCTTTTCTTGCAAATTAGTTCCCAGATGTCAGATATATTGTCTGGTTGCCAGCTATTGCGTAAACTCCTGAAGTGTGAGATATGACTTACTGCTCTTGCACTGACCTCAACTGTCAACAGGAAAATAAATGATCATGAAGTAGATTGGATGAAGCAAGATTCAGAAAAGCAAACTTAATATCTAATTTTAAGTGGCCTTTGATTGCACAACTATCACAATTGTATCTGAAATACAAAATTTTAACATTTCTCAACTATGTTAGCAAAAAGCCTTGTATTCTTGGATTACCAGAAAACCTTTATACTGGTTGGCAGCTGTGTTTAAATCTCTGGCTGTCTTCTGGCAGCATTTGTGTGTAATGCAGAAATGAAAACCAATACTTTTAAAGTTGCCCTTGGGTGGAGAACTGGTTCCTAAGCCTGTGTCCCAGCTTGTTTGTGTTGTCTTTCTAAAATCACATGCTTCAGTTTGTGTCCCATGTGTTTTCTTACACAGTGTTATAGAGTACAAACTGTCTCAATGTCACAAGTAGCATCTCTGCCCCACATTGCCTGGCAGTGTGAGTCTCCAGAAATGACCTCTTGGAAAGGTCAGCTCCTCATTGCTGGACTTCCTTGGGACCTTGCTGGATTCAAGAAAATTGGGATGCTCTTTATGGTACTAGTTTTCTGTTGGCCCTGGAGATATGGATGTTCAAGTGTAGATCCTGTCATATAGTGACTGCCCTCCTCGTTCCCAGAGTAGCCCAGAAATCTCTTGGATTAAACCATACCTGGGGAAGGCCTTCACATCTTGAAGAAGCAAGATTCTTATAATGTCTCATGTTTCTAGAAACATAAATGCATGATATAATGAACTTGAAGGTAGTATCATTTATGCTTGCTGTGTAATAACTCTCTTGCTTATTCCATGTGTTTGTAAATCTGAAGGTTGTTCATAGCTAGCTGTAGCTGTCCTACAGTTTGGCACCTGTGGTACTTGTGACTATCTGTGGTTGTCCATACACACATGGATGAAGTTATGGCTGATTAATCAGCTGGTGAGAGAAGCAACATATTTATAAAGACATAAAATAACCCCCAAACAAACAAAACCAAACCCTTTCTGCACTGACTGGACTTGAAAACTAGTCAGATGGACTCAGTCTTGTGCCTTTGGCTGTGACTTTGTTTTCAGCTATCAAGGTCATTTTCCTAAATAAGAGTGCCTTGCTGTGTTACATGGGAAAAATGCAAGGGAGTCAACTGTAGCTTGCTACAGCATTGCCTTATTCCAAATTTGCAGACTAAAATGATTAATATTGGGCAGATGGCAGACAGTTTACTGTAAATCATGCAGGGTTGTCAACTCACCAGTCATTGAATCTAAGCTCTAAAAAGTGACACTGGGTTAATGATCTAATTCAGTATAGGGAGAATTGCATTCACAAAGTAATTTTTCACTCAAATAGGTTTCTAAAATGACTTCACTGTACACTTTCTTAGGCTATTGTTATTTCTTCATTTAACTGAATTTGTTTTCTCTGTGCAGAGTCATTAGATGGCTTCGTAATCAAATTGCAAGGTTGGCCATAATTATGCAGTGAAAAGTGGCTAATGGATCAATTCAACTGTAAGTTCTAGCTGAAAGACCAGGGAGAGGGTAATTCTGGAGAGTTTTTTTAAGGAAAATTAGCTTAAATTGATTTTTTTCAGTTCAGAACTAAAAAGATGTGTTCTAATCAGAACTTAAGTCACTGTGCTCCTTTTAAAACTTGCAAATGTTACTAGAGTTGTAATGCTAAAATGGTATATATAAGGTACATCCTGTGTTTTCATTTTAACAAAAAAATTCCATATCTCAGTGCACCAATTCTTAGTGGCTTTTTAATCCAGATGCACAAATAAATCTAAACATTGGTTGGTAGTTTACACTGACCTGGTGTCTTTCCATGTCGTTCAGACTCATCTGATTTGGGCAGAGGAAGGGATGTTCTTAGTTTGTTTTCAGTGAACTTTTTAGCATATCTAATCTGAAATGCTTGTATTTTGCAAAAATGCCATAGTGACTTCCTCTGAAACTCTTCCAGAAAATGCCAAATGTGTAGATTTCCTCTGCCAGTCAGTTGAAGAATAATAAATGTTTCCTATGGGGTAGGAGAATCATTTTGGTATATTTCTTTAGAAAAATTAGGAGTTTAAATGAAATCCCAATTATTTTGTTTTTACTTCATTTACTGGGCTAGTACCTAGAAAAAACACACTTAAAATTGAAATATTCTTTCTTCTACATGGCATGCTCTAGTTCATGAAATACCTTAAGATCTATTGTTGATGTTTTGAATATATAAAATGCTTATTTATTTGTTATATGTATGGATTCATGTATAAGCAGCTTTGACAATTTTGTAGATATCTACTCTAAAGCTTGATAAAAAAAAAGTTTTTCTTAAACACAGAAATGCTCTACTGGGAAAAGTTTCCCTTCTAAAACAGATTTTTGTTCTCATGAAACACAGTCACTTTTATAAACTATAAGAGAGAGAAAATGAAAATTTAAGCTTCGCTTCTGAATAACTACAACTCAAGTAGGGGATTTCCTTCAATTTATAAGGAATTTCTTCTGTCCTTTGAATTATTTTTATATCTGGAACATTTGAGGTAATTCTTTCATAAAACTTTGCTTGCACTGATTTTTGAGCTATGATTAAATTATTTTCCTAAGTGTTAAGGTAGTTTGTGCATGTAGTGACATTTTGACTGAGTAGGTAATGGTGATGAAAGATGCCTCAAAGGATGCTCAAGATGGAGTTACCACTGTCTGCATTTAAATTCCAAAACAAGCACAGAGCTGGCCTCTTTTCCTTCTGTCTTTGTTGATATAACAGGCCTTGAAAAAGGAGAGACTTGCATTCTTTTTGTTAATGCCCACTACTCTCCTCCCCCACTTTCCCTTAAATAGCACCCATTTGAAGTGTGCCAGTGCTCTTTGATCACTCTACTTTTACTCTGTCTAGTCCAGGAGGAGTGGAAAATGCCTGCTGCCATCTCTAGAGCTGCACTTAGCAGCAGCCTCACAAACTCATTGGTTTACAGCAGAATGAGATTAATAGCAACAAGAACAGCAGGTCATGAAGAAATTGAGCTACTTTGTGGCCATGGAAAAGTTATTTTAAGCAAGAAAATAGTCAATATTTCTGTGATAATACCTATATGGCTAAGTGGGCTTTGTCCTAAATCAGAATTTCCTAAGACTGGGTTATTGGGAAGGATTAGGTGATTCAGATGGCTTAAAGAGCAGGGAGACTACAGGATGTTGATTCTGCCACGGTTTTCTGCAAGGTTTCATGAAACTGCTTAAAATATTTAATGGATCTTCCTAATTTCACATTTCCTGTAAGCAGTTTGTGTGGCTATCATAAAAATGCTTGTGGGCAATAGGAAAAGTACAGTTATATGTCTTGCAGTGATGACAGATTCTGTGTAAACTCTTTTGAGGATGCTTCTCTAAAGGGGTTTGTACTTTGGCAGTCAGATACTTATGTGAGAAGATTTTAGGCATTTGTTGAAAATTGCTGTGAAGAGAAACTAGAAGAAACCTGTAATCTAAGCACTTTCCAATGTATTGAAGATTCTAATATAAGAGAAAGATATTCAGTTATCACAGATTCCAGTACAGAAGGCTAAACTGGAAGACAAGTGTGAGGAACTATAATTAAATGCAAGGTGGCTCTCTCTACAGTTTAATGATGGTATGATTTGATGCAGAAAAACTTCTAGGTTTATGCCAAAACACATTGTGAGTGGTGAGGGCTTTGGTGTTTGAGTTTTTTTCTAATTTTTTGTCGGCCTCACCAATTAGAATTTTAAAGTTCTTTTTTAAAATCTCTATCTATATGCGTCTTAAAGCATGTCAGAGACATTTGACTTGTTAAGGAAATGATTGTAAGTCTGTAGGAGTTTTGTGTCAGTTGTGCCCTCACATTCTCTGCACAGTATAGTATTCTAGCAGAATTTATGGGCTTTACTGGATCTTTCTTTGTGCAAATAATTTAATACCACATTTACATTTAATCTATTACTTCATTTTTACTAAAAAAACAATCCTAATAAGGAGCACTCTTCTTAAGAGGCTGAACATCTTGGAGCTGTTGAATGTTCTCACAAAAAGATGTGACTGTGATCATTCTTCTAAGATGGTTTTTCTCTTTCAGTTGTATTCTAAGTCTTCACTCAAAAATGTGAGTGTGGAGGTGTGCTTTTGTTGCACCTTTAAAAATATTTTTTAATTAAAATCTATTTTAAAAAATGTTTGATTTCTAAATATATTTGGATGGCCCAGTTGAGACCTAGAGCTGCTTACTGATGTCATTGTAGCCGAAAAAATCATCTCCATGCTCTCAGTACTTTTATACTTTTGCTATGAGGCACTTCTGTACATTAACATCTGAAAGAAGAATGTCAGGTTTTGCTCTGATTTGTTTGTAGTTACAGGTAACATTTTCTAAAGTCACCTCCAAATGAATTGTAAGTAAACATTATGAAATGACAGACTCTGTAATTATTCTGTCTTGAAGAAGTTGATATGACATAAAAGAAGACACATTTCCTGCATTAAAATTTTTGGTTGTAAAATATCAATAGGAAAATTTGAGAACCCTCCATTTATCTTCAGGGTCTCAAGAATAATAGGAAAATTTTACTTTTGCCTTTACAATTACCACTTAAAGAAATTTCAGTGATAAGAGACCATAAAATGCAATGATGAACAGAAACTTCAACAGTAGGGTCTGTCTAGTTCAGTATAAAGACTAACTTATATTCATGATGAAGTGTTAAAGTTATATTTATAGTGGAATACCACTTCCTATGTGTCATTTATCCTGCACCATTATATTCTTTTTCTCTTTTTTTTTTTTTTTAATCCCCCCTCTCTTGTTTGGTTTTGGTTTTGGTTTTGGGGTTTTTTTTTGAAAGAATGTGTTTTTCTATTTCTGTGTGAAAGTTGGTGGGCAAAGAAGAAGACAAAGAGTATTACCAAGAGCATCAGACACTTGGACTGAGAGACCAATTGTTAACCCTGGAGAGTATATATTTGAATAGTAATATGTTCATACTCTCTGTAGGCTTCAAAATGAACACAGGAGAGCTGGAAAGAAAGTAAAAGTGCATCTTGTGGATTTTCTGCGCATTACATCAAGAAAGAAGAAGAATGAAACTGGCTGTTGTGAGGCCGAATGTGACTTTTAAAAGGCTTTTAAAGCATAGTCATGGATATGCAATAGTACCTTGGGGAAGAGTTGCACATACATTGCAAGCACCCATGCAAGGCACTGTGACTTAGTTGTTTTGGGAGTTAAAAGTGCCTAAAATTCCAAGGGCTGCTCATGGGACTTCCCTACACTTCTGTTTTTTTCTGTCAGAATTGGCTTTCAGCATAAATGGCTACACTTTCAGTTAGAGAGCTTGGTGTTGCTGAGCGGTTTTGGATGACATGGCCTCTAAATCCATACTGTTAATGTTGGCTCCTGTAATCCAAGTGGTTGGTGACTTCCTGGTGTCTGCACTAGATAACTACTCAGTACCATGAGCACCAGGTTGGTTTGCTGCTGTCTGGATGAATCAAGTTGGTTGTGACATCTCAGAAAGGGATGGTTGAAGAAATTATCCTTCTTCCCTGCCTTATTGTTCAGTAGTACATCACTATTAAAATATCACTATTGTTACCCTTAAAACTACAATGTAGTTATTTAGCACTACTAAACTCAAACTGATGGAGCTAATGATGCATCACTAAGGTCATATTTGAACAACTTTAGCCATGCCACTTGTTAATATAATTATTGGCCTCAAACCCTTCAAGAATGTTTAATAAAGGAGGACAGTAACTTACATTGTTGTTCTACTATATCTGGTAAAGTTACTGCTGAAGGGTTTCTGTGTTTATATATGTCTCTGTCCAGTATTGTGTTTACCTTTTGTAAAACTTACCTGCCTTGGACACTTTACTTGTATTTCTAAAGCTTTAGTTTGCATTTAAAAAAGGAAAAAAAAATCATCAATAAATATCTAAACCATCAATCTATTTAAGTTACACTTGCTGACTCCACACTGGCTGTAGTTACATGCAGAACAAACTGCTCCATTTTGTTATTGTAATTGTATTGGATTGTAATTTTGCAATATGTAGCTGCAACAAGAAAAGAAAATAACTTTTTTATTTCAATAATAAATTTGGTCAAAAGCAGATGTAAATATCTTTGAAATCAGCTTTCTGCGGCTGGGCTTATTCCCCTTGCGACTGAGCCTGGAAAATGCTAGCATTGATTTTACATTACTTTTATACCTTGGTTTTTATCTATGTGATGAAAAGTGACAGTAGTTTTGTGTTTTCAACCCTCTTCTTTAGTAGGAACTCAGTGATTTCTATTTTCTGCTCTTAATCTTACCTAATTGACCTGATTGTTCCTGCTGCAACTGAAACAGCTGCTGAAGACAGAGGAATAATAACAGAGGAAGCTCACTGTGGTTGTGTCTAATGGGAAGAGAATTTTCTTTGTTAGGGTTAAGTTCAGACAGAGCAGTGTTAGTTAACTGGTTTCTTAAGTATCCACAGCTGTGTACTTTTATAAGATATTTTACAGTTGTTTAATTTTCTAGTTTGCACTGTACTATTGTTTAGTTTTGAAAAAGCAGCTCTCTTTCTCTTCAAATGTTTGCATAGTGGGTCACAGGAGTTGCTTCTACTAAGTCAAGAGAGTCTCTGAGCAATTTCCTCCTCTGTACCTCTGGTTCTTCAGCCTCTTGCTTGGTAGCATTGGTTTGGCTGCTTGTTTGGCTGGGAGCTGGAGAGGAAGAGATAAGGAGTCTAAGGGAAGAGAGTACAACTAACTTTTAAGCCCTCTGAATAACAGGCTAGACATAAAAACAGTACTTCAAAGTATCAGTTAAATCTATATGCTGATCTGGGCTAGGGATTTATAGATTTTTGATGATTAGTCCCTTGTTTTCTGGGCTTCATGGGGATCTCTACAGAAGGCAGGCTCAGAGAATGAGACCGTGATACTCTGCTTTGTAAAGAGTAACTTTTCTTAAATTCTCTGCATCAAATTAAATGTAGCTAATTGCACACAGTGTAAGCTTATCCAGATCTAATATATCAAAAGTAAGGTCCTCAGATGCTTCTGTTGAACAGAAAAGCTGCTACCTTGTGACTCACTGCCCTCTTACTGCAGGGTGCCTGGGAGCATGGACTGGAGCATAGAGTTGGGCTCAGCCAGTAGCTGCTCAGAGACATCTCAGACAATGCCAGTTGCTCAAAATCTTCCACTAATATTCTCTGAGGTAATTTCTGTGATAGTGTTATTAACCCACAGTATGCTCTATAACTCAAGTAAGAACAACAGCAAAAAACAAGTAGAGTGTCATATGTCCAGTCAAAAGTACAGTGTAAATACAATGAGTATAAAATTGCCTCCTGTGGACTGCAGAGCCAAGAACACAGTAGTAATCTTCCAGGATAATTATAATTCTTCTCACATTGATTTATTCTTTACAAGATGCTTGTGGTATATTTTAAAAAGAGAAAAATGCATAGTTCAGTTGAACAAACCAACATCAATTTTCCTTCCCAAGCTTCCTTAGTTCATCTTCTTCCAAGTTTTGATTTATCAATGATGTTTGTCACTGAAAAAAAAATCCTCCTGTAGCTTCTGCATTCCAACTTACCTTATTTCCTACTGTACTTATTGTCCCCTCCATTTCTTTCCCTGAGATCCAGGTTTATTTATTTGAAGAAAAAAAAAAAGTATGCTTCTCAAGCTCTTGGTACCCTCTTTCAGCATCTTAAACTTTTCATGGGTAGATGAAGATAGTTCAAATTCCAGATGCCCTCCAAAATTTAAATCTCTTGAGTTGAGTAGCTTGCTTTGATCCTAATACCTGAGGGGGAACAAGTTTTTGCTTACATAAGTACCTATTGGGAGGAATGGAACAGTAGAAACTTCTTGTCTCCCCCATTTTGCCTCTTGAAGGTGGATGGACATACGTGGTTATGTGACGTGAGGGAAGGCTGGGGTTGCTGGAGGTGTGATGCTTTTGGAGGAGATTGGGCAGGAATACTTTATCCCCGATCACTTTGTACAAATACTTGAGTAAATTCAAGTTTGGTAATAGGAGAAATCATTTGCTGCATGTGTTGTGTGTCTCCCCTCTCTCCCCTCTACCTTATTTTTAGGTCTAGTATTTTACATAAAACTTGAAAGCCTGTGTTATGCAAACTCTAGCCTTTTTGAAATGGTGACAGTATCTTTGACAGACACATCCCACTTCAGTATTTTATGGTTATGCTGGGACGATTCCTAGTGTATGTTCAATGAAACATAGATTTGCAGCAGTAATTCTCTGTAAGAAGGCTATTTGGCCTGCAACCTTGAAAATAGAAATTGAAGGTAAACAACAGAAGTGAAATATTAAGATTTTATAGCCTGTGCATGTTGGATTGAGTAGTACTGGAACAGTGGAGCACCCATGAAATGGAAATCTTCAGCAGATATCCTCTCTTGTGCTCTGGTGCTATGTACTGTAAAGCAGTTACAGATCACTTTGGAAATGACAGAGTTTCAGTGATGAGTGTAAAATTTCTAATAAATTCTGCCATGTCTATTCTCTAGAATTTTTAAGGAAAAAGTTTACTTTTTCCTTTAAAAAGTCTCTTATGGCAGGAGATGACTCAGTTGTGACTATAACATCATAGAAGGCAGCTTTCTTATGTCTGTTTTCTGTGCTAAAAGCATGTTATACTCTTGCTTATAAGCAAGTCTCCCAGGATAAGGATGGAAGACAATAAGGTTCTTTTGTGCATACCAGCTTCAACAGCAGGACAGTTTTCTCTTTGAGATGCTTATTTAACTGTTGATCACCATGACGCTGTAATCCCAAGTGATGTATCAGCACTGCCACAGTACAAAATGTGTACTTTTAATCTCACCATATTTTTCTCCTTCTTCCTAATTTCTGTCTGCCCAGCCTCCCAAGTCATCAAAAACACCAGAAGTAAGCTACATTGCTCAAATGAATGTTTCTTTTCCCCTCCCATGTTTGCATATAAAGTCTAGAAAGAGGTTGTATTTCTTGACACAAATTTTATCTTTAAGCTTTCCAAATATGAAACATAAAAGAAATAGATACCATTAATCTTCTAACAATTGATTTTATAATTTGCAAATTGCCTGACTGTATATCATGACTATATGCTTAGTAAGGCTATGTTTCTATCGTATATTTTATATTAGCACAGTATCTTGTGACTTGCCTTGTTGAAATTTCTTTTCACCTTTTTATAGGGACATTCACTCCCCCAGCCCCTTCCTCTTATTTTTTTAGCTATATATTTTCTCTGCATTTGTTTAATATAGTTAGACTACCATATGCATGTCGGAGCAAAAGACTATTAGTCAAACATATTTTCCTAAGCTAGTATTTACTCATTCTGTGATCTGGAGCATTCAACAGGAAGTTTCCTGAGTAATTTCAGTCACAAAAGAAAAAAATTCTTCTGTGGGCCTTATTTTAACTGAAAACATTGGAATTCATAATGAAGTGTCGTTGCAAATTTCCACATCATAGGCTTGGAAGTCAACCATGCAATATATCTGACAGAAAGGAAACTGGAATCAGGAGTTTGGTGCCACCTCCTCTTAATGCCAGTGTTAGTTGTAAAATAAATTAATATACCCACATAACTATCTTTGCAGTGGTTTCACTTTTAATGAGAACAGAAGGCACTTGTTGCTTGGCAGACATCATGTCCTGTGATGCCACAGAATTGCCTAGGGTGCTCTTCCCCTTCATCAGCTCTGATGCTTGGTGCTTCTGCACTAAGGGAGAAACTGGATTTCTAGTACTGATAGAATGGGAGACATAGCAAAAAAAAAAAAAAGTTTCTAATATCTTTCATGTCTGCCTCTCCAAATAAGACTATTTATCCATCTGTCTAATTTGCATGGCATATCCATGCTCAAGCCATTAGAAATGGTTCGAGCTTGTGTGTTTCAAACACTAGCTTTGATAATATGCGACCTCACAAAATACAAAATACTGAACAGACCCTTTCCAGCCTGGAACCAGAGCAAGAGCAGAGTGGTCTGTCTGATACCCATGAGTCAGAACTCCCTGTGCCCTAACAAACCAAAGGCTGGATGGTTTCACAGGAACTTGGTAGGCTTTCTCTGGTTTCATCTAAGCTGGCCATTTCTGGTTCTGCTCTTATCACCACTGTCTACTGTGCTTCTAGTACAGTCGCACTGTCTGTCCAGTCTCTGCAGCAGAACTGCATCGTTGTCATCTCTGGCTGCAAAGGATCAGATCTGGAAAGGAGTAATAGAGATGTGTTAGTATGTCTGGTAAAAGAAAACTGAGTCCAATTAAATTGCTGATGATCTTCTAAATGTGCAAAAATTTATGACTGAATAACTCAGTCTCAAACCTCATCAGTATGCTGCCTGCAAGAATGGCCAAGTAATTTTTTTAAACATTTGCAACTGGTTTTTCTTATTCAGATGCAACTATGTTAATTGTAACACAACCCCACAATCTGCCCTCTTGAAAAAACTGAAGCACCAGGGTACAGCTGATTTTGCTGTTAGCTGTGGATGTAGTAGAGATAGGCATCTCACTTGTTATTGTTGTCTGTGATATGACAGTTTTGAATGGCAGACTATGAGTTGCAAGTCATTTGGATGCACATGTGCAGCCTTGTAATGATCCTTACTTCCAACTGCAGCTAGGATTACAGTCTATCCTTGTCCTTTTCCCCCACTCCCTTTTGGTAAACAATCAAAGCTTAGATTGCTTCAAATAGTGTCAAAATCCAGTGTACTGAGCTTTTTCAGTTACTTACCTATGATATAATTTCATTCATATCAAAGTAGGAGGTGAGCTGTTGTTATTCCTGGTGGATTCTACTTACAGACACCTAAATTGAATGCAATTCCAACAGCCATGGCAGTGGAGGGCTACACACTGGATAACTTCCCTGAGAATATTATTCCAAGTTGCTCCTGATTCCTTGAGCCCAATGCTACAGATTTCACATGAATACTTTCTTCCTTGCTTCTCAATAACAGTATTGGCATTAGTGTACATGGATAAGATGGAAATCCTTTGACAAAAATATCTATCTATCATAAAACCAGACAGACTTCTGGAAGGCTGCTCTCCCGTTCTCAGAAAGAATATTTACTCATATTAGCTATCTTTTGTGGGGGTGCAGCTCCCACCCTTTTCAGCATACTGAGACTTGATGTTTTCAGATTAAATTGTGTGAATGGATAATTTGAGATCTGTGGCAAGCACCTGATTATTTTTTTTTTTCTTCTCTGTTGAAAATTGGGATAGGGTAGAGTTAAGGCTTTGGATGTTCCTATTATGTCTTTGCATTCTCACATTGTTACCTCCTTTGTTTAGAGTGAATTACTAGTGATTTTGTTGTAGCTTTCATGAACTTTGGGCACCTGCAGAAATTTTACACAAATCCTGTTCTCATATGAATTCTATGCAGTCAAACCTGTTTTCCTAAAAGCTTAAAAGAGGGCTTTCCCCCCTCCCCTCCCAACATCCATTTTTTCTGTCTTAAGGGGTTTAGGTTTGTGTGTGATGATTGAAGACAGTGGCAAATGAGTTCTAAGTCTCTAATGGTTGTCTCTGGGTTTGCTTATGATAAAATTATTCCTTTTTAATAAGGAACAGGCTCAAAATAAGGGAAATGCTGTGTTTGGCCATAGCCTCCCTACAGTACCATGCCTCTTAATACATTACATGGTATTGAGGTGGAGAGTGGTGTTTGACACCTGTGTTCCACTTCTGCATTAATAATGTATTGAGCTAATAAATAGGCCTGCTCATAATTTTGGTAAGGCAGATCTAATAAGGGTATCATATCATCTTTGGCCTGACAAGCTTAGCAAAACCTAGCATATTTCATGAAAGCTTAAACTTTGCAGAAATGCAAAAGTTACTCTTCTGAGGGCCAAACCAATTTGGTGTCTCCTTTAGATGGGCGGTAAAGCTATGCAGGAGGTTGAATCTTATGCTCTGAAATTCATCTCTTTGAAATGCTTAATGATCATATAAAAATTCATCTTCCACAACTGAACGTGACTATAATGTCTGGGATAGGTGGTTTCCTTTGTTGATCGAGAAGTTCTTCCCACAATGTCGTGACTTGTCCCTTCAGCTCTTGTGTCCTGACACAGCTCTTGTGTGCTGCAGAATGCATCACCAAAGCCTTTTGTTTTCAGGTTGGTGGTTGCAAACAACTGCAGGAGATAACTGACATTTAAGTCCTTCTCCCTCTATGTCTTGCTGGATGTTTTGGTAACTGAGTGGAGGCGGTGAGTCAGAAGATGGTCATGCAGCCATGTCACTTCTATGTCAAAGCACGTGTTCTGTAAGCAGTAAAGACTGGAGATGTCCAGGAGTCACCTCGTTGCTTCCTTTTAGATGCCAGGAGGATTTCCAAATAATCGCAAACTTGTAATGCAACTATGTGTATAATTTAGGCCATACAATGTAATAATCAGCCTGTAAACTGTGTCCAGTTGTGTACATCCCTTTTGTATTAAAAGATAAGCTTATACTCTAATACCTATTAAAAAGTTTTGCTGCTTTATTGGCTTATCTAAACACTATACGTTTACTTTGATATTGGGATCCATTCCGCATGCAGTGCAGGGCATGTGAAATCAAAACCTGGCTTTTGTGTTAAATTATTTCCTCTTTTCTAGTTCTCCAAAGAATTTTTCTTGAAATTACTACAAGTTTGTCTTTGTTTACAGGGTTTTTTTGTTTGGTTGTTTTTTTAAAGTTATTTTACTCTTTGAGCTTTTAGAGTCTTTTCAAGTCTGTTAGTATTTATAATAAGCTTCTGCCAAGTCTTTAAGTGTCTTTACTTCCTACTAGGTGCTTGAAGTGTTGAACTCAAGATACCAAGCAGAACTGCCAAGACAAACCACTTAGGAACCATTATCTTTTCCTTAACTTAACTGGAACCCCTCAGGGAGCACACTGCCTTATGCTGTGTGTGCAACATTTTCATTTTATAGATAATAGAAAAATAGCGTAGGAATAAGAGAGAATCTTTCCATTCGGAAGACACAAGCCAGTCAAGCAACTGATGGTGCTTTGAAAGATGCCATTGTTTCAGGGCTGCCCTTGCATTGTTGCATCCTGTTTTTGTTGCCAGTTCCACACTGGAGGTTCTGCCAGGTTTTTATTTCTGCTCTTCCCCTGCTGTACTGCTGCCTTTTGAGGAACAAGCTTGAATATAAGAAATAAGCAGGAATTGCAAATGCATACTGCAGTTCAAAGTCATCTAATGTGGCAGAACTCCTCTGCAGTTTTGCCCTTTTGAAGCCCAGTTACTTAAATTTTGTTGAATGTGAAACTGTATTTTTAAATAGCATTTTAAAATTTAAATTTCTATTTGAAGAAATGGGACCATTTCTGCAGGTTACTTAAGAGCTTTAACCTGATAACCTGCTGTAAGGCAATAAAATTACTGATTTTTAAAGCCAATTCAAGTGTTTATTTCATAATGTATCTCAGAATAGATTGAAGCCTGTGTTAATCCTAAGTAATTACTGCAACACTTTGCACAATTAGCTTCAAACTTTCAGGTCGACAAAATAATTACATAAAAAGATGAACCTATTTCTCTTCCAACACCTATATAATTAGAAGAATAAATTAGACTAAACAAATGCCATAGATTTGATTTGATTGAGAGAAGATTTATGGCCTAATATTTTGTTAAATCACAATTTCATGTGCGCCCCTTTTAAAAGAATGCAGAGGTTGATTTGTAGTTTTTTTGCACCAACTTTTAGTATATGATTACATTAAAAAAAAAAAAGCCACTTGAAATCCAGAAAATATAAGCTCAAATCTGTATGGCCAGACAGAATGGTATTGAAATGGAAGACAGAGAACATTCTTCTATTCCATAGTGTCAGATGTTTTGTTAAATTGTGCTTGAGTTTATTCTGATTTGTTTTGGTTCAGATTTCCAATGTACACTTAGTTTAGGAATCAACATGTATTTCCAAATGTCATCCTGTTGCCATTATAAGTGCCCAGAGCCTGATTTGGTGTCAGCGTGGAAGGTACTTTAAAACTTTAGGAAATTTTTATTTTTTTAAAACTAATTTTCTGTTTAGACTTGTGTTTCTTTCAAAAGTGAGGATGTGTGGTGTTATGGGTGGGGTTTTTTTGTGGAGAGGGGGTGGGACTAGTGGTTCTGCTTGAAAAAGTCCCTCTCTGTCCTTCTTGTAGGTTCCCTTCAGGTAGTGGAAGGATTGCAATTAGCTTACCCTGAAGCCTTCTCTTTTCTAGGCTGAACAATCCCAATTCTCTTAGCCTTTGTCTGTGCAAGGGGTGCTCCATCCCTCTAAACATCTTGGTGGCCTCCTATGGACTTGCTCCAACAGATCAATGTGCTTCTTGTGCTGGGGACCCCAGAGCTGGATGTAGCACTCCAGGTGGGGTCTCACCAGAGCAGAGTAGAGGGGTAAAATCAATTCCCTTGACCTGTTGGCCACGCTGCTTTTGATCCAGCCCAGGATACAATTGACTTTCTGGGCTACCAGAGCACATTGTTGGGTTATGTCCAGCCTCTCATTCGCCAGCACCCCCAAGTTCTTCTTGGCAGGGCTGTTCTTGATCTGTTCATCCTCCAGCCTGTATTGGTATCATGGGTTGCCCTGACCCAGGTACAGCAGCTTGCACTTGGTCTTATTAAACTCCATGAGATTCTCAGCTTGGTGTCATCTGCAAAGTTGCTGAGGGTGCACTTGATCCCTTCATCTTTGTCATTAATGAAGATATTAAATAATAGTAGTCTCAATACAGACCTCTGAGGGACACCACTTTTCACTGATGTCCATTGGGAGTCTGAGCCGTTGACCACTACCCTCTCGTTGTGACTGTCCAAACAGTTTCTTATCTATCAAATCCATCTCTCTCCAATTTAGAGAGAAGGATGCTGTGGGGGACTGTCAAAGGCTTTACAGAAGTCCAGATAAATGACACCTGTAGCCCTCCCCTTGTCCACTGATGTAGTCACCCCACCATAGAAGGCCACTAGATTGGTTAGACAGGACTTGCCTTTGGTGAAGCCGTGCTGGCTGTCTTGAATCACTTCCCTGATCTCCATGTGCCTTGGCATATCTTCTAGGATATGTCAGTCGTTCCCAGGGTCATCCTTTTTCCCCTTTATAAAGATGGGTACAGTGTTACCCGTCATAGAATCATTTAGATTGAAAGGAAACTTTAAGATCATCAAGTTCAGCTATAAAAAGAAGGTGCAGTGTTGCCCATTCTTTGCTTTATTCTTACAGAGGAATTTTTCTTGACCCATTTTAGTGTATCCACCTTCACTAATTTCAACCTTCTTCCCTTACTTCAAGAAACAATGTGGACATTGTAGTTTTATGTTAACACACTGAGAATTGTTTCTTTCCAGTGGTTAGATCTGCTCCTGGTAGTGCAGAATTAGCTAACGAATTTCTAATGACACCAAGGTTAGTACTATGAGAAGAATCATTTCATGTTATTTTCTCTAAACACATTCAGCACTGGAATTTAAAAAATTACAGTCCTATGGAAAGACCCCTAAATCTTCCCAATGACTGCCACATATGAGCAGAATGAAGGCCAAACCTTCACTGTCTTTGAAGGTTTGACAGAAATCTTTCAGGTTGCTTTCACAGACCTTTTAATTTGGTGGTTTGGTATATTAAATGCCAGCTTTACACATTTTAAAGTTAGGAAAAGCATCTGGTTCAGTATATTAGGTTGATTCAACCTGGACACACCTTTGTTTGGTCAGGTGCTGGTAGACTAATTAAATTAAAGCTTATATGCATCTTGCCAGCACTGTCTGACATCATTAGAAATGCCTTCACATCGCCTCTGGTAATCTAGAGTAGAACTACATATTTAAAAAGCTATTACCAAATACAGTGCTTTGTAGTTTATTGTAATGGGATGCTGGTGTTTCCCTATAAAATCTCATCTTTGCAAAGTTCTGGGCTGTCAGTGCCAGGTGCAGCAACAGTAAATATTTTCTGAGTACAGTTAACCATCAGGCCTTTACGTCTATTTTAGTGCTAGTAAACCCAGTTCTTCATTTATTTTCAGAAGTATTTATAGGTGTTACAAGACTTTGCTTATTTATTTTCCCTGCCATTTTCCCTCCCTATGTGGAGAACAAGAATAGTGTTTATACTGCATTTAGAGAAGAATTTCCTGCTTTAGTGGTTGCATGGGATGTGCTAGCTAGCTGTTAATGTATTAAAAAATACTGCTAATTCTACTGCAGCTCTTTTTAAAAGTTAATTTATGTAATTCTGATTAGAACTATCCAGAAAATTGAAAGTACAAACAGACTTCTTGATTATTTATTGTTTTCCCTCCCCTAACTACTGCTAGCTATTCTGGTAGTCAGTTCACTACTTTTCACTTGTAAGATCATTAGGTCATTTGCTACATGATGTATATGCTACTGTTTTGATTCTTTCTTTTCTTAATGAAAAGAACTGAAAGTTTGTTAGAGGAAAGTTTGTTATGGAGAAAAAACAGGTCCCTAAGAATGCAATTAGAGTTCAGGTATGAATGACAGGAAAATACCTCAAAATGTTTTCTCCTGTTTTCTTAAATTCCTGTGTTGCCTGCATATGTAAACTTAAGGTATCAACATGATGAATGCACTTATGATTAAAAACTTTTTCATTTGACTTTTTTTAGTATAAGAATTTCCTTCCTAGGTTGTTGGCTTAGCTCATAATACAAATACTGTACTATACAAATAGTGTATTAGTTTTTACATATTTTCACAATTACTTCATCTGAGAGGCAGCATGCTTTCCTTTCTTGAAAGGGTGTGATTTACAAAATATACTTAGTACCTGTGAGTCTAATCCCTGACAGCACCGATTTTTCTGTCTTCTATCTGTCTTCCTCCAGATGATTTGCTTCAGCCCCTGCCACTCTCAGTGCAGCTATTTCTGTGCCGTTGAACTTGTTTGGGTTAAAAAGAAAGCAAAAGCAATGAGCCAGCAGGGCTAGGTCTTCCTGCGTTGGCTCTGATGCCAGTTCAAACATTTTGGAAACTGAGGATGTCGAATAACAGACCTCCAGGAGCCTCTCTTTCTGAGTGCTGCTGGAGTGGGATTCATTTGACGGTGGTAATTAATGGCCTGTTGGGAATGGGTCAGCTTTCACAGTTTGAATTGTGGAGCCACAAAGGTGGAAGCAGAGGAAGTGTGTGCTTGCTCTTAAGAAACCAAAACCCTTTCTGGTGATTAAGCGGAACAGTTTACCTTATGCTTCTGTTCCTTCTTTTCTCTTCTTGAAGAACATTTCTTCTTACTTTGCTGTAACTACTGATTGTGGAATTTTACTAAAAGAATATAGGTAATCAACCTTTTCTAAGGGAGCATACAACAGTTACTGAGGAGATAATTATGCTAGTGAAGTTCAAACTGCTCAAGGAACCTGCATTTGACTATCTGAAGTGCAAAACCAAAAGAGGAAGAAATAAAATAAATAAGACACTGAAGTGCTTGATTTCAAGCCCCACTGGTGTTTCTCATTGAAAAACCCTGCTTCGTTGTGTACTTTTAGTACTTTAGAGAAGAAAACCAAGCAAACCTTTCTTCACCTTTATCATGCCCATTTGCAAGTTAACACTTGTACTGTAATACCAGGCAGTTTGGTTTGTCTGCAGTTTGCAATCATGCCTTGCATGAGATCCTGCCTGTGTCAAAAACCAAAACAGAGCCCTGTTGGAAATGGAAGCTCCTCACCAAGCTGCAACTTGTACAACTGCCGCGATCACCTGGCATTGGAGTGAGACAGAGCCTGGGAGTAGCACATTACAAGGGTTGATTTTGTAAAAACAACACCCAAGTTGCTAAGGAGAGGATAATTAAATCAGTCTATTAATCTTGAAGTGCCTACAGCTAGATCTGTTCAAAGGCAGTAGCCTTTTGAAGTTGGTACTTCAAATTGCATTGCAAAGGTGGGCAATTGGAAGTCACATGTGACCAAAGCTGCTCTTACCCCTTGTCTTGGGGCTGTTATTCAGCAAAAAAGTTGTTTGTCTCACTGTCTAGGGCAAATGTGAAGAGTCATCCTTAAACCAAGGTGAGTGATGGCAGGAAGATAGCAGCAACAGTGCTGTGCTAAACTTCAAACTATGTGATTGAGAATATACGTGAAAAAGTAGTTGAAATGTACTGTCTGTATTTCTGAAGTCCAAGTAATAGTGAACCACCTAGCAGTACAGATTTAGTCTGACTGGGCTTGAGATGCGATTAATTCTTATCAAATTAGCCACAGAAAACAAAATTAGTTTTATATAAATGTCATTGGTTTTTTTTTTGTTAGTTATGGGAAGAAACATAATATCTAATCTCACTAACTTTTTAACATCAATAAGGCTTAGTCTCTCTTCTCATTACTGCACTGAATTCACGTAAACATGGTCTAATTGGTATGTCTTTTATTAGAATACCTTTTACCAGAATCTCTACAATCCATCTTTTTTTTGCTAAACCATGACTTTCCTGTATTTTCCCGCTTCATATAACTTGTGGCAAGGAAGGACTCTTGTGGTGCTGTTAGTCTGGGTTTAAGGAGCTGTTTATCAACATGCTGTGACAATTATTTAAGTATGTCTGTGTGTTAAAATAATATCAGCCAGAAGAGCTGATTTCATTAGCCTAGGGGCTATCTATGTAGTAGATCAGTGATGCAAGACTGATCACAATCTAATCACGCTGGCTGTGGGATCATTTGATGATAGAGAATGAAGGTTGTGTTTAAAAATAAATAAATAAATCCCTGGAAGCCATATATAAAGAGTCTTTAAAGAAAACTACATATAATAAAGTTGTTCTGTATGATATGTTACTTTGATATTTGGTCAATTTAATATGCGTGATTCAGAAAATGCTCTACTATTAAGGAAAGTAAAGAAAAAA
This sequence comes from Pseudopipra pipra, assembly GCF_036250125.1. Taxonomy (NCBI): domain Eukaryota; kingdom Metazoa; phylum Chordata; class Aves; order Passeriformes; family Pipridae; genus Pseudopipra; species Pseudopipra pipra. The sequence continues at coordinate 25,253,801 of NC_087551.1, forward strand.
AATGTATAGACTGGGTTAAAAAAAATTCCATTTCTGGAAATTAGTTACACCAAGAACTCTTTTTAGTCACCATGTCTTTGGAGAGGTAGACTTCAGTTTTGATTTTCTACTGGTGGAGTGTTAAGATAGTGCTTAAGGAAAGTATTCAGGTAATTGTGAACCCTAAATCAGCAGGAGTTGCTTTGTCCCACTTCAGCTAAGAAGTAAAAAATCTTCTTCTCTTCCCTCTCCCCCACTGGCAAAAACTTAAGAGCATAGAGCCATGCAGTGGGAACAGAGCATGGTAGTCTGGCAACCTTGAGGAGCGGTAGTTGAGTAAAATAATGTAAATTTTTCAAAGCCTGAGACCTAAATCCATAAATAGTATAGCTTCTTGGTTTGTGTCATGTGCAGTCTGATTTTTTTTTTCTTTCAAAATGAGGAAATGCATAAATTAAGGTTACCAGGACTTGCGTATTAAAAATCTGTACCTATGAACAAATAACATGTCCTGCCACTGGAAGTCAAGCCCGTATCCAACAGTTTATAAAAAATAATGTTTGGATCAACTCAGTCAATTATCTCAAACAAATAAGTGAGGGGAAAATTATATAGAGTTGATGGCATTTACCCTTCAAAGATCATATTCAAAGCAGCAGATTATATTTCTAAAAAAAATTTTGCATGTATTTGTGTTAGCCTGTTGTGACTTAGGAATGTTACTCCCCAGTTTAGTGCTCCCACTCTGTCTCTCTAAACTGTCTGCTGTTGTCTCACTCCTCCATCCTCCTCTCAGTGGGATGGAGAGAATAATTGGAGGCACAAAAGGTAAAGTTCACAGGTCGAGATAAGAAAAAAAATTTACTGGAAACAGCAACGAGGTAAGAAAATGAACAGTAACAGCGACAATACTAATGACAGAGGGTAAAAGAAAGGAACAATTTGCACAGAGTTCTCACTGATGCCAATACCAAACTGCTCCCTCTGCCACGCTACCCCACCCAGAAGCGACTCCTTCCCCCATCCCTGGAAAATGAGGTGAGGTAGCACAGAATAACCTCCAGGTCCTAGCCATGCCCCCTCCTGGCTACTGCAAAAATTACCCCTGTCCTGGCTGGAACCAGGACATAGCCTTATTATTTGTCAAAACAGTCACCATTGTCTGTATTCCCAATGCCCCATGAAGCAGACACTTATTCTAAGTACAGTGCAGTTATTTTCTATTGCTTCTGAATACCCTATAAGCCATCTATACATATAGGTAGATGTCTCACAGATGTGAGACAAATATGTCTGGAAGCCCTGAGTCATTTTCAGATAAACACAGGGGAAGAAAGAACAATGCTCTGTGAAAATGTAAGTTGTAACTTATATTTGTATGTAGTAATAAGTGTGGTGCTGTAGCAAGCATGAAGTGAGAATTGCAGCTGATTTCATGGAGGGTGTGAAATCATCCATTTTCTGTCTGTTTATAATTGCTAGTCAGAACTATCGCTGCACTGATTTTTAGCTCAGCCTTACTGTAGTGAGTGAGCCTACAAAACAGAACAAACACTCCTTTGTGGCATTAAATAAAATAAATCAGTAATTGAATCTGATTTTTTTTCTTGTTTTCAATCTCGCCTCCTGGGCAAGTAATGAATCTCCAGCTACTCTTGTCAAACAGGATGCTGAGATCAATCCCTTCCTCAGTCATTTGTGTATCTACATTTGTTGTTTGTTGTTTATCGCGTCAGTTCTCTATTAGGATTCCTTACAACAAAAAATATTCAAATTCCAATATAAAGTATGCATTAAAGTAGTGACACAATGAAGCAATTGTTAATTTAGAAATGGAAACAAAGCCCTGGGATCTAAAACTCTGATCTTTTCTTGATTTATGCTTGAAATCAAACATTCAGAGAGCTTTTGTTTTCTAAGTACGATCAGACATATTCCCTGACATTTGTTCTCAGCTTGCTGCTGGCTAAGTAAAGACTGACTTTTTAGCCAAAGAAGAAATACTTCATCATGAGGAGTTCATCCTAGGCTTTGGAAAAACTCTGTAGTTTGTTGGTCAAGACACTTGTCAAGTTCCATTTTTCTTTTGCATTTAAAGAAGGTCTCAAGGCTGACCTCATCAAACACGTGTCCAAAAGCCTTATGACTGACACAGTAAGAGACAGAAACAGAAGACATGACTGTTTTCAGTGGAAAAAGATGACTAATGTTGTGGTCTCTTACAGGAAAAAAAAGTGATTTAATTCCCTGGTGAAAATCAATTCATTATTCCTTGGTTTTTCTTTTGTTTTTGTTTTTCAATATCATGAACATGAATGTTGCAGTTAAATAGCAATTAGGCAGATGAGTTTTGAAGAAAAAGAGAACATAAACAAACCAGAGCATTCTCAAACATGACTCTCAATGCTCTGATTAGAAATGTGTTAAACGTGCTAAAACATTCTTTCATTTATGAAAACTGTAATATGGTTAGCAAGAAGAAAATTAATACTTAAATATTAATTATCAGCCGTCTTCTTTCTCCACAGCAATGCTGGTACAATATTGTGGTTATACAGTGAAAGAAAATCAGGGAACTGATTTGGCTGTAAAAAGACTTGCTTGTTTTTTTCTTTTTTTTCAAACAGATCAGTGACCCAAGTTACCTTGAGGCATTATTTCACAGCTTTGCAGGAGAACGCGAGGAGGGCAGAGTAAGCAACTTCACCAGAAACAGAAGTGTCTTCATTACTGCTGCTGCTGGATTTTTAAACCTTGTTTTGAGCTTCCCGTGTTTTTATACCAGTCTGGAAAGTGGTACTTCCCTTTGCCTTATAGAGTCATTGCCACATTCCACATGCTTGTGCTGCGTGCTAATATTGAAACATCTGTTTTATCATCTGAGTGATTTTGGGTTTGACCTGTGGGCATTCATCTTAAGCAAAAAAAGGATTTTACCTCTTTTTTATGGGAAATGTAGACTTGCAGCACATTCCTGATGCTTTAGGAAGCAAGTGAAACATGAGTGTGCTTCTGAGATATAAGGTCAAAAAGAAATACATAAGTGAAGAAACTTATTGTGTAAGACAAACTGAACAGGGAGAGACCAGCGTGTTGCAAAACTGACACTGGCAGCCACTAAAGATAAGCAGTGAAGAAAAAAAAGACAAGGACAAATTTTATGGAGGGAGGAAAACTGTAGTGTTAAAGGAAGTATATATTTTTCCATATGAGAAAATGTCTAGAGGCAGTTTATGTAGCTGAAAATCAAGTGGCAAATAGTTGTACTGGGACTAATATAAAGGTAGTCTCAGATGATAATTTATTGTGCCATAGTACTACTGTTTACTGTTTGATTCATTCTGTGTCCCCCTCAGGAAGTTCATAGGAGGTAGAAGAATGATTTTACTCCTTAGGAAAATGTTAAACAAAGCATCTCATGTTGTACTCATTTAGCGGAAGAAAAAAAAGAAGTCAAACAAGCTGTAAGCCATGCTGGGAATGGTTCAGATGTCTGCAATCTTTCTTCACAATAATTTGAATTTCTTCCCACTGATATCCTGCTTTTTAATAGCTACATGAATAGTGTCTTCATTTTTTCTAGTTGTTGATTTATATTTGTATGTACAAAATCAATGTGATCATGTTTATTGCAAAAACCAGTTGATTGCCAATGGAAATGTGGATGACACACTAGTAAACTGCTCCACAAGATGTTTAGTAGAGAGCAAAGGACGAATGTGAATGAGGTCTGTTTGCCGTGTCTTGGACTGTCTTGATGGTGATGTAACTTGCTTTCTAGATTGATGAAGAGATTGAGTGAAGGTGTGTTTGTGACAGTTAATCATTCTGGCAGTGAGTGTTTTATGTTTGTTGGGTTTTTTTTAAAATATAGTTATCTTAAAATCTTGTAGTTCTGCAACTATTTTTTGGGCTGTTGGCCTCAAAAGGATTCACAAGGGAACTTTGCTAGGCCCACAGTCATCCATACTGGCTTTCAAAATTGTGCCTTTTTACTTCATGAGTGTGTTCAACTTCAGTTCTGGCCTAAGAGAATCTAGTTTGGAGGTACCAAGTCTGGAGGAGTTTTTTTAACAGTATGAGAGGCTGAGGTCTCTGAATCCATAAACATGGCAGAAGGTCAAATAGGGAGTGCTGAGTTAATCCACAAAGTATTAGTAAATCATTCTGCTCATCTTGAAATAGCCTCATCTGGAGGAGGTAATTATTACAAATGAAGTATAGTGTTTGGTGTAGGAAATTAAACTCAAGTTGTTCTTTTGTTACTCTTTCGTCTAGCTTGAAAGAAACAGTTGTATTCAAAAGACAGGCTGAGTTTGTTGTATAAGTAGCCATGACTGAAAAGTTACCATTTTTGCCTTCTAAAAGTTAGTTCAAGAAGAAGCCTTCAACTGAAAATTTATTCAGCTATAAGGTGTGCTTTCTGCTCCCAGACTTTATTTAAAAATTCAAGATCTAGTCTTTTTTTAATCCCATATTTTTCTGAGGGTTGACTTAGATGTAAGTAGTGCTTCTAAATGAAGAGGAAATGGAATGATTTAACTAAGAATAAAAAAACCAACAACAACAACAACAAACCAAACCAAACAAACAAACAAAAAAAAAAAGGCAAAAAAAAAACCAACCAAAAACCAAACAGGAACTCTGACAGTGGTTCAAGTACTTTACCAAGTGACCTAGCTTGAAAGAATACATTGTTATTGCCAAGGAAAAAGCAGCTCATTTATGAAGTCTAAATGAAAAGGTTTAAAAATTTCGAAGTATTAGAATATATGTGCCAAGTGCAATTTTGGGCAGCATGTAAATAACACCCTGAAATCTGGTTTGAAATCAGTTTTCAGGTTTCGGTGCTGTCATTTGCTACTTTGATCATAAACTGTATTTTTTTGATTTTTTCCCCCCCTGCTTGCTCCATTCTCCTCCTTTTCTCTAGCACCCTTACCCACATTCCCCCAGGAAAAAAGTACTTGTGTACATTTTTATTAATTTTATATATATATTGCTGGATAGCCAAGTTTACTTTTGTATTACATCTAGAAGATGGAAAACTAGGGATGAAAAAAATTTATTTTGAATTTATTTTAATTATTCTGTAGATTTTATCTCTGTTTAAGACTGATTGTGTTATCTGGAGAGTATCTCTAACAGTTAGCAACAATGATTAAGAAATATAAGTAATTTTGGGGTCATTTTATTTACATTCTCACTTGGGTACCTAAACTACCCTTTTTCAATAGCAAGGCTGAAAAGCTAATTTTGAAGGCTTCAGAAGCAGGAATTGTAGTAGTCCACACATGGAAAGTTGTAAGGTGGAGATTTTGTTGACTTAAGATATCACAGGAATTCATCTTAAGAATATATGCAGTGTGTACATGTATCCTTGAGACTTAAATATGAATGTGCAAGCTTAGGTGTTTGGAGCAAAAATGCTTTTGCTCAAAACTTGTCCAAACTATAATGGGGAAAAATAAAATCTTTTCTTTAAAATGATGTATTTAATCTCTAGTGGGACCAGAATGTAGCAGAGATGTAAATCCACTTGACTGCAAACCAGTGTTTCTCTGAAGCCAGGCACTTCTATATATTTGCATGTAGAGTTAGATACAATCTGTGTCTGTGTGTCTCAGGTGAAAAATCAAGGCATGATGATATAATAATAACTTTTTTTTCTTTTTCCAAATACTACAGATGATAGGGGATTGTTAAAAAAAAATCCAAAAAACATCTAAAAAACACCCTAAAAACCTGTAATCTGGAGGCAAAGACTTGAAGCCCAGAGTTTATTTCATTAAAGTTAGACATAAATTCATCATCATGATGAGTAAGTAGTTACTGAAAAAATAATCTCATATCAAGGCTCTGGGTTCAGTTTAACATTTGGTATTAAAAGCTGATGTTGAATTAAAAAAAACCCACAGCAACACTTTGGTTCAGATCAAAACATGTTTTTACTCACTGTGAAGGACATGCCATGTCTTCTTTGAAATGAAATTTTTTATACAGCGCGAGTGAGTTGTTTCAAGTCAAGGATGCAGGAGTTGGAACTCGTGATGGGAGAGAGAGAGTGCTGACTGTATTGATTGGCTGGGTGGTGACTTCACTAGGATAAAATAGAGGAAAGAATGATGCTTCAGGCACTTTCATCTACCAGTCTTACTCTTGCCTTCTGTATTGCCTAATTTGGTATAATTAGTTGTCTTCACTGAAATGAATTAAAAGTAGTAAAGGAAAAGGCCAGTTAGGACAGACTGGGAATTTGGATTTTTTTTCTGAGGGAGGCTAAAATAACCTACTGTTTACTAGAGCAAAGTATTCCTTGAGAGGTTTGCTTTATGTAGGAAGATGCTTGCAGGAGTAGATAATGTTTATTTAGAGGATACTAGTTGAAAGGGGTAAATTTAAAACAGAAACTAGAAGAGGGCAGCTCCTCCAGGAAATGAAATTCTACTATACCATTCCCAATAATTTAAATAGGGGCACTTTGGTAGAATGGGTTATATAACAGAATTTGAGTCATTTTAGGCTTCAAAATGTGGGAGGGCATTAGGAATATTCCCAGCAAGCCACTGAATTCATTGTAATTTTCTTATCTATGGCAATTTGATTCTGTGCTTTCAAGTACTTTGCTGATCACCCAAGGGGACCAAGAAGAAACATCCCCTGCTCTTCTTTGATGTTTAGTCTGAATTTTATTCCCATTTTTTTAGTCTGGTGAGCTTTTTTTGGTCTTTCTCTAAGCATGGACTGGATTTGGAATTTCAGCAGAGTATCTAGTGAGCAACATTCTGTGATGCCTGGCTGAGACTGAGAAAGAAAGTGATAAGCTGTCTAAATTACAGAATTGTCTTTGAACTCAGGCTGCAGTTTTACATCTTGTATTTCCCTTCCCCTCTGTGGACTATGGTGAGGTAACCCCTTCCTTGGACTATGTGTGTATGTCCTGTCCACAGATTTGTGCCAGTTTCCAGGATCCTAGAAATAGCAATGTTTTCGATTTGTCATTTTGCTTAAAGTCACTGGTTTAGGTGTTTTTTTTTTTCCATGCAGAAGGTCATAAGTTTTGGTGGATTTTCTTTTCTTTCCTTTTCCTTTTTTTTTTTTAATCAATGATTAAAGGAGCCTGTGGTGGTTTTGGGATTGTTACTGAGGACTTGCTTGGAATAATGCCCATGGATATTTGTACCACAGGTGTTTGGATGGACCCAACACTTCTGACTTCTTTTTAATTGAAAATCTCTCACCGGTCAGGCTAAAGTAAATTAGAACTGGAGACTCTCATTTTGCAGTGTTCTGGCCATTGAGCTAGCAATGTCTAATTCTCATAAAAGTGTTGTGATTCATAGGAAACACTCAAAATTGTCAATAAGATGAACTGAGAATTACTTACTAATGAACAATAATTTGAATACTTACCTGAGAGTAACCTTTTATTTCATTACCACAAGACAGTGGATCTCAAGATACTAATTTAAAATAATTAAAATTGAAATAGTTTTTTTTATTCTCTGACATAAACAAATACCTACCTCAAATTTATTTTTTGCAACTCAGAAGTTAAAAGTTTTCATCAAAATATCTGATCATTTGTCTTTTGTAAGATTTGGTCATTTGTTATTTATTGTTACTCTTTGTATAGCATTGGACCATAGAGAGACCATGTTTTATTTTGTCTATAACTTCTGCAGACAATGTAAAATAAAAAATAGCCTATTTTTATAGCTATTGTTGTAATGAAGTTGTTTATTGAGAAAATAAAGACTTCTGTTGCTGACAATTTTCTAAAACACTTTCAGTGGGAGAAATAATAACTAATCATAGTTAAGCCTAGACCTTTTAAACCAAGTCTAATTCTTGAGTAACATCCTCATCTCCATGCTTACTGCTTTTTGGTTTGATTTGATTTTTTTCATATGAGTGAGTGGCTTCATGTTTGAAATGGGCTTCTTTAAAATGACTTGTGGCTTAATAAGAAATTTAAGAAATTTAAATAGGAATTAATTGCACTGAAGTCTGAAGATGTCAGTATCACTTATATCTTCTATTCAGACCTTTTTTAATAGGATTTTAAAGTGGTTCTTATAATGATTTTTGAGTCTGTAAAACCAACTGACCACAAACTGCTTTTACAAATGTTGTTTTTACTACCTGATGACCATATTTGAAAAATGTTGAATTCTTTTAAAACAGAGTATTTGAGTTGTCCAGCAGGCATATGGCTGAAGTTATGGGTAATTCAGGAAACCTACTGAAAGCGTGATTTTGCAAAGTAATAGGAAGCAAGTTGGTTTTATTCTCTTATGATGGAGGAGTCAACAACCTAACTGATCCATCTGACTCAGCAGTCTGCACTTGAAAAGGCAGTGTAAGCCAGGCACAGGCAACAAAAGAGCTGTGTTGTGGGGAGAGGTTTTGAAGTCTGGTGTCAGAGCTGAGGGTGGCAGGTGACTGTGGACCAACTGAGAGTGTGCAGCCTGAGGCAGCAGCCGGCCATCCTGGAGCTGCATGGCCGAGACAGGGGCTTTCATCCTGCAGCTCCACAGCTGCTCTTGCATCCTTGGGCTTGCAGGTGTTCCCTTTTGGTACCTGTCAGCAGGAGACTAACAGTTTGTGAGACTGAAATCTTCACTGATGCTTGCAGGCTCTGTGTCAAGGCACTTGGGTACTGACATGTGACCACAGCAGACTGGTAATTGCTGTGCTTTTTATTGCTGTTTGAAGCTGCTGAGAAGTCCTCAGAAGTTGACCAAAAGCTGTCAGCTTTTTTTCTGTTCGCTTGAGTTTGATGTCTGGTACAGCAAATGCTCCCTGTGATACTTTCCTACGAGAACAATAGAGTTGGTGTGTATGTGCTACTTAATTTGTCCTCCTCCAAAAGCCAGAGATCTGTTGTTGCAGCTTCTCTTGTGCTATAATTTCCCTGTGGCCAAACTCCCCCTTGTGCTTAGGAGCCACGTAAATGGGCCATTTGGAGAAAGTTGTATAAGGATTTAACTGCTGTGAAATCCTGCCCATTAAGCAAGAGCAAGACTTTGGAACATAATGCATTTGTTCTATTACGGGTATTTATGGAACCTTAGTTGTGCTTGGTAAGTAGGTTTAAATCTACATGAGCGCAATGCCTTTAGAAAGTTCCTTACCTTTGCTGGGGACCATTCCACCAGTGTTCTGGCAGCCTCTTGCCATTTTTGGAATGTCCTTCAGAAGGAATCCAATATTTGCCCTGTGTAATACAAAGTGTAAAAAGGGGGTACCCTCTTTTCAGTAAAAGCAAGTATAAGTCTACTCCATGACATTCTTCAAATCATAGAAATATGTACATTGAGTAACAGCCACAACTTTTTCAGGTATTGTGCCTCAGTTAATAATTAACAAAGAAAAATATAATGGGGTGGAGAATATTTTCTAAACCTAAACTTTTTGAGAGTGTTTAATCAAAAGGGCTTTAAAATAACTTTCTGAGTAGACAGATTTATTGTAACAGGCTTAAAGCTGAAAGTTGCACCCATGGCAATACAGGGATAGAAGTGATCAGCACTGTTGATATGGACATTTATAGAAATTTATAACACGGTTTTGAGTGTACCATGCATAAAGGTTTTATTCTGCCTCCCAGTATACCACTTATAGTTCCAACTTTTGGCTTGTGGAACTTTGTATGAAGTCAGATTTTCCCTGGAACAGCACAACTTCTTTCACTCTTGCTGATCTTAAAAGCCTGCTTTAAGCACAGGACAAGACCCAGACCATTTGGGATGATGATATCAGGTCTCCCTCATGCCTCCATCTCTTGAATCCAAATGACATAGTCATTTGGCAGCTAAACTCATAGGATCAAAATGAGCCAGATGTTGAGTGGACAGATCTTTGTTTGCCAGTAATCAAGTCTCTGCTGAGTGTGCCGTTACGGCTCAGATTTCCATGTCTGTGACCATTTACTTCATTTTGGCTCATTAAATTGACAGCTTTTAAAATGAGAAAAAGGAGAGAGAAGGAAAGAGCAAAAGATAGCATAGAAAGCTATCATCGTAATCTCCATCCACATTGATTATTAATGTTTGTTTGTTAAGCCTGATAGCTGAGAGATGCAGTCAACAAATTCATAATTGTTTTTAGTATGAAGCAATGGATCCAGTCATACTATCAAAGCTGATGCTTACTGACCCATTAAAAAAAGATCTCTGATATAAACTTAAGCATGCTGGCCCATATAGTGTGCTGTTCCTTTGCCTCACTTGATTTCAGAGAGCTTCACAGTCATGAGATGTGACATATTGTCATTGTCTGACACAGTCTGGCACTAGCCAGCTGTACTGAGTGTAGGGGGGTTATGATGAGCTGTGGCTCCTAAGGGGTAAAACCTGAGAAAACGAGGAGATTGACAGTAGCTAACTTTTGGTACTGTTTCAGAAGGCATCTGGGTACAAGAAGTAGATGAGCTCTGTTAAAATTCAGGACCTTCAGCTAATCTAAGTGGCTGAAGCCAAAGGGGTATGGAAACCTAAGTAATTCCCTTCAGCAGCAGGTTGAGTCTCGATAATGCAGATCCTGTGTCATACTGTTGGAAATGGTTGTCTAGGCAAAGGAGGGTCTGGGGCTGCTGGTTTAAGTGCCTGTGCACCATGCCTGCATCAACACAGCTGACAGAGAAACAAACAAAGAAATCATAAAATGTGTGAAGTAATACATGAATATTTGCTGAGCAATGCTTGGGTCATCCTCTTATCTTTGCTAGAATTCATGTTTTTACCTTGCCCATTCATAATTAAGATGGAGAATCTTTACACAAAAAGTTTAGGGGTTGGTTGTAGTAATTTTCTGAAAAAGAAGAAACTGAACACAAAGAAAAAAAGGATGTCTTTGTCTTTTTTTAAATGGTTTAATGCTGAAGGAACCATTGCTAATGGAAAGAATTTGACTTGATGTCATGGCTTGGTACACTCCAGTCTTTTGCTCTGACTTGAAAGCAAAACTAAGAACTGTTATTTATAATAGTTGTTATAAAAGCATAAAAGCCAACACAGGTGAAGTTTTAAATATCATCCAATTACCAGCAAACTGTGAAGAGGAATACTCCTGTTGCTCTACACAACTAAAATCACAGGATTTTCAAAAGTAGATAAATTACAGAATTTCCTATTTTGACAGTCTTCCAAATGACTTAAACTGTGTTGCTGTGGATGGAGTGAATTACATTCTATTTCTGTTGGCTTCTGTTGAATTCTTTAAAGGGAACACTGACTTGTTGGTGCAAGCATTTTTACAATGTCCTCTGATACTGAAGAACATCTACTTGTAAAGTAAGACAATAAATAGAGAAAAACATGAGAAAAGTGAGAGTTATTGATATCAATTTTTACTGGAAAAGTGAAAAAGAGGTGGGTGCCAGTGATGGATTGAAATGCTCTGCTACCACAAACATTCTTTGTATAATTTTGTCAAAATGTTAGGGAATGATTTGTGTCTGCTGGTGGACATTTTCTGTGGCATTTGGAAAATGGAAGGGGGAAGGAAACAAGGGAAAGAAGAAAGGGAACTGGAAAAACTTGGGAGAGTTGCTTCCTGCAATCTCAACATCCTGGGTGTACATGTAGTCTGATACAGAAAATTATATGTGTGTAGTCCTAGTTGCATGTGATAACGTGTATGTAAACAAAGCTTGACACAAGTAATCACTCTGTTGTTGAACTGCTCTCCTGTCTGAGGCCCTTTCCTCCAAAATCTATGTTTTTTCCATTTTCCGAATCTTCGAACATAAGGTTTCTAAACTTCTGACATTTTATAACATAGATACTGTGTAAGCAACACATCTCTGGATCACTTTTTACAATGTCCCTACTGTACTGTTTCTCACAGCAGTCATAAACTATTCCCATGCAAAGGCAGGTTGTCAGGAATATTCTGACACTACAATCCTCTCAACCATCACACCTTCGTAACATGTCACCCAAATGCCTCATCTCTGTTTTGATGCTGTTTTTCTTAGGAAGGATGGACTCAGTGAATAACAAGTTGGCTTTTTTTTTTCCTTCATTGGAAAATGTGAAGAAATTCATCTTCCCAAATGTCTTTGGCAAGTGGAAAACAAAATAGCAAAAGTAAAGCCTCTGTGGGAGAGCACAGAATATTGAAATACAGATTGAAATAGTAATTGAATGGTAGCTTTCTGTTCTACTTTGAGATATACTGTAAGAAATTCCATGAAATTCCTACCCATATAGGAGAGTTAGTTAGTGAAAAGCCAGGACAAGCTGTTACTACACCTCTTGCAGACCAGCATATTATGGTAAAAGAAAGCTAGAGGGCAAGGAATTTCTTATTCCAGCTTTTCTGCAAAAAGGTTCATTATGTTTTCTGTGGGTGCAGTAGAGATGGTAACAAGCTGATTTGCAGGTGTTCTCTGGTAGGAAACCTGAAGATGGTTTTTCTCCAGGAACATCTATTGGTGGAAAAATTGCCTTGGAGAAAGTCGACTGTTTCAACAGAAAGATAAAATAAGTGCAGAAGCTCCTCCTTATGTACAGTGGCAATGACTCTGGATTGTCTGAGATCTTTACTTTGGAAAAAAAAGGGTCATATTGTATGCTGCTGGAAAAGCTGCTTGGAATGCTGCAGATTTTAAATGAAGTGCACACTTTGTTTAGTATGTATCCTCAAAACATGACTCAATTTCCTGTACTACTGAGCTTCTAGGAGCAAAACAGGTTAAGCTGTCCATACTTGGATGCTAGAAGTGTGGCCAGCAGGACAGGGCAGTGATCATCCCTCTGTACTTGGCACCGGTGAGGCCACTCCTCAAATCCTGCGTTCAGTTTTATGCCCCTCACCATAAAAAAGGACATTGAGTTGCTGTAGTGTGTCCAGAGAAGGGCACCTGAGCTGGTGAAGGGCCTGGAGCACAAGTCTTATGAGGAAGAGTGACTGAGGGCTGGGATTGTTTAGCTTGCAGAAAATGGGGCTCAGGGGGAATCTTGTTGCTCTCCGCTACTGCCTGAAATGAGTTTGTAGCAAGGTGAGGGCTGGTCTCTTCTCCTGCCGAGTAAGAAGTGATAGGACAAGAGGAAATGGCCTCAAGTTGCACCAGGGGAAGTTTAGGCTGGATATTAGGAAAAAATTCTTCACCAAAAGAGTTGTCAAGCGCTGGAACTGGCAGCACAGGGAAGCGGTGGAATCATCATCCCTGGAGGGATTTAAGACCCATAGATGTGGCACCTAGGGACATGGTTTAGTGGCTGACTCATCAGTGTTGGGTTAGTGACTGGGCTCGATTATCCTAAAGGTCTTTTTTAACCTAAAGGGTTCTGTGATTTTAAGTGTCTTAGAATTTAAAATATTTTGTTCCTATTTCTTCATGAGGAATATTCTATGTGTCACAACAGTAATTACATACCTTCTGGTTTTTACACTGGTTTAGTAACAGATCAGAGAATTCACCCTGGTTTGGATATGTAGTGCTTTCTAGCAGCTTGCATCTGCATGGCATTTGACTAGAAATTCTTTGTTTTGTTTTTTTTTTCTTGTATTAATCCTTTTTTTACTTGCTTCTAGAGGCATTTTTTATGCAGACAGATGATATGAGGTTGGCTTAAAAGAAGAAAGTCTGAAAGTACTGCTCTCTATGCTGAAATATAAATTAATTCATTTTCTTTTTTTGAAAAGCATGCATTCCTGTTTTTCTTTTTTTTTTCTCCAACAGTTCCTGTCTCTTTGAAGGATTAGGCATCAGTAACTAGACTTCTAGCTATCTGCAATCACAGAATCACAGAATGGTTTAGGTCAAAAGGGACCTTAAAGTTCATTCATTTCCAACCCCAGTCAGTTCTGCCGTCAGCGTGTGTGTATCCTGTTACCACTTTGCTCTCCGCTACAGTTGTTCCCATGTTATCTTGTCAGCAGAAAGCACTGAAGCTGCCTCAATTCCCATTCAGAGCTTTGCAGGGCCTAATTAGAAGTGTAATGAGGTGAACTGGAAAACCTTGCTGTGGGAGGTGGCCAGGCCCCCTGAAAGCAGGATTACTGTTAAATCCTGTCTTGTTTTAGCTGGTTTCATTGCAGAAACTAAGGAACTCCAGGATGCAACAGCATCATGAACATCAGTATAGTAATTTCAGAAGTGCATTCTGGACTCTGGTTACTGTTCTCTTTGTCACATTGAGCAAGGAACTCTGAAAACCATGTTATCTTTTGTTTTTTGAAGATTGAAAGCTGTGCCAGGGGAAGTGTATAAGCAGTTTAAATTGAATCAGTTTTATGTTGTATTTCTTATGGCTTTAGTGGAGTTATTCCTCCCTTAGTGAGCATTGTAAAACTTTATGCCAAGCAGCATATGTTTTACAGAGAAAAAAGCTGCAACAGAACATGTTTAAATGTGGTACTGCAGAGGCTATAATGATAAAAAGAGCTGTGCAATAGAGTAAACATGAAACTTAGAGTTGTATCAGCATTTGCTTTTAGAGGACTTGCTTTCTTGCCTTTTATATAAATCACATTTCAAAAAAAGTCTGTTATTTAAATGATAGGATATTTTAGAATTTTCTAAGACTTCTCACTTATTTCATCATATAGTTTTTTTTTTTCTACCCTGTCAAAATAAATTGTTAAAGCTACAAGTCTCAAGATCTTCAAAGTGAATATAGAAAAACAAACCCATTCAGCCAACCCTTCTTTCTTTCCTCCCTAAAATCCCAAAGACAACAGAGTTAGTTTTTTCAAAAGGCAGAGGATGTTTCTGGAAATATACCATAGAAGCATATTATAAATATATGCGTATTTTCCATATTTCTCTCTTTCTGAAGTTTTTGTAACACATTCTTGGAACATAATCAGTCTCAAGAATGACCTTTAGTTTTACTGGAATAAAATTACTCTTAAGAGCAATTAACAAAAGCACATGAATTCAAGCATTTCAGCATGGATGGAAAGAAAAAGGTTTTTTTAAGTCATTTTAGTGCAGCCTCAGAGCATGTCATGATCAGTCATTCGTGCAGGAATAGGATTGCCTTGTCTGCCATCTTTTTAAACCATTACTCTCAGAACTTTTAGTTTGTTTAATGCTGTTTATTTTTTTGTCTCTGTGTTTGTATTCAAGATTGCAGCGCATTATGAAATATGGAAAGTGCTCTGATGTTTCCATTTAACACTTATCAACAAGTCTTCACATGAAAGTAAACCTAAGTCTTTCAAATTCAGAGGTTGTGGCTTCCCATTCAAGAGATCCTATTATTTTAGCATTGTGTTCATAATTCCTTGGATAGCTTTGTGCCAACACCTCCATTGTAACCTGCTCCACCCACCATTTATTTTTTAACTCAGCTTTTAAATTCTCCTCCTAGTTGAAACTTGTCCTAATAAATGTCAACTCAAGAGCAGATTTTCATTGTCGTATTTTCTCATTAAAGGATTCTTTCAAATTTTTTTTGTTTGTTTTTGATTATTTTTTTTTACAGGAAGGCTTTTTCAGGAATAATAAGCAGTTTAGCAACTGTAAGGTCTGGTTTAGTCTGAAAATGATCTAAAGCAACTCTGAAGAGCTCAATTTTGCCACCTACAATTTAGCAGTGTCCTGGAGCATTTTGGTTAGAAGTTGGAGAATGCCTTTAGCTTATTGTTGCCTACGAAATCCTTAAAAAATTTGTAGTATGAGTGTTTGGGACTCTTAAGAGAGGAAATATCCACTTTTCTAACATACATGGTAGTTACACTACCAGCACTTCCCTGAACAGAGGGAAGTGTTCAGAACAGAGAAATGTTCTTCTCTTGAACTGGATTTGCAGAGTACAGAAAAATACCATCAAAGCATGGTTGGCTTATGGGCATTTTGATGACCTCTTACCCACTTGGCATTCATAGGCAGTTCAGTGTTAATCTCCCAAATCTCAGTGCCACAAATCTGTAAATACAGATTTGCATGTGGATTGGAGATGCAAAATTTGGGAATTCCCACACATATGCAGTTTTGAATCTGCTACAGGAATGCAGAATCTGAATGAGTTTGATCATTTGCTTTTGGTCCTGTTTCAACTGTAAACGTCTGTTCTGATGCCTCATTGCAGTTTTCTGCTGTGCCTTTTAAATGAACTGCACCTACTGTCTGAAGTTTAAACTAATCAGACAATTTGCCCTCCAGCTCTGCCTCCACGTGCAGTACCTCAGTGAAGCTTTTAAAGGTTTTTACATGTTTTTGTACTGTGCAGCTCTCAGCAGCTTATTAGAAATTTAAAATTGCCTAGAGCATATAAAAGGGAAAGCTTAGGAGAGTCTGGAAGGAAAAGGCATATAATCTGGTGTGTAACTTACAAACAGATGTGTGTTTCAAGTGTGAAAAAGAGAGAAATGCTATTTCCATGCTCCAGCTGAAGAAACATATAGTACAAGGGCCACGTTGACCTAAATTCTTTTCTTTGCACGTGAGCTGATTCTTCCTGAATGGGTAGAGATTTGAGTGAGGCTGTAATGTGAGGATGTGGTTTCTGAAATGCTTCTTCTGCAGGGCTGACTGATGGAATAAGTTGTAGAATGGTTCATTGTGAACTAAAGTTGTAGAATGGTTCATTGTGATTTGGTTTTGGTTTTTTTTCCCTTGCATGAAATAGTAGCTTTATATCTAGGTACTCCTGAAGTGTGCTCTAGAAATAGAAACTGACTTTAGTTTTTCAAAAGTTGTGCATGCACAGATATGTCCATTTGTAGCTTTGTCTCTTTTTTCTTTTTCTTTCCTTTTTTTTTTTTTTTTCTTCTTTTGAAGGTAAAACCTACACAGTAGCAGAAGCAGAGCTTTGCTGTTCTGAGAAGGGTAGAAACCTGGTTGGCATCAGAAAGTTACTCCAACATCCTGATTATTGGAAACTAAATATGTCTCTAATGCATACACAGCTCTGGGCCTGTATACCATGTTTTACAGGTCCAAACATACCCACTGAACATACCCACTGCAGCTGAACAAACCCACTGATGAATGGAAAGAGCGTGGAGTAGCCATACATACTTTACAGGAAAAAGGCAAAAAGGCACAAAATGTACCAATGCCTTAGAAAGAATCTCTCTACAGTGTACCATCTCTTTGAGAATGGTGGCACAGAGGACCAAAACACATGGCATCAAGTGAACTTTGATTTCTATTCATCAATTTTCCTTTTCCCTTCTACCCTTCTCCCCCTAGCCCCAGTTTAAAATACTGTAAGCGAGAGAGGGGGTTATGAAAATGGACTACATTGTCTCAAGAGGGCAAAAACGTGTGCTGTTATACTTTTGAAGTCCGTTTCATATTCCCAGTATCACCTGCACTGAGGTCACCTTGCATGGTGAATCAGTAGAAGTACGTGCCATGTCTATTTATCTGCCAAAATAACAGATATTCATCTTACCAAAAATGATGAACTAGCTTAGATATTGTAACAAAGGTATCTGATATTTATTAGACTAACTAATCCTCCTTTGGTGCCTCTGCTCGGTATTTGTCAGGACATGATATGTGAAATGATGATGTGGTTCTATTCTAGCACAAATAATTCTAAAGTTTTTTCCTCTATCTGAAAATATAATTATTCAGACCAGAGAGCCACCTGTCCCGGTTCCTTGTAACCTACAGTTCCTAGAAATGGATTCCCTGGAAAGTTAGGGCAAGGCAAGTGTATAATATTTCTTTCTAAAATACTCTTTAAGCCTTCAACTTCAGATTTAGTTTTTTTGGGTTTCTTTGGGTTTTTTTTTCTAAAACTGATCTGGTTTATCTGATTAGTAAATCCATGGTCATCTTTTTCATGAATCTGTGCAGCCTGTCATTTAACCTATGTAAACTGTGGACACAGCAGCTTTTGGCAAGGAATTACTGAGGTCTGTCACTTCTTCCCTATACAACCACTTGTGTTTTTCAGTCTGATACTTGTTTGGCTTCATTTGACACACCCCAGATTATATATTAGACTAAAAGTAAATTCTCAGTACTTTTTTCAGCCGTCTTATAACACTAATGATTTTATGGCCTTCTATTGTATCTCCCTGTTAGTTACACCTGCTCCAAGCTGCAGAAGCCAAGGCTACTTGTTTGTTTCAATCTTGTTATCCTTCTCTGAACCTTTTCCAGTAGTTCTACATTGTGAGAGTTGACTGAAACTGCTCCTTATGCCAGCTGTGGGCAAACTGTCCATCTACGCAATACCATGAAAATGAGATTTTAAGTATTTTTCCTCTCTTCCTCTGTCAAATGTTCTAAGTTTCCTAAAACACAAGAATTTCAACATCAACATGGGGAAGAACTTCTTTACATTGAGGGTGGCATAGCATTGGAACAGGCTGCCCAGGGAGGTCAAGGAATCTTCTCTCTGGAGACATTCAAAATCCAGCTGGATGAATTCCTGTGTAACCTGCTCTAAGTGACCCTGCCTTGGCTGGGAAGTTGGACTAGATGTTCTCCAGAGTTGTCTTCCAACCCTAATGATTTTGTGATTCTGTAAAACATTTCATTCTCCGTTTTGATTGCTGTTGTAAGTATTGAGTTGATGTCAATGTCAAAATATCTACTATAACCCCAGCATTCGGGAGCCTATCTGATAGTTAATATGTGGATTGTTTTATTTCATGCAAAACACTTTATTTTACAGTTCTAGTGCCATTTTACTGTCCAGACACCTTAAGGTCCTTCTGCAGTTACTCAGTTTTTCATTCCTCCTTACCTATTTGAATACCTTTGTTTGATCAGCAAATTTGTTCACCTCATTACTTACTTCCTTTTCCAGGTCACCTAAGAGTATGTTGAACAGCGCAGTCCCTACAACACAGTCCTCTAATTCTTCTGTGCTGTTTCTTTTCTGTAGTCAGTCTTGTACTCTTACACCTTGTCTCTTTAATTGCTTCAAAAGACATTGTATAAAATCTTGTTAAATGTCTTTTGGAAATTTAAGTTGACAGTTACTCTTAAATGATAATTTATTGAATTTTTCATTTTATCAGCTGTGTGATAACCCTTGCAGTCAGCTTTAGGAGGTTTCCGAAGCAGGCATTCTCTTTATAGAAACTATGACAGCTTTTCTCTGAATAGAGAGAATTAGAGGACACTGGAATGAAGGCTGTGCTTTGTAACTTCTCTCTACATACCCT
This sequence comes from Pseudopipra pipra, assembly GCF_036250125.1. Classification (NCBI taxonomy): domain Eukaryota; kingdom Metazoa; phylum Chordata; class Aves; order Passeriformes; family Pipridae; genus Pseudopipra; species Pseudopipra pipra. The sequence continues at coordinate 25,272,872 of NC_087551.1, forward strand.
AATACTAATATGTGCCTAAATACTAGCTCTTTTCCTTGTGTGAGGTTTACAGACCTGTAGTTGTCACTTTCATCATAAGCCATTTTAAATTCACATTTATGTTTACACAGTAGTTAGAGATTGAGGTGGGATTTAAAAACTAGGGGTATGCATAGATTCATATTGTTGTCAAAGGAGAAGATTAAAATAAATTACTTCCTTGGTTTGCCAGAAGCCAAAGTTCAATATGTAAAAAAATTTATCATTTTGATGTTGAAAATTTTCATATCGTGTCCAGAAATGCAAATATCTTTGTTCTTTTCTCTTACTGTCTTTATCACCAGAAGGTTTTTAAGCTGATATTGCAAACATTTGTATTTAGTCACACTTGTGTAAAGTACTGATAACTTAAACTTTAGATATCCTGTGAGCACTAATATGTAAATGACTTTAAGAGAACCAGTCAAAGATTACAAATGAATGAAAGCAGTTCTTAATCTTCTCTAAAAAAATGGTTTTTGTGGAATTCTCAGGTTTTCCCCTCAAAGACTCTCCTTTATTATGTTTATTTTCCTGTTTTCAAAGTCCATTCTGTAGCAAGGCAAAGTAGCACTTGCACCAACATGTAAACTTTGGTAAGGCTGTAAACATTACTTCACTTCAGCTGATGAGATAAAAGGATGTGCTTTACAAATAGCTGTACTGGTAATTGCATCTAGTAATTGAAGCTGCTCCTTGTGCAAGTGCACAGACTGTACTGCTTCAGAAATTAGGTTACTATTTTGTTCCATTCACAGAAGCGAGAAGGTGAATTTTCCACTTAATGAAGTAATATGTGACAGAAGGGAAACAAGGATAGTCTGGTAGTCTGGATATATTCTTTACTGGTAATCTGGTAGAACTCTTTGAATATTTGTCTTATTGCACCAACCAATGTAGAATATAGAAACAAATATTATAGTTGGTTATACGAAAATCTCTTTTGAAGTATGGGGCATTGCAATAGCAGTTATACAAAAAGTGAACAAGATTGGCACGTGACTATAGTAGTTCAAATTTGTAGTGTAAGAAAATAAAAAATCACAGTAGGTTTCACAACTTGAAGCTTTTCTTGAAGAAAGCCAAGAAAGGACAAACATGAAGGAAAGAATGCCAACACAATGGATTTTTATTTTCAATATGGCTTTAACAAAAAAGGCTGAATGAGAGATGAGATTTGGCTGCTATCACTTAATTTCATTAAGGCCAGAAGAAAGAGCTGCTTACTAGTAGCTAAATGCTCAGTATGTGAAACAGTCTCTGAATGGTTGTGGGTAATAGGGGGGATACATGGAGCGTGGATGGACCAAAGAACTGAATTAAGTCAAAAGTCAATTTTTTTTCTTTTTCCTCAAAGAAGCAGCAGTAGCAGCATGAAATGTGAGGAAAGAAAGTGAGGCAGATTGGTGCAATTGTGTCTTACAGATGACTGTGGGAACAAATTTTTTTAATTTGTAAGATAATATTAAAAATATATTACATTAGTTTGATATAACTTTTTTGACAGATCTGGTGGCTTTTTTTTTTCCTTTGGCCAGAATATCATGTATGTCTAATGCATTGTCACAATGTCTAAAGTAAAGCCATTGTGAAATACCACTGTGAATTTAACAAGGCTTTAAATACTCTCCTAAGAGGCAGTGTTCTCCCAACCAAATGAAGGAAATATGTATTGTAGTGTACTCTGGTTGGAAAAAATATAGCTTTTTGTGATTATGCTATCGACACAAGAGAGGATGTTAGGTGAGGTCATACTCAGCAGCATTCTGAACTCTCTGTTGATTTCATTGATTTAAGCTGATGGTACAGAGCAGGTGCTATCAGATGTGATAACTTTATTTGGAAGAAATTGCAATTCTAGGGAAAACAAAATTAGTGTGGTCTAGACAAATCAGAGCAGTGATCTGAAATCAGAAGATGAAGCTGAAATACAGACACAAAGTTTTCTGCTTAAAATGCAGGAGAGTACAAAATAAGAAGTAGGAGGTGCAGAATACTTAGTTTTCCCAGTAATAACAATAGTATGAAATTACATACATTTGCAAAAAGGATCTGGGGCTTATGCTACATTTTAAAACGTGATAAATAAACATGACACAAAAAAGTGAGACAAGAAACTGATTATTCCTCCTCTTCTGGTGGTGACTACAAAGTCTCAACTGAAAATCGTGTTTTCAGAAATGTAGGCCAGTTGATAAGAGTCCAGAGAGGAGCCTCCCTAAAGAAAACATCAGAAAACATGAGCTACGAGGAAAGACTGAAACTTAGTGAAGACTAAGACTAAACAAATTGACAGGGATGGATTAGCATTCTGCTTAAGTGAAAGAGCTGGAGTAGATGGGTTTTTCTTAGTCCTGCACTTCAACAGTGCTAGTTCTGGATTCGGCACTAGACGTGCTCTTTCAGCAGTAGCTACATGAATGAGAGACTATGCAAAAAGAGAGAGGAGTGGAGACAAAGTAATCACCACTGATTTTGTTATGCGACCTTGAATAACAAGTGGATAAAAACCCCTCATTTTTCTTAACTTCTCAGGTACCAAAGGAATTGCTAAACCTCTCTAAATATGGAATGGTAATGCTCTGTCTCTTAGATCTGGTAGCTGTTACAAAAAAAATAGCAACTTGAAAACACAGGGATACAGTGCAGGAAACACCCCTAAAACTGGCTGCTAGAGTTAGTTTCCTCAATCATCACCACACGCTTGCTTCTACCTGCAAGCAGATTTTGGAATGCACCATGAGCAGGATATATATCCAGATGGTCCTGTGCAAGCAGTCTGTTCAAGTGTATGAATTCCTACTGTTGGGATAAAAATATGAAGCAAAGTCTTGGGAGAATAGTTTGCTTCATGTCTTTTGAGGTAAAATGCAGACTCTTTTCATAACATCAAAAAAGAAAGACTGAATTTTTTCGTAATGCAGAGGCTTCCATCAAAGAGGTTTCCATAACTGTTCCTGATACCAGTTAAAACAATGAATATGAATCTTCCCCCTGCCACTCCTACCAGCTTCAACTAGACTCCTACTCTTTTTTTGGATCCACACATTATTATTTTGACCTTCATTTTTAAGGAATTTATTGCCTTTGTTGATGCACTGAGAAAGTGCAAAAACTGTGCAGTAATTGTGAAAAATAGAGAAAAACTTTAAAGCTTCTAAGTAGAACACTGTAGAGAATCAGTAACTTTTGTATTCTGAGACTGGTTTTTGTAGACTGGGGTAGGGATTTCCTGAAATGTTCCTGGAATGTAATTTTTCTGGTGTTTATTGCTTAGAATAAATACCACATCAGTGAGCTGCAGTAGAAGTGTATCTCTAGTTCCTAAGGTATGTGTGGTTAAGAGTTGTGTGAGAATTCAGCCATTTGCCAAGCATTGTGGAAAGAAGTTGTAGTAAAAGTGAGAAAAAAAAGAAATGAGAAATGTATGTTAGGTGAATGTCTGTAGATGTAAATCAACAACAGGAAGAACCTGAAATCCTGGAGACAGACCATTGCTGATTTTGCCTACATTCAGATGTTCCCTGCTACATCTGCATCTATCTCCCTAAAGCAAGTGGCACCTGCGTACTGAGGCAGGTGGGATGCCTGAAATGTGAGGTGCTGAATGCAGTCAGGGACTGTGGCACTGTCCTCCAGCAATGACAAGGGGCAGGTGGCAAATGTATACAAGATCTAGCAGATGCAATTAAGTTCCTCAAAACAGCAACCAAAAATTTGGGATATGTGTCAACTGCAAATCAGAGAGGAATAATTGTAAAGTTTAGATGAGGAAATGTAATGCTTGGGAAAAGCATATTGCTCATTTCACTGAGCAAATGTGTGTTCAATGAAAAGGAATTCGGACAAGAAACTGATTTGAATCAACTCAACAAATTGCTTTTAATTTGTCATAGTGTCCAACTGAAGTCTCACCAGCTTTTCCTACAGAAGAGTGGAGAAAATTTTTTAGAGCTTCATTTTACGTGATGAAATTTGTCGATTAAAAAAGGCAGTCAGAGGAAGAGATTAGCTGAAAAAAAACATATTTCTGAAATTTATTTAGATTTGCTTTATTGTGAATTTTTAGTGTCATTCTCTTGTGGCAAAAATTTAGTAGAGGTGATGAAATTTGATGACTATTCTATTTTTCATGATAATTAAATTACAGAGGAAAAAAAAAAAAGCACTGTTACAGGATTTATTTTATTTCCTGAAATTTTATCAGGAAATGGAAGCCTAGTGGCTTGAATACATTTCAATTTTTTTCCTTACTAAAGTAACTGTAATTTGCACATAAATTCAAATAAGTATCATAGAATTGTACAATGGTATGTGTTGTAAGGGACCTTAAAGATCATTTAGTTCCAAACCGCATGCCTTAGACAGGGACACCTTCCACTAGACCAGGCTGCTTAAAGCTCCTTCCAAGCTGGCTTTAAATAGTTCCAGGGATGGGGCATCCACAGCTTCTCTGGACAAGATGTTCTGGTGTCTCACCACTCTCATAGTAAAGAATTTCTTTCTAGTATCTAATCTAAACCTACTCTCAGTTTCAAACCATTGCCTCTCATCCTGTCACTACATTCACTTTTAAACGTCCCTCTACATCTTTTCCTCTTTTTGCAGGCTCCCTTTATCTACTGTAAGGGTGCTATAAAGTTTCCCTGCATCCTTCTCTTCTCTCAGCCTGTCTTCATGGGAGAGGTGCTCCAGAGGTGCTGATCATCTTCATGGCCCTTCTCTAGACTTGCTCCAAGAGGTCAATGTCTTTCTTGTTTCAGAGGCCCCAGAGCTGAACACAGTACTCAGCGTAGGTACTCACAAGAGAAGAGTAGATGGGTAGAATCACCTCCCTTGACCTGCTGGTCATGGCTCTTTTGAATGTTCTTTTTTTTTTAAATTAATTTACTTTTGATTTAAATTTCATTCAGTACTGCGTCGCCTCTTAATTTAGAGAATTATTTTTCCTGATTCCTGTGTGCTGAAGATAAGATGATTATTTACCCTTCTGTAAAGATATCCCTGAAAGTGATTCTTTTTTTTTCAACATTGTTAAGAGATGAAGTACTTAAAGCATAAACAACTGCCAGTCTGTGCAGAAAATTCCTTACAAACCTAGTCCAAATTTTGATGTTTTTCAAATCTGTACTGTCCAGTTCCCATGCCTCAGTTTAAAGAGCTTGCTGTTTACGTGTCCAAATCCTTTTTAGATTTTTTTCTTCATTACTGTTGAGGATATGGGCAGAACTTCTGAGGAATCCAAAGTCTCAGTTATTAGGAAGGTTTTGTTTATTTCTGCATTATTCATTTAATTCTGGGATCATAATTTTTGACATGAACTGTCCATCATTGACTAGTCTTCAAAATTGACTACCAAGTTGCTCAGAAATACTTAATTTTTGAGAAATGTTTTAATAAAGCAGCTATGGTGAGACCATATGATGACTTTTTGCCATCAAATCCTATTTTACATCAGTGATGACATCTAGAAATGACAGAATCTGTTGTGACATGATGTCTTCCTGAAATGGATATCTTATTGTATTAGTGGCTATAAAAACATCTCATCAAACATACTGTGGGCTGCCAGGCTCACATGTAAGAACTTCAGGAGAAGAGGAGGAAAACTACCTCTACGTTTCTGATGGGTAACTTGAAAACCAAAGAGCAACTGTTCCTGCATTTCATGTACTGGAAAAAAATAGATAGAAGTTATCAGAAACTTTTGGAGCTCTCAAACCCATCTCATTGAAAAAGGTGATGTAAGGGTTTGATGGTTCACCCTTAAGGAGAAGACTTCTCTGAGTCTCTACAGAGGAGATGCCTTCTGCTGGCTGGTGGAGACTGTCGACACTGGGGTCTAATTAGGTACCAGTTTTCCCCACACATGGCATGTGGAGAATCACACATCCAAGAAGCCAGCCTGCTGCATGGGGAACTGCTCGTGCAGCTTTCACTAGACAAGTCTAGACTGTTTCATTCCACTTGGTAGAGGCTTCTACCATCTGGGTTCTTTGGGGTTGCCCTCTGATTGAGGGCAGTAGAAAGTTTAATCTGTTTCCTTCATTGGAAGCAAAAATTGGTAAATTAGTTACTGTTTTGCAGCTTTGTTTTGCATCTCCCAAATTTTTAGAACTAAACCACACAAATGGGGATGTCACAGAATCACAGAATATGCTGAGTTGGAAGGGACCCACAAGGATCATGGAGTCCGTGCTTATGCCACATGGCTCTTGAGGTCTTGGTCCCTCTCAGTACAAATCACCTGCCTCTGGCCCTTCCTTGAACGAGCTGACACAGATGTCCAGAACAAGTCTAAGGAATGGGACTCAGCTCCTCAGCTCAAGAAAAATACTGCACTTCTGGAGTTTTGCCTCAGTATTTCTGACCAAAGCAATTGAAATCTGTGGTAACGTTAATGTTGAACACTAAATAGCAGAGCATTTAAATGCCTGAACTGATAGTGTTTGAGCTGTAGCCTTAAGCAGCTGTAGTTACATGTAGCCCCAGCTTCTGTTTGCCCTTACTGGGCTGCCCAAGCATGTGAGAGAGGATCTTAATTTGTAAAAGCTTCTTAAAATGTGGCTGTGTTTTTTCCAGCACTAATTCTCTAGTCTAATGTAATCTTTGATCTCTAGAAACAGAGTTCCCTGATAATTTTTCACCAATGGCAAATAGTTTCAATGATTCAGGCTTTCTCCTCCTGGTTCATAAAATTACTATTAAGATATGCCTAAGCGTATAACATTGATGTATTTAATAAAACGTATTATTTATGTAGCCTAAATGGCTGATATTTGTGCCTGTAATGCATTTTCTCTTTTTTCCCCCCACTGTGTCCTTACTGTGATTTACAAATCAGATTAGGTTTTTACTCTGCCTCTCTGAGGCATATAGTGAAACAGCTGGATGTGTTTTGTATACATTTTTTACCTGTTTATTAAACAAGCTCACTAAGCTTTTTATTTGTTGGTGGGGAAGTGTTTGATATCATACTGTCAGACGGATATTAAAGAAATCCATGTGTGGAACCCTGTGAATTCACCTGTCGCAACTGTGTGCTGTATCTAGATATGATCTATGGCTGTTTTTGCCAGATACCCATAATCAATCTGCACTGTGTATGCTGGCAGAAAACTATTTTGTAAATCAAAATCATTGCTGTTACATGTTGATTTGTGCAGCGCACGGGCTCGCACGTAAATAATCACTTTGCATGAGATTATACATATAGTCTTATGAAGTACTTTTCTTTTTGTTATCTTAGCTTTTATTTAGAGAATGTTTGGGGTTTTGTCATAGAAATAATTTCCTGTCTTTCCCTGTACTGTTTGCACATACTTGTATGAGTGCTAAAGACATTGGAACTGAAACATGGGGATTTTTGTTGTTTTGTTTTAAATACTCTGCAGGAACATGAGGAAATTCCTTAATGACTTCAAACGCCTCTCTAAGTTGATGTGTGTAGGCTTTCTTCTACTGGGATTACTTTAACTGAACTGAAACTAAGTGAAGTGCTGCAGCAATGTATCAGAAACAGCTATATGTGGTTTTAATAATAAGTGCTCTTTGGAATAGTTAGAGGAGTTTCAGGGATCTTAACATCCTTTGAGTGTAATAATAATAAAGTGTTTGATTATGAACTAAATACTTTTAATGTACATGCTACTTTAGGAATTGCTTTGTAAAATTAGACTGTGAAATAAATATAAAAGGCCACGTTTTCTTAGGGTGCTAATTATAAGTTCTAACTGTGGTACTTTTCAATATTACCTTTCTTCATCTACAAAGTTCAGTATGGCAATTTTTTTCCAACAAGTTTTGCTTTTGACTTTTCTACACATATTTATTTTGCGTTTGTCCTCTTCAAAGTCTTTTTTTCATTACAATCATCTCTTGATTCTCTGGATATCAGCCAGTTTACATCCATTTATACACTAGATCTATGCACAAGAGCTAGTTAATTTTCATTATGATGCTGGGCATCCTGCGTTTTTGACCTGGTTTCTCAGATTGGTATTAAAGCTGAAAAAGCAAGCGCATTCCTGTAAAAATGGAGAAATGAAACTTTCCGTGTCTGTCATGCAGTGTAAACAAACATTTTTCTGCTTAGGTGGTACATTTGTTGTCTCTTGGTAAATAGCTGCTATGTTAATGACTGCCAAAACAGACAAACATATGAGTCTGTTGGTTATAACGGCAGGAGTTAGTTCTCCCCTTCCTTTCTGTACCTCTGGCTTGTAACCTGAACACTGGCTTAAAACCCTGTTAAGTGCAGTAATTTCTGGGTTAAAATAGAGTGTTCTTAATTTAGAGGATATCATTCATTGTGTATCATAGTGGCTAAAGAGAAGATTTGTTCTCATCTCAGTGCTATTTGGGTATGGCAGTTTATTTGGTATGTGACTCAATCTTACATGTTCATAAGGCTTTTGTTTAGGCTTAAGAAATCCCTCTGTTAAACATATTGTTTACTCTGTATGAGCATTTCAAGTGTATTAGGTGAGACCAAGCATGTTAGGTGAGACTGGTTTGTAGATCTATATTCATCTGGCACATTATAGCTCTCATAACATGTTTCTAACGTAAAATGCTGTAGGCATATTTGCTGACTTAATTGCTGTCTGATATATTAGTAAGTACCATATAGCTTTTACAGAAAACAGACCGTGGATCATTTTTAACTAGTGAAATCAATAAAACTACAAAGAATTTTTATAACTTTAGATTAGAAGTTGCCTCAAGGTTATTCAATTTTGTTCCCCCTTTTCCCTTCTCCCTGTGTCTCACCTTTGTGACTCGTATTTTTATAAATTTTTGACTCCTTATATTTGCACTTTTGAATATAAGCATAGGTACAAAGTCTTACTTCTTTGAAAGCCCACGAAGTTTGCACTGTGTTTAAAACTAGGAAAGTGGATGAAGAATGAAAGAACAAAATTCAGGTTTGGCAGTAATGGTATTTTAATGATAGTATTTATGTTTGCTCTTAGACCACTTGGGGAATTGCATGTTGTGATTTATGACTAAACCACGCAAACCTCATTTCCTAGAGCAAGACACAAATGTGCGTAAACATAGAAATGCCTAACAGATGAAACTGCACCAAATGTAGTCAGGGATATGGATTTCTTTTGGCCTAAAATCTGGTCTGAATAGCTTGGAGGTTTGAAGGACACATTGTGCTTACCTTTTGGTGCCAGCATATCTCTGATAGCAAGGTATCTCTTCAGTTTGATGTGCATCACTGATCTTTTTGTAAATACTCGGCAAAGACAAACCAACAAAGACACGGTTGTCCTGAACAAGAAATGATGGTGGAGAGACAGCCCAGAAGTGAATGATGCTTAAGTAGGGCTGAAGGTAACTTGGGGCTCTAGTAAGGGATCACTGCTGCTGGGCAGTAAAGCTGTAGTTGTTACTCTTGAGAATCTGTTATAAAGTCCTTGTAGAAAAGCAGGGAGTCAGGTCTTCAGTTAACCAGCAAGAGGAACCTAAAATGCAGGGTGCCTCAGACACTGAAATGGGAAATTTATCATAAGTATCCATGATATTGCTAACTTGAGCACTGACTTTGTGAGGATTATGTTCTTCTTTCCTCCTCTGACTTTAATTGCCTCCTAAGTTATCTTCCTAAAATGGACTCGTTGCTTGCATGTATTGTCTAGCACTGGTGGCACAGGAGGTATATACAAGTATCAAATGCAAGCTGAAATTGAATTTTCAGAAAGCTTTTCTACAGAAATGCAAACATAGCCTATTTGCTACTAAATCCTCAGTCTCTTGCACCTGGGTAATCTATGCTTACCAGCTTGGTGTTAATCAATGTTTGCCACCCAGCTCTGTGGGAACATCTGATGTTATGATTTAATCAACGTGAGTGAGGTAACCAACTTGCAGAACACGTTTTATTTAGTAGAATGACTATTATAAAGAAAAGACTGTGATCCAAATAAAAACTAAAAGTTGTCATAAAATTACTTTTACCTCATGGATGTGAAGAATGGTTGTAATTTCCATTTTGTGCAACCCTACCTTACTGAGTATGCCAAATTTCACAATTCTACCATTTTAAAAACAAGAACTTACTAGGTATAAATCTGTGTTCCCTTACCAAAACAAGTTTTTAAATTTTTTTTTCCCCTAAAATTTATTCAAATCATACCTGAGTTGAAACCCCTGGTATGAAAAGACTTGTTACTTTGAATGAGGAAGGAAACTCATTAGAAAACTAGCAGTAGAACTGTGATGAAGAATGAAAACTGTGGCATACAATCTATGTCTTAGTGTAGTAGAAGGGAGAAATTTTCTTGTGTTGGAAACTATGCACCACATAAACTGTGTTAACCTCTCACTGTAGAAAAATAAAATCCTTAAATTTTATGCCTCAGTGAAAAAAAGTTGTGTAAATAAAATTCGAGTATACTTTGTCTAGAAGTATTTCAGAAGTAAGGGCAGGCCTGCCCAGGGAACAGGCTGCCCAGGGAAGTGGATGAATCACCCTCCCTGGAGGTATTTAAAATATGTGTAGATGTGGTGCTTAGAGACGCGGTTTTGTGGTGGATTTGTCAGTGCTAGGTTAACAGTTGGACTCAATGATCTTGGAGGTCTTTTCCAACCTAAATTATTCTATGATTTAGATGTAACATAGTTCTGGAGCAGTGAGCAAGGCAGTAAAGGTAAAATGGTGGCTGTTGGATATCTACAGTATCTGTTTGGGCCAAACTACTTGTCAAGATTGAACGCTCAGCAGCTCTTACTTGGCACAAACTAAACTTCTTTTAGGTCATGCCAATGGCTTCAGCCTCAGAGACTTGGAATAAGCAGGCAGAGATCTGAAAATCCAAGAGGCACATTAACTAAGTCCTTTTTCCCATGCCTCTCCCCACAGCTTTTGTATGAAGTTTGCAGGAAGTTCTCTCACAGTTTGGTGTGAGGAGAGTATAATTGTTGCAATGTTCTTGGGACAGTGCAAGCTCCTTTTCATGATCCAGCTTATACTAGTGGTACAATGGAAAACCTGTGCAGATGGAGCTGGAGATAGGGACTAGTTTTTCTAAGGAAACTAGGAAGTCCTTTTTCCACATAAAAATGTTTTAGTGATGATGATGGGGGGAATAAATGAAAAGTTACCCAGTATCTAAGTTATTTTGCTTACCTACTTTTCTCTGAAAATGTGAGTTTTAATTAGAAAATTCAGCAATCTGACTATTAGGCATTGTAATTTGGATATTTCATATCCTCATTCTTTTATATGTGGGCATGATCAATAGCTGGAATAATGTTTCATTCTTCAAATGAAACACAGTCATCCCTTTCTGCAGAACTGACCACAGTAAATTCATTCCTTTTGAGGAAACAGATGGTCTGATATCACCAGGTAAGAACTTCCATGAAGGCTTCAATATTTAGAAGTTGGAGTTGGAATATATAATTTTTCTCTGTGAATTAGTTATGTTGGTTGATTTTTATTTTTTTGTCTTTTAAGGGAGAATGAGATGTGAGGAGGCAAATATGCATGAGGTTTTTCACTGAAAACTCAATTTGAAACTTATCCTTCTCCAACTACAACCCATGGAAAACTCTCTTAAGATCTGCCTTTGTTCTAGTTAGTCTAATAAAGCTTTGCTTTGAATTATCTGTGGTGTAGCAGTGCACATTTGCTTTGCATACATTTATCAAAGAACATTGTACTGCAAGGTTTCCACTTGCTCTTTACTTGGGGAGAATTAGTCCTGGGGTTCCCATTGAATAGCAACTAATAGCAATTGTGACTACTGACTCAGGAATGTGGAAGATGGTGTAGTCACACTGGAAAAGCATCCTCAGGAAATGCAGACTCTTCTCTAAGGAGCTGTCAAAATTCTGTCAACCTTCAGTAGATGGTGGAGACTGTCATCATGTATAGCAGATCCTTTGGTTGTTGGTAGTACACATATTCTAGGGCTATTAATATAGTAATAAATTATTCTAGGTGCTAAAGAGGAAGATAAGCTGTAAAAGGGTGTTATCCAAGGGGATCACTTATTTTAGGGTTATCTTGAATATGTATGTGGTAGAATGACATGGAGAGAAAATGAAAAGGCGGAGTTGGAAGTTAAATAAGAAGAAGAAGGTGAGATGAAGGAGAGATGAAGCTACAGAGACAGACACTGCAGCATAAGAATAGCAGAAGACACTCATTATTTTAGTAATGATATTAAAAGAAAAAAGTAAAGTAGAAAAGTGGGAAAGGCAAGGCTGCATACAGGAAGCTGAGAAAGCACTAAAATATGTGAAAAGGATTCAGTGAGATAGAAATAGATTCCTGAAGAAGCAGCTGAATGGCCTGAGACTGAATCAATATTTTTCCTTAAAATTCTGCTGAGATGAATTTTGGCTTAAACTTTTTGCAAGGGAGGAGGTGACAGATGGACCCAGAGAGGGTCTTGATTTTCATGTCCACACAGAATTTTTTTTTTTTTAATTTTGTTTGTTGAAGGCATTAAAAACACTGCTGGCAGGTTTTCCATTTCCTTTGGCTTTCTTGTCTAAAGAAATATTCAAACTGGGACAGGGGATGGGAAGCTGAGCCAGGTGGCAAGCCTATTCATCACCTATTCAGTGGTGAAAAATATTGAAAGATCAAATGAAAGTGTCTTAAAATAACATTAGCACAGAGACATAAAAAACTGCCAAGGGAAGGAATTTATGTTAAGAGAAAACTTACAGTTTCCCTGTTTTAATGAAAGACTTAAACATTCAGTGAAAGGAAGTGTATGTACCATCTGCAGCTATAGTTTTTACTGCTGTTACTTTTTTAGAGTAGTTAGAAAATCATAAAGAAATGCTTTTATCTGAAAGGAATTCAATTTGAATACTTTTAAGAAAAATACCTTTTGTATGTTTATGTATGTGAGTATGACCTGTATGCCATAGGTCAACATCTCTAAATTTAATTCTAAAGAAGAAAAACATCTTTTTTCAGATTTTTGTAAAGTAAAATTATTTCTGTAAATTACTGAATAAGCTGTGAGTTGGTTTGGTACATCTGACTGCTTTAGAATGTAAACCAAAACAACAGGAGGAAGAATTGTGTTTGAAATAAAGAAGCTTCAGATCTTGAACTGTAACTGTATATGACATATCATCCACAAATCACCAGTGTACACAATTTAAGGGGGCATTTTTTATAACCCCTTGCCTATCCCTTATTTTTCACAATTTGAAAAAGGTCACTTGGTGGCAAAACCTATGTCTAACCTTGCTTTGTCTACTTTGTGTTCATGAACTGGAGAACAGTGTCTGCTAATAAAGACCACAGTGTTTCAAAACCATTCTGGGGTTTTGGAGAATACTCCAAATGTATCTTCTGGGACCCTCTCATATTTTGCTGACAGCTGATATCTTTAATTATTTTTACTGTATTCAACTAAATTTAAAGGGTTTAGGTAGCCATGAATTTTTAGTCACTACCTACTGAGGGGTCCCTTTCTTAATACCCAGCCATCTTAATCAAAATCATGCAGGAGATGAGAGCTGTGTAACAACACTACTTCAAAATCAAGTCATTACTTTGTATTCCTAAAATAAAACTTGGAATGAATTTAATTAATGTTTATATGTTGGTAAACTAACACTGACCCCAGCAAATGCTGCTAGACTTCAGGTAATCTGAAAGACTGAAGCTATACTGGACACATTCTGCCATAGAGAGAAGAGGAGTTTAAAGTATAAGATCTGCAATTTAGACAAGGCTTAGCCTAGAAAATGCTGTTGTAAACATCTTTATGCTACCTAAATTCTGTGTTAATTTGGTCCAGACTTTAGATTGTTGTTTAATATCTCAAATGCAAAATATTGTAGTTGATTGGCCAGTGTAGAAATGCGTGAGAAGAAAGTAAGTGCTTCAAAGTCTTGGAAGAATGGAAAGGAAATACTTTTGAATCACAGATTTGGGTTGATATATTTTATCTAAAGCAAAAATCTGATATGTTTCTCCATCTTTTTTAAAGAAAAAAGGCACCTTGAGCAAACATTTTGTCAAAATATTTGGAAGATTTCTCACTCAATTCCACCCCCCTGCCCTATTTGTGAATGCATATGAAGATTGAGCTGTAAAAGCTTTAAAAACAATTTAAAAGAAGTTCTGTTCTCCATCCAGTTCTCAAAATAAATAATGTCCCATTTTTAACATCACTGTCTAACAGTTTGTAAGATCTCCAGAAGTAGGCAGAAATAATGTCATATTAGCATTTATTAATTGTACAAATGCCATTCATCAGCCAACACTATTTACAAAAAAGTAAGTAAGATGGATTTCTAAGATCCACACTGCTTAAATTAAAACCATATTTCTTTATGTAGCAGATTCTATTTTTGAAGATTTGTTTCTCTGCACTTGAGTGCTTGGAAACATGATCTATCCTAGTCAGTATTGTTCAAAGCTGCCCTGCTTGGTGACAGGGTTCTTGGGTGCTGCTGTTCTGCAAAAATCACTGATGAACTAGAAATATTTTGGCATACACTTATAGAAATAGAGGTGTAAACCGTCTCTAAAGGCATAGGTTCTAGTGTAAGAATGTCTGAGTGGCCATTGGAAAACAAAGAGATTAGAAATTAACTTTATTCAGATGTCCTTTACTGGTTTTGAAATCCAGTGCTGCATTTATATTCTGAATCTGGAGTTTAACAGAGCTTGAACTCAAATGATTGAATCAATTTAATTGTTTTATGTCAAGTAGCTCTTAGATATCTCCCTGCTTGAGTGCTGGCTTACTGTTCAGCCACCTGGGGGTCTTAAAAAATTCTCAGACTTGTATCCCAAATGTATTTTTGAATTACATGCCATGCTTAATGAAAAGCAGAGAGTTGATTGGAACAAGCAATATAGGAAATTAGTTTTCTGCATATATGAGGGAGAGATTTATAGTTCCTGTAGTATATTTTATGTCTTGGTAGGCTGGAAGGCAGCACCTTGCAGCATGAGAAAGCAGGCATGAAAGAACATGCTGGGTGATAAAGGAAAAAACGAAGAACTTTCTTGTCCCAGAGTTTGTGGGTTTGGATCCTGACACAATTGTGTTTCATGTAATTAGTGGTAAATGTTTGTTTTTTTTTTTAAAAAAAGGTAATTTCCATCATGACTCACTATGAATAGAAATATATTATATATAAACACATTGTTTGGTACCAATAGAGTGAGTTTTATTTTGTGGTTCGAGTAATACTATACTGAGCGTGATTTTCTGGAAGTAGAATACCTTGATTCCAGCTCTGCTGGTTGCATATTTATGAACGATCTCTATACCTTCTTTATTTACAGCTGACATCTTGCATTTATTTACACAGAAAGCTTTTTAGATTGAGGTATCCTCTTCCTACGTGCAAATGACACGGCACGACGGCAAAAAGTTGACCTATCACTATACAAATACCTCATAATCAGTATTGTAGATTAATTAATTGATATTCCAACTAGGAAACTTTGATTTTCATTTTTTATCTGAATTTTGGCCCTAAAAATTGAGAAAATTATGAACTTCAAGGTGTTATCTTAAAAGCCTGTCTGTGTAGAAATCTGCAGAATCACAAAGACTACCCTGGCAGTTTCATCCACATACTGCAACCTTATACCAGTTCCTGTATTTTAGCAATGACATAAAAGTAGATAGGTTGACAAATAGGTACACATCTTTGGAGCTGTGAAAAATGTGAAGACACATTTTCTATCTTTTTTTTTTGGCTGGATTTCCATTGAGAAAATATTCAGGAGTGGATTCAATGAGAGGAATTCTAAAACAGACCAGTCTCAATAGAATTGCATCTTTGTATGCTTAATAACTACCTAAACAAAGGTTGAAGGCTGGGGGTAAATCCAATAAATGTAAGTTAAATGCTACTGTCTGACCCTTATTTGAACTGCAAGGTTGGATCCATCATAACCTAATTGGTTTATCCCCTTGTGTTTAAGGTACTCTGTAGTAAATAGAGTATTTTTACGTCCTGAAGAGCTTAGATTACAAATGAAAACTTTACTGAGCCTTGTAGATTTGATTAATAGAGGCTAAATAATTTGTGTGGCTAAAGATGCTCTGTTAGCATTTTGGAAATTCACACTAATTCTGCATGTAAAACAAACCTCTGTTTAAACTGCAGCATCAGAGCTATCACAGTATAATTGGGTTATCATCTTATGTCTGAGGTGCTCTGTAGTAAGCAGACTGTTCTTATGTCCTGGAAAGCTTAAGCCTGCCCACTGGGAAGAATGGTGATTGTTCATTCTCTGTTAATATTGAATATACTAGTAATGTTATACAACTTCAAAAAATTTTTTTCAGGCTGGAAAAGGGAGTCCAAGTCTATGTAATCATTTCTTATAAGTAAGTTGTTCTCTGTGGTTGTGCAGGTAGCCCTCCTCTGTACTTTTGGTAGCTATACTATACCTGCTCTGGAAAGGAAGAAACAAAAAATGTGTTTTTCTGGAGTAACTGCAAAATACCATCACTCTGGTGTTACGGTAATGCAATAGCAAGTAAGATGTCTAAGCTGAATCTATTAGTTTTTCTTATTAGAGTATGATTTAAAAAACCCCCAACATTTCATTAGTTCAGATCACTGATCTTAAGTTTAAGTGAAAACCACTATGTTTAACATGAAGCATGGATCCTGTGTTTGAAAACTTTTTGTGGGGTGAGATACTGACAGAAGGGTAAACTCTGAAGAAATCTGTGCCTCAGATTAAGTCTTCTGCTTCCCCAACTCCCATAAATAGTTCAAGCACAACGCAACAATTTCTCCTAGGATGCATGCATACATGAGGCGAGGCTTGGGAACATATCTGTGTAAATATTTGTACAATATGTTCTGGGGACCCAGTCTTGTTGACACACTTAATATGCAAGAAAAACTCAATAAACTTGGGAGAGGGAACCCACCTTCAATAAACTCTTTCTCAGTGTGATTTTTTTTTTAAATTTATGACAAGATTTTACAGAATCTGCAAATAAATTTGAAATATATCATGAGGCCTTCTATCAGCAAGCACTTAATATAAAGGGAAATGAGAAAGTCATGTATTTCATATCTAGATGTAGGCAACACTTGGGACAGCATGAAAAGTTACCTCTTTGTCTGGAGCTAAGCAGATTTTTACTGCTGGTGATCTCAGTTTTTTCATCCTCTCTCAAATTAGCTGTAATTGTTCATTACTCTTCTTGCCTATGAACTACACTGGGGAGAACACCTTAATAGTTCTTCATATGAATAGTGTAGGTGATCATACAGGTGTTGTCCTTCTACAGGTACTGTAGAAACAGGGGAATTGGCATAGCAAGCAACAGCACAGTCTGTGACTGCAGAGTTGTCTTGTATTCAATTTAACTGCATAGCAAAGCTACAAAGTGTATCTTGGGCTGTACTCAAAATTGTGCCATTTATCTCGTCTTCAAAGAAAACTGAGTGTTGGAAAAGTTAACAGTGAGGAATTTATTCAAGTATAGTGTGTATAAGCAACAGGATGTAACTATATGACGTTTTCACAATCCTTTATGCTGTTGCCATTGATTCTACAAACTTTTCCTTATGTAGCAGAATTAGGTTTTATATCCCAAATTCAGAAAAAACCTGTGTTTTCTGAAATCAATCTGAGCTGTCACTAGAAATTGACACGCAGACTAACTTTATTCTAGATGTTGGTGTGTTGAAGTGAAATTGTGTTTCCATTGAAGTGGATGGTTATTTAAGTTAGCACTTCCAAATAAGAGGACTGGATGTCATATTGTAGTTTGGCTTTGGAATATGACAAATATTCCTAACAGAGCTTCTAAGATTTCTGTCTTGCAAAATCAACCGATGTGTCCCCTTCTCCTTCCTCCATTTAAGACAGTGGATATTGCATACTGTCAGGATTCAGTTCCCAGAAGGACATGTTATTTTCCTTATACTTAAATAACGTGCATGTATCATGTGACAGAGATGGTGGAGAGCTAAGGAGAATTTTGTTGGTTCCGCAGTTCTCTGCAGCTCTGGTTATGCTCTGGTTTGGAATGAATGAGATTTTGCAAAGGACTCATGGACTTCATTTAACTTTCTAGAAAGTTAATGGGTATAGCTCAGGTTGGTTGACTGGGCTCTCCCTTTAATTGGTTTAAGAATAGGTAACTCCAGAGAACAGTTGATGATGTTTGTTTAAGACATGAAAAGCTCTCATCTTCAAGATGATCTTATTAACCACATTTAATAATTCTACTTTGTGTGTTCATTTGTGGATCTGTTGGTAGAAATGAGCTATTAAGACATTATCTAATGCAGAGTATACTTAAATCACAGTACTATCATGGATCCATATTCCTATTTGATGATAGGAAGCACGAGAGCATTTGCTTCTGGGAAATCTGTATATAAGATTTGTAAAATTTGTATATAATTGTCCTTAGAGAGATGCAATAGCTTCAGTGTAATAGCTGCAGGAAATTCCCTTGGTGTTATCATGTATGTTATATGACTACAATGCGCATGTATGATTACAAAGCGCTTTAAGAAACTGCCTGAAAACTTTTCAAAGTGATTCCAAATCGATTCCTTATAAACCAAGCTCATGAAAATTAAAATCAACTTTCTTATATAGCTGATAACCCCTTCTTATGACCAAAACCCTTACTTGGTTTCTATTACTTAAAATTGGAAAATAGGTAAGCATATTGGATTGTATCCATAAAGAAATGACACATGTACTGCAAGCTTACAATAAGATGCTGTGATTTTTATTTTTTTTTTATTTGCAGATATCCTGTTTTTCCTCAGTTTACAAAGACAACTCAGTGTTGAGGGAACTGAAGACTGGGGTGTGCTGGGCTAACACAAATTTAACTGAAGCCAAGAATGCCCTAGTTTGGCTCTGGAAAGAGTACTAAGCAGCCAAGGACATTTGGAAGGCCAAATCTAAACCAGTACGCTGAGTTTCCTGTATTGTACTGGATACAACCATAATTATATATTAGAATTTTATTCTGTCTATCCTGTCTTCATATCTCATTTTAACAGAGGATAGTCTGCTTTGTATATGCCAGAGCAGGATGACAATAGCTTCATGAGTGGCACAAACTATATGTCCTCCTTTTCTTGAAACAGCTTTAATTTCTTGTCACTAATTCCCTGTTTTTTAGACAGAATTGACTATATGGCTCATGTTTGTCCTGGTCAGGATGTGGGGAAAGCTAAATCCAACATACAGACTGACCTAAAAAAGTTGTATTGGCACTGAGAGAGATTCAATAAGTAATTTATTTTGCAACATAAGTAGAAACCAGGGTGGTGTTTAAAAAATAAAAATAAATTGCAACAATTGTTTATCTGCTTGTGTAATAAGAGAGCAGACCTGGATTTCTTCAGAGGATTATTACTTGCTCCTGATCCTGTGCTTCAGTAATATCTCTTAACAGACCCTTCCTCTAGACCTATTTTCACAGAAAATGTCTAGCTAAATATTTGTGTTAAAACACTCTCCCTTTCTGATGTTATATTCTGTTAGGAGCTAGAGTTATACTCCCTATCACTTTGAAAAGTCTTTAAATATCTAAACCAAAATAAAATGCTTTAGTCTGAATGAAATATAAGATCCCCTAAGTGGTATCATTCTTTAATTTAGTTGATGATCAGTATTTTCATGAATGTATATTAATGTGGAAATGAGTATTTAGCTTATTCATAGATATCCCTGTTTTATGTTTTCACCAAACTAATTATCCCATCTAATTTAAATTATTTTCATCTTGTTTTCTAGAGGCTCCATGTGCTCTTACTAATTTAAAGCTTTCTGTCCTTCTCTTCCCCATTTTTCTCTCATCTTGCTTGTTACGCCTGAATTGAAAACATCTGGATTAAAAATGTTGAGGTTTTGATAACAAGTCTGTCTCTCATTTATTTTTCTTGTAAAATGCCACAGCATCCTTTCTATACTTAGAATCCAAGAAAAGTTGAGATGTATTGAAAGTTTTATCTAGCAAATATTTTTTTATAGAAAATCAGTGTTTTGATCAAGTTTGGTTTTTTTTTTTAATATGAAGTTTTTACTTTATTTGGGGAGATAAGTTTTCATTATACCCCAGGGAAAGAAAACTGCATTTTTTGAGTTTCAGCATCTGAGACCAAAAAAAATGAAAAATCACATGTATATTTAATGATTACAATTACTATGCTGTTCTGCTTGCATGTATTTTGCCAGCAAATCTCGAAGGACAAAGAGTGTGTGTAGATGAGGTGTTTAAAGTAGATGAAAAAACCTATGCAGGAATAACATGCATTAGCAAGCCATTTTTGTCAGGTACAGCAAAAGCTATGCAGAAATCTTGCATGTTACTATGTACCAGGAAGCAAATTCCATGCTTCCAAAGCAAGGTGTGACTGAAGGAAAACGAATGCTAGTACAGCAGTCTAACCAAGGATCTCCCCATTTGTGTGTGTGTGTGGGTTTATTTTATTTTATTTCTAGCCAATCTAACTACGCTGTGACCTGCCCAGAAACAAGGACAAAGAGTATAGACTGGGTAATGAGCTTGTTATCATAGGTCCAGTGTTACCACTTAAAAATGGATTATGCAGATGAGTAACCTCAATCTCTTGACACAATTTACAAGAGTGAGATTGGAAATTCAAGTCAGTGCAAATGCTATTCAAGCTGGAACAGTTGCTATTGCAAAAATGGAATGGGTAAAACCAGGTATGAATGGCAGACTTGGGGAGCTGGCAGTTTGTTTACTGAATATCACGTGCTCAAATCTAAGGGAAATTGTTTTTCAGAAGTTGCTTAATTACTGATTCAGTCACGGCCACTGAAGAATAACACTTAGTGATTCTGAAAATCTGATTATCAACATGGGGTCCTGTGTCTTCACAAATGTTCTCTGTTCTGCTATTGGGCTATAATGCAACTGCAGAACTGATTTTTCTGCATATTCTGAGACAGTTTAACTGCAGCCTGAACTTTACAAGTCAGATGTAGTGTGTAATTACAGTATTTGTTATGGAGTGAAAAAATTTTGAGCTGTGATATTGATTCATGAACAATGAAATAAATATTAGATGGTCAGGAGTAGTATCCATTCATATAATAACAGGAAGAATATCCATTCATATCACATCCATTTCTTTTAGTTCATACTGAACTCTTGTGGAACTGTAGAACTAAAAAATGTCTGTGGCTCTGCCAAGGAGTGACTGCCTGAATTTCCACTGGAAATTCCAGTAAGCATTAGCACTTAATTACTGTACTCTACCTTAAAGGCAGGAATTAAGTGATGTGCAGCACAGCTATGGCCTTCTCCTTTTCGCATGTCTTAATGTGTCACAATATAACTGAAGTTAAGAACAGAGTTCCCTTGTTGATAATCTGGGCTTGCCAGGATCCACAAGTACATAATAAATAATTGACTCCCAATTATATGACATAAATTGCCCCTGCTTTCTCAAGAGGATAATTGCATATTAATACATGCTTATTAATAAGTATGGTAGGTAGTGAAAAACAACCTAATTTCCTTCCCTTGTTTATAAAGCTAGACTTACCTATTTTTTGATATGTCCTACATACACAAAAGCGTATTCTTCCTTGATATAGTAATTCTCGTAGACAAAAGACATAAAAGTGTCTGTCTTGCCTAAAACTTCAGTCTTGTTCTTGTGCTCTGACCTCATAGGAATATAGGGTCAACTCCTAGGATTTTGGCACTCCACATGGTGCTGTGTCGTGAGTGTTTAGGTCCTCAGCAAGATCATGTCTGGATTAGGTTTTGCTCACATTAAAGTCAGCCAGGCAAATAGCTGCTGCCATTTGATTTCTCACAGGCAAAGTTGTACTGCTTTCAATTAGCACTCTCCCCTTGTCTGCCCACCCAAACCTCCTGGAGACCAGGAATAGTGTAGTGAGTAACAGGAATTTTCAAATAGCACAGGATCAAATTGATTCCAGGCTCTGCAGCTGTGTTGCAAACTAAGTTTGTCTGAAGTTTTATTTTAAAATATATGGTATATTTATTTTCTGTATCTTCACTTCTACCACCTTTTAAAAGAAAAGCTTATTGGCTTGGTCATAAGAGTGAGGAAAGATTTTTAAGGTTGGGAAATAGCTTGCTTTCATAGCATGTAATAGAAAGTAAGCTTGAGATGACAAATTTTGTGGTGCTTGTTCCCAGAGCTTAAGCTCACGTAATTCCTTTGAACAGGAACTGTACAGATAATTATCCTTTAATATGCCATGACAAGAAATTCAAGTTACATATTTTGCAGTGTGTACTTGTGCTTCTGTGTGTGTATATTCTATGTGCATGTGAAGTGTTAGAGACCTGAAGTAATAGGGTCCCACTGTGAGATTTTATGCAACATACACTTAACAGATGTAAATGCTTAGTCTGGCAATCATGCCAATTGCCATGGAATAACATGCAATGAGCAGAAAACAATTTTGTGGTAACTGCAGCCCAGAGTGGTTTGATGAAAAGTCCAAGTCAGAAATTGCTTTCACGTCAGAAAACTCTGTATCATCAGAAATTCCTTAAATGTCAGCAAGGGTGTAGTCCTTACAAAAATCCTTGAATATTCTGGGGTTGTTTTTCCTTATCTTCCGTTGTGTCTTTTTTATCTTCTTTCATCAGGTATGTGAGAAACCAAATGTATAAATATTGTGCAGACTTGTATACACATAGGGAATAAGTCTTACTCATTGGTGTATTTAAGCTTTTTGTTTTCAGAGCTGCTAAACTTTGAAAGAAGTAAAGTTTTCTGTGCTGAGCTGGCACTGCGAGAATCCTGTCAAAGGACTACCTTGCACAGAACCTTTTCAGTCTTTCATCTATAAACCAAACACATACAGTGCACTCATTTTTCTGTTTGGTACTTTTTGATTTCATAGAAGAGTTCCAGGGGACTTCATGCTCATCTTCCTTGCAAACAAAAAAAAAAACCAAAAAGAAAAGAGAGAAGCAGAAAATAGATAGGACAAGCTTGACTCCAAACATTTTTTCAAAACTATGACTAGAAAAGGTAAAAAGTCCACCTTGTTTTCATGACCGAAAACTAAAAGAACTTAGAAAATTATCTATTAGTCATTTCAAAATATTTAGAGAGCCCTTTTGCCTTTCAGGGATCTCTGTGCACAACAGGGTAACAGCAGGCTTTGAAGCTGAGTCAGAGTTGGCCAAGTCACCCTGCACAGACTGCAGAGCAGGGAAGGGACTGGGGGACAACTCAAGATGAAATGGGTGGGCTCTGCTCTTTGTAGACTGCCCAGCAGATGTTGCTGTTCAGAGCTGACTCAGTGCTGGGCATGGGAGAAGTGTGACCGGAAGGGGAAAGGAAGGAAGGAGAACTTTCTCCTTGCTTTAATCTTCCTATTTGCTTCTGTGCTCAGGTGAAGATGTCTGCTCCTGAATATTCAGCTATTTCAGTGGTCTATATCAAGTGCATACTATTTGAAAATCCTAAAGCCAAAAAGCATGTAAACTGTGTTTTATAATGGTATCTTAGATCCTCTGTAATCAGCTATAATTCAAGGTCAAGCATTTTTTTCACTATGGGTTTGTCAAAATACTAGACTTCCTTTGTTCCTGTTTCTTGTAACGGGTCTAATGAAATATGTGGTTTTGAAGAGAGGGACGTGCTTTTATGCTTTCTGGCTGCATTTGAACTGCATACTGATGAATAGTAAAATTTTAACAATTAAACTCTGTTTTGACTGTGTACGTCAACATCTGTTATCATAGGAACATATGGTTTTGTGATTTTTTTTTTAATTATGAAAGAAAAACTTTCTTATGTCCTTTCAGACATTAAGCAGATGACACATGGCACTTTTTTTTTTTTTGTCTTGCAGTGTTATACTTCAAAATCAATGTATTTTGCTTTTGTTTGTGTTAACTGGAAATTAAAAACTGGCGCACCCTTATTCTGACTATGCTTTTACCATAAATTTTAACCACTTAAAGAAGTAGTCCAGTAAATAATGCTATCTGCCAAGGAACTATCTTAGGTAGAGTTTTCTGAACAGCTCCCTGCTACTCTGAAGAATTCCTTAAACTTTTGGTGTCAGTTGCTGACAGTTGAAAAAAGAAGCATTTGCTGCCCTCACATTCTCACTGTCTAGTTCTTCTTAAGATTGCAATATTAAACCTTTTAAAGGTCTAGTAGGACAAACCTGATCTTGGAGGCATAATTTTAGATACTAGCTGTTTTAATGAACAGTGGAGGAAGAAAATCAGCATTATAGAATCATAGAGTGGTTTGGGTTGGAAGTGACCTTGAAGATCATTTAGTGCCAACTCCCCTGCCATGGGCAAGGACACCTTCCACTAGACCAGGTTGCTCAATGCCCCATTCAGTCTGGCCTTGAAGACTTTCAGGGATGGGACAGTCATAATTTGTTTTGGCAACATGTTCCAGTGCCTCACTATCCCCCAAGTAAAGAATTTCTTCATAATATCTAATCTAAATCTTTCAGTTTAAAACCATTCTCCCTTGTGCTATCACTAGCTGCTGATGTAAAACGTCACTCTCCCTCTTTTTCATAAGCTTGCTATCAGTCTTCTCCAAGCTCAACAACTCCAACCATCTCAGCCTGTCAATATTATGCCCATATTCTAATATATTTACGTGTGTGTATAAAATATATATTATGTATACATTTCTATTAAGTAAGCATTCAGATGTATTTTATCCTCTAACCCAGGACTAGTATCTATAACAGACTTTTTGTTTCCATACACATTAATGCTGTCTCAAAAGCGGTATTCCACATATAGAACTAATATCAATAACTGGTTATTTTGAAGGTGGTTGTTCTCTGAAAATTCCTATACCCTGTTGGATGTAGTTGTGGTGGAGAGAGATCAGAATGCAGTAAGACATTCAAAATGTTTGATATGTGAAATTTATCATGGTGCTTAAGGAATCATGTAGTTTCATAATGATATGTGTATTACATGTACATAGAAAGAAAACAAACCTCAAACAGAGGACAGCTGTAACTACCATGAAGTACAGAAAAGGTTTAATGTTTATGCAAACCTCAAACTGAAACAAACCATTGAAATTACAAATGAGTATTATTCACCTATGCCACTTCTGACTAGCCAGTTATGGTAAAAGGAGGTAACTTCAGCCAGATGGTATAGAATATGCACAGAATTTTACTATTAGAGGCAAATATGAAAATCCCCCTCCCTGCTAAGTTCATGAATAATAAGATGGCCTCCATAGTAATCTGCAAATTTGAACCAGTTGCTACAAGATTATAAAAGCCCTAAGGCGGAGACCAAGTTTTAAGTGTGTACTTTACCACTCTTGTGTGAATCCAACTTTATTCTCTCAACTCTGTATTTAACTGCTATCTGTCTTGTCTGGAAAAGGATATCAAGTTCAGTGTTTCATGTGGTAGCTCATCCATCATTAACAGAGATTTAAGTAGACAGGAAAAAACCTCTTATTTGACTAGTATGTACATAAACAAGGAAGGGGAGGAGGAAGTTTTGAACAATGTTCTCTTTCCATTAGCCAAATAAACACACTGCTGCCTATTATAAAAAATTGTTTTGTTGCTGATGTTTTGGAAATTTTTACATTCCATATATTGCATAATAACCAATAGAATCTACCATTTTCCATAGCGTTTAGTCTGTTCAAAGCTTCAAATCTCCTCCTTGGGCATACTCAAATTAGGAATTGCTCTGAAGTAAGCTTTAAATTTAAAATATAAATTAAATTAAAGCTCTGTAAGTAGCTGTAGTTTAGGGTGTTTATTCAGAAAGAGCAATTAGTGTGTGAATGATGGACAATGGTGCAGGTGGCCAGTGAAATGATCTTTATTGTAATCTTTTGTTGATCCATTATTAATGCTAAATCATGAAAGATCAAGAATGGATGGGCTGAGATCTAGAAAATACAAACTTCTGCAAATTTGAACTGAATTGCAAACACAAGCCAAAGGCATAGTTACCTCAACTGTGGAAAAATCTTATAATGGGAGAAGACATGTTTGCCTATGTGAGACTATACTCTTTCAGCTGGTATGTTTATATCAGCTAAAATGTCACACATCCATTCCAAAGCTAGCAAGGTCAAACATCTTTCTTTCACCTTTCCCAAAATTGCCATGACTGATGTATATTATTGCTCCAAAGTCTTAAGTCATGCCCTATGATTGAATTGCATGATAAAGAGTATTCCCATAGATTAATAATTAGTCTGATTGCCTAACCTGTACTCACTTTGGTAGTCCCTCGGAGGAATTGGCTTCAGGAACGACTCTGACGTGAAATGAGTGTTCCAAGGTTGAACCTTGTTTTACCAAAGCTAATCTCTATTGCAGCCTATGGGAATTTAAAGCATTGAATAAACCTGAATCTCCATAGGGTTTTGTAATGACATGATATTCTGGGAGGGGAAAAAAGTGTTCTTTAGGTTTTACTAAAACATCCAGTTTTACAAACTGACTGCAAATCAGGGCATGGTATGAAGATGGCTTGATTCTACAAGCTAGAAAGACTACTTGGTATTGAGTTATTTTTCTTAAATAATTTGAAATTGTAACAGCGAATTAAAACTAATTATGATATAGTTCAACCCAAACATTCTGGGGAGATGTGCCAAGTTCTGTAGGGAATCTGATTTTCTTTAGGTAGTCCTTATGTTGTTTATACATGTTGATGTTTGATATACAAAACCACAGATAAATATGGCTCGAGATGCTGGGTTTTGTTTGTCTTTTTACAATCTTGCAGTTAATTGCATTGCAGAGGAGGAGACTTGCTGCTTACATGTCTGAAGAATGATGTACTCTTTAGGGTCTGCCCCTTGAAGAAAATGTATGACAGTTTAGGGGGAGGGTAAATAAGACAGAAATTTATCAACACCAAGATAAGGAAAAGCAGATGTAGAGAAGAGGAGCGTTCAAGGCTGAATTTACAAGCTGTTCATTACTGGTGTACTGGTGTACACTCCTTTAAAAGTACCCTACTGGGTCGAGCAGCATGAGCAGAGTGCTTGGAGTTGGTCTGGGAGCACATGGAATAAATCACGCTATTTCCACCTTTCCTTGTCACTCATGACTGTGGAACTCCTTGTGGTCAGAGGATCATTAGTATTGTAAGTTACCTCTACAAACAGAGTACAATTGCTAATAGCTGAGAAGCACATGCTCTGGTAAGGAATTACCTGCCTGCTGTTTCTGTGCTGTGTGTTCTCAGAAGTGTTTCACATGAACACAGCAGGATAAGACTTGCTTTGTCTCCTCTGGCTACACACTCATATTATTTTGACTTGTGTAGTCACTAAAGTGATGGAACTCGATGTATATAGAAGTTAGATAATGCTGGAAGGGTTGTCAAGTGCAGTTGTTTACTCTCACAAACACAATTTATGTTGCACAAACTGATTTATCTTGCCTTGAAAAGCATTAATTTCTCCAGACAGTTTTTGGAAATGTGTCCTAAGACAAATTCTTCTTCTCACTAGAAACTTATTTCTAGCCTGAGCACACATATGGCTATGCTTTCTCCATTTGTTCTTGTGCCATTGTTTTTCTTTACCTTAGATGATGTTTCTCCTTCCTGGATTGTCTCTTTCCCCACAATGAATTTATAGATATTAGTCCTATCCCTTCCAAGCCTCTTGTATGAAATTCTGTTACTTCCCAGAGGATTATCAAGCTTTTCTCTTACATAAATCTATTCTGAAGCAACCTCTTGAATATGACTGGCCATTTTTGTGTATATTTAGCGACCTACCTAAATTGATACCACCATAAACACTTTCAAATCCTGCTAGCTAATGAGAGAGTAGCAGATGTTTTTAAATCCAGGCATTTATCTATAACTCCACCTTGAATTCCAGGCTCCTGGGATCAATCTATTTATTCATGTTATGTGTCAACCAGTTGTTTCTCTATCTAGCCTCCACCTCCTGTATGCTATCAATGTCTTCTAATTTTGTATCTTCAGTATATTTTGTTGGTACTTTACTGGGCTTTAGGATGGGTACCTTAGAAAATTTAAAAGATCAATGAACTCCACCAGTGATACCCTTCATTGCTTTCCTTCTTGTGTCCACCTATTTTCCTCTCATCTTAACCTCATTCTAAAGCTGGCCTGTTATCAAGGTGTATAGCAATTCAAACAACTTCAGTCCTTTTCCAAGTATGAGCATTAGATTTGCTAGTCTCTCGCCCTACCAGCAGAAATGGTAACTAAAAAAAGCCTTTATTATCTTTAAGTCTGAAAATGAAATAGGATGCAATAAAAGACTTGGGTTTGAGAGGGCTTTAGGGCTGTTTCTGTGAACAGAAGAATAATATGAAGAAACAAAGGGCACAATAAATGGATATTCCCTCCTACCAGCAGGTTTGAGCCTTTTTTGACCGGACTGGTTCCTGTTCTTCATGTATACATATTTAAATATGTATACTATGAAGTGTGCTTTTCTTCTTTCATGTGTGTGAATCTTCTTCTGTATTTTGATGTCTTTTTCTTTTCTTTATATTCCTGAACTGGAATTAGGGTATATGTAAATCTCATCTCAAGTTCTTGCTGTGGTGTGTCAATTGTGTGTGCGATTCTGTTGGGAAATCTATGATCTTTTACAAAAATTCACAGCTTTGCCTTTTGACCACTGGCTGCATTCAAGAAGGAGGCCAAGCTATGGAACACTGATATAGCATATGCAG
This sequence comes from Pseudopipra pipra, assembly GCF_036250125.1. Lineage (NCBI taxonomy): Eukaryota > Metazoa > Chordata > Aves > Passeriformes > Pipridae > Pseudopipra > Pseudopipra pipra. The sequence continues at coordinate 25,301,559 of NC_087551.1, forward strand.
TAGCTTAACCACAGTCTAAACTTCTGTTTTGTTTTCCTTTGGAAATGCAAAACCTTCCCTCAGTGAATGGAGATTTCCACTCTAGTCTGTCTCTCTGCTTTTACAAGTGGTGCAGTGTGTTTTATTTTTGCCTTATGGGGCAGGGGGGCATGGGTTGAAAGATAAGAAAGCTGTGTTGTAGCATACTGGTTCCAAAAATGATAAAATGTGAAAAATAACAGACTTATTCCAGGGCCATGCAATCAAAATAGATTTTGCACTGGAGATATAAAAAGAGACTATGCAAAACATTCCTGAAATAATTTATGCTGAGTTCAAGTTTAAGCCAGAGATATAATAGTATGTTATGTGTTCTTTTGGCATTCTGTCTGTAAATCAACAAAATGATCTCAACTTTTGCACTCTGGTCAGTGTACTGATTCCCTTAATATTGTACAGTGAGAGCTATGGGCCTCCCAGTCTTTCAAATGGCTCATTTTCAAAACCAAAAGGCTTTATTGTTTTTTAGTGCCATCTATCAATTCCTCTGACAGTGATATGCTGTGGCTTATTAATATTCATGGACTGAGAGCTATCTGCTTCTTTAGTTACATATATTCTTCTGTGTTCTGGGCTGTCTTAGTGCCACACTCACAAAGAGAAGCATTCACATGTCTCTCTGCTTGGCAATTCATGTTTTTCTTATGCTTAGTTATATCAACCACCTGTGTAACCTACCTGTTGGTAACCCAGTGAGTCAGTAACACTTGCCAGTCCTGGGCGAGGGCCAAGTCCTGCTGTGGGCAAGGTAGCTTGACTTTTGCAATCCTAGTTCAGAGTCTAAAAGGTTTTACAGTGTGTGTGTGGCCTGACTGTGCCAGTTGGCTTTAGGGCCAGCAGATGGGCCCTTGCTCTTCTTGGCTTGTTAACACAGATATAGGTATATCTCAAGGGTAAAGACCTATCAGGGCATCTAAGATTGAATATTTTTATGCTGTGAAGGTATTTGTTTTACTTCCTCTTTCTCTACCATATCATTTTCCTCATTGCTTCCAAATATTTTAACATCTTAATTCAAGGAGTGGGTTTCTTTTAGTTTGTTTTGGGTTTTTGTCAGCTAATTATTTATTAGCTGAAGTTCTGCTTTATTAGGAAAATACATGGGAGAATGCTGTGACTGGAAGGGCCTTAAGCATGAGCTAAATAATTTGAAGACGTATGAAGCCACCTGCCAAAGACTGCAGAAGAGAAATCTAAATTTCCATAACAATAAAACTTATTAATCTGTAAAGTTAATGAAATGTCTGAGTAGCAGGCAAAAGTGTATTCAGTTGCAAAAAAAATTGTCATTGTGGACTTAGAGTCTGGTGCAAAAATCTGTTGAAACAATTAGTAGTTTTGTTGGTGCTCTCAGCTGGGGCTAGATGTGGCCTCCAAATGCAAGCATTCTTAGGACAAAAAGCATTTTCCACTCAAAATGATCTCTCTATTCAGAGAGCTGAGATCCTGAAAGTCTCCAGAACTAAGACTTCACCAAAGAGTTATAAAAGTTGCATGCAAAGTTGCATACACTTTTGATAATAAGGTAAAATGAGAAATGTAGGGGAAACATACAAAGCCAACAGCAAATTATTTTTGTCATAAATCATATAAAATGTGTAACATTACAGCAATCAAACTTAGAATAGGAAATGCCCCCGATATCTATATATGTACCTACATGTTTATAGCATTTTGAAACTAACTGAGTTCCCATAGTGCTAAGGCAGGTGTCCCCTGGTACATGTGACAAAGAGTGGGAAGTAACAGCCACTGCTAGGGCAGATCCACCCTGCAAGACTGGCTGCAGCTTCACTGCCTCATACTCAGCCTGTATGTCCATCAAGGCTTGTACAGCCCACAGGTCCCATCATAATTACTTCTAGTTCTAAGTGCCTGCATAATGGAAAAAATAGCTTTTGTCTTGAAGAAACTGTGGGTTTAGAGTGTGCCTAGGAGGATCTGTGTTGTGTGCCACGAGTGGCTCATGAGGTGTTTGAAGGGACAAGACTACATGGGAACTTTTGAAAGACTGACCCAGGTATGGGGCTGAAACATGGCATAGTCAAGCTCCAAACCTTGCTTTGAGTGGAGTCAACCACCTCACCAGGTCCCAGATATCAGGAATCTTGAATGACCCATGTTAGCATGTTCCAGGTTTTCCTCTTCATCCTTGCAGAAAAAAGTAGTTTAGAGAGAACTGGTGTTGCATGCAATGTCAATGAGGGAGTTAAATCACTGGACAGTACAGATATATAGTCTGTAGAGGTCAAAAGGAGCCTGAATTCACCCTTGGATATTAGCCTAGCATGAAACTGCTTGGCACACTTTAAAAATTCAGATTTGATCTCCTTTAAAGAAGTCATAATGAAAAGTATGTTTGTATTAAGACTGCAACGTGTTAGTGACATGAGAATGGGCATATTACAGTTACTGGGTTGAGTTCCTTCTACGTTTATTTTTATTGAGTTACATAGTTTAATTATGCTGCAGTAGGGGATAATTTAACTTGTCTGAAAAAGTCAACTTACTGCCAAATTCACATATTTATAATACCTTAGGTTAGACTGAACTAGAGCTGTATTTTGAAAAGGAAAAAGTAAATTGATATTTTGCACTGGAAGTGTAAAATTTTTAGGACATAAGGGCAGGTAAAAGGGCAATTGGGTAATTTCAGTTAAAATTAATGAAGCAATTATGTTTTTAATGGCTTAAAATCTACTTATTGATATTTAGATAGGACACTGAATTAGTTGCGTAGCATCCTTTTGAAAGTTTAACAGAAATATTACATATTATAGCACTTACATGTAATTTTAAAGGACAGCTGTCTGCTTCTATCCTTTGTTCTGATACCTTCTTGTTAAATTTATGCAGTTATCCTGTGTATGATAGTAGGTTGCTTTATGCAAGCAGTGGGGGGAATGAGGTATAATGAATAGCAGGAAAGTGTTCGTTCTGCCTAGGGAAAATAAAAAAAGCAGCACATTTCATGTACTTTTATGTAAAGACCTAATGTTTGTTAGGAATGGCTGAATGATATATTTTTTTGTATAATCAGAACTATGGAAAACATACAACATCTTGCTTGTGTTATATACTTCTCAGATGTTCCTCATTAGTAGAACCATCCTTCTTATCCAAGCATTCCTTCATCCAGCATTAGTTGTCTGTTGTTATACACCCGAACTCATCACAATTTGCTGGTATCACAGCTTAAAAATATCAAGAAATATTTTGATAAAAGCAATGTAACTTATAGTTCATCTATGAGAAAACTAAAATCTTTTTAAAGTCATAGTTTTATTTCTTTTTTAGAGGAAAAGTTGGATTTAATCTTTTGTAGGAGAAAAATATTATTTCTTTCTCTTTAGTAAGTCTGAAAAATCTTTCCCCACAACTGAATAGTAAACCTTTGGCTCAGAGGGCAGGCAAATGAGATGAGGAGTTTTTCTATGGACAATTGTCAGAAAATGAAGACCTCACATATTTTAAGTATGTATTGCAAAAACACAGGAATAAGATAATGATTTTAGATTTACATATTTTTTTAATCTATATAACATGTGATGAAATTGTTAAATTATTATTGATTGTAGCCTCAGAAGTCCTATTTTCCTTATTTTTCTTCCTCTCTATCAGTTTTCTCAAGTCAGTTATTCATCAGCAGCAAGCAAAACAGACTTGCGCTCATACAGTCATTAAAAAACAATCTAGTTAAGATTGAGTATAAATTTAGCTGAAGTTGAGTTACTTGAAATCCGTGAAAAGGACTTGGAGAGTATCTCAGTTAACTCAAGAAAAAGGTTTGATAGGTCTGATTATAAATATGTATGGAACAAGGTTATTTTGAGACAGCTAGTATATCTTTAAAATGTAACACTGTTGTCAGCTTACATTAACACTTATTTGGCAGAACTGGCAGTCCTTTTATCAGTAAAGCACCTGGCAAACTGAGATCTTCATCAATGACTGATTCTCTTGGACTTTGCCACAGTACAGTCACACAGCTAGTGATAGGGAAGGTGCTAGTATTGACTCTTCAGGATAAACTCCCAATTAATTTCAGAAGCATTACTGACCTCTGTCTCATACTGTGGCTTTTACAATATTTTATTTTCCAAAATTTTACTATGAGTTAATTGGTGGTAGGACAATGTTCAGCATTAATGCTAAAGACTAGGCAACATGGAGGTAATGCATTGCAACATTTGCAAAATGTTACTTTTAAGATCATTTCAAATATCTCATATCTGCTATGTAATAATACCAAAAGACCTCAAATCTGTAAATAGCCTTTAAACATGATTAAGGAACAAACAGATTTGGTGAGGCATCTGTAGTTCATCACTGCAGTGTATCATGCTGTGAGGTTAATATGGATATGAATAGTACAATAACTTGTTAAAAATGTGGATGCACGTGTGTAGTTTCAACCAAATATATTTTTACAGTGTTTTTAATGAAAAATGTATAACTATTGCTAAAAACCAACTAAGATTTTTTTTAATTATTTTTTTCCTCCTTAAAAAGGAGGAAAAATGTTTGTTAACTTTCTATTTCTTTCTAATTAATTTTGTTAAAACCACTTCCCAGCAAATTACACCAGGAATTCAGTACCAATCTAGCTTGAAAAGTTTGCTCTGTCTTGAAAGTAGAAGTAAGTTAAAGTTTGTAATGGGAATTTTAGATGTAGCCTTGGCCTACATGCTGTGAGCTGGTACTGCTGTAATATGTCGGCTTTTTTTTTCCCAAATGTGCCAATTTTTGCTTTCACAATGAAATATGATAATTCAGTTATGTTTTCACCACACAACCTTTCTCTGTGTTCTTGAATGATGAGAAGAGAATTAAGAGTCTGTGTACGTATCACAAGAACTCTCTATTTTAAGTTCCTGGTTTCCGTCTTGTGTTTATAAGCTCTGTGGTGGTACTTTGAAATGATGAGACCAGAAGAATTTGGCCCTGTGTCTGTGTAAGAAATACTGGCAGTGGAAGTTAGTGGTGTGTTGCAATCTGCTTTATGATATGTTGGGATTGGGGGAGGAGAGAGCCCTACCTATCACATCTGCCTTGGGAATCTCCCCAAGGTAAACAGGAGGAGAACAGCATGTATGAGGGAGGACAACCCCAGTGTCAATGAGTAACAAAAACAGCCAATAAATTTACATCAAGGATGTCATCCATGACATGAATATATACTTAAATCTGTGATCTGAATGTACCAGAGTACACTTAAAAAAAAAATCACCCTTGAATAAATGAGAATATCTAATTGAAATGCAAGGCAAAGGGTCAAATGAGAGATTGAGGGAGAGGTGAATTAAGAATAAAAATGAAGCAATGGTGGAAAAGAGAGATAAGAGAAAGAAATCTTTTCATCCAAGCTTGTCAGAGAAGGTTGCTCAGCATATATTATGAAATGTATTCTTTGGAATTATTTGTTTCTTCCTTAATAGTTCTCATTTGTAGCAGTTGTCACAAGTTAAAATTACCAAGGCAAATGCTAGTTTAATTGAAGTTCACTGTAGATATTTGAATGGAATTCAATTTGCCTTGGATTTAACAGGGAACAAATATCAAATACTATTTTTACTAGTGCAAATTTGGGCTGAAAAAGTGACCGTAACTTCATGAAAAATAAATCCGTCTAAGTTTTAGTTTATTTGATATAAAAGGTGCCTCAGTTACAACATATTTATTGATCTGAGTTAATTGGCTTGAGAATTTGCATTTTCTGCACCTTTCACCAACTCCTTCCCCCAGAAAAAAATTAGTAGTTGTTTAGTCAGAGTAGAAATCACAGCATATGATGTACCTATTTATATGCACAATGTGAAAGAAAAAAACAATAAGTGCCTGAAACTAATAGCTAATAAATATCTTATTGGTTGAAAATTCATTATTTTTTTTGATTACTTAAAAAAACGGTTATCAAAAGAGATATCAGTCTCAGGAGGCAGACTAGTTTTATATTCTTCTATGAAAATAGAAGATTCTATTTTATTATTTTCTATTTTCTTCTTTATGAAGAAAATTTATGCTTTCCTAATGTTTTAATGCTTGTTTCTTGTGAAAATATTACCTTTCAAAATGCTGACTGTTTCAATTAATTGAAAACTGTGTCATCAGGTATATTGCTGTTACCCCTGAAAACATTTGAGAAGCCTGAAACATTTTTTGGACACTTAAGATAAACCAGAGACTTGCTATTTTGTGTGGATTTGTTATTTGGAGATACTGGATCAAGCCATCTCAAGCATAGGCTAATGCATATCCTTGTATCCCCTGTATCACTCAGGATAAGCAACACTATATAAAATATGTAATGCCAAACAACACAAGCAGCTCTAGAATCCCATAAAAGTGTGGGACATGATGTGAGGTTTTATCCCACAATATTGAGGTTGTTGATTAAGTCATACAGGGAGAGAAAATGAGTGGGGAAATACTGAGTATTTGCTTTAATGTATTTGGAACGTGAGAACATGAATAATTAGAACAATTAGGCATATTTCTCACAGAAGCTAATGAGATTGATCAATCCTGTTACAGATTCAGCTCATATTAACATTACAGCCACAACTCCTAACATTCCAAAAGGGTCTTACTTAAGAGAGACCTCTGCAAAGATCATGAGAGTTAGCAGATGTTGATAGAAACACTGTACTTGTAGGGAAAGTTTTGGAGGAACCACCATATTAATTTTGATTGTCAAGTCTGATTTACTCATTATTAAACCAATCCAGTACATTTGGTTATGGAGTTCTATAGTAAACCAGAACAAGAAAGAGTTCAGCATTAACAAATTATCTAAAAACAGTGTAAAAAAGACATCTTGTGGAACGTCAGCCAAACAGAGAGTAAAAACAGATACCTACATTCAAACACAGAGGAGTTTTTTTCTACCTTTTTTTTCTGAAATTTTACTTTTCTCTTAAATGTGATATATATGTTTGCTGAGGAAAATTTAGCATGGATTTCAAAAGTTATTTAAGTTGTAAATGTCTGAAGTTTGAAATCCCCAGTATTAGACAGGGATTCAGTTTTTATTGTATAGGTGCTCAGCACCTGCTAAAAATCAAGCATTTTTTTCGGAGATAGACAGGGCAAGCAAAAACTGATGCACTTGAAACTACTGATTGCCTTCTGAAAAGATACACATGTAAATTTATAAAGATGGAATTGCTTGGTCAGGGATGGAGAAGTAGCACGGCTGAACTGAAAGTGGCTGGTGCTAGAGGAGGGAATTTAGATGAATAGCTAAGAGGTCGACTGAAGTTTCTGGACTTAATGAGTGGAATAATTTAAATGTTGAATAAGTGATCTTACTCTTATTCCTAGATGTTAATAATTTTGTCAAGTGTATTGCTTTTCTCTCCTATGCATAAAGGACAGCAATTTATCTACCTTCAAAGGAACCAGAGTGATTTAGGAACTGACTTTGATTGAATGTCTTTAGAAATATGTATAATCATCATGTGATTATATGAGTTAAATACCTCTTTAAATTATCATAGAATGCTACTGTCCTTTTAAGTCTGTACCGATAAATACAGAAATCTGATATTGCTGTCTTTTTGAAAATAGAGATAGATCTGTTGTCCATTGTGTTTAAGTAGGAACCAAACAGATTCAAACAGTCCTAAAATAAAAGTGCTATTAAATTATACTGATTTGTCATGAGTCAGCTAAGAAATATAGAGTAAGGAAAACAAAACAAATTGTGCTTCTGACCTTTGATGTTTTCTTTTCTCTCATACTTTCTTATTTTGAGTGAAACATGCTTGAATGATGTACTATTCAAGAACAATTTCATTCTGAATTACTTTTACTGTGCTTCATACCTCATGTAATTAAAACAGTTGTTCAGAGTATGCAGATGACTTGCAGTTTATGTGAGATCATGTCTTCAGGAGATAATGCATGAAGTGTATTACCAGCTGCCTTTGAAGCATTTCAAATTTGTTTAATTGCAATAGAAACAATCACATCCTTTTGACACAACTCCATTTCATTGAGTTCCCATTTGCCCTCAGAATCATCCATAGCTGTCTTCCAGTGTTCTAACCAGGACTGAATCATACAGTTTTGGTTCATGGTTTCACCATTGTATACTATGTTTTATTCTCTTATCAAACATGTACATAGTGCTCAAATTAAAAAAAGAAAATTAACGAAACCACAACCAAAACCTGACTTAAAAGTTTGGAGAGGGCATTAGCAAGATAACTATAAAAACCCAAAAAGCTTAAATGCTGTTAGTGAATCTAAATGAAAATGACATTTGAAAGAAGGCAAGGTGATTTCTGGTCAAGTACATACTTAAAACCTAATGAACAGTGGTATGTGCTGGTGCTGAGAACCTCAGATTTGGAATTCAACATATGTTTGTAGAGATCTGAGCTGCAGTCAAGCTTTATAAATGCTGAATGAACATGGTGTGGAATGATCTGTTATTGGCCTGGGCTGAATGGCACTTATTTAACCTATTTTATGTAGTTTATCCTATATGGAGCTTTAAGAGTTTTCAGTTTGCTGTTTGGTTGTTGTTGCTGCATTTAGCCCTTCATAGATAAATGCTAAAAGCCTCTTTCTGATTTTTATGATTCATAGCTTAGTGATGCAGAAACAAACACACTTAGAATGCACAAAACAAAAAAAGCAACCAAAACATTTTGAGTGGCTCTGAATATTTCACTTTTAGATAAGAGACCACTGCAGATGTCAGAATTTGAAGTCTATTCTCTGGATTTCATTTTTACTAGATGTATGTGCTTCTGACCCATAATTTTAATCTGTTTTTTTAAACCAGAAGGAATTTATCCTTTAAAAACAAAATGTGTACTTAGTAGTTAAATAAACGAAATCTCTGTGTGTTGTTTTTTCCTTTTAGTGCTTCTTATATATATGTTTTAGAAAAATTCCTAAACTTAACCATAATCTTATTCACTTACAACTTTTTAATTGTTCATGTTGTTTCAGGCAAAAAACAAATAAAATTTCCAGAACATTAAGTGGTAATATATGTAGCTTATGGCTTTAACCCAAAGGAACTGAACACTGTAAGTCCGCTGCATTTTAGGGATGACATTTGGAAACTGGAAAAATAAGTCAAAATATTGGGAATGCTAATTCAAATTCTAGCACTGTCCTTGCTTGACTAACTTGGAATTTCACGTTATTTATATAATCGTGTAAATATCCTTTTCATTTGGATCTATTATAGCAGTTTAGGGAGGTTCCAGAAGCTCTCACTTAGATCTGGTTACCTGTCTGTTACCAAATCAGAAGTATGGAATCCGTTATGTTTCAAACTAACATTTGTCTCTACAGTCAGTGTTGCCTCTGAAATAGAAATTAAAGCTCAGGTAAATGAGCATCTCAGGCTAGGCTGTCTTTAGAGGTTGACCTGTCCCAGGCTTCTCATCTGTCAGGTATAAACCTGCTGCCTGACTCTGCTGCAGGACTGTGCATATGCTTCGCTGCACCTAGGAGAGCAAGATGCTTGTCCAGCATGCTCTGAACAACCACGTTGCAGTGGTGTTATACTCGGATGTTTTTATGTTCCTGCCATGGTCATAGTTAGTCTGGGTATTCTGTCATTTGCATGCCTTTTATTAAGTGTGGCCTTCCTTCATGGAAATAGCTTTATGATCCCTGTTGTGCAACAATGTATGAAACTGCAAACACCTGGAAAGATTTTCCATGGTGCAAGCATTAATGCATCAGTGGCCAAACATCTGGAACTCATTGGAAGATTCCCAGTGGTCCTTTCAAGTGCTGATTGAGTTTTCTTTCTTTTATAAGATGCACATCTCTCTTGACGTTGATTCCAAAAACGGAGGGGAAGCAGGAGGGAGGGAAAGTCTCTGACTGGCAAATGATATTATTTACCGCCTGGAACATTTGCTAGTAACAATTTAAAATATCAACATGCGTGTATGTAAATGTTTTGAAATAAAATATTCACTTAAAATAATGCTACATTTGTTGTAGTTACCAAATAACAAAATTTTGGATATCAGGATGTCTGTAAATACTTTGGTCAAGAAGTATGGATTTTGACTTAAAATTGACTGCTTTTCAAAGAAGTGGTAAAACTGACCCAGGCCTCAACATAGTAACTGAAATTTCCTGATTTTCCATACAATTTCTCATAATATATGTTCTTGTCCTATGTTCTATGGCTTTTCTTTTTCCTTGTAATGATATAAATGACCCAGAGGTGAACAACAAAGAAAGATGAAGCAGGTTTCTTCCTTTCTGGTCTTTCAGACATGAGTCCTTATTATGACTTGTTGCTCATAGCTACTGATATTGGTGCTTGGTACCGCACCCTTCTGGGGATATCTGGCACATTGTGGCTTCACGACATCTGGAAGATGGTACAAATTAATCTCCTCCTAAAGTTAGTAATTTTTGAATGGCCACAGTGGCATAATTTTCAAGACTGTATGATGACATGGAAACTGCCTGTATACTTACTTTTTTAATCTATCTTCCTTTTATTTTATTTTTTTGTAACAAAATAGGGCTTCATCCTGGAATGTTTTGATGCTGCTCAACATGGACATTTAGCGAATTCTTTCTTGTCAGGCTGGACACTCAGCTAGTGTTAGAGGAAGGAAAAAAAAGGCCTCCTTATCCTACCTGTTATTTTCCCCAGCAACGTGCTCTGTATAAAGAAACTGGGACGCAAATATTTTGATGACTTTATGCTACTCAAAAATGCTTCTTAGAGGGAGATAACATCATAGGTTTAGCAGCTGCCTCCATGTTCTGCTGGAGTGTCAGAAACCAGTCACAAGATTTCGCCTTCATTGCAAAACTTATGTTTAAAGGTTCCCATATGCATATTTTGGTTGGTTCTAATATTACTTTTTAAGTAGCAGTAAGAGACTGATTGTTGGGTTTTGGTTTTGTGTGAGTTTTTTCATTTGTTGGATTTTGGCTTTTTTTTTTTTTTTAAGTAATAAGAACACACAGTTTTGACCTGATGAACTTGAGTATCTGCAGGTTGTTTTAATCCCTTCTAATCTAATGCATTTATGCTGAGTTGTCATACTCGACTGAAAAAAATGAAAACTGAATAGTCATTTGCATAATTCATATTTGTTACATGGCTTTTTGGATTTGCTGAGAACAAACAAATAGGAAGTATAGTATGTAAACTTAAATTTGTACTAAAAAAAAAACAAACAGACATTTGCCTTGTCTTCTAACTTCAAAAAAAAACATTATTAACCTGGATGTATTGCTAGCAGTGGTTCTTTGGGAGTATGAAAGTGAAAGATTTGAATAAAGGGCTATGAACTGAAAAAAAAAGTTTTGAGAAGGTAAAGGAAGAGCAGGAAAATATTTCCCCTCTTCCCAGGAATCATTCTAATTTAATTGTATATACAACTGTTCAGAACAGATGGAAAAATAACCAGGTCATAACCTTTGCTCTGTATTCACTTTCTTAGGAGCAAAGCCTCTAAATCTCAATGAGACTTTGTCTTCCTTGAGAAATATTTAGGGCTGGTAGAGATTGAACTGTAGAACAAAACAGAGGATACAGTGTGAGCATTTTGAGATGATTTACTTCAGACTAGCTCTCATGTGGTCACATAGGCTGCATACCTATGTAGCTGAAATGCACCTTTAGTTTAACTTCAGCTGAAACAGATCCAGTTCTCATGCTCCAAATAAATAGTCAGTATCTGGGGACAATTGGGAGGTTTAATATAAACCAGTAATTAGACTCGGCCATTGCTGGCTTCTGTGAGAACTGACCTAGGTCATTGACTACTGATTGTGAAGATTTTTACTGGTAGTAAATGAGTGTGATCTAAAAATGAGTTTTGGAAAAGATTGAACTAGGTATACATATTAATTTTACTTTTCCTATGGAATTTTGGATTCCATTTTCAAAAGCATGAACAGTACTTATAGCCTATCCTTGTTTTTTTTTTAATGCAAAAGTTTCGTGTTGGTTTTAACTCTAAATAAGAGTATCAGAAGCAGTTTCCAGAATCTTATGATCTATAATCAACTTATTGGACTGCAAAGTGTTCTGAATTGCTGACCTCCAGAAGTTTGGCATATACTAAAATATAACTAGAATATCTCTGACAAAGATACATAAAGATGCAGTAGTGACTTTGATGAAATTTGTCTCATAGAATTGGTAAGTTTTATTGGGCAGGTACTGATTTTACAAAGAAGAAAGTGTCCAGTGTAATTCTGGGTGGTAAACAAAGCTTAATCCTTGTTAAGAATACATATATATTTTTATATATATAAGTATAAAAAAGAAAGAACACCTCTATTATCTTTTCTGAGGTAAAAGAAAGCTTCATTCAGTGGCTAGAGTAACAGGAAAAATTTCAGTAGATTTAGGATGTCACATAGGACTCAAGTCTTGCCAGAGACTGAAGTCAATGGGATGTGCTAAATATGTTTTTGGCCCAGAATCTAAGACTTTTCCAGACTCACATGAGACCTATGTGGCAAATGTGGAAGCTTATTCCAGATCTACTGACTCCTAGTCCAGTCTTCAGATTGCAGGAACATTCACTCTCCCTCTGTTCCTCATCTTTCTGTACTAAGTTTTCTTGAGTGTTAAGCAAGAATAACAACGGGTTTGTAGGTCAAACAGATGAGCAACTGGTAGATTTAAATATTGCGTCCCATAATCCATATACTCTGCTTCTGTATTCAGTGGAAGTAGCATGTAGGAAGAACCTTACACATAAAATGATAATAGCGTATCCTTCATCTCTACAATTCACTCTTCCTGGTCACCTTCCAGGTTTGCTAATACTGTCAATACATATCCCATGTTAGGCCTTGTGGAGAAGTGTAAACTTTTATTGCACTGAGACACACCAACTGTAGTGCAACGTAATGATAAAAGAGCCATTGAAATATATTGCTGGAAAGCCAGAGTACATTTTTGAAGCATGTGTTTATAAACTCCTGGTTCTGAGCACAATGGCTGCATTATAAGCAAGAGCTGGGGAATAGGCATCACTCCAAGTGGAGTCAGGAGTGGAAAAGGAGTAACAGCTGACTTCTGTTTATCAGAGCAGCTTGAGCAGGATGTGCTTTCACATATCTAAATATTTATGTAAACAGATGCACATTAAACCACTTAGAAATAAATAAAATTTTCTGAAAATAGAACTCCACAATGATGTCAGGAGCTGTTTATCTTTAATGACTGTGGGAATGGGCTTGAATATACAAGTATTTCATTGAAAAACAGGCAATAAAACTAGCTTCAAATATAATTTCTAAAGATTATATGACACATCTTAGTGTGCTGAGCATACAGATTTACTAGGGTTTTTTTCGAAAAACAACTACCTTCTTTCCTAGCTTCGCACAATGGTTGATGGCATGTACTTGTTGCTAGTACAGCCTTTGAGTGAGTGCTCCTGTCTGCCCTTCTGAATGCTGAGGCAGAGGAATACTCCTTCCTGCAGTGTGGTGCTCTGTAGGCAAAGGGCAGAGTATCAGTGTTGGCTGTGTTTTGCCCGCTCGGCACAAACATGCCAGATCTGCACGGATTTTCTCCTCTTATCTTGCATGTCTATATGGAATCATGTCTCAGCAGACAAGGATTGATTTTAGTTTGTTTGTGTACGAATGCTGAATTAGAAGATTTTATCTGCTACAAGTGATTTTTCTACACTGTGCTACTTCCTCTGCCCCAGTTCTGCAATTTGAAAGATAGTATAGCAGAGTCATGGTTTAATGGTTTTTTTCTCTCTATGCTTTTGTAAATTTTTTGTTGTTGTTGCAGGTGGATTTTAATTACATTTTCTGTGTTTGACTTCTTCTACTTGAGAACATTAGTTAAGAATTTTGATAGGTTTCTGTTCTACAACCTTGATTGCACTGTTTGCTCCCTATGGCTGCTGGGTCAGTTTTATCCCTAACAGCTTCATGTAACAGAAGCTAGTAAAAGGAACATTCAAACAAACTGTTCATTGTAAATTTGGGATAAATTAACTTTAGGGGATATAATAACCATCAAGATGTATTAACAGATTTTTATGACCATTTTATATCAGTAAATGCCTGTCTTTGTTCCCTGTGTTCTTACTGTGAGAACAATGCAGCTGGTCAAATGGTTAGAGAGTTTGTGGTTGAAAAAGGAAATTAGTTCTGCTCAGTCTTGAGTTGAGGCAGACAAAAGCAATTGTTTGTTGTTTTTGCATGAAGCACGATGTTTTTAAAACTTAGTGGTTCAATACCTTAGATTTGTCCTTGCTTCCAGTGAATGTGGAGGTGCTGATGTTGTAACCATGTCAAGCATTTGTGTTCTGTGATTATTAAATTCTTGTACTTTCTTGTTTCCAAAGAGTTTCCTTTCATGAACATGACAAACCTGACAGTAAATCCTTTGGCCAGAACACTCATGGTGATAATGATTGACTAAAATAAAGACATGATAAAATTGTTTCTTATATGAGGAAAACCTTGATAGTCAAATCTTGTTTATTCACATTGTCCTCCTTGCTACTTAAATTTTTTAAAATTTGTTGATGTAACACTAATATTTATGCTCACATGAAACAATGGATAAAAAAAAGATCTGGAAGGTTTTTTTTTCTTTTTTTTTTTTGCAAGTGATTCTGATATTTAATTAAAACATTGATTCACACTTTCCTTTAGGTATGGTATGTATGAATGGCAAAGGAATTTCTCATCCTTTTCTACCTGCTATCTTCTGAAAGACAAACCACAAAGTTCCTTAATTTGGTTTTCTTTGTTCCACCTTCAAGAGCTACAAGTTTGTAAGGAATTTATTTCTTCTGGTGAAGAAAAAGAGGAAAAGTGAAAATTTTAAATCCTTCTTATTTTTGTGTAGTCATTCAAAATGCTGCAAAATTAATTATATGGATGTGCTGTGCAGATTCTTGCATTTATCGTGCTTAGAGGAAACTGTACAAGACATTGGGGACAAATATAAGTGTTTTCCAGTGTAGTTTACTCCTGTTAACAGGTCAGGATACAATGTGATTGGGGTAGATACCTTTGGGCTTTACTTGCAGCTGTATAATTCTGAGTAGTTTAATGCCCTTTGGAAAATAGAGATGTATTCCTAATATTCTTGCAGTTTTCTGTGCTCCTTAATCATTTTCATCAGTTCAATGAGTTTTCTGTAAGTACTCTTTTCACAAAGCTCTTTCATGGATGTTTTTGTGAGAACGTGTTGAAGAACAGTGTATGAAAGAAAGCGGAGTCAAGGAAAATCTCTTCAGGAGATTTCCACAAAATTGTCTTGGGAAGAACAGTTTCTGTCTCCCACTGTTATGAAGGTGTTCTACATCTAAGTGCACATTAATAATCAGAAGAGTTTAATTAACTTCATGAATTTTAGATACTTTTTTGGAACATTTTGTAGGATCACTGTCTTACACGAGGTATAGAATGTCAAAAATCCAGAAAATTGATCTTTTATACATACTCAATTTCCTATTACCTTGAAGTCTCTGCTTAAAATATTCTACAATGTGCATGCACACACCCTCCACCCCCCTCATTAAAGTGTGTGCAGCTAGGTAATGTCTCATAAGAGGGTTTTTTGGGTGTTTTTTATTACTTAGAGGTTCTTTATGGATGGTGTGTGAACAGATGATGTGTTCTTTGACTTTGTGTTCATTATTGATCATGCTAGACCTTATAGACACACACACTTTAGCACTGAGTTTTTCTCAAGAATGCAAATCTCAAAGGATACCCTGTTGCTATGAGTTGATCTCCTAGTATTGAGCTATATTTCAATTTTTCCAAGGTGCCCAGTATGCAGTAGTAGTGTGCTTCCCCTTGTTGCTGCTGTTTGTTGCATGATTATATCTATCCTGCATGGTGCATGTTCTCTAATCATATGTTGAGAGAGGAATCACTTGTCACAATCATGGAAATGTTGGTTGACTGGGACCTTTCAAGGTCATCCAGTCTGACTTTCTTCTCAAAGCATGAGCATCAAACCAGCTTTAGTTAGCTTAAGACTTCAAGGCCACATGCTGTAGCCTCCTGGCCACATTAGGAGCCTGTTACTGGACCCTCTTCAAAATCCCCATATTCTTCCTGGAGCAGGCGTTCACAGATGGATGAAGTGCTACAGCCTCACCAGTGCTGTACAGAACAATAAAGTGTCTTCCACTGCTCTGCTGCCCCTGTGCCTCCTGATGTAGCCCAGCTGTGCAGTTTGGCTTAGTTGTCATGGAAGTGCACTGTTGCCTCGCACGTAGTTGGCATCTGCTGTAACTGCCCAGCTGTTTTCAGCAGGTGCCAAATCAGCCCGTGCTGCTGCCCCAGGAGCAGAGCTTTTCACCTCTTGTTGAACTTTGTAAGTTTTCTGCTGGGCCAGGCCACAGCTTTTACCAGGTCCCTCTGATTTGAAGCTCCACCCTCTAATTTCTGTTAAAGTGTTTGAGTTCCCGACAAGACTTCTGGGTTTGCCATACACTGAATATTTGTGGCTTGTGAGAGTGGAGCATTCATGTGGTGTTTCTGCTCTAGACAGAAAGTAAGAAATGTAAGAGATAGTATTTCATGTTACTATCCAAATGACATTTTTTCATTCATTAAACTCTCTGTAAAGACATTTTGTTTGATACCAAAGGCATTTTGAAGACAGATTTCCACATGGATATGGTAATTGGAGATAATCAAGATAGTGATTAATCTTTATGCATGCAACAGTGATGGCTTTGAGAAAGAAGTTTTGCAATAAATTTGTTTCTGTTGCAAGCAGTTTATAAGTATTTTGTAAATCTATGCTCCTAGTTTGTGTTCATTAGCATTCAGGAATGGTCATGTCGTAATACTTTACAATGAGATTGAAATCCTTAGCTGTTACTTGTTTGTTTTGAAAGCTTCCTATTATGATAACTAAATCTTTCTGGCATCATTCATGGTAGCCTTACAAAGACCTTGTGTCACACGAGTCTGAACTACCAAATCTTAAAAAAAATTGCATGCATTGTGAATGGCATATATGTACAACACCTGCAATTCCTTAACAGTCCATTTTAGATTCTAAAGAGTGCCAGCGTGACAATGTACACAGTGAATGACATCCTGGGTGTTGGGGTTTTTTGTTGTTGAAGGAGTCAGTAGATACCATTTACTATGCCATATTAGGAATGTAAAAGTCAAGATGGCCATTAGGCTTTTCTTGATAATTCAGGAAACCAAAACTGAAAATGTGTTCTGTAGTTGCATTGCCTGCCTGAAATCCTCCTCTTCCACTGTGTTGACATCTCTGCTTATCTTCTGCTCAGTGTCATTCAGAACTGTTTGTGTCTGCCAATGAATCCGGCACACATATGGCTTTATCATGTAGGGTTCCTACCTGCCAAAAGGCATACAAATATGAGGGTTAAAAAATTTGTGAGTTTTTTCTGGAGTCTTCAATTGTAGGTAAAGAAATGTCTGAGGAAGACTTTCAGCCATTTGCTGAGGAATATTGCTTTTGCTGATTTTGTGTGCTATTTTGACGGTGACTTTGGTCTGCCTGTCAGTGACTTGTTCTAAAATGTCCATAATAACAAGACTGTTTATCTGTTGCTTTAATTTCTTCACAGAAATGCCACCACACAAGTGATCTTTAGGTGGTTCTACAGGAAAATATAAGGGAATTTAGTAAAAGTGCCAAAATGACAACATCACTGTCCTTTTGTGATCCATTTCTTTAGGGAAAGCTGTGGAGTGATATGTTTCCATAAAATGTATTTTTTCTGTGCTGTCCTTGATGAAGGTAATTTTGATACTAGAGCATAGTTTTCTCCTGCTTCCCTCATACTGCTCCTCTTCTTCATGTAACTCTGTTATCTTCAGGGACCATTGAATCCAGAACAAGATGTGGGCAATGTAGGGAAGTGGTCCTATCTTGTGGCAAGGTGTCCTGGTTCTGGCCAGGATAGGGTTAATTTTTGCAGTAACCAGGAACAGACATGGCTAGGACACAGAGGTTGTTCTATACCACCTTATGTCATGGGATGGGAGAAGGAAGTCTATTCCGGAAAGTAGGGGTTCTTTTTGGTTGAGAAAACCTGGTGGAGGGAGCAGTCGAGTAGTGCTGCTTCTGAGCAATTTGCATGTAAATAATTCGTCTCTCTTGTACACTTTTCACAGAACCACAGAATCACAAAATATGCTGAGTTGGAAGGGACCCACAAGGATCATCAAGTCCAACTCCTGGCCCATCGCAGGACTGTCCCCAAGAGTCACAACCTGTGCCTGAGAGCATTGTCCAAATGCTTCTTGAACTCTGTCAGACTTGCTGCTGTGCCCGCTTCCCTGGGGAGCCTGTTCCAGCATCGAACCACCCTCTGGGTGAAGAACCTCTTTCTAATATCCAACCTAAACCTCCCCTGACACAACTTCAGGACATTCCCTCGGATTCTATCACTGGTTGCCAAAAAGAAGAGATCAATGTCTGTCCCTCTTCTCCCCCTGCCTTTGAGAGAGTCAAGAGCTCGTCCAAGTTTTGTGTCACCTGCTAACTTGCTCAGTATCCCTTCCAGTCCTGTCTCCAAGTAATTTAAGATGTTGAAGAGCACAGGGCCCAAGATGGAGCCCTGCAGAACCCCACTAGTGACAGATCACTAGTCTGATGTCACCCCATTCTCTGTTACCTTCTGAGTTCTACCTGTGAGCCAGTTGCTCACCCACCACACGATGTGTTTATCCAGCTGTGTGCTGGATCACAAAGATCCTGTGAGGGGCAGTATTGAAAGCTTTACTGAAATCTAAAAAGATTACATCAATGGGCTTCCCTTGATCAATTAGATGGGTTACCTTATTGTAGAAGGAAATCAGGTTTGATAAGCAGACCTTTCCTCTCATGAAGCCGTGCTGGCTGTGACTGATTAAATGCATTGTCTTTCAGGTGTTTTTCAATACCTCCCAGAATAATCTTCTCCATAACTTTTCCAGGCACTGAAGTGAGACTGACAGGCCTGTAGTTCCCGGGGTCCTCCTTCCTGCCCTACTTGGAAATAGCGACAATGTTCACCAGCTTCCAGTCAGACTTGCAAGACCACTCAAAAATCATCGAGAGAGGTTTTGCGATGACATCAGTAGCTCTTTGAGGATTCTGGGATGAATCCCTTCAGGCCCCATAGATTTTTAGGGATCCAGCTGGAACAGCAGATCGTGCACAATTACGGGAGTTGATCATCCTTGCAGTCATGGTCCTCCAGCTCGGGGCACTGAGACCCCTTGGTCCCTCATCTGCGTTGAAGACAGAGCTAAAGAAAGCATTAAACACCTCTGCCTTGTCTCTGTTCCTGTTTGTGAGGTGACCATCCTCATCCTGTAACAGGCTAATGATATTTCTATACTGCCTGTTGCCATTAATATATTTGAAAAAACTCTTTTTATTGTCCCCTACATTTCTGTCCAGCTTCAATCCAATTGAGCTTTGGCTGCACAGATTTTTTCCCCACAGCGGCAAGCAGCATCTGCTGATGTTCCAAGACTGCAGACAGGGGTCTTGGAACATCATCCATCCTGTCGGCCATGTCATTTAAGTAGTGTACATTTGCAGATTTGGAAGGCTTAAGAAAGGAAATGATAATACCAGAGTGAATCCATGCAGTCTTGGAATTTTTTTTCTTTATTTAAATAGATTTAGAAAGTCCTGCACCAAGGTTGTGGATTTGATCCCCTAACAGGCCATTCACAGAAGAGTTGGACTTGATGATCCTTGTGGGTGTCTTTCAACTCAGAATATCCTGTGAAATCACTGTGAAAATGAACTTCCGAAGCTGCTACTGCTGACTTCAGAGATGCATGTATTTTTGTGGAAACCTTTGCATTTGAAATTAATGAATTAAAAAAAAAAAAAAAATTGAAAGCCATTTCAAAACTCTGAATTGATTTCTAAGAAACAGATTAGGGAAAATAATTTCGTATCAGTTTTTCACTATGTTCATTCACATTGTTCACATTGCCAGGTGCTACTCATATGCTTCGGTTAAGTCCTGTTGTCCTATGGATATTCTTCTTTTTTTCCCCCCTTTTCTGCCATAATTTTTAGGGTTATATAATGCCAGGCTGTGGAACTTTAGCCTGTTCATATAAACCTGAAGGTGTCAGTGTCATTTTGGATACCAGAGTGTTTCATCACAAGAGAAGTTCCTGGTAAATAATTTTTAAAAGTAGGTGGAGATTTATTGCTCTATTCATTTTTACGGTTTCTTAAACCTGGCTTGAGTCACTGGGAAGGAAGCCATGGATTCTTGGTATACAGCCTTTGAGCAGCCTGTGTGTTACTGTGCTGAATCACAGCACCTGCACCAGCCTAAACAAACCGTTTTTCTCAAGCCCCTGGAGATTCTAGACTTATGAATAGCAATTTTCTAGTCCAACCAATATAACTATAATAAAAGCATAAAATATTTTGAAATGGATAAATATTCATCTACTTATGCATGGTCTGAGCATAATTAAATTATACCTGGTGTTTATGATTCACTCTATGAAGGTTTACAAGTGATGTTTTTGTGGTATGAGAAATATTTTGAATGTTGAATTGCTTTGTGTGATACACTCTTATTATTCTTTCCATATGCACAAACTTTGGGAGTTTTATTATCCATTGAACTTTCATAAATCATTATGAATTACCAAAAAACTTGTTGCTTAGGTCAGATCCCATTTTTCCATAGTTTTATTGAAATATATTTAGTGGAGATATTTTTCTCTTTTTTTCCATTTTTGCTGCCCTATGATGTTATATGACTTTCATTGCTATTACTTGACAATTAATTAAAGTGAAGAGAGAAGGAAAAGGCACAAGTTCTGTTTCTCAAACTGACTCATGTTTCCTATATGAATTCAGGCAAATCCCTTAACTTCTCCATGTCTGTTTCCACATCTGTACAGCAGGAGTAAATTTCCCATGGGCTTTATAAAAATTAATTAATCTTTGTAAAGTACCTAGAAGTTCTGAAATAGAAGAGCCTGTAGATTCCAACATCTAATAAATTATGTCATAATGGCGTTGATTAACTGAGGACTTGGTCAAAGGAATGTGCTGATTATTTGTACATTTGTGTCAATAGCTGTAAGTGGTGTTAATTTATGTTTCACAGGAATATAGGATTATCACAAGCCCTCCTTATTGTTCTTTATGCTTAAATATTTTCAACAGTAAAACTGACAAATGTTAGTCCTACCGGACTTACATCATTGCTGAAAAGTTCATCTACCAATAAAAAAATTAGAGTAGGACAAAAAAAGTCTGGACTTAAAATAAGGACTGAAAAAAAAAAGTATTTGTTATCAAGGTAAATACTCTCAAAACACTTTGCTTGCATTGTTGTCACCATGGCTCTATTTTTTGTTCGTAACGTCTCTTGCCTGTTATTGCTCAATATTTAAAGCTTTCTCTTTTGGACCATAAGAATAAAAAGGATTGGATATCTGCAAAGCAATGCCACAGCCTCTGGAGAGCTGTGGCTTTGACCTATTTCTGTGTTTTTCATGATAATTGTACTGCTTTTTCTAGTTGACCTTGTGATCTATAGAAGTCCATACTGATGCTGATTGTTATTTTAAATCTTATTAGGAATAGCAATTAGTGCAACAAAATGCATTTCAAATTTCTTTTGGGTGGACCTGGGAGGGATAGATGACTCCACACTGAGCAGGAAGCCTCAGAAAGGAGTAAGCAGATTTTCATCCCCTAGAGTGACAAGGCAGCTGTCTTACAGAGTCTTTGGTGTCCTTCTACATCCGGTCAACTGAGATTGCATTTGCTTAACATGCAAGATTTTTCAGGTTCTGGGGACTTCTCTGAGCTGCAGTGTAATGCTTTGTCATTCTGGGCATTGTTTTATGAGTATTACTCAGTAACAAGAACTGTCACCTGAGGCCCTGTGAACATAATGCAAAATATAGTTCTTGATGATCTGCAGTAGTAACAAAGCCCACTAATAATTAGCTGCATAATTACTTTAGGTTAGACCTCTGGAAAAGCCATTTTCCCCACACCCCTGTCTTTTTCATCCCCTTTGCAAATTAGCCATTGCCCAATACAAACTTAAAGCATTTGGCAGGCATAATTAGTCATCTCTTACTCTGTATAAAGTACCCTCCATGTGCGGCACACATATAGAGAAAGTTTGGGTAATGGTTGGCTTGGCAAAGAGATTTTTTTGGATGGATAAAAATTCCCAAGGCCTCTGTTTATTTATATAGTTCTTGGAATAACGTTGTTTTCAAAAGGCTGCTCGCCAGCTGCTGAGACAGCGTTCCAGCTAATATATTCCCAACGCAATCACCACACTTTGCTTTTCCCATCATAATATCCCCAAGGCTGTTCTTGGTTAAATCTCATGACTGGAATATAGGAAAGTTCACATTAAGTCAAAGCTCACAATGCCACAATGTTTCTTATTTTTCTTCTTCTTTCTTTTTTTTTTTCTTCCTTAATTTCTTTTAACCAAGCTTCTTTAAATGGAAAGGTGCCTATTTCAGCTGCTTTAGACCAGACTATTTCTCTGTATGTGAGGAGAATAAGGCATCTATAATGCAGTGTATGTCTGGATATATAATGCCAAAAATAAATGGGTCTCTATGGTGGATCTCAAAAAGTGTATGTGAGGAGGTTACTTCTATAAAGTAGATTAAACATTCTATTTCAGTAAGTACAATAAAAGCAGAACCAGTGCTAAGGATCTCTGTGGTATAAATGCCCTTTTAGCATTTCATTGTTCTTAGCAACCAAACCACTAAGGCAATGAGCCAGGACAACAAAGTACACTTTTCCTGTTTGTTTTTATTTGACCTTTTTTTTTTTGAGTCATAAAATTAAAGAGCAAGACTTATATGTCTCATGGTCATAGTGAACAGAGAGCCCAAGGGACTTGAATTTACAAGACTAAAGTTTACAAGAAATTTTTTTTCTGATTAGGTAGACTACTATCAGCGAAGAAAATTCTTGCCCATTTTTATTTGTCCTACCCAAGGCGCTTGTATTTCTTGCAAACGTGTGAAAAGAGAAGTAAATAATAACACCTAAACAAAACAGAATGATGAGCCAAATGATTAATTTAGATTCATGGTGGTGGTGCCCTTCTGTCCGTGTGATGAAAGCAGGACTAAAGGTTCCCCAGGCAAAAATAATTCATGTATGCTTTTGCAGCCCAACTTGACTCCAGGAAAGATGGTTGTTATATGCTAGTCTGTGGGATGTACAGTCTTGGATAAATGTCTGTGCTTTATGCACTTTTAACAGAGGTTGAATACAGGTAGAGTCAGGCCCAGCAAACCTGTCCTGTAATATAACTTTATTCAAGATATTTGAAGTATCTGCTGTTGTCCTGCCATTTGTTGACTACACCAAGCAGCCAGTAAGACTGTTTTGTTATTTTGTTTGTTTCTCTACATAGCTACATCTCTTGATTCTTGTATCCAACGTTTCACCACTGGTTTAGCTGGTTTCCCTACATTCAGTGAGTACCATCAATTTCCTGACTTGTTACAAAGAGCCTTCCTTCACTCCAAACCCATATGTTTAGGCAGAACGTAATTTGAAGTTTGTGCCGTTCTTGTCAAAATCCATGCTTCATTTCCCTCTTTCTTAGGGCTTGTTTTCTTAGGAGTTATTGTTAACCACAGGTCATCCTCACTGTGATAAAGCAGTGCCTCAGACCTCTCGTGCTTCCAGTGGTGGCAAGTCTTTGTGCTACGGGGAATTCTGTGACAGACTTGTTTGCCAAGGCATTAATTCTAAGTGAAAATAGATTAACCACCCTGAGAAGGACACTGTAAAAAGGTTCAGAAGGCAGGATATTTTGCTAAGTGAGGGATAACCAGCACTGCAGAAGAAGAAATAAAGGTTGCCTCTGACTTTATGGATTATATTAATGACTCTGACTTTATGGATTATATTAATCACTTTAGATAGCTAGCAGGTAATAAATTCTGTGTTGGTATACACCTGCACATCTACAGAGCTCTTTTAATTTCAGTAAGACTCCAAAAACTTATGCCAGTGAGTTAAAAAAAGTGATGAAACCATCCTGGAGAGGCACAGAGGGATGGAGACCTGGAGGACAAATGTATTTTCAGCTTTTCTTGGTAAGTTAGGACAACTGAATGGAATGAGTCAGAGGTCAGACATACATACTGTTCAGCATTTTAGGACATTTCTGTTCCCCAGTACCTTGTCTGGGGGAAAATAGAGACAGCTGTGCCCAATGTGCCTGGGTTACTGACTTGTTCTACTGCCATATCTTGAAGCTTTTGGATGAAGAAATGCTGCAATATAAAAGAGGAAAATATATTTTAAAAATATAACAAGAACTTTTTGCCACAACATTTATGCAGAAAAACTGAAATTACCATAGAGCAAATAATGGGAAAGATGGCTAAGAGATATCCAAGAGACATAAATTGAGTTGAGCTCCCCAGTTCAATACCCAGAAGGGCTTCCAAATCCTGTCATTGAGAAGTAACTGCAGAAAGCAGGGGAACTCCAGCTTCCATAGAGGTCACTCTGCAGAGACAAGTACTTGAAATATTATTTTTGTACTTTGAGAAAACAAGGGTTGTTTGCCTATCAGAGGTCATTGTAAATATTTTTCATTCTTGTTCCCCTTTATTAAAATTTTGTTAGTTTAGAACTACTTATTGAACTCATCCCTTCTGAGAGGAGTTAAGTTTTCTGAGCATCCAGAGAGGGGAATTTGATTTTCCCAAAAGGCTGGATATGAACTTAAGGATCCCTCAGGTTGCTTGTCACAGGCATAAGATTGAAAGATTATTGTATATTGAAGATCTTGGCAGCAGAACTCCGGGGAAACAACATTTTGTTGAGAGTCCCACTGTGTTTTATAGATGGCACTATTCAAAAGCCTGAATGCTTTTCCTGATGTTTCATTAAGTACACATGGGAAAGCAATATTTGTGTGAAAATGAGCTCAGCTCACGTGTACAATCTGATTTGTGTTATCAGCACTTGCATCTTTTGTGCTGAGAGTTTTTATATTTACAAAATCTTTTATTTCAGCATCATATGACATGTAGCATCTATACCACTTGGATTGGAGGACCAGAAAAATGTTCCATCTTCCATTGTAAGGTGCTCTTTGAGATATAAAAAACAAAGATTACATAGATTGTTTTAGAGTTTTTCAAAAATCAGAGATCATCGTAGAGTAAGGTAGATTGGGAAAAACCCACAACACTAATCATTATGGCTATGACTAACTTTTCCATTGCTGAAAAAAATATTACCCTGTTACTTTAATTCGCTTCTGAACAGGAATGTATGTATCTGAAATTATATGTATGTGTAATGCTTCATATTAATGAAGCAGATATGAACATTTGTTATTTGTGTGTGCATGCTCTTACTGATCAAAAATTTAGTCTTTTTTAAACTTTTTGCAGATTATATTTATTCCTTTTACAAAAATGCAAGGAAAAATTATAAGCTCTCATAGTTTAAGATGTATGTAAATACTTCACTAGCTCCTGTTTCTTTCCTCTGCATATTTAAGATCATAAATATACTTACCTACATGTTTCAGTATGAATAGCTGGTGGGGGAGGGAAGGGTTAGTCAGGCCTCACATAGATAGATGTGATTATTAATTTAAAAGCTACTGGCTGGGCTACTTTAATAGCTAGGTTTGGTCAGTTATATCTGGTTTCCACATGTGTTTCCTGTTTTTCTTCTAAATTCTATACTGCTCAGGGACCTGGGGAATGGAAGTCCAGGATTTTCCTGAAGGGAAGGACTGCTTTGTTCGTTGCTGCCATGGGAATGTGTTAAATTTAAGTATGTGTTGTACATGTCTTAGCTGTGTTTCCCCAATGGCAGATACAAGCTCAGCTCACTGGAAATGTAAGAATAGGGGAAAGCTATAGTGGACTACTACTGATTTTTATTTTTTTTATGTGGGTAGAAAAGGGGGTGGGGATGTGTGTGAGTACTGTTTACTCTAGTCCTCTCTTTTGTCTGCCAGAGTCAGTTTGAGTAAATTAAAGCAGTGACTTTGAAGTATGCAAACTAAGCTAGTTCTGGCTTTTAGCCTAGCATAAACAATGTAAAATACATCAGTAGTCTTGAACATTCAGGAAGAGATAAAACATCCCAAGCAGAAAACCTGGGAACATTTCAAAAATGTGTTTATTTGAAATCTGTGACAAGGCACAATTGTATTTTTTTTTTCTTCCCTAGACAATAGTGTTTTAATTATGAGTCATTCTGTCTCTTATTATGGTAATCCACCATAGGCCTCTATAAATTGCTTATTAAGAATTAAGGTTCTGACTGTCCAGCTAAGAGAAATACTAAATATAATAGATACAACAAACAACAGATACTAAATCTGTTGCAACCAGGTCATTATTTTTCTAAATTTTGCCTGCACACTTTTAGTGGAATTACCACAGTAAAAAGTAGGATTTTTCTGGCTACTTTGTCATGAGGGAGGGCTATAAAATATGTTCCAGTCTCAAGTACCATAATACACCCAAAAGAAGGCATTTCTGCAGTCCACTCCAGGCCTCTTATATTAGGTGAATAAGTCAGAGTATGATTTTATTAAACTCCTTTTACAGTTGATAAAAAATATGTTCTTCTGCAGAAACACTACAACATGTAGTTGCTACAAGAAACATCATCCCCATCCAATCCTCAAATATTATCATGTTCAATATTAACCACCCCTAACTTTATAGCTTCTAAGTCTCCAGAGCCAAGCTGTCCTGCTTTCAGAGTGCCTCACAGACACTGTTAGGGACCAGACTTAAGCACAGCCCTAAAATTCTATTTGGCTGGTAGTCCTCAAACAGTTAGCTAGACTTGGGATAATTAATTTCACTGGCTTCTTCCTGACTACCAAGACATCAGAATAGAAACTAACAACCTCCTAGCACACATTTCTTCTGTGCCAACTCCAAATTATTTTTATTTCATCAAATTGTATGGAAGAGTATAGATCTGTGTTCCTGACTCCCTGCCTGATTTGTGACCAACCTATCCTTCCATCTGAGCTGACTAAAGACTGTTTGGATACTGAGGTTCACAAATTTACCTGATATCTAGGCAAGTGGGGAGACTCCCTTGAATTGAAGAGACAAGTCGTAATGGAGTCCTGGGTGTTGCATTTTCCCAAAGTTCAATCCTTCACGCCTGAGGCTTGGTAGTGAGTGCATGTGTGTGAGTAATGGGGTGGCAACGGTTTGGTCTCAGTCTAGAGATGTAATGTTGATGCTGGATTCTCTTTGTATTGTCCAGGCGGCATAAAGAGAAGACAAAGTAATGAAGTCATATGTATATTAGTTAATTATGGTCTTTAGAGAGAGGAGATGGAAGCATTCTTAATCATATATTAAACAAGCTGCATTTTTGTTTAGCTGATTGAGGAAAATGTTGCTCAATATGCTATTATATCAGGTTTTAAGGAACCAAATTAAGAACTTAGGCAAGATGAAAACTAAAACCATATTTCAAAATGTTGAGAACTGGTTTGGGATTTCCAATGTCTTTTAAAAGTATTCCAGAAAATAATTTTTCTTATTATTTTTTAAGGAAACTGCAACTTTTGGAAAATAAGGCAATAGAATATCTGTATGATAGTATAGTTAATCATTGTCTCCACTCAGAAGATTTTGCAGAGGACAAAAACTTGCTGGGAAGTCCTTGTGTACGTTTCACCAAATTTCCTGGAAAAAAATTTAAAAAAGAAATATGGTCAAGCTATGTGACTTGGAAGGTGAGGAGCAAAACTGATCACCTTGATAAATGATGGCAAAAGTAGAGAATATTACTGGAGAAAACAGATCTGTGATAATAGCATTTTTCTCCTCATATTTTGAAGAGGCAATAGAAAGCAGAGATACTGTGGAGAAATATGTTTTCAAAAGAGTTAAAGAGGAATATTTAATATTTGCAGATAAACATAGAACTGAAGAGCAAGACTAAGTGCTGTTGAGGTAGGAAAGGTTTTATAGCAAAAAGATTTTATATACAAAACCTAAGTGTGTGAAGGAAATTAGTGTTGTTTTCTAACAATATGCTGGATTCAAAGCATCAGGGATAGGAAAACTCTACCATTACTCACACAGGAGTGAGTACCATAATTATGAAGTTGTTATTCTGCTACCCACTATGGAGGAAATACTAGAAGTACTTACAGGACTAGATCAGCTTTGCCAAATCATAGTATAAACAAACATGAACAAACCAGTGTGACAGATGAGGTATTTTGGCATCTTTATGTTACAATCTTAGTCAGAAGTTTTCCATGGCGGTCTCAACCTTGCTTCAGGTAACACTAGAGATTTTTGTTCAGCTCTAGTGACCATGAGTTTTTGATATTTATAATAGCTTTTCTTTCAAAGAGAGTGAACTTATTTCTCAGGTGGTGCCAAGTCAGCTCTATTTCTGCCACATTAGACAGAGCTCTGCACCTAAGCCTATTTTAGGGCAGAATGCTGCTGCTGGTATGCAGTTACTTTCTCTAGTATTAATACCTTGGCTATGTCTAACCGTGATAAAACTGCATTTTTTCTTGTTAATTTCAAAAACATATTGTAATACTGTAGTTGGAATGTATATTAGAGTTCCTCTCATCTGGAGAGAAATCTTGGCTTGGTGTACTCCCCAGATAAAAATTCTCTTTTGAGGTCTCACGCTGCCCAGTTTCATTCCTACTTGTGTTGTCTGAGAAGATGCTTGAGGGTTTTTTTTTTGTCTCAAACTGAGATAGTAGCAGTTACAGTTTCATGGGAAAAACTTTCTTTGATCTATAAAGAAGTAAAGATTACTGGCAAATTTATGTAACAGTTCGTGCTGTGTGTGACTGTTCCTGCAAAGACACTGCGTTTTCTCAGAGTTACACAGAATCACTGAATATTCTGAGTTGGAAGGCATCCACAAGGTTCATCGAGTCCAACTCTTAAGTGAATGGCCCATAGAGGGATCAAAACCACAACCTCTTGCTCTAAGAGTTGTCTATATTTCAATATGTGTTTGGTCAAAAGAGCCTTTGTCATTCCGATGTGTAAGAACAGGTGCTAAGTCACAGTTTCATACACTTAAACCATTGTGATGTGCTGTATGAGGACACAAAGAATGTATCTGAATGCATTTCATATGAACACTGAATTGTTGACTCCTATGGTGACTTAACATGAAGGAACAAAGATTATTCTAATGTCTGCTGGTACCACAGAGATGGTTTTCATAAAATCTGAAAATGTTTGATAGATAAAATTTTAAGCAAAAGTTGCTAAAAGCAGTCACCTCTGTGTGTGTGTGTGTATGTTGCTGTGACACCACATAATCTGAGAGTGGTTGGCCCTTGATAGTGAACCTGATAGTTAGTGTTATTCCTGGTTTCATGAAAGCAGCTACAAAAATTGTGAGTGTTCTTTTTTCTTGGTTTGCTTTGGTTTGTTTTTTTTGTTTGTTTATTTGTTTTGTGGTAGGGTTTTTATGGGGTTTTTTTGTTTGTTTGTTTTTTTGTTTGTTTGATTGGTTTAGATTTTTTTTTTAGTTGGCTCCTGAGAAACCAATTTGACAAATACTTTGTCCTCAGTTTGACTTTGTTGCTCAAAAGTCCTGGCAGTGCATGATTTCACACTTTCTGTGTCACAATTTAACAGCACAAATCTGCAAAAAATATCTTTTGGAAAAGTACAAATAAAATAAAAAAGTGTTCCATATTTAGTTTTTCTGAAAACTCCTTGATCTTCTCTGTGGACTTATATATACTGTGAAACTGTTTGCTATGAAATGTGTTGGGGTTTTTTTCATAAGTTAGGTTTGAAATTCTGAAGTTTTAGAAGTATAGCAACAGACTTTTATGTTGGTGATTTAGGATTATTTCACCCATTTTACTGAGTCTGTTTCAGAATTGCCACAAGATCAGACCACTATAAATCAATGAATATTGACTTTTATTCTTTACATTTAAATGAATACATATGGGAATATGCCCATATAATGATTTTATTTGAATTGAAAATAAGGCACATATCTGGAAGTCTATAGCCATTCTGTCTACTCACAGGGTCAAAATAGGAATGGAACAGTTCTACTCTTGATGGACTTAAGGGTTATTGGCTTTTTCTCTAACCTGATCCAAGGACTTGAACATAGAATCCAGAGAGCTTTCAGTTAGGTCACAGTATTATCACTATGTCAAGAAACATGTATATTACAAGAACAGGAAATATGAAACGACACTTTTGACCTGATGCTGAAGGACCATGAAGCAAGCTGACTTAGAGACAGGTCCTTCTAAGTGTTTTTCATACATAGAATATTTTGAAGTAAACTAGCATTCCTGATGGGGCAGTGTAAGTTGTGTGTGTTCCTATTGGTATATCTTTGCCTTGAATGGGAAAAAATGTTATAACTTAGGAATAGATTGTAAAAGATGATTACAAGAATATCTGTTCTTCTGAGAGTCTTTTCCTTTTCTCACAACTTTCTCCTTGTTGAATGATCAGATAGCAGTGTTCAGAACAATCATCTTACCAAAGGAAAGTAAATATTTAAGTGTAACTGATAATGTGTTGAATGACAATTGTCAAACTTTTTGAGGAAAGACTTATCTTCCATCACAGTAGACTAAGCTTAAACAGACCCATGAGGAAGAGCCTGTTGAATTTTCTCTGCACCCACTGAAGGTTTCTGAAAACAGTCTGGAAACTCAAGTTCATACATGTAACCAAATTCCACTGGATAAAACCCAAAATCAACACCAAAATGCTATGTATATGGTGTTGAAGAGCAATGCCACAAGAGGTAGATGCTTCAGATAAATATGCTAAAATTCAACAGTGACTGGTGTTGTTGGAATTGAATGACTTCTCCAAATACTTCTAATTTTCTTTAGTTTGATCAGTGCATCCATAACTTGGATTCCATTCCTACCTGGTTTCTTATTTTTCTACTCTGATTTTCTTGAGGGATTTAGTGCTTTGTTAACTCTTTTATAGCCTAATGGAGAACTATAATAAGAATGAGAAGAGAATAATGTAAAATCCTCTGATAATGCTGCCTCTAAGGATATTTAGGTTAACCTAGAAGTTTTCCTCTAATAAATATGTTAAACCCCTGTCACAGTACTGTGCAGTGTGTTTCTGATTAAGCAGTGTTGCTGCTTCATTTATTACTGCTGTATTTGCCATTAGCTATATTATAAAATATATTTAGTTGAGTAATTTTTTCTTTTGATTATTGTAATGGCAGTGCTCCAGATACTTTTTTGGAACTCTTTAAATATTGCATCTCTCTGTATAGCTTATATTTTAATCCTGAGAGTTGGACAATTCAAGCAATGTCTAGAGGGAGTTGTTGTTTTGTTTAGACTATTAAAAAAAAATCCTTCCTTTTGGAATTTTTTTCTATTTTAGTCCTGAAGTTCAATTACAAAAAGTTCAAGGACAGTTTTCAATGGAACAGATTATTTCTTGGCTTCTAAATTTCACCTTGAATGGAGAAAATTAGTGTGGACAGAGTTCTGCAGGAAAAAAAAGACATTAAAAAAGATGGGTTGCATAGTTGAATTGGTTATTGTTAAAGAGAAACTGTTTTTCTGCTTTCTGACTTGCACTGGCACAGAAAGGGAAAAAGAGGTATATTCAGTGACTTTAGCTATTGAAATCAGATAATGCAGCATGTCTTTAAAAGCATGTTACGACAATGATAATTTTTTAAGGGCTTAAATTAAGGAGGAATTCCAATTTCTGAATGGGAAGCAAAGTTGAAAGCTATACCTCAAGAAAACTCAGTAAAAATGTCTGTAGTGAGAAAACTCAAGGAGAGTTTAAAGCATTCAAGTCTGATCTGATTGTGGAAATACAAAGGAAGCTCACATCCAAAAGTGTAGCTGTGGTAAAAAAAAATCCCAGAATACTAGACAGAAACAAACAAACAAACAAACCTGCCGTGCTTTCAATAGAATGAAAGCCAGATCATAATATCCTGAAGTTTTGTCTCTATGTTTGTGTATGCATAATATTCAAACAATACTCACACTTAACTGTATCAAGATGCATAAAATGTTGTGATGTGTGTATGTATGTGTGCATTTATATATACAATTAAGATCTATGTGTGTATAAATAAAAAATAATTAAGCTTATATTAATTAAACATGAACTAAGCTTACCAATAGAGGAAAAGAAAATCTTAAAGTCCTGTGCAATTGGTTGTATTTTTACAATTCATTAACAAGTAAAATGCAATAAAATAATTTTTCTTTTTTTTCTTACAAATCCTGAGCAATTTCTGTTCTCAAAATCCACTGTTTTTCCCATCAGAATTAACTCTCAAATTTACTGTGGGTATAATCCAACAAAATGGGTCAAATACTTGCTCTATGTAAGTCTCATGTTCATGAAATGCTTAACTTCATGCAAATGAAAAGATTCCTTTGAAGTCTTAACTTCATTTTAGACATCAAATTCAAATGAAAAACAAAACTAAAATATCTTTAAAAGTACAACTAAATCCCAGCATCTTCAAAAGATTTTTCTACAAAAATTGCTGGCAAAAATGTATGACTGTATGGTTAAGCTTTATCTCACTTTGTTTTCTTTTAAATTCTGTCTGTTCAAAGCTGCTTTATTTTTAAAGAGTATTGGCAAATACTGTGACATGCTCGTCCTTTTCTTGTAATAATTCTGTAGCAAACATTTAGATTGATACCAATTAGGATGCTCTATAAAGATAAATATTTGTGGCAAATAATTTTCAGTGCATTCCTCAGAGGCCAGTAGTTAATACCAGAAGCTGGTTTGGGGAACTTCATTAAAACCATTTACCTCCCATATATCTAAGAATAAGGATTGAAAGAATGTCTGTGCTCATTGTTTGTATTTCTCAGACAGTCTTCATACTTCAGAAAGTTTTCATACTTCATAAGTAGTGCAGCTGAAGACTTGAAGTCATTGGGAGGTATAATCTGTTTATATGTCCTATGATAGAAGATTATTAAAAAGAACTTGATAATATGCTTAAGAAAGCAAAGTTACTAAAGAAAGCTAAGGTGCTAATAGTATCTTCTAACCAGTTGATGGTATAATTCCAACACAATAATAATTACTTTGTAGTGTTAAAAGGTCATCCTGCCAACTGAAAGTAGTCATTTCCAGACATGATCAAACAGCTTTACTGGGCCAGTAGTGTTATGATTGTTGCATTTCTGTTGCTATGCATGTCTTGCATACTGTCTGCTGGAAAGCCCTTGTAGGAGATTCTTTGGAATAAACAGAAGATGAGATAAAGCTGAGTTTTATTCCCTTCTGTTTCTTCAGATTAAACATCAACATGGCTTTCACCTGTCATGACATTGGTTTCCCTTTAGCAAGTACTGATGGAATAAGAACTTCACTGAATCTCTGGACATTTTACAAAGACATCTTTATTTTCACACTCTTGACTAACAGCTTAGAAAACTGGAAGTGTGGTAGTAGGTAAATTAGTCAGACAAGGTTTGCAAACAAAGTTTTGTCTAAGTTTCTGTAGTCTGTTAACCTGCCATGACTAAGCTACATCACTTTCCATAGATAATATCATGCAAGAATGTGATGTCTGTGTTTCGATACCCACAAGGCCTTGCCTCCCTACTTGGGTCAGCAGTATGAAGGTTTAGGCAAAAGTTCTGAGCAATTATTAAACTAATGCCTCTGGATCCAAACCAAGACACTTTTGGAGACCAGTGTTGGTAAATGGCAATATCCTACCAAGATCTTCTAGCTTAATTTTTGCTGAAATACCCTTTTTCCTCAGATCATGGACACACGGAGTTTGCTCCTACGATGCTGGGGTTCTTGTTCCATTTCTATTCATTGTGTAGCCATTCTGCAAGTGAATGGGCAACATAACCTCTGCACTCTTCAGGCCTTTCTGTCTCAGTCTGTCTGGACTGGAGCCTGATACATGTGGTAGCCTTGCATGTAAAAACTGTTCTCGCAGAAAAAAAAACATACTCCTTAATGTAAGACCAGGCTCAGGTTAGAGTTGCAAATTATTCTTGTTTGTAACTCACACAAAGAACACCTTTTAGGACTAATGACAGGGGAAATTATGGGAAAACAAGAAGAATAGGTGCCATTAATGTGGTCAAGCTATATTACTCTTGTTCACAGTTAAACAGCCTTTAATTAGTTTGACCACAGCTTCAAGACTTCTTCAAGGTCTTTTGTGATCCTGGAAGGAAGTTCCTTTGAAAAGAAAGACTAGGAGTGAAGATGGGGTAACCTTTGGAACTGTTCTTGAGATGAAGATAACTCTTGGCCAGCTACACTGTCCCTGCTAGCTCCAGGCTGCTGCGGGATAGAATCACCCTGTGGGTTGAGCTGCTGAGTATCCTGACCTAGTGCCTGAGGAACTGTTCATCCTTACCTGCTCAGAATGATAGATCTAAGAGGCCCTTGAGCCTGCTTGTACTTTAGCTCATTCCCATTCTGCAGTTAAACAGAAGAACTATGGGGGAAGCATTGTTGTTTCTGGCTCATGAGTAGTTTCTTGAGCTCCCTATCCACTGAGTTCTTAGCGTTATGAAGTACGCATTGTGTAATGTTCTTGGGGTTTATGATGTGGCATGTAGGATTAATAAGGCTGGACATTCCTAACCTAGGGCATTTTTAAGTATTTAAATTAGTAATTCATACTTTTTCAATAAAAATATGGTTATCAGATGAGAAACTTGGTCTCTTTGTTTATTGATCCAGAAATAGACTGTGAAGACATTACTATGGTTTTATGAAGGAAATCTAAAATTAATGACAATGTTATAAAAGCAGTTTACTTGACCTGTCTCATATTACTGTTCCACATATTATTCAGTTATGTCCAGACCAAAAGAACACTAGGGAATTGTTGTTCTTGATTATTTCAAAATGAGAAAAAAAAAGAAATAATTGTTTGACATTTAAAGCAATCAACTTTGACTTCCTCAGGACTTTTTGGTACATACTATAAGATTCCTTAACTTAGCAATAGAATTATGTACTCTGGATTTTTTTTTTTTATTTTTCCTCATCCTCCACTTCCCCTCAAACCTGAATGTATCTGTGCCACATAAGAGCTGGAACATAGATAAAGTTTGGGAAATCTGGACTTTTAGTCTGAAAAAAATTAAAATCTTCTGTCTTTTACTTTTTTTTTCTCTTCTGGCTAGACAAAAACTTCTCTTATAAGATGTTCTCTTTGAGAGTAATGCACAGCGTTTTTTTAAATAATCAATAGTGTCATAAAATTATTGTGTAAACTTATAAACTTCAATTAATTTGTACAATTTTTAGTTCTTCAGGAGAGTCTTAAAGCTGTTGTTAATATTTAGCTTAGCCTGTCGTCATTTGCATGAACTATCAGTAGCTTCATTATACATTAAGTGGGGCATCCATGTTACTGTAGTAAGATTAAGAATAAATTCTTGGTTTTCTGGTGCTTTCATGCACCATCCAACTATTGCATAATAACCATGCAAACTAAAAGTTCTGGCAAGTATTCAGTGTCTCAGGAGGTATGAAAAATTGTAGTCCTGAACAGTGACAGCTCTGCCATTTACTGTGGGCTTATCCAGGAGAGTTGACCTATATGTAAGAATATGGAGCCTCTATATTTCAAATATTTTCCTTTACAAGCCTATTAGTATTAGCCTATTCATGCTTAAGATGTTATTTACAGCAATTTCTTATTCTATTATTGCACTTTCACTGTTTTTCCACTCAAGCATTATCATAGAGAAAACTGATTGTGGATTTCTTTTTTTTTTTTTAACTAATTTTTTAAGAAATGGGATAGAATCTGTAAACATGGGATTTTCAGGGAGGATAGACATGCTTTCTGTGAAATCTTGCAGATTAATTATTTCTGACAGCTCACCTGTCACTTTAATAGGTTTCTGTTAGGTATGGAAAAACAATTTTCCCCCCTTTGGCTGCCATGGGAGAGGTCAGGAACAAAATAATTGATACTTTATGATGCAACATTTTTAAAGGATTTGTTCTAACAAGGGCAAAAACCTTCTGTAGCTGCAGAACAAAGTATAAAAAGTCAGTTCTTGTATAAATTCTGGTGATCTACCCGTAGTTGGTCTATTGCAGGGACTAGAAAGCAGAAAATAATGGCAGCAATAAAAATCACTACTCAAAAAAAGAAAAAAAAAAAGATCTTGGCAGCAAGTTTTCTTAGGCAGCCTGCCAGTATCCTGATTCAGTGTTTATGGGAACATCTTGAAATGACTCCCAAATTAATGACTGTATCTTCCATCACTACAGTCTGATGTCTGAACATGAGGAGAAATAAACAATAGTTAATGATCTGGAAGCTGCTGGCAGTTGCTCTATTAGTTCTGGTTCTTATTTTCACTTACTAACAGTGAACTGTCCTGAGCAGATGTTTATCTTTGAAAAACATATGCAATGGAAAATTGCACCTCAGATTGCTATCCATTCCACAGTCTCTTTCACTGTGACAATTTTGCACAGAACAAAATTATTTCATTTTGATTTCATAAGTAGCCAATTTTGGGATTAAAAAGTCTGCTTTAAAATACAGTGGTCTTTTTCGTTGGTTGGTGGGTTTTTTGGTTTGGTGCCTTTTTTTTTTTTTTTTTTTAATGAGAGACCCTCGGCACCTGAACATACTGTACTGCAGGGTTTTGTAAGCTCAGTAGGGATACATCCCCAACTGTGCCAAAAAGATTTTTCCTGCCCAGTATCATTGGCCAGGCCAAGCTGCTGGGGAGAAACAATCAGTTTTCTATGCAGAGCATAGATGATGAGTTGCCTTAAGATTCACGATCTTACATTTTACATTGAGTCTGCATATATGATGTAAAGGGCTTCTGTGACATTAGCTGACACAAAAGTGGCTTTTTTTATTTTTTGTCCTTTTCAATTATTTGGAAGTGAATTTATTGTTTTGCTGGATAATGTCAGAAATTGGGGTTTTTACAAGCTTTTGCAGGCTTGTACAGTATGTAATTGTATAGAGAGGTAAGATCCATGTGATAGATTTCACAATCATGCGATAAGTGTTTCCAAAGTCAGTTCTGAATTACATAATTCTAATAGTGGAACCAAGATTCTCCAGGTCCCTTAGCAACTTCATAGGCTCACGTGTTTCTGCAACAACGCTCTTTATTTTTGCAAAGAAATATTCTGTAGCAGCTGGGGGTGTAGGACTGGAAGGGTACCTTTGTTTGCCAAGCCCAGAACCCTGGTGTTACAGGCACCATGTTAAATAACACTTTCCCTATATTTACAGTGCTGCATTTTAAGATTTCTTTTTCCTTTCCTGCTTCCCTAAATTTGGAATTCTTATCTTTCCTCAGAAATCAAGAAAAATCTTTCATTCCCTTATACATAAAAGCTGCAGCTTTTTCTAATGTACCTTTGGTCAAGGAGAGAGAGCAAGTGAGTGTGTGTGCTCCAAAATACCTATTTCTAGTCCTTGAAAGAAGACGCAGGGTTATGTAAATCAGCATTATAACGTTCTGCATAATTTGATTTTAAAATCTGTTTTATCTGAAGGTCTCACATTTCAAACTAAACATTTCTCTTCTACTGAATGCCCTTCATTTCAACTTATGTTACTGAAAGACTAGATTGTATCTAGAAATACAAGAATACATTTTCTTTTTGTGTTGCAGTGGTATTTACAGTAATATGGTGTCATAGAAAAATTCTAGAAATCCTCATTTAGGATAATTTATAAAATGCATAATTGCTATGGGCAATTTAGAATTCTCTAGCTAGGACTGATGAAAATCTTGGTTGTGTTAGGATAGATTAGTTTCTTATATGCTTATGAGTTCTAATCTATTTGCTGGCTTACTCTCTAATTGCTCTCATTCTATCTTTTCTTAATAACTTCCTTTACTTCTCCTCTGAGAACTGTTGCTATTTTTCCAGCTATATTATGGGGAGCTACATCTCTAATGATAGCCTTCAAACACTGCTGGGGTGGTTGAAGAAACTGCTAAGTGACAGAGTAATGGGACTTTGTTGCCATGTTAATTATTGGTTTTTGAATTTTTTTGAATAGTCTTTCCTGAAATATGCATATCAGATGTCATCTTCAAGATTTATTTCTTAGCTTGAGAACCCTTATAGGGATCTTCCTTGCAAATAGTGCTAATGATCTCCAAATCCATTTTAATTTCAGAGTTTCAGAACTGTGGTATGTAGAGCATCTAGTTTCACAAGAAAATATAGACTATTTCCAGGAAGCTTCAAAAGTAAGAAAATAGTTTTCATAACAGTGGCTGCTGAAGTTCAGGTGAACATGCACTATTAAACTTTAATCAAAATGTGGTTTAGGAAAAAAAATGGAGTTTTACTTGGGACAAAAATTTAAGTGCTTTGTGTTGAGTCTGGGTAAAAAAAATTACCTTCTGTGGATTCATTGAAATGTGACTATTTATTTTTATTCAATAAAGGTAAATCCTGACATGAAAAAAATAGCCTTCACCTTCATATGGATGAAAAATGTCCTATTAAGAAAAGCCTCTTACAGCTACTCTAACAAAAAATGAAATTAAGTTTCCAAGAGTCAATTATAATTTAAGGTATAGAGAAATGCTCATGAAATTAGGGCAGCTTGCCAGGCCACAAAACCTTTCCCATTCTACAGTTCTTCTCTGTATTAGATATAGGAGAAGCCATGAGATGTAGCCAGAGCTGCTGAATTTAGAAGAGAACTCTTTCTGAGGTTTGGCACATTGAAATTAGCTGCAATCATATCAGTCACATTTGGCACCTCTGCACTTTCTTGTATCTTGTGGTTTAAAATAATATAGTAGATACTCTATAGGTGGTCTCCCTAGCAGAAATACTGTATTTTATAGCCTTAAATACATCCTAGTCTGCAATTCTGTTGTTTTGTCTAAACTGTTTTTATCAACTTTATCCGTTCATGCTTTAGAACATTTGGCAATGATCTCAAAGGCAAGTAGGAAACTGCACAGTTTACTGCTTGACTCGTGTAAGCCTGACACAGAAATTAAATAAACATTTCTTAGGAAATCACTTTCCAGGCATAGGCACATTCTGTTTACCCTGAAAATTTATAGTAAAGAGAATTCAAGGCATCAGAGTTTGATATTCTGCTCTGGAGCTAAGAGTGTGCATTTGTGCTTTCACCTGTTTTCAAACCAGAGATTATTTTCAGTTGGACCAGTTGCAAATAAACATAAATAGGTATTAAGGGATTGAGAAGAAGAAGGAAGAGAACAAGGGTGCCTGGATGTGATCCTACATTGTACATTAAGAGCTCAAGAAACAGGTCTCGCCCTCATTTCATGTATTCAAGTAGATCTTTCATCTTTTTTTTTTGTGGATGATTAGGTGCAGCACTCAAAGTCAGGTATCCATGTTTGGAAACATGAGCTGGTGTCCCATGTGAAGAAATGGTTTCATAATATAGATCCAATAGAATTGCTCTTATTATGGCCAGATATTGTTTATGATTTGTAACTCAAATTAGTGGACTTTTTCCTTAAGCACAATGGAAGTGAAAAACAGTTTTTGGTTTGGTTTGGTTTTTTTTTAATCCAGAGTAAATTCAGAGATTTTTCTGGTTTTTTTTATATCCAGAGTAAAGATCTCTCTGGCTAAGCCTCACATGAAAGTATCTGTAGGCAAAAAATGTGCACTTAGTTTTCAAGTTTAAAAGTAATTAAAAAGCAAAAAGGATAAATTATGGTCTATTGAAAGAGAAATCTATTTTCATGTCCTAGTACCTAGGAACCATACTTGGATGTAGGAACAGTGGACAAATGTAAGCTAATGCCATTCTACCCATTTCACAGTATGGCTTTAGAAATGGCATCAAAATTAGACAAATAATCATAGATTTTGGAAGAGAAGGGCTAGGTATTTACTTCAGATCTTCTGCCTAGCAAGGTGAAACAGGCTTGCTTGCTATCTGACACAAGGAGCCAAGAGCTTCTGTTTAAGCTGTAACACAACTATCTATAAAATGCTAAACTTTATTTGAAAATTATGTTTG
Source organism: Pseudopipra pipra (assembly GCF_036250125.1). Classification (NCBI taxonomy): domain Eukaryota; kingdom Metazoa; phylum Chordata; class Aves; order Passeriformes; family Pipridae; genus Pseudopipra; species Pseudopipra pipra. The sequence continues at coordinate 25,341,583 of NC_087551.1, forward strand.
GTGAACTATCTAGACTGTCTTAGATAGACTTTTAAATAGCCACATTTTTGAAATGTGTACCTCACTGTTGATTTTGCTTCAACCACTGGCTCTATTAGTCCTGTCTCTGCTAGCTGAAAAGCTGTGGACCATCAGAAATTTCTTCTTTGTTAGTCTCATTACTGCTTTTCAGTTTTGGCTTGCAATTTTGACAGTGCCAGAATGCCCCCCACCTACCAGGCTGCTTCATTGCCCTAAACACTCAGGAGGCATTCACTGGTCACCTTTGCACTCTCTGTTGACAGGGAATTTTAAGAAAAATCTCGAATAATAATAATAAGTACTTTGAACTTCTACAAGATCTGCTTACATTTGGCCATAAATATCTCATTCAATATTCAAACAGCACAAGAAACTGTGCAAACATTAAAGAGTATTTTTTTGCATAAAACAATTTTCCAAGTGTATAATCATGCAATTATTTAGGTAATAAAGTTTTAAGCTGGTACACACCTGTAACTTCCTTATACTTTTTCTATTAAAACGAAATGCCCTTAAGCATTTCACTTTTGTTTTATATCCACTTCATTTCCCAGAATAATTAAAGCTTAGTCATTCTTTATAATGTCATACAGGTAGGAACACAGGCCTGGTTTACAACACAAATGCAGAGCCAGATCGTACTTTCAGTCAGCTGTTGTAAGAGTAACGACTTTTCAACAGTTCTTAACTTTCTGCATTACATAATACAAGAAATAAAAAATTCAGTGGCAGAACATCCAAGATCACATTTCTAGCTTGTGTAAAGAAATATAAATCTCCTGATTTCAGTAAAAAAATGAGGTTACGCCAGCTGAGCATCTGGGTCTAGCATTTAAGATAATCTCCTATTGTGTTAGCAAGCAGTACTATATCATCTGACATTAAGAAAGGCTGGGACAGATTAATAGGGTCACACTGTTATTTATTTACCTGTTTCATGAGATCAGAATTTTCAAATCTTAGTGTTTGCAGGTAATACATGAGTGCCCACTGTAGGGCTTGCCTGGTGTTCAAAAGCCTGCTGGCATGAATCTCGGTGCAGGGCTTTGTTTCAACCAAGTCCCAAAGGCAGCTTTCTAATTTCATTTTGCTTTTTTTGCTGGATTGTGATAATATTCTTTCAGTGCTCCCTCTTACAGAGTACAGCTATCTTGAAGCTTATCTAGTACTGATCTGTGTCATTTAGGAGATGTTGCTTTCATCTGAGAGCTCATAATATTCAGTCAGTGTGTGCCATTCATAACTAAATAGCCTCTGCTCTTCATTGTTCTTTTAATTAATGATTGTTGATTGGTTTGCCTTGCTGCACATTGTTGCAAGGCATGATCAAAGAAAATCCAAGATTAATCTGCTAAACTAGATGTCAGATTAGTAAATTCCTCTATGCTATTACAAAGATTTTTCTCCCTCAGTAAAGGCCTGTCAGTGGATGATGGCTTGGCTGTACCTCTGACAGGTCAGTCCAAAGGTCAGTCCCTGAAAACATGCATACATTAATGCAATAAAGCATGATGACTCTTTTATATCCAGTTTATAACTCCAAATACTCTCTTCATGAATGTTCATCAGGTACCACTGAGAAAAAGATAATTTACTTTGATTGCTTCTGAATACAGCTGAAGAAAAAATGTATACCCTATCATGTTGTGAATACGTATAGGTTTTTCTCAGGTCAGTAGTGGAATCAATTAGTCTGGTAAGCCAGAGAATAGAGTGTTGTGAGCGTCTTTTCATCACCTAGCATATCTCTAGTACTTCTGTAACCACTTTAGCCAGAACTTAATTGACAGTGAAGAGTACCTGATTTCAATTTAAAAAAGTAAGTAGTAAATAGTGGGCTGAAGCCCCAGTCATAAACTTTCATAGATATCACAAAACTTCCTGGTATTTAATAATCTACTTTTCTCCATTTATAAACTCTTTCATGAAAGAGATCCCCCCCAAAAAACCCAAACTGAAACACCCAGTAGCAAAAGACATAAACACAGTAACATGCATATAACTGTTCTATTTATGGAGCTTTGGTGCAGCTTTACTGGAGACTCTTAGTTGCTCCCTGTCTTCTACAAGGACATCTTGCAAACCCTGCTAGACAGCAAGACTAGATTTCAGCTGCTTCTGATCCTGTGGTGCAGCTGCTTTCATCTGCCTTGGCATGCCAGAAATCCTTCTTTTCTCTGTCTGCCACTTCATTAGCCACTGCAGTTTTGGTGTTTAGCTCTTAGCCGGAAAGCAAAGAGCTCGAGCTTTAACACAGCCCTTCTGCTTAATAGCTCAAAGATGTTCATATGAATCTCCCTTTTCCAACCTTTTTTTTTTCATTGATAACATCTGCATCCCAGTGCTGGAAGCCATTGGTTGAGATGAAGGATTGAAATAATTTTCCCCAGCGACATAGATCTACTGGGTTGACTCGGCTTCTTTCTTTTGCTTTATGAAATGTTTCCTTATCTCCAGAAATACCTTTTTAGCAGGAGAAAATAAATAGATGTGTTCCAGGCCTGCCCATTGGGCCTTTCAATTCATCTCATTTTGAACATGTATCAACAGAATGATTCTCTGTTTTGGCCTCTTTCCCAGTGCAATGGCTTTCATGGTGCTGCCAGATGCTTTTGCTGGTAGATCTCTGCTACAAAGCTTTTACCTTATCTAATTCTTCTTAAATTTAGGGTTGCTCTTTTTTCTTTTCCTTTTTTTCCCACTTTTTACTTCTTTTTCTTTTTCATTTTTCTTTCTCTTTCTTTTACCTTTTTCCTTTTTTTTTTTTTTATTTTCATGTGAGTGCTTCTGTTTCATACTATTGCTGTCTCCAGCAATCAGGATAAGCAGTGATCTCAGATATTTATAATTTAAGACGTCCCAAGCAGATATCAAGTGTGTTAAGAGTATTTTCAGAGTTCATTTGTGATCACCATATCTTTTGAGTTGGTTTGTGTTTAGTTATGGAAAGCTTTAACTGATTCTGCATATAACTCAGTATTTGAAATGCCACAGTGTTCTTCCCTGATTGATTTTGCTATTAGTTCATCACATGTGGTCAACAGATTAAATATCATTATTTCTATGAAATTATCATAAAATGTTTACTCTTCAGTTTAAAGGTCAAGGAAAAAAACTATTAGCTCAAGATCTGTCAAGTTGCTCTCCTCAGTTGCCCTTTAAACTACTACAGTTATTCATTTTTCCTCCTGTTTACTGAACAATTTCTGTACATGTTCATTTTTACAGCCTAATTAGCTTTCTGCCATGAATAAAAGATGTTTTCCAAAACACTGGAGTAGGCAATGGATTTATAAAGTGGTAAAAAATGAATAAAACATATAAGGGAATTTAGTAAGGGAATGGCTGGCTCAGGCTGATATTGAAGGGACACCTTAGTTGGAAAAGTGGAAGAGAAAGAACCATTTGTTTAATGTTTTTAATTTATTGGAAAGTTATTTAATTATAAATGTTTCTCCAGACAATTGTTGATTCTCTGCTGGCAGAGCACTGTTGATGGTTTTGTCTGTTTTGTGTCTAAAACAAAAGTAGAAGATTTAGCTGATTCTAAAACTAGGAAAGAGCAGTATCATCTCCGGACTTATGTTTTTTAACAGGCCACACTATTTCCACAGGCCATAGTACTTAAATGTTCCAAGGATAGTATATGGTTTCCTGTAAATCTGCAAACTGAACAGAGGTCATTTTGCACCTGAACTTTTCCAGGCATGTCAACAGATTGCTGCAGTTTCCTTAAGAAAAAAGAAAAAGCAGAGCAGCTGAAAATAATTAATATTGAACTTGACACATCAAAAATGTAATTTGTCACTTGTGATTAAAGCATTTATCTTTAGTTCTATTTTTATATTCATCATGGGTCTCCCTTAGCTATCATTAGGCTCCACATGGTTGGAGTTAGTGTGACCTTTGATCCATCACCATAGACAAAGGGATCTGTTGCTGCTAAATTGGAGCCCAAGCTAGTCAGCAACAGTATAGATCAACAAATGTAAGCTTGGTTAATAATGACCAGCTTAGCTATTCCATTTAATTTTTAAGTCTATGTGGTTAATGTAGATGCTGATCTGCAAAAGAAAGATTAGATTAATAATAAAATTTAACATTCACATTGTGGTAATTCAATCTGATGTGAAAAGTAAAGATGGTGGAAGTGATCTATATTTCTAGTATACTCATACACTATTCAATTGAGAAAACAGAGAGTGATAGTTTTACAGACTTTCTGCTGTTTTTCTCATTTCTCTGAAGCCTTTCAGAGGTTTTCTGACTGCCACAGTCAAAGGTTTCTTATTTTCTAAGTGCAAGGAACTGAAATGTTTGACACATCACTGTCCTACCCCATCATTGTCCTGCCACCATATTACCCTCTTGCTTATCGTCGTAAACCCATTCTGTCATATTGTATACAAAGTGAAGCAATGCTTAAAATATGATAAATTAATCTTTTAATTGTCAGCAGTGTTGTTGTTTTTTTTTTTAACATGGGCATGCGTAGCTGAAAGCCAGCAATATTTTTACGGGTAACTACAAGTGATGGCTTTTCAGAAGAAAACCATTATTTAATTTACTGTACGGTCACATAGAAAGACTCACATTGCAGTAGTAAGTCACATTGCCTATTTATTAAACTAATTTCAGTATCTCAGTTAAACCCAGATTATGTGTTCTGTGGTGCATTTTATTGTGGACATGATGTGAAACTCTAGTTCCTGATCCTGTGTGCTTATTGAATGTGTCCTATCACTTTCCACAATAATAAAATCCTAAGCCAAGCCATAGCTTGATCTCTGGCAGGTAAAGCTCCCTTGGGAATAGAGTGAAGACTATTAGATTTGTAGTCCTATTATTAAGTATTTTTGTGGTAACAACACCATTATTCTAAGGTCATTAACACACTTCCTCTTTTCCTGCAAATGGTTGTGGTTAAAGTCATTATTTTAGGCATCTACATTTAGTTTATCAACATCTAATCATAAATAGCTTGCAGTTTCTGGAAGCTGAAACAATAGTTATCAGCAGGTTATTATCCAGAAGACCAGTTTTCCCTGCCTCACACTGGCTTCAGCAAACACCTCCATGCATGAAGCGCTATTTACTGTGGCAGTGCTGAGGACTAAAACTCTGAATCTGAGTATTTAAGTACTGAAAGCACTGAAACACTGTTGTGCTTCCTTGATGTGTAAGCACAATGTAAGCACAATGTACGCATAGTGCTGTTTTTTTCAGCAGTTACCCCTGCATTGTCACTAGGTTGCCCTTTGCTATATGTGCCTCTCTCACTGAGTTATCAGCAAGGATCTAAGGACATTAGGCTGTGTCGTCCTGTCCTTTGGCTCCAACAGTTGTGAAATATTTTACTCTTGTATTAAGTTAATTTTTGTCGATAGTAAATAGATGTCCAAATTTTCAGAGACAAATTGGAAACTCACATCAGATTTCCTCATTGACGTGCCTCCAATTCTTCTCATTTAAAAGGGAGACATATAGCACAGATACAGGAAAAAGAGAAAAATATTTCTTTTCTATGGCCTTTAGGTTTCTCATTTGTTTGTTTTATGACTTCCTGAACCTGTGTTTGTGTGGCAGCACCTTTTCCCTTCATTTATGTATTAGTTTCTTTGGGAACATTGTTCTGAGCAAAGTACATAAGTCAGTATTTCTATCACCGTTTTCTGTATCAAGCCAAATAACTTGGTATGACTTGGTAAGGTCCAGTTTAATCTCCAGACATCCCAGAGAAGACCAGTGAGAATTTAGAGTGAGAATACAGGTTTCTGACACATCATAATACTGTAGCAGCATTTTAAACCATTATTAGTAATTTTGACCAAAATCCTATAGGATTTTTGTCATCCAGTTCAATAGACCAGGCTCTTTCTGACTTATTTTTTATTTCTCTAATTTATTTTAATTTTATTTTAGGTGTGGTAGAGCTCTCTTTTCGTAACTTGGTCCCACAGCCCTCACAAAATCATAGCATTTCTTTAGTAATGGTCCTGCACTTTCTTGCATGCACAAGTGCTGTTGGAGTGTTTTAGCCATTTCTGGATAATACCATGCCATATAAGAGTAATGGAACAATATTACAACATGAGAAAGTTTCTCTTTCTGTGATGAAAAGGCTGTCCATCTGGACAGAGAATGATCTTAAGACTTCAATATCAGACCCTAATCCCATCCTACTTCTTTCCCATGCTGCTGCTGTCCTGATTTCCATTTGTGGTTATTATACTTTTTTAATGAAAAAATCAGTAGTGTAAATAACTATTTGACAAAATGTAATTGCTCACCACTGAGGTATTTAAGTTTTTATTAATGAGATTTCTAAAATTAAATGATTTTATAAATAACTTTTCCTCTGTGCACTCCCCTATCCTTCTCTAAAAAACTTAAAAAAAAGTAAAAGTAAAAGACTTCTTTTCATGCTTGTCTCTACTGTATTTTGGATAACGATGTTTTGCCCTTGTGGACCCAAGGTGATAGTGTTTCTATGCTCTAATGTGTAGTAGTGCCACTAAACCCAGATAGCCCTCCGTTTCACCATTTGTTTCATATATAAAAGTTATACATGTTATATGCTATAAAAGTTAAGGAAACTTCCATTTCATTTTTTATCACTGTATGCTTTAAGTTTATTGAGTGTTATAAATAAATATAATTTTTTAATTATTCTTTTAAAATTTTTTTAGGTGTTTTACTCATCTTGTTCCCTGCTTCAATGCTGACACCAGGGAGACAATTGGAGAATTAAGGTACTATTTGATATTTTATTACTCTCTAGAAGATGATGTACTCTAAATTTTCATTATTTTATACTTAGCAAATAAGGACTAAGCGAGTTATTAAGGAGAAAAAGATTGAAGTAAAAAGAGAATGGACATAGGATATAATTCCTATCCTTTTCAGTTTTACCAATGTTAGGCCTTATACAAAATATCTGATACTTTTTCAACTGTTGAATTTTGGTTGCAAAAAATGTTATTCAGAGAACCATATGATGAACCGTAAAGCCAGCTAAACAATTTCTTTTACAATTTTCATCATATTCTTATTATTCAGGTACAATAAGAAGTCAAAATAAACCTAGAAGTTTCCATTCAAAAAACACCTCTTGTCTCTTCTCCTCCCACCTGGCCCTCAGTGGTAACAATTGTCCTTGGGAAGAAAAATTGTCATGTTTGCTAAACAATAAAGTATGCAGTTGTCTCTCATAACCAGCACAGTTTGTTTGAAGTCACATACGATTGCACTTCACAGATGTAAATGTGCTTAGCACTTACTCAGTTTTGGAAGTGTCATTCCAGTTTCATACCAGTAAAACTGTTCATTGCCTGCTGTTGATTTTTAAAACGGGCATGTTTCAGTTCAATTTGTTTTGTTCTCACTGCAAAGCGAATGTCTCCATTTTGCTGCCTTTACTCCTGAGAAGGGCGTTAACATGCTGCTTTGGCAACTGGTGTCACCAGCAAAATACAACCTCTGTTTTTGCAGTGAAATTGCCAAAGTTATAAAAAATCAAACAGGCATGTCAGTCTGGAAATAGTTAAATAGGCCATTTACTGGAATACTTCATCATAGGGGCAAAAATAACCAAAAATAACCATTTTCCAAGAAAGTCAGTGGTAGCCTTGCTGCCACCGCTTTCCCTGCAGCAGGGCTGAGTGCCTGTGCTGGAAACGGTGGCTGGAGCTGGTGACCCGGGGGTGCTGGCTGAAGTACATCTGTGCTGCACTTGGGAGATCATCTCTCTCTGTGACTGGGCCTTTTAGGCACTGTTTAAAATGTGCTGAGTTGTGTCATGTTCCTCCTCTGAGCCCTCAGCTAACAAGGGTGCTCCTCAGCACCCTCTCACCTCAGGTAGCTGTGCCACTGACCTTAACCAGCTTTGTGCACATCTAAAGGCTGGTTCTGACTTTCCGGTCCTGAATCCAACTTTCAGCACTCTTACTGACTATAGTGAGGAGAGAAGGAAAATTTGAAGTGTACTGGGAGGCCTTAGACATTTGTGCTGCATCTTACAAAAAAAAATAAAAGTAATGATTGTGAGTGCAGCTTATCATGCTCTTTCCAGAACAGGCTGAATGGAGCTCATGAATGAAAAAACATACTAAAACATCGCCTTTCCCCCTCTCCTGACGTCCCCAGCCCACTCTTCCCCCCACCCCCCATTTCCTTCATTCCTGCTTTGATTTTATTCTATTCGAGGTTCTTTGGATTACAAATAGTTTTGTTTGTTTTCTTAACCAAATTACAGAACAAAACTCTAACTATACATTTTGTACAGAAGGCAATCAAGAGACTAAATGTTTTTCTCTTGCTAGCTGCGTAGTTATGTCTTGTCTGGCAAAAGAGCAGTTGCAATGCGTATTTGTGTAGGAGGTTAAATCTGGTGTCAGGGGTTTGCAATGACAGATACAGTATGTTCCTATGGCAGTGACAGTGCCATTAAGAAGAGAAAGATTTTTGCTATAAAGCTCTCCATAGGTTAGGGGATGCCTTTAAAACTTCCTCAAAACACCAAGTACTAACATTTTCTATTAGAAGTGGCCGAAATCCCCTCAGGAAAACAGTAACAATTAGTCCCAAACACTGTTTATTATGAAGGGATTAAAAATGTTTAACTTACTCCCATATAAACTAGCTCCAGTCAGGACACTTTGGAGTCAAAATGTACTGACTCATAAGGCCAAATACTCCAATAGCATAAGTCACAGTAAGAGCAGGGGTTGCTCAGACTTCTGTGTTCTTGTTATGGGGCCTTCACAGTTTCACAGAAGCTTTTTGATTAAGATGGACCCTGATTTCTCTCAATGAAAAAGTATCCTTTCTCACTCTTACATTTGTTCTTGTTTGTAAATGGAGGATAAAAAAAAGAGAAAAAGGAAATTAACACCTCCAAGTGCTTTTCATGTGAAAATAAAACATATTGCTGCTTGTAGGCATCCCTATTGCAGCAAGTTCTGACCCAAATGAACTGTGCTGGCAATACATAAGAGTATCCAATGCTCTTCCAAGTTGGGAATTGTAAATCTGTCTTTTTTTATAGGCCCTTTTTATATGAAAATCTCTCCTCTGTATGAATGGTTGTTGAAGCTGAGGCTGCTTCCAGAGTTCCCAGGTGTCAGTGAAGTAGCTGTTGTAGGGCTGGGTCCACAACAGCGAATGTGCTGTGCACAGAAAACTTTGTCTTGTCAGCTTGTAGGGTAAATGCATCCTAAACTTCCCGGAGAAAGCGTGGGGAAAATGAAGAGACTGAATAAAATTCGTAGGAACTAAATAAACAACTGTATAAATTGGCATTACAAAAGTTGATGAATGTGTCTGCCTTTATGTTTCTTCTTTTTAGAACTTTAGTACCTACTTCTGGGCTGCACATACACTTATATCAGATGGGGTGCATCACATGAAACTGATATATACACACTTTCCTCCTCTTTAAGGTCCATTTTATTGATGTTGTTGCTTATAATCTTGAGAGAACATGGTCCAGATAAATTTTTTTTGTTGCCTTAAACCAAATTGTCCAGTGTCTAGGAATGTGGAATATTTGAGAATAAATATGGGGGAAAAAATCAGGAATAACTGGGCTCCATCCTTGGCCAAGTTCTCTTCAACATCTTTATTAACAACTTGGACTCAGGACTCAAAGGAATACTAAGTAAGTTTACTGACAACAGTAAATTGGGAGGAGCTGTCAACTCCCTCAAAGGAAGGGAGGCTCTGTAGAGAGACCTTGACAGATCAGAAAGATGGGCAATCATCAACTGTAGAAAGTTTAACAAGGGCAAGTGCCAGATCCTGCGCCTGGGATGGGGCAACCCTGGTTTGTGCGTACAGAGTAGGGAATGAGATGCTGGAAAGCAGTGCCGTGGAAAGGCACTTGGGGGTCCTGGTTGATGGCAAGTTGAATATGAGTCAGCAGTGCCCTGGCAGCCAGGAGGGCCAACCCTGTCCTGGGGGACATCAGGCAAAGCATCACCAGCCAGTCAAGGGAGGGGATTGTCCTGCCCTGCTCTGCACTGGGGCAGCCTCACCTTGAATATTGTGTGCAGGTTTGGGCACTGCAATTTAAGGAAGATATTAAGCTCTTAGAGATTGTCCAAAGGAGGGCAATGAAGATGGTGAAGGGCCTTGAGGGGAAGCTGTATAAGGAGTGGCAGAGGTCACTTGGTCTGTTCAGCCTGGAGAAGAGGAAACTGAGAGGAGACCTTCATGGTCTTCAGCATCTTCACAAGGGAAGAGGAGGGAAGGCACTATCACTTCTCTGTGATTGAGCCCTGGAATCTAATACTAAGCTAAGGAAGCATTTATGTGGGCACATTTTCTATGCTTTTTGTATTGAAAATCTGTAGTCAGAACACGTTACTCTTTTCTGCTAAGTGAATAGTGTTTAAAAAAATACTGATAAACTGAAAAAACAAAGAAGAAAGACTAAGCTTTTTTTAGTTCAATTTCAGTTTTTGTTAACCTCTTCAGAGGACAAGACAGTGGTAAAGTTAGGCATGGCAACTATAATTGTAAGACATATTTTATTTAGCTTTAGCTCAAATTGATCTTCCTCAAAAAAGAAAATTTATATACCAAGACTTGATAAAGACATGAAGCAAGTGACATTAATTATATTCAGTCTTTAAATTGTTTTCCATATCTTCAGGAATAAGATCTTCCTGGGTGAGTGACAGGCTGACTGATTTAGAATAACAAGGTAACAAGATAAAATTTCTGTTTTTACAAAATTTCTGGATATTTCCAATTGGAAATATTCCAAAATCTCTGAAAGTAAACATAAATGATCCAGAGAGTTCCTCACCTTATTTTCTCAGGATTGTCTGGTACAAATTATGATGGTGTGCTGATTTAGGGGTGTTTTGTCTTGGCAGTAAGTCATTTGTTCCCATTAATTTTCTTAATTAATGATCTTACAAATGAAACTCTTTTCTAAAATGATATTGAGAATGGTTAGTGAAATTCAGTTATATTTCTTTTGCCTTTTACCAATGGGAAAAATCTGCTTAACATTTGTACAGACTAAGAGTTCCTTCTGGTTAGTCAAAGTGTTTGGCTTGTTTTTACCATGTGTCTATCAATATTTTTAAATTATGCTACCATGTCACGTTATTGAATACTCCCTCTTGAGCTTTTGCTTAAGTTAAAGTACATTTTAGTGTACTTTTGTTTTTCGCTGTCCTTCATTCTTTCCAAACCTATGGAAAATAGAAGTTTTCATGGGCAATAACTATACTTCACTGCAATTAAGTTCTCATTAAATTATTTATTTTTGTTCACACTTCAAGACACTGGCCTTTCCAGTCAAAAGGAGTGCGTTTATGGCTTCTGCAGTCTGTGATATGCAACCAAACAAGGAATTACATACCACTCTTATTTACTGCAATAAAAACCAATATACTCTGACATAGTTACTTTCTCAGTTAAAAAGTTAAAACTTTGTGTTTTCTTAAGAAAACACAAAAATATTTCAGAAATCATGGCATTATAGCATTAATTGTTTTTCTTGGATAGTTAGTTACAAATAAGTAGCTTGGAAATCCATAGCTGAAGTTTTGCTTCCTGGTGTTTCTTAATTTCTATGCTATTTGCTCCCGGTTTTACACCCAGGAAAAACAATTATAACTTAAGTGCACCAACCTGCTGAGCTACTGAGCCCTTTTGCCTTTGCTTCCCTGAACAAAAGACTATAAAGCACAAAAAAGTGGTTTAAAGAATTTTTGTCATTAAATTGTCATTTTGAACTCTTATAAGCACAGAAAACTTTACCATATCTCAAATAATAATTTAAAAAAGCACATAATTTTATTTTTCTGTGGGATTTTCCTTCATAAAAAGACAGGATCAGAAAGATACAAACTTTTACATGACATTTGTTCTAAGAACAAATTTTTACATGACATTTGTTTTAGGAACAATCCGTAAAAAGTCTTAAGAAGCTTCTTGAAACTGGTACAAAATTTTGTTTTAATCACCTAAATAAGATTATAGTGAGTCAAACACTCTTGATGTTTCAGAAAAATGTGCTGATCAGTGAACCTATCAAGAAAGGGTTTACCTAAATGCTATTCTCTGAAGATGATAGTAGTAAAAAACTCCTTTGTAGGATGGCTATTTAAAAAAAGTTATGACACTCCATATATAATGATAATGAACTGTTAGAAAACCTCATGTTCACCAGGAAGTTTGGATAAGCAGTAAGTTAGCTGTTCATGTCATGTTACCTGTTTTCAGGAATATACAAAAAGAGTTGATGTTTGGTTTGTAATTGTTTCTATAAAATGTATGCTGCTGTATTTGCATTATAATTTTAGAACCATACTCCTCCTGTTCCTGAGCAGTGTTGAAATGCACATGAGGCAGAAGAGTGCCTGTGAGCTACCCTACAGACTGGATCTGAATTCTGACCCTGCCACCTGGGTCAGGTAATTGTGTAACCACTGTCAGTTTTTTATTGAACAGAGTAGGAGAAATATTGATGTAGGGCTATCTAAATATATGAACATATCCTTGTGGAGTAGAAAACCTAATTAAAAAAATTGAGTTCTTAAAGATTCTGGGCACAGGATGGGGGGCATTCAAAAAGTGGAAACAAGTCTCTTAGGGTGTGGACTAAGTATCAATAGTGCTATTAGAAAAACATCTTTTTAGAAAATCATCGAGTGACTTGTAAAAATATAGAGAGGAAATACAGGGAGATAATTTTTCTGTTCTTGCTGTGGAATGAAGGGCAGGATTTCTCAAAGTATGTCTTGACAGCACTTGGAAGGTTTTCATTCTTTTATTTGTTGTTATGTCCATTCTATTTGTTCTTATAAAATATGAGGATAATCTGTTTATGTCTTTATTCCAGTTCCAGTTATATTTCCATACTATCTGTTCTAGGGAGAGGTATGACTTCCTTTTTAGAATTGTGAAGAATAGAATAAAGAATAGCAATGGTGCTTTAATCTCTCTTTACATTTTAGGGACAAGTTTTAAAGGAGGACATACTATGAAAGGCAGATAAGAAACACAGTTTTCTTCCAGTGGGGAGGGATTTGCAAATTTAGTCTCTAGACCCACTGTGAGTGAGTGCAAATCTCTACTACTTGAACATATTGAGACCAGGTGTCAGTCTGATCCTTCCTCTCTTATGGGTCATACGAATTTCTCTTTGCTATTTGAACTTGCACAATGGATGTCATCAAACTATTACTCCTCATTATTTCAGAGACCAGTCATTAAATAGACTGAAAAATATCAGATTTGTAGCTTGCCCCACAACACAGCCAAGTGGTAGCATTGCTGTCATACAACACTGGAAAAATTTATGTGTCTGTTCTCAGAGATAACAATAAATAGCAACATCTTTGCAGTGGCATGTGCTCTACCTGATGTGGAGTTTCTGGTTTCCTCTTTAAAGACAGCAACATGGTCTTCAGGTACTTAAGAAGGGGTTGTGTTAGGCATGGGGTGAGTTTTAGAGGTATCAGTATAATAGGAACAAAGTCTTGGACATAACATACATTTTTTGGGGTTCTTTTAGATGCAGGTGAAATAGCAAGCCTCTCTGACCATGTGTTTTTCCCTGGAATATTACACAAGTATTTTATTAAAACACTGTGGGAAATATTTTTTTCTGCTGTGCTAGAGGAAAGTTCCAAGACTTTCCTTTTCCATCCCACTTCAGGACCTTGGTCAGGATTTAACATTTGTGGTTTTGCTAAAACTTCCCTTATTAGACCTTCTGTATAGTAATGTAACAGTATTAGATTAACATAGACCACAGCTAGGAGGAATCATTATCCTTATGCAGGGTAACATAAAAAGGTACACTAGGACCAGGTAAAGATATTTATCTCACTGTTTAGTTCCTAGATAACTACAGTTTCATGATGAATTTTGACATGCCTAATTTCACAGGAACGAGAGATTTAAAACAAAATAACAATGAAATTTAAATACAAGGCAGAAATCAACACAGGGCATCATGCAGCATGTAAATAAACCCTCTCAGTTTTTTTCAGTATTACCTTCCTTCTCCCTAGCTCTCCCCCTTGGATATCTAAAGCTGATAAAGGCAAGGAACACATGAACAATATTCTCTGTATTCCTGTCTGGAATAGGCTGTTCCATAACTGATAGCATTTTCTCACTTTCCTAGAATACTTTTAAAAAATAGAGGGATGTGTCTTTCTGAACAGCAGATAAATTAAAAAAAGGAAATATACTTTACCTTGAAAGAAAGATTCATATCATAAGAACAAATCTTTGGCCACTTTAGTACATTTATTATAAACTTTTGATAATTTTGCTTAGTATTTTAAACCTCTGACTTTCAAAACATTTTTGTTACTAAAATTCATTAACCTAGTGTCATTAAACTCTTGCTTTTGGACAATATGTTCTTGACATTCTGCTGAAGGAAAAACTTACAGTAGAGCTTTCCTGCTAAGTTTGGGAGGGTGTTCCTCGTTAACCCTCATCAAGAAGTGTTATGAATGTTGTGAAGTAACTTTATGTTTGTGAAGAGGAGTTTGCTATTGCTAATCATCCTCCCTCTGGGTTTTTGTTCTGTTTAAAAATGACAGTAAATAGATTTTTCTATCAAAAGTACATATCAATCCTTTGTTCTTTATAACAAATCATTTCATGGACTTATATTTAATTTATATTTGAAAATAACCACCAAAATGGCTCACAATTTCCGAGGCCTGAAAGTGTTTATAAATTTTGAAATTGCTTACAGTTGTATCTTACGACTATTAAAAATTGCAGAAGTCTTATTGAATGGAAATACCTTATCAGCTCAGAGAGTCTAACAGCTGAAGATACTTAGTTAACTATTTTTTAGTCCATAGTTTTCCTTTAGAGTCTTAAACAACTGACTATTTACCAAGGACACCTATTGCTTTCTTCTATCAGTCACTTGGGAGCAGTCAGTACCATTGAATGGTACAGGCTGTAACAAGTCAAGGTGCAGATATGTGCTGTAGATTTGTTTTAAGGTCAGGTTCAGTGACAACCAACATTGTGAGATTCTGTCCACAGAAGAATATCTTCTGGTCCTGAAGAAGGTTTTGTTGTCTTTTTCTTTTTGTCCCTGTTTTGGAAAACTGCAAATAATAATAATTCGAGATTTTTGCTATAGAGAATGGCAAAATTTTGCGACTTGGGCATAAATATCTTAGGCACAGGCTGTTGTAGAATTTCAACTATTTAAACAATAAGGAAAAAAAATTAACCCTCTCTTTGGTTTTTGATTCCTGCAGAAAGCAAACCTCCAGGGATTGAACTTGATATCTGTGAATGTCATGCATTTAATTACATTGTTCTCTTTTGCTGCTTTTTTTTTGGAGGATTCAGTATCCTAAAGTAGGAAAGCAGAGGTTGTATATTGTATCAGCAACCAATAACTGAATTACCAGGCATAACAGAAAGCACCAGGCATGGCAGATATGTGTGGACCTTATTTCAGAGTCTCTCATCACAGTAAAGCTTGTTTCAAAATTCCCATTCCTTTTGAAAGAGCATTACTTTTTCTTGTCTTCTATGATAATTATCTTCTCTTTTAAGTATACTGAGACAGAAAGCTTCGAAGTGAGACAAGAACTGTGAGAAGCAAGTAAATTCCAGATAACAGCTGGACCTCATTTACATAAGAAATAAAATATCGTGAAGAAACAGATTGAAAAGATAATGTGCTACCTAGCCAGAGATGAAGTGCTTGAAGATTATGTCATATATATACATCTATTTTAAGCAAGCTAACCTTATCCCTGTCCAATGCTAATTTATTCTGATATTGCATTTAGATTTTGTGAAACAAACTTGTTTCTCACAAGTGTTATGTGTTCAAGAGATTCAGTAGAGTTGTTTCAGTATCTATGGAAAAAATTATGTTTTTTTACCTCAACCGTGGCAGGCATAACATGTTCTATACTCCCAGTAGACTCAGCACCTTGCAGTATCAATGATTGATACAAGCCTTTGTATCTTGGCATAACTTTTTGCTAAATGTGACTATCCAGTCGTACACTGTGTGCTTTGACCACAGGGACTAAGTATTGGCCAGTTGAAAATTTCAGCTTTAAAACTGTGTGGTTTCCAATGCTTCAGGTAAAAGATAATTTCAACAACATATAAACAGAGAGCTCCCTACTGTTCCATAGTTAGAGTGCATCTTATTTTGTCTGTGAGCTGGTCCAGAATAGGCCATATGGACACACAAAAAAAAAAAAATCTACATTCACAGTCCAGCATTTTTCTTTTTAGAAGACTACATTTTACCATTTCTGTATGTCATATCCAGTAACTGAATTTCTTACTTGTAATCAAAGCAATTGAATTGTACTAGAGAAAGAAGCATTCTCATGTTCTCCTTCTTGGATTTATAATTTCAAAATTATGGCAATATTTTTCTAATAGAAACATTAACTTATTCTAAAGTGGTCCAATAAAGAAAGAATATTTAATTATTTCCCTAGATCTTCCCCTTCTAGAATAAAAACTTCTTAAAAAGTTAAGATTTGTAAAATGTGAAATAGCTGTAGCTGGTAGTTGGTAACTAGCATTTAAATTCCCCCTGTGCAATACTGCCTTCATGTCATCTAGAGGATCTTCAAGTATAAGCAGTGTAGATCAAATAGCTTTCTGGACTTTATTTGCTTTAATAACAGCTTACACTAACTGTCACTGGAGGAATTAAAAAATTCATGATGATCTATTCACTGGACTGTTAATAACACTAAAGTCTTTAAAATGTTCCTGTATATTTGGAATTCATATGTAGAGCTCCTAGGAGCATTTGCTTAGAGCCATTCATGCTTCTTCTCTGCAGAGTGTGCACAGAAACTGCTTGAGACAAACTTTTGCTTGTTTTGAAGCTGCCTCTGTTCCCAAATAAATATTTATACTGGCAGTTACCCCATTTGTTTACCAGCCATTCACAGATTGGACTGCATTTGAAGGATTAATTGCCTTACATAAAGATTCTGTTTATTCTTTGACAGCAGGTTTCTGCATTGCTCCCCTAGATGGCATTTCTAAAAACAATTCCAGATGGAAACATGCAAGATATTTCTGTGTTCCCCAACAGCTTTAAAAATAGATGCCACTGCATGATTAACAGTGATCTCTATGTGCACCTCTGAGCTGACCTGAGCTATAAACACTTTATAAATAAAGTATGTTGAAACAGTAGATACAATTCCCCCCCATCCCTTTTCTTACCAGCTTGCTTTCCTTGCCTTTTCTTTTTCTTTTTTTTTTTTTTTTAGCTCAGAGACATTAAAAAAAAATAATGCTTATGTAGCATCAGAGGATTTTTAGATAAGAATATCTTACAAGGCTCCCTAGTGGTTTTGGGTTTCTTTCATGTTTACAAGAAAGTTGTAATCAGAAGACATTCATTAATCAATCTTCAGTTGACAAACTGCAAATCTCAGTGTAATGTACCTGAAGATTTTACTCTGTTGTTTAAGGTAAAACATCCTCTTAGATACAGAAGCACAGCTTGTTCAAACCCGCAGAAGCTGGAACATGGAAATAAAAGCTTTCTTATGGTGTGGAACAATAGAGAACCACTGCAGCCATTATGGAAGCCCGCAGGCTACAGGAGATGAGGAATCCTACTCCTATTCCTCTCCCATGTATCTGTACTACTAGATACAAAACATAAGAAGTCAGCCCTCTGCAGCTTATCTCGTGGTTAGATTGAGCAAAATCATTTTGATTTTAAGCAGGCTGTAAAATCTCTGGCATTCTCAAGCAAAGGGATCATCTGTTATAATATCATCACTTGTTAATGATTTCCTTAAATTTTCTGTTAAAAATAAGGTAATCTGAGGGTCAGCATTGGCATCTATGCTCATAGCTTGTGCCTATAAGGAATTCTTTAAGATGGATATCCTATCAAGGTAAAACCATCAACCTTGGGGTTTTTGTTCTTTAAATGCTAGATAAACTTTGATGTTTGTCCTAAATAGTTACTCAACAGAAGTGACTGTTACTTATCAAAATGTTTCATGTCTCTTAGATACCACAGTAGTGCTCTAGACAGCTTTTAATGGACAGTGTCATAAAATGTGGAATATTTTCACAGTGAAAGAAAACATTCAAAATTACAATATTGCCTAATAGGGCTGTAAGCTGCTGGCAGTGTTCAACTTCTCTGATGGATTAAAGGAAATCTGAAAGGGCGTATGTTATAACATGAACCAAACTCCTCTTTGCTTTAGCAGCCATGTAGTTAATAAAGTTAGAGATGTGTGAATGCTTTTCAACTGACCCAAGCTGAGAAAAACTGAGTTAAAACTCATAGTGTGGCCGTCAGACAGCTTTCAATTATGACATTTTATGAAAAAGTGTTGTAAAATACAACCTGTATCTTTCAATGAAGTTGAATGAAAGAGAAGCAGATTAATGGCTCATGAGAAGAATATGAGCATGTTTGGATTGCTTTTATAGTAATAATATTGCAGTCAACCTAAGGAAACTAGGGGGAGACTCATTCTTCCAGCAAAGCTTTTCAGCTCTAGGGATCTTTTGCTGCATGACAGCAGACATAGGGAAGACTTAAGCTATCTTCATTTAAACATACCTCTAGAGTCTGATGGGAGTAGGAGGGATCAGAGATCTACATGTCCATCTTCATGGTCCATTTCTGAGATAAAGGAAACATATATTTCCTAAGAAGTAAGAGAGAATTGCTTAATAAAATAGCAAGAGGGGAAAGGAATATGTTAGGTGTTGTTGGAATTTTTCATGAGATTTGCTTTCTTGGCTGTCTTTGTGTTCATCAATGGTGACAGAAAACTTTTGGGAAATGTCAACATTCAGTTATGAATCATTCTGTTACTTTGCTGTGAGAGCTGCTTTGTTCCAAATAAACAACCACTAGTTTTTCACACGGTCCTGAAAGTTTTTCTACCGATAACTTTCTAAAGTTTTCAAAGTAATTTGATTATATACTCTAAATCTTTTCCTAAAATAAAATATCTAGTATAGTTACTAAGTATATATAACTCAGTAAGGTTGTGGTGGGTTTTGATTTTGCTTTGGTTTTGCTTGGGGGGTGGGGGGTTGGGGTCAATGGGGTGTCCAGAAAGAGTTCCTGATGTCCTAACTCTGTACAAAGTTTAATGAAAGCTCGGCCTTTGAGCGTTGATCACTTTTCACTTTTATAAATATTCTTATTTGCAAATGAAAATTTCCATCATTATGGAGATGGTATAATTTGTCCATTGAAGTTTTGTTATTTTTTTTGTCTGAACAGTTTCTTCATTTTGAATATGAAGTGCTTGTCACAAAACTAGGAAGTTTTCACAGTCCCAGACATCACAAAGATTTAAGAGGTGATGTTAATTTTGTAAACTTCCACTGCTTTATGTATACCTTGTCTTGCCCCATGCCCTGCCATAAAAGAAAGATACATGCAGTGTTACTTCCAAAGGAAGAAATATTTTTCCCTTATCTTTCCAAGCCTGTAAAAGTAACCCCAGAGATATTTTAAAGAAGATTATAGTACATCCCACTGCAGACTTACGACGCAGTTAACAGATGGCATGCTATCTGTTACAGTGAAATTGGCTGTATGTGCTATACCACGTGAGCTTCATGCAAGTGGATCGCTTTCATGGACAGAGTAGGTAGTAATGGCTAGCTCCGTGTCTATACACTCAGATCACTGGAATAAATTACTAAAGGTGTAAGAGAAAGAAGCAAAAGCACATCTGGTGTTTTTTCACTATGACAAATATTAGAGATTAAGAGGTAAAAATGAAAGCAGCATATACAGACTTCCTTTGCATCCTCAATATGTTAAAAAAGCTGAGGGTGATGAAATTTTATTTGTTTTTCAGTACTCAAAGCGGAAAATGGGGAGGATGATAAATTCTGTTAGTCCATTGTCACTAACTGCTAATGATGGTGGTTTAAAAAAGGGTATTAATCAGATACTGACTTTAAGGTAGAAAGAGCAGAGGTCAACGAGTAGCACCTCCTAAATAAACCTTTTTGAGTAAGTTACTGCATAGTATCCAGGAAGTTTAATTTAAGAATTTCAATGTTGCTCAATGTGATTCACCCCCCAACCTGAGCTATAACATGCCAGGAATGATAGAATGGATTTTGAGATCACCAAAAAACAAAACCACAACAAACAAACAAACAAAAAAAAACAAAACCAAAAAAACCCACCAAACCAAACCAAAAAGGAATTAAGGAGATCTAAAATAATGGAATTAACTGGATCTTTAATAGGCACTGACTCACTGACTTCTATTCTCAGGCAGTTCTAAGAAGGGTTTAAGGGTTAATTTGGTCTAGCTATCAGAATAGTCAGAAAGACAGTTCCTGCTTTCTTGTCAATACAACTTGAAATTTCATCTATCATTTGTACTCTTGGCTGTTTATCAACATTGTGAAAGTACCACTCACATCCTCCTCCCCCTCCTGAGCCAGCATTCCTGATACGCTCTTTATAGCCCAAATGCCTTGACTGAATCCCAGGCAATCTGAAACCAACTGAAAAACGTACATTCATTGCAGGGGGATTTGGATCAGGCCCAGCAACAAGAACATTGCAAATTAGGAATGATGTGGAAAAGTGGGTGTCATGGCAGAAATATGTGCGTGGGTGCTTGTGTAAAACCTGTACACAATATGCTTGTGCTGTGCTTTTCCAACTATTATTTCTTTTTAGCTGTTTATTTTAAAAGAATGCAATTAAAACTTTTAATATTGATTTGATTCATATATTCATTAAAAAAGTAAACAGAGAGCATCTGTATAAAGATGTTTTTCTCTTATTCTCCAAAAGCAGACAGAATTGAAGGCAGGGACTAATTTGACTGAAGTGCTCTTGAGAAACCCACAGGAATATCTTACTTTTGAGAGAACAAATAAAGTGCAGAACTGAGCTCGTATCATTTGAGAAGGATTCATGCTGAATTGTTCAGAGCATGGCGTATGCAATTAGTGCACACTGGCTGAGTGACTATTTACACAATAAATCAAGACTTGACCAAACAAATCTCTCATCATGTCGCCAATATACTTTGGCTGTGCTTTTCAAGATTCATCCTAAACTCCCCCTCCCCATGCCTCCTGTTTTCTTTTTTTTCTGCAAGGACTTCCAAATGCCTCCATGTGTGCTGACAGCACCAGGCATTCATTACCAGGAGACTCACTGTCGAGACAATGAAACTATGCAACACAGGATGGCGTTGTCACTATCCTCTTCAGAGTCTGCCTTCAATATGGGAAAAGTTCTCTAAAACAGCTTCTTCCATGGCTTCTCTCATGTCATTGTGACCTTTTGTTTTTGTGCAACTGGAGCTTCATTAGTTTGTTGCTGCATGCACAATTTCCAACGGCTGCTTTGAAGACATGTTAATTATAGTAATAATTTCCAACTCATTTACTAGTCACTGCCTATTTTCTTGCAAGGCAAAAGTGGAATAAGATCTTGCCCAAACCACTCCTCAGTGAACAGCCTTAAGTCAAATCTCTATCTGGAAGTTTTTTTCTCCAGTAAATTTTGCCAGAAGCCATCATTTTTCCAAGGTCTGTGCAAGTAACTGCATAATGAAAACACTAATGCTCTAGACCATTTCATACATTAGTAATAGGGTAAGTATTTACCCATCAGAGGAAGAAAAAAATCTATTAGATAGAACACTTCATTTACTGAAAGCTAAATAAGCTGTTATTCTGTGCAAGTTTGCAGTTACAGTGCTTTTCCTTTAAGCTTGTGAACAAGCCTTTGGGCTGCACTGCTTATTTGATCATCATAACCATCAGTAGCTTCACTGTAGAAACTCCAACAAGAACTCCCTGTTTTGAGGCTTGGTTCTGCAAGGAACTGAGTACCACCTGGAAAGTATTTTATGTCTGGCTAAGGCAGTTTGAACTGACCTAGGCC
The DNA here is from genome assembly GCF_036250125.1 of Pseudopipra pipra. Lineage (NCBI taxonomy): Eukaryota > Metazoa > Chordata > Aves > Passeriformes > Pipridae > Pseudopipra > Pseudopipra pipra. The sequence goes on from NC_087551.1 coordinate 25,363,517, forward strand.
TTTGGCCAGGATTTATCAGGGGAAATATAGGTATCTTTTCAAAAGGAGCCAAAGATGGTAGTCATGTGTGAACATAATTGGTAAATGCACACTGCTGTCCATTTGCACATGCAAATGTGCTGACATAAATACAGATTGACGTGTGTATTCATAATTTTATGGACTCAGTCTTGGTGCCTGCTTGAATTTAGCCCTCAGACTTATTAGTTTCTCTGATTGAATCATGTGTTTTGACTAGATGCAACCAGAAGATCTGAGTTCTGGTTCAGTTTTGGTGTTTTAATTCATGAAGCATGCTCCTTGAAGCTTGATTGGAGCCTACTCAGTTGAGCAATGCACAAAGAAGAAATCCCCTTCTCCTAGCTGATCTATGGGAAAGTAATTATATGTCACCCACCATTCCCTTCTGCTCTTGTACGAGACTGTAAATGAAAAGTCTGTTTATGTATTTCCTGTAGCCATCCTTTTTGCCTATGATTGGTGTTTTAAGCTAAGAACAGCTGAACTTCAGCATTAGCTGCTGGTCTGCAGTGATTTGCTTGAAAAGGCATACCAGCCATTGAGTAATTTTGCTAGTATTTTGTGTTCGCTTTGTTTCCCACACTTGTTTGAATGAGAGCAGTCATGTTAATGGGACAGTACCAAGTTACTTGTACAGTGTAACTGTACAGCTTCACTGCCAAAGATGACCACAATGGGAGTGCTTCTAATGATGGCAAGCCTGTTGCTGGGAGCTGGGGAGATTCCCCCTTCAGCTTAGATGATCCAACAGTGCTTTTGCGTTGGGTGCTTGGGTAATTCCAGTTCAAGAAAGGTCATCATGATTAATAGAGCAAGTATTCTGAACATTGGTGGAGGGAGAGGGGCCATGGCTTTGGAGTGTCTCCAGCAGGAACCCACTGTAGCCATGACTTTGACACTGTGCAGGCCCTGCACTTAGTAGAGTACAACATTTATTTAGGCACTCTCTCAAACGAAAGGGAAATGCTCAGTGAGGCAGATCGTATATTACACATTTCAGTGACAGCTCATTCGTCACAGATCTGGTAACTGAGCAAATGGTACAGCTTTCTTTAGAAATGGAGGTTATTTTAGTCATTTAAAAATAATATTTTTTCACTAATGAATTCCCATAAATGAATCCCCAACAGTTTAAAGTCTGATTCCTTGAATGAATGCAATTTTTTTAAATTAAAATCACAACTCATATTAAATAAAGGAATCTCTAACTCATCCTAATTCAACTGTGCCAGAAGTTTTTCAAACACTGTAATCTTTTTGAGATTTAGAAGCTTCTACTTTTTGGTTGTGAGAAATTTGCAAATGGCTTTAGAGTGACAGTTGCTGAAAGCCAGTATTGAATTCTGTCTAGAATTTTAGGAGAGGCTTATAACCATTTTTTGGTTTTGAGTGGTGGGTTATTGTTTGTGAGCAGAGGGACAAACATACATAGGAGGACTGAGGAGCTGATCCTGCCACTCTATTCAGCCCTCGTGGTGCCACATCTGGAGTGCTGTGCCCAGCTCTGGGCTCCTCAATACGAGAGACATGGAGCTCCTGGAGCGTGTCCAGCAGAGGGCAACAAAGATGGTTAAGGGACTCTCTTACAAGGAAGGGCTGAGGGACCTGCTCAGCTGCTCAGCCCTGAGAAGAGATGACTCAGACAGGACTTCATCAATGTCTATAAGTATCTGAAGGGAGAGTTCCAGGAGGATGGAGCCAGGCTCTTCTTGGTGGTGCCAAGCAATAGAGCAACAGGCAATGGGCAGAAACTGATGCACAGGAAATACCACCTGACTATAAGGAAGAACTTTACTATGTGAGTGACCAGGCACTGGAATAGGTTGCCCAGAGATGTTTCAGAGTCTCCCTCACTGGAGATACTCAAGAACCATCTCGACCCTATCCTGTGTAATATGTTCTAGGATGACCCTGCTTGAGCAGGGATGTTGGACCAGATGACCCACTGTGATCCTTTCCAACCTTACCCACTCTGTGATTCTGTGAAAGACAAGTTTTAAAAGAATAATTTCTTGTCTCAAGTAAAAATTATTGTGAATTTTCTGATTTTATAAAATGTATAAATTTTTATAAAATTATTAATTTTACTGTAGCAAATTTCTTGTCATTTCAGGTACAGTTTTATGTTCAGGGTTTTTTTTCTGTGTGACTGTCTGCTCATTTTTGGGACCTAAAAACTGGAGAGAAGCCAGATATTCCTTTTCTCTATCTCTGAAAGTGAGTTGACATTAGCACAAAGCGTGCGATGGCACAGCTGAGACACAGTGGGTGCTTTCAGGGAACTGCAGTTCACAGTCACCCAGACCCAACTTCTGTGCATTGAACCAGTGATATTTTCTCAGACACAGAACAAAGTGACACGTTTGCATCTGGGGGCAGATCAGTGCAGTGATTGTGGAAGAACATCATTTGTGGGAGCGGACGTTGTGTTTGTGCATGGTTGGCCAGCACCCACCATCTCTGGGACTGTGGGGCTGCACAGGAGAACAAATAGAGATGCGCTACCTAGTTTCTGTCAGACCAGTTCTAAAAACCTGCTATTTCAGAATTTAATCTCATGTATATATGAATGGGAGAGGGGAGGGTGGTGGTGACAGTGTCCTTTATCTAGCATAACTACATGAGAATACGTTTGTGGATCTGATCAAAGGCGTGTCTATGAATGCACTCCTTTCTTTGTTGTCAGGAAATAGTTTTCAGTGTTTTCTCTGGTGGTAATTCATGCATGTTAAATCACATCAAGACTGTGTAGTCATTTGGATTCTCAAGGCAGTGTGTTGTCAATTGCTTTAGAATGTTGTCCCTTGGGAACCCCAAATGGGGTGCTTGTTGCCTCATTTCTCCAAAGAACAGAGATGCAGTCATTGACTGCAGTCATTGAATATTAAATGCATCTTTTGTTTTTTTGGTTTTTTTTTCTGTGTAAAACAGACGTGCTATATTTTCGCTCCATATAGAGTTTTTCATTGCTGTCTTGGAAAACAGCAGTCTGTGTAGATGATAAAAATGTGTGTAATCATATAAATAAGTTCCCACCTGTAGTAAAATTCTGGCCCAGCTGTGCCAAGCTGTGCAATTTGACAAGGGGCTGATTTCAGTTTGCTACATAGCTAAAAAAAGAAGCCAGGTGAAACAACTGAATGCTGACATTTGAGTAGGAGTAATAAATCAGACTGGTGGGTGGGGGAAAGGAATGTTCCTGTCATCAGAAGAAGCCTGCTTTTTTCCATGTGAAAATGAAATGGATTTGCAAAGGCTGGCTTATTCACACTCCATATCATTACATATTTAAAAAATGACAAAACAAATACAAAAATATAATTACAGCCTTTTAGATAAGTTCAGTAGTTTACCAGTGTCACTAGTGTCAAACTCATTAGGAGTACAACTTGGAAATATTTAATACAATAATTGTCTTTTTTTCTCTGTTCTGGTAATCACTTTTATTCCTGTCACTGTTCTCCTTTAGTATCTATGTTTGTCAGTAAGAGCTTCCACTGAGAACTGAGTTGATCAGGAGTCTCAAAACTAATTGTTAACTGGGAGATATCCCTAGGCCAACATTAATTTCATCCATGTTTGTTTCTGGCATGAGAGGAAGCACGATATGCATGGTGAGATCTTGTCTCTGCAGGAGACCCACACAGGTTGAGGCAAGGGAGTAGTAAGGGGTAAAAAGCTGTAATAACTTTGAAACGAGTAGCATACACAAGCTCTTCATAGCAGCTAATAAGTGAATTAACTTTGTGGAATCCAACTGATGTGTTGCTTTTGGAAGATTTTGTTAATCAGGTTTCTGTTTGTGTCGCAACCTACTGTTTACCAGTGAGGTCTTTGTTCAGTTCTTTATTACTGGGCTAGGGATTACTCCTGTAAACCCGTAATGATTCTCTAGTTTGTCCTTGGGGAAGTAACTCTGTCACAGTCAGAAAAAACTTCTTTTTCCGCATAGATAAAGTCTTTGTTAGACCAATGTAGTGCATACAGATAATACCTCTTGAGATTTTCCTCTCACAATTCCTCCCTCATGCACTAGGAACTACAGTTAGGGATGAACATTTTTTATCATCTGTTATAGTAAGTGCCAACTTAAAATTGTAGGCTCTTACACTGAATATCCGAACAAAACTTATAGGAGTGAATAAGAAGTTCTCTTTCAAGAGGCAATCACAGAAAAAAATAATTATAGCAATAATAAAAAATACTTTCTAATGCATAGCAGAATGTGAACTCAGATATGGACTTGCTTGACACCGATAGCCTGACTGAATTTTTCTTCATGTTTCAAGTGATAGGTTGCTGAAATATTTCCTCTGTGTATTGAGTTTACCAAACAAAATTGTAATTTTGGCACTCTTACCCACAGGTAAGTTATCCAAATGACATGCAATGTATTTCATTTCTGAACTGGGTTTGTATAGCTTTGTATATGAGTAATGAACCATCTTAATATATGCTGAGGAAAAATGACTGTGAAATTCATTTATTAGTGTTATTTGTTGGATTCACAGGAGTACTCCTGTGCTAGCTGACCCAGTGCAGTTCAGCTGCTGGCTCACAAGAGGATTTTTAGCTCACTGCTTTTCTCATGAAAGAATTGTTGCCATTGAATCTGTATGATAGAAGATAACAAAGCTGGAAATATACCTGCAACTTTGCTTGTGACATTTCAAGGACTGATATGAAGCATGGTGATATTAAGTCATGGTTATTTTTGCACAAAGATGAATGTATGAAAGACTTCAGTGCATGGATGGACTATATATATATATATAAGAAAACTTGTGGAAGAGTCAAGTAACAAATGTGTCTGAAGATTACTTCAAAATATAGCTGAATGCCAGTAGCTAGAATTGCAGTCTGATGTTACATCCACCTGGTGCTCCAAAGGACTCCCAAAATTAAAATTTAGGCTGTTTCCCTTCATGTTTCAGTGGTGTGTGTGCACTGCAGTTTATAGACTGATAAAAGTATATTATGTGATTTTTAAAATGAATTTTAATGAGTTATGTGGATCTTATGTGGATTAGAATACTTGTTATGATTACAGAAATGAGAGAAACATAAAGGGAAAATGTATGTTCTACAGAAGGCCGACAATCTGCTCTCCCATAAATAATATGTGAGTATTAGCAAAATGTACAGTATAATAACACTTCTCTGATAAGTAATAGATGAGATGCTGTAGTGTTGCAACTGTAGTGAAAGCAGTTTCAATGGCATTCATTGTTTGACATTAATGAATGTAGATCCTCTGAGTTGGACTGCTTTATCAGATTTTCATCTAAGAGAAGGCAGAGAAGATCTGTTCACAGGACTCCCCACACCTATTCCAGGTCCTTGTTCTGAACCTGGTCGAGATCTGATAGAGATCTGGAATTTGTTAATGTGCACAGAAAGTCATAAAAAATATGGTAATTAATGTATTCTGTTCCATAAACATATTTTTCTCTGAGCAATTAAAAGAATCTCATTGTAATGTACTTTCTTTGAATTCTATTGAGAGAGCCCTGTAATTTGGTAGTGTCTAAGTTAACTTAATATACAGGTGGCACGTGTAGAAATAAAGACATTAAAGTTGCCTAATATTTATAATAGCCTATCTTCACTTGCTTATAATATTGCCAAATGTTAGTAATTTCAGTTAATATTTTCTGTGTGGGATATCTTCTTCAACCTAAATTGTTCTGGAAAATGTTCAGCAAGAATGGTGCAGACGTTGCAAAGAAAGCATCAGGAGGGGCCAGTTTACCTAGGTTTAAAGATATGTAGATAATGTATTGAAAAAATCTAGTAACTCCATACTTTAAGGGTGTGAGGAAGTCAGAATTTGGTAGTCATTAATGTCCTCTGTCATTCTGTGAGAAAGACAAGGAGTTTTGTTTAAATTTAAGATTCTTAAAATTTCACATTTGTATGTATCCTATTGAGATTTAACAGAATTTGGCAGCTTCATTTTCTGAAGGATCTCTTCCCATTGAACACATCCTGACCCCTATATTTTTCCAATCTGCTGACCAGACTGACCATGTTCTAGTCCAGGGCTCTAAGAGGCAACCAGGATTTTTCACTCCTTTTTCTTCTTCCATAGCTGCTCAAATAAGCCATAATGCAAAAGGATAGATTTTGTTCTTAATGGAAAAGAGTGTTATATCCCAGTTAATGACCCATTTCATGTTACCATTTGTATAGCAGATATTATTATCTTGTGTCCTAATTTGACTAGGCATATTTATTAACATAGTTGCTGCATATGGATCTGAATTCCAACCTGGATTACACTTGTTTACTCCTGAAAATTCCATATAAAACCTGCCTGTACATATAGTTTTTTCACACAGTTATTTCCATGAGTAAATATGTGTTGCTTAATGGTATTTTGAGTCATTGCAGCCCTTGAACAACCATGTTCAAGGTGTGTGACTGAAGTTTGTGGTAATTGTACCATCTGGTAGTCTGAATTCATAGGGAAGAGCATGCCTGGAGCAATGAAAGATAAATCTTCTCTCTGAGGTTTAAATAATTTATATAGAGCAGTCTGGCAGTAATACATACTTTCTACTCCAAGTCTACTCCAAGTCCCATCTAAGCCTGGGAACTCGGAACATGCTTTACTGATTAGCTACTACTGATTTCTGTGTTTTTTCTAACCCCCATTTAAGTTTTAATTTTAATTGAGGGAGAAAGAGTGAAGAGTTGCATAGCAAGGAAGCTTTTTCCTGACATGCACGTGAGGATAAGGGGCAAATAGAAAACCACAGATATTCTAAAGACACAAATTCATGATCCTATTTTCTACAGATACTCTGCAGTACGCTGTTCAGAAAGCTTCATGTAGCAGCTCTCCTCATCACAATGTTGGTTCCATCATGGCAACAGACTTCCTTGAAAAAGTGTTAAGCAGAGTCTAAATTTCAGCTGAATACACAACTCTAACAAAAGAGAAAAAAAATCCATTTGTTTTCTTTCTTAATGGCCAGCCATTAGTGATTCTGAAAATAGAATGCATTTTGAAAGTAGTTTAAGAGCTACTTTCATTAATCTTTATTATTTATTCTTTGACTCGGATGACAGATCTGAGCTACTTTATAGTTGAAGGTGTGGCTGATGGTTTGTGTGCCCTTCTTGACCTTGTCAAGGGCAAACATAGTTTAAAGTTGTTTATAAACTATAAATCTCATGGTAAAGAATGATGTGTGCAGTATACTTCTTAAATGATTAAAAGTACATTGTGTAAACAGGATACTGCAGTGGGGAAGTCTCTGAAGAGTGTGATTCTATTCAGACTTTTCTGAATAGACATATAGTACAAGCTGATCATTAAAAAAAAGGTTTCTGTCACTACACTTGGTGTCAGTGGCAATACTTTTAGGGGTATTAGCTGCATGTAGCAGTGAAAATACTATGAGATGTTTATCTTTACATTTTTAAATAAATTGGGTTAAAAGCAAGTTCCATTAATATTTCAAGAAAACTCCTCACAATGATCAAAAAAGACTGCTCTGTTCCTCACCTCCTGAGAATTTAGAAGTGTGTGTGAGAATTTAGAAACAGGCTGTGATGGCTAGGATGCTCAGTCTCAAAGTGGATGCCTGTGGCTGTTAGACATTTGCCCTTTAATTAAACTGATTCCAAGACCTGCCTTGCCTCTGGACAAATTCATTCCTTCTATAGCACTGGACACACTACTCCACAATTTATACATATATTATTACAGTGTTGGAATGTAACTGGTGTATAAAGGCTGCGGTACTGAGTGCTACACCGTGCCTAACTTAGACAAGGCAGAAAAGGATTACAGTATTTGGGAAAACTATTTGAAATGCTTTTTTCAAAGCAAAGACTAGCAATCTCAAGACTTACAGCTCTAAGAAAAACAAGCTGTACACAATACTAAATGGATTTGCCATGGCATGGCATTTTTCTATTCATGATTCACAAGATTATACAAATTAATGTAAAGCTACTAGCAAGTTTTGATCCTAGAGAGCTTAAACTGACTGCAAAGTGCTAAAAAACTGTACAGTTTGGGCTCTCTAAAACTACCATGATAAAGTGGTGAAAAAAAATTACATATTTAATGGTGTGATAAAATAGAAGCAAAAATGATTGCCTACTGGTATTGGTTTTGCAAAATCACATTTCATCTCAACATAATAGAGAATTTGCTTCTCTATTTCCTGCATAAGGTTCTAAGTCCTCTCCTTCTGTGAGACTTTCTAATACTGTTTTTGAATGGCATATTATAATCTGGTGTTGTTCATACCCTCTCCACCCCATTGTCTGTTTACCCATTAGGTTTTATTAAATGTAGAGGAAAAAAACTCATGAGATGCTGGCACAGTGGAAACTAATTTATTTATTTATTCATTGCAAAGGTAGAACTAAATGGCAGAGACTTGTACACAGTTGCGTTGTTTGTGTATTTAGGGTATTACTCTGGTACATAGATCTTTAACTGCAAAATGAGAAAGTGAGTCTGCATTTCCTCGGATGTGTGTGAAGAGTTGGGATCTAGACTTCAAACTGAGTCCTACCCATATTATAATTTTAAACTTGCACATATGACTTTTGCTAATTTCTGAAATCTTTAGATAGAAATAATTTAATATCATATCTCCCGCTGAGTAGTGTTCATACTCCTCTGAATGAATTTACAAAGGGCATCTCAAAGACAAAAATACATTGTACCAGTTTCAGAGATCCTTATCAAAAGTGTATTAGACATCTTGCTGTGATACAGTTCTAGACATGCTTCCCTCCAATATTTAGAGGTCAAGGCCCTAAGCAAGGTTAGTATTAATTTTGCTCTGTAAACACAAGTTTTAATAGAGAGATCAGCTGTGAGAGCTGATCTGACCCCATACAGATTTTTTTTTTCAAAATTGAACTGCAGGACCCCTTTTAATTCTACACAAGCAATGCTTTTCATGCAGTGATTTCAACCAAAGCATAAAAAGACAGTGCTGATACATGAAAATGAAAAACTAACTGGATACTAAGTGTGTTTCAGCATGAGTAGGGACTGGACTGGAACTCCTTTAAGCCAACTGCATAAACAGCTCCTCTTTTTGAGGCATTTCCTTCTGCTTTTCATCAAGAAACAGAAGGAAAACTTCCTTCTTGTGCAAAATAGCTTTACTTAGGTCTTTCAAGATTTGCTTATTGATTGCCTGTCAGAATCCAAATTGTCTTCAAGGCGATAATTTCAATTAAGAAGACAAAGGGATAGGTATACGTGTAGTCTGTCATTGGAATTTAGTGCAATTCCATACAAGGGGAATGGAAAGGAGCAAGAAATGATGGAGGAAATATGTGGAAAGTTATAGAGAGATCACACAATGCTAATTTCTTTGTAGGAAGATAGGGAAAAAGAATTGCTTCCCTGTGCTTTGTTTAAAAATTAACAGTTTAGTATGACTGTTAATGCTCCAGGTCTTAACTGACTGCCATGAACATTTCAAAACCAAGCTACTTCTATATTTAGCATGCATGTTAGTTATCTAGCTTATGTGGCAGTTTGGTGTTTAGTTTAGGTGTTTAGTTCAATTTATGAACTAAATATTAGAGTAGAGAACCACAGTTAGGCACATGCCAAAACAAACACTTCAGACCAAATTTAAATCCATAGAAAAGCTTTCTCATTGTCTTGACTTAGCATTTTGAGCTACTTTCAGCCAAACCAGAACTATATGATCAAGCAGTATGGCCTTCTATAATATATAGTGGGCTTCAGAGTCTGTATCCACACTAGAATTTTGCAACTTGGACATTTTTTGAAGCCAAGTTTTGATTTTGCTTTTCATTCCAAAAAATCTCACAGTCCAAAAGAAGTACATTAACTGCTGCAGATGCTATATCCCATTCACTGTGGATGAGGACATTGGAATCTGTCCCTCACTGAGCAGCAGCTTCTTTGCAGGTATCTGACAGAAATTATCTCAACCAAGTAAATTTATTTCATCAAGCTGTGAGATACTGCACTTCTGAACTTTAAGCAGCAAGAATGAACATTAAAAGTGGAAAACCCACAAGAGGATATAACTGATCTCCTTATAGCTCAACTGATCCAAAACATATTTTTGCAAATACATATTCCAAGAACCACCCACACAGTCACTGATCTGAGCAGACTAAGCAGCATTAAATGGTAATGCTTTTTCCTTTAGTATTTTTTGATGGTTAGCAGAGTTGCCAGTCTACTAAAGAACAGTCCTTTTATATTCAAGCCAGAATTGCCAAAAACTTATATAAATTGATGACTGGATTTTTGTTCTAAGGAAATGTTGCTAATCTTCCTAGATAGCTGTTGGTGTGGTTTTTCCTTACATCAGTCCTATTTAATAGCTACTTGTCCAAATGTTTGTTGGTTTTGGTCATAAGAGGATACATACCCAAAGTACTCTGGGTGTATTAACAAGATATTCAGGATCTATTCTTTATTTTCATGTAACTGTGGTAAAATAATGCTGCTATTAGAAAGTAGTAATGTAGGTGTTGAAAAATTTAGAAAGTGCTTTACGGGCTGTATATATGTACTTAGACAGACAGGCTAATATTGCAGACAATGTACCTGCAGCAGAGATTTTAAGTGGCTTGTCTGAGATGAAAAAACCCTGCAGTTGAGTCAATACTATTCTAAATGATGACTACTCTAACACTAAATTTGGTCCCTTCCAGCTAAGATCTTTTAAACATAATCCAGAGTCTATGTGGCAGACTTCTTATTACTGTAGAGCAGTGTATCTGATGGAGAATCCCACAAGGAATTTGAAAAGCCTCTGGCACACTGATTTTTCAATAATGTTTCTGTCACATTGAGAAGGTGGGCCTCATCTTGGCAGATGTAGAGAAAAAGGTTGGGTAAACTCCAGCATGGGTTCTTTGTCTTGCTTTGTTGCTTTTCAATTAAAAAAATAATCTGACATGATGTGAGGACATTTTCCTAAAAATGAATACATGGAATAATTTGAAACTTTTCAAATTTCTAATTGTCTAGCAATGGTAGACTGACAGTGCAGTACAGTGGCATCGTATCCTCCAATAAAACAATTCATTTTGCTATTGAAGATAATCAGAATTTCTCTTACCATTCACGAGGGTAAGCAAATAGAAAATTCATGATTTTATCTGATCAACTTGATATTTTAGATTGTGAGCTTAGAAGACTGCAGTGACTACAGTGGATTAGAGATAACAAAAGTCTGAAAGTACTTCACAGCACATATTTCATCTTAAATAATGGCTTATTCCATGTGCATTCAGATCAACAGACTCATATCAAGTTCAGTGGTCTATGGCTGGAGCTGCAAATTTCTCTCAAGCTATATTTCCAAATAAAGATGAATTCAAAGATGAGTATGGAACATGCTGTTGATTCTGTCCTTCTCCTTGTATTCTTTGCAGTCATAAATGTCCTGTTTGTATAAAGTACTATTTGCTGGGCTACAGATTATATAAAAGAAGAAAATCTCAGTTCTTTACTCCAATAGCCTTACTCAGTAAATTAACACAAACCCACTTATGTTACTTTAGAACAACACCTCTAGTTTCAATTCTTTCAGCCTCTCCTCACAGGGTCAGTGCTCCAGCCCCAACCATTGTGGTGGGCTCCACTCAGCTTACTCCCATTTATCAACATCTTTCCTGCACTGGGATCCCACAACTGAGTGCACAATGAAGTGCAGTGATGTGATGTGATGTAACGACACCCGTTGCTCACTGCTCCCTTTGCTCATCTGCCAGAGCCATTTCAACCATTGTCCCATGTGTCCCAGTCACAGCTACCAAAGCAGCATTGACCAGAAACAGAATGTTATGGTCATATGTACAGAGCCAAACATAATCTATTTTTATGATAAGTTAAAGACTTCCAATTTTCCACAAGAAGCCTTTTGTTAGAAGTCGTATAGCAATAGGAAGTCCAACAGTTCTTTGATGTGAGGGAGGTTTATCCAAACATTCCATCAAAACCCTTTTTTTGGGGGGGGGAGGAGGTGGGTGTTACTCTACTAAATATTAAAAAAATTGCCGATTCTGCTTTTTTTGCAGAAGAGAATTTTTCCCCTGAACTTACTCATTAAAATTGTTTTTCCTTAAAACTAAAGAGGCAGAAGAGGATTAAATATTCACTCCAAGCCAACCTTTGATACTTTTTGACCTCTAACCATAATACACAGGAAAAATGTTAGTTTTAAATAAAAATGCTTATATTATTAGTATTAAAAGCACACTAAGCCCATCAGGTATTTTAAAAATATGGCAAAATAGCCAGGGTCATAATAAAAATTAGTTACTACCATATGTGAAATAATTCAATAGCAATCTTAATATGTGTGTCTGTGTATTACCATTGTTTCACCGTATGGAAACATCTACTTTTGATTCTAACTACAGGTATTTACACATGCATGTTGTAGCAGAATTGGCCTCCTTTAGGTGCTGTGAGATAGGGTGTCTTGACAGCTTCAAAATCAGCCTGACATGTGAGCAAAAATATTGGAAATTCCTGTGGTCCAGAGGCTGTATGGATGTCTGAAAGGCCATGCTGAAACTGGAATTAAAGCATGGGAAAATTTCAATTAAGGGAAAATTTCAATTATGATAAAATTTAAACAAAGTAAATTGTTTCTGTAGTAAGAATAAAAGAGCTGAAAGGGTATAAGAACCTTGAAGAAAGCCTCATTAATTGTGAGCTGGATTTGGCATAATACAGACTTAGTTTCACAAAGGAACCAGAGCTGGTTGCTAAAGACAATGTGGATTATACAGAGAAGCAAAGGTAATTATTCCTAATAACAGTCAGTGGTACTGGTAATCTGAAGTAATCAGTGAATGGATTAGTCTCCCAAAATCCTGAAGCTGAATTCATACTTATAGGCGTTTCTAAAAAAAAAGTAGCAAAACCCCATCCCCACTCTCAAACTCCCCAAAATCGGGGGTGGAGTGTTGAGGGGGGAGGTGGGGGAAGGTGATTTCTTTTAATTTCATTGCTTTTTGAGACTTTGGAAGACTCTTTTATTCAGGATCATCAGGCCTTCCTTCCTCTCTTGTGAAATTCCCATGTTGTCTCCTAATTGCAATTAGGTAAAAAAAAAAGTATATGAGATACATGAAAAAAAATCAAGGATTAACAGCAACAACAGAGCATCAGTTTTCTATTACTTTTCAGGTTATTATTGATTTAGGGTAAGTGTTCTGCAAAATTTTATGACCTATATCTTTGAAAAATGCTAGTGATTTTTGGTGTCGTAATGTGATGAGACTTGGAGCTTCATGGAGCTGCTTCCTTCAGTTGTTGTCTCTTTGTGGTAGCTACTTTATATCAAGGGGCTACATCTATCTGTTTTGTGTTTTAAATTGGTAGATTTCTGAAGATAATTTCGTTATTTGATTGGATTAAATCACGGATACTATTTGATGAACACTCGTAATTTGGTAAATTATTTTTTCACATTTATGGAGCAATAGGCAGAATTATGCATAACAAAAAAAGGCAAAGGCAGAGGCAAAACTAGAAATATATATTTCAATGCTAGTTCTACATTCCATATTTTCCATGGTCTGTAAATCAAACCATGTGGGAAAAAATGTCTCTGGGTATATTTTGATTTATTTTTTGTCTGTGTTTTGATTGGAACACCTCTTTTATTGTTCATATTCAATATTAGTAAGCTGTCTTTGATTAAATACTCAATAGTCAATAATATTTGTATACACTATAGAGTAATACGCTTGTTCATTTTCAGTAATTTTTGTATATTTTTGTGACCTATGTTAAGTAAATTAAAATCTCTCGCTCTTCCATGTAATGAATACAAGAGTAATACTTTGTGGTTTTGGAATTAAATTAAGATGTTAGGCTTCCTGAAAATGAAGCATCCCAGACAATGAAGTAGTTCCCAATGGAATATTCTCATACTTTATCCTTTGTGGTAAATAAATAAATAAATAAATAAATGAATAAATAAAATAAATCCTAGTAGTAGCAAAAAACAATAATTAAAAAAAAAAAAAGTGTTTAGTGGATTTGAAAATGATTTAGTATTGGAAGCATTGGCAGGATTTTCAGTGGGACAATGGAAAGTTTCCCATAGGACCACAAAATAATTCTGGGAACCTCTTTTCAATATCAAAAGGCTCTTTCATCCCAGTACATACTTTGTATCTGCCTTCAAGTCTTCACTGGGCACTCTTAGATGAAAATATTGCAAGGAATCTGCTGCAGGCTGGTCTCAGACAGACTTTTCTGATGTGATGTGCCAGAATCTTAGGACAGCATAAAAAACATTATTCCTTCCCCCCATTACTGCAGTGACAGGCCAATCAGTCACTCAAATACCCCCACAAAGTGCCCTGCATGCCAGCAAAGCTTTTGAAACTTAGAATCTAATTGCTCTCTTCTTATGTCTTCCACTGAAAATGAACCCATGTCTCTGGATACCATTTACAGCCCAGTGCAGCGGACACAAGGCTTGTATTAGTGGTTCAAAGCCTTGGAAAATACATCACAAAATACATAGGAAGTTGTTATTTTCTAGAGTTACTAAATATTCTTGCATTATCCTGTTGTTCCATGGACTTTTCCAACTAAAAAAAAAAAGAAAAAATTGAGAACTCGGTTTTGTAGCTGAGTGAGTAGAAATTCTTTAAACTGGAACATCTGAAAGTTGCTCATGTATTTTTTAGAAAAGTAAAACTATTCAATACACTAAGAAAATGTCTGAAGATGAGCTCTACTAATTCAAAATAGCTCTAAGTGTGTGAAGTTCAGAATTGTTCCCAGTCCTGCTTTTACTGTATGCACATATATTGGATACTAGTAACATTGTAAAATTTTATATACCTGGAAAGCCAGATTAATTTTTTTGCATTGTTTTGCTGAATAAGGTCTGTTGTGAAAAGCCTGGAGAAGGAGGAGCTTTCTGTTGTTGCCTTTTTGTGAACCTTGGGGAGCCTGCAACTCTGCTATGAGACCCCCATTGACAGAAACTATTTATGAAGCTTCCCTTCATTTACTGGAGAATAAGCAGAAATGACAGCATAGGTCAGAACCTGTTGAATTTTGATATGTAACAGCTTCACAATTTAGTCAAATACTGTTAAAATTTAAGTTTGCAGATAAAATGCTATTGTTGCTGAGTAATGTAAGAGCAAAAGAAGAGTCCTAAATGTTCTAAGATTCTCTCTTTTCACTCCTTCTTCACTCAGCTCTAATTAATATTTCTTTCTTTGCTGCAAGGACTCCGTGTTGGAGACACGAATTTGCCTATTTATCCAGGAGCTCAACATTACACATGGTTTCTCACACTTTCTAGGTGTGGTTTTAAAGTTCTGCTATTTGATTTTTGTGCAGAGAAAACCAGACATCACCTGGTATATTGCTCTGAACAGCTGTAAAGGAACTATACTAGAAAGTTAAATCATTGAAAAAAACCTGCTTTTTACTAATTCAATGCAATAAAACAGACTTTACTGGAGAGGTTAAAATGAGAGAACCACTAAAACTGACAAAGGACAAACTGATGGGTCAGATCCTGTGTTCATTATCAGGCAAAACTTGCCCATAGAATTAAAAGTGATTTTGTCAGAGTAAAAGATCTTCAAAATCCTTCCTGGTGTTTTAACACTTGCAAATCTGCACTGTACATGCATTTCATATTTTTTTAATAAATATGGGCTAAAACTAACATGATCATATTCAGGATTTGGATTAAAATCAAATTTGGAATATGCCAGAACATATAGGGTTTTACACTGGCTCATTGCTGACTTTTATAGTTCCCAAGGTACAGTTCAGATTTTCAGAAGCTGGAGAAGGACAAAATAGAAAATCAGCGTTAAGGATGATTAATAGCAAATGGTTATAATATTAAAACAGTTACAAAGTTAGAATATTGCCACTTGTAAAAACATTTTAAAGTGGATAACATTTTGCATCATTGGAAAAATATGTTAAATGCGGCTTTGAACAATCTTTCTTTAAAATAATTTCAGTAGAAATCACCAATATGACTGGTAGGGTATAGAAGAAGTGTTCAAGCTTACCAATGCCTGAAAGATCTTTTAAATATACGTTATACTCTCTGATTCTCAAAGAGCATGACACTGATGCTTATCATTTAACTTGGATGTAAGGAATAATATTAAAATGCACTATAGTTATTTAGATAGATAGGATTCCACAAAAAAAAACAGTAAGCCAAAATGTATATTTATGTAGGTTAACTTCTCCAATAAGGTTGTGAGGAGAGATCTTTTAAATTCAGTTTAAGCGTCTCCTCTTTATTGTGTGATTCAAATCAAAACTACAGCAGGACTTCAATTCTAGTAGCCACATGATGCTTTTTGTTGTTTTGAGTAAATGGTGTTTGTGAAATTAAGAAGTTGGGTGAAAAAGATGCTTTGTCTACAGGAAAAATACTTGTAGCCACCAATACCTCAAACAATTTTGAAAATAAACTATTTTTGCGATGTTCCCAAAAACCATCCAAATAGAAAGATTTTATTATATAAAAATATATTGCTGTTAGTTTATCCGCAGTCTTATGCTTGTGGTTCAAAAGGAGCATGGCAAAGTAAGATAAAAGATAATATTACCATGAGATTGAAATCTGTGAATTAAGATGGAAGAAGAATGAAAGTGAACAGTGTGCTGCTGCTGCTGCAAAGAAAGCCAGGGGATGCTGGGTTTCATCATCAAAGGCATCAACAGCAGATAAAGAAGGCATTATCCCACTTTACTCAGAGCTTGTCAGGCCACACTTGGAACCAAACCTGTTCAGTTTTAGTCCCTGCTGTACAAAAAAAAGATGTGGACAGGCTGGAGAGTGTCCATAGAAGGGCCACAAAGACAAAGGACTGGGAAGCCTGTCATATGAGGATAAACAAAGAGAACTGAGTTGTTCAGCCTTGACAAGAGAAGCTTCAGAGGAGACTTTATCACCATGTATTTCAAGAGTGGCTACAAAGACTTCCATTTTTACAAGGAGTCACATGAAAAAGATGGGGAGTAATAGGTACAAGTTACTCTTTGGGAGATTCTGAGTGGAGAAAAGAGGAACTTTTTTCACAATGAAAACAATCAGCCATTGGAATCATGTCCCTGTGGAAGTGGTGGATTCCCAAACATTGGATTCTTAAGGTCTGTCTGGGCAGAATGCTGGGCCACCTTGTCTAGACTGCATTTTTTGCCAAGAAAAGTTGGACCAGATCATTCTTGAGGTCCCTTCCAACCTTGTGACAAAATAATTACTGTGTGCAATTTTGGGCACCACAATATAAGAAAGATATAAAGCTATTAGAGAGCATCCAAAGGAGAGCTATGGATATTGTGAAGGGTCTAGAGGGGAAGCTGTATGAGGAGCAGCTGAGGTCACTTGATCTGAGGAGACTGGGCAGAGACCTAATCGCAGTTTCCTAGTGAGAGGAAGAGGAGGCGCAGGCCCTGATCTCTTCTCTGTGGTGGCCACTGACAGGACTTGAGGGAATGGCCTGAAGTTGCTTTGAAGGAGGTTTAGGTTGGATATTAGAAAAAGGTTCTTCATCCAGAGGATGGTTGGGTACTGAAACAGGCTCCCCAGGAAAGTGGACAAAGCACCAAACCTGGCAGAGTTCAAGAAGCACTTGGACAATGCTCTCAGGAACATGGTGCGATTCTTGGGATGTCCTCTGCAGGGCCAGGAATTGGACTCGTTCATCCTTGTAGGTCTCTTCCAACTCAGCGTATTCTATGATTCTGTGAAGATGTTGGGCTTAAACATTTCAACAAATATATTATTATAGAATCATTTAGTTTGGAAAGGACCTTTAAGATCAGTGAGTCAAATCAATGGCTATTTCATCAGGTAGCACCTCACACAGATCAAGCCACTTGAAATAGCCATCGAATCATAGAATCACAGAATCAACTGGGTTGGAAAAGACCTCTGAGATCATCAAGTCCAGCCCTTGATCCAACATTGCCCTGGTTACCAGACCATGGCACTAAGTGCCACATCCAGTCTTATCTTAAAAACCTCCAGGAATAGTGAATCCACCACTTCCCTGGGCAGCCCATTCCAATGTCTGATTACTCTCTCTGTAAAGAATTTCTTCCTAATATCTAACCAAAACCTCCCCTGGCATAGCTTAAGACCATGCCCTCTTGTCCTACTGCTGGTTGCCTGGGAGAAGAGACCAACCCCCGTCTGGCTACAACCTCCTTTCAGGGAGTTGTAGAGAGTGATGAGGTCTCCCCTGAGCCTCCTCTTCTCCAGGCTGAACAACCCCAGCTCCCTCAGCCTCTCCTTACAGGGCTTGTGCTCGAATCCCTTCACCAGCCTCGTTGCTCTTCTCCAGACTGCTCCAGTACCTAAATATCATTCTTGAACTGAGGGGCCCAGAGCTACACACAGTATTATTGGTAATAGCTGCAGCTTTAATTGCTGAAATTTAAGCTGAAAAGCAAAGGAGGCATCTTTTTTTTTTCACTGAATTGGGAGGAATTAATGCAGGAAATGAATACAAATGGGAAGAGCTTTCAGAATCAGGGTATTTTTGTGTGTGTGTGTGTATGTGGCCCCTGCCAATATCTGCTCTCAGGCACTAGTTAATATTTCAGGTGTAAAAAACCACAGCTCATTGCGACATTTGTCTGGCAGTTGACTAAGTTTGTTCAAGTGTGAAAGAAAAGATAGACTTGCTGTGGGGTTACTTTTCCTGATCAGTCCTTTGCCAGAATTAAATAGTACAGCTGAGTTTAAATGATGATGAGTTTGCCGCTTGGATTCTGGTGAGAAACACTTAGGTATTATAGTGCAGTGTAAATAGCTCCTGTTGTAGAGACAAAATTGTATCCTGCAATGTGTTGTGCTCTGGATCCATCAAGGTTGCATTTTAAGTAAGGTGAAAGGTTATGCAGGCTGCAATGGGGAAGGCTTTCAGCAGAGTACAGCTGCTGGAGAGAGGGAGGGAGTGGAGAATGAAGTAATCCTTTAAAGCAAACAGAGTTGGTTAAATAATGCCATGAAACTTCCAGTTC
Source organism: Pseudopipra pipra (assembly GCF_036250125.1). Classification (NCBI taxonomy): domain Eukaryota; kingdom Metazoa; phylum Chordata; class Aves; order Passeriformes; family Pipridae; genus Pseudopipra; species Pseudopipra pipra. The sequence continues at coordinate 25,382,559 of NC_087551.1, forward strand.
TCAACAATGATCAGAGATCAAGCTGTGTTTGTATATACAGGACTGAGGGTTAACCAGTAACTAAAGTCTTCCCTGATTGCTACAGGTTTACATTTTCTCTGTCACTGATATTTGCCAAGTGGGATTTTGTGAGATTAGAAATAATACAGCTGGGCAAACGGGTATATTATGGGGCTTACCCAAACAGAGTTGAGAGGAGGACCACAGTGATACAATACACATGGTGAGTTCAGACCACTCCAAGAGGCCTTATGGGTCCTGTCACAAGCAAGGGGCTGAATGCAGAAAATTTTAAAGGGAACTCCATAGCTGAAAGACTACACTTTCCTCTCATTTCTTATTTCAAAGAAGTTGTAGCAGTACATAAGAATATTGCAACTGAAAGAAGACACAAAGGGATTTTTTAATTTCTGTTATCCACAGTGTACTCTCTGTGCTATTTGACAGCCCTTTTGAGGAAACTGTTTCACTCTTTTATATCCACCATTTCTGGAAAACATCCTGATACTTAAAAAGCAGTATAAATAACTTCTTTCAGTAAACAGTAGTAACAGCAATAGTAATAAGCAGCAAATGATATGTAATTGTAATGGTTTTGTTTAGTAATTTTCAAAGAACTGAAGATTAATTCCCTTAAGGAAATTCTTTTAATTGGCACTTTGTTCTTTTCCTTTCTTTCAGTCAAGCAGAACTGGCTAATTTATCCCCATTCTCTATGCTTCTGCTATTTCTGCAAGCTCTGATGAAAGCTTACCAAAGTTTATTGATAAGATATGTGATCTTGATGCCATTTCACTTGGCTGTTGAACCTCTTTGTTCATTTTTGCTTACGGGAAGAATTATTTATATTAATCTAAATACTACTGAGATAGAAATTAGTTATGATACTAATAAATGATCTGGCAACAAACAACAATAACTAAAAAACACTTTTGAGATGTGTAAGTCTGTTTCCTAGTCCAGCATGTCTGTGCCTCCAGCACCCAGTAAAAGGTGATTCCAGTTAACCATTGTGCTGCAAAGATGCTCTTGTATTGCAGTTGGCAAGTAACAGTAAGGTTTCTTGCAAAGGGGTGAACTTTGGTAATTATTTCTTGCTCAGAAACTTTCTGCTCAGCAGATGCTGAAAGTAAATACAATTTCTCATGTCTAGCAGCAAGAATTACTAAAAATTGCCTCACTGTGCTTAGCATGTGGCAGGATAGGCTTTAAGGCAGACTTCTGTTAGAGGCAATTATGTTACATGGATAATACTTTTCTCAAGAATATTCCACAAAAATACTGACTCTCCTATTATCACAATACAAAGTTTTGCCTTGATCTATTATATACATCACTGGAATATGTTATATTTACTTTCTAAAGCACAGCTTATAACCCTAAGTAAATGAAGTCTCCTAAGCATGTCTGCATTGTAAATGTATTAAAGGCACAGAAATAAACCAGAAGGCAACAACAGAAGTTAAAATCTAAACTGAATTCCTGAAGAATTATTTCTTTAAAATGTTGTAAAACATTTCTAAAATTTAAATGCTTCCATCTACACCCTTGCTGAAACATATTTTACTCTGAACTCTCAAAGACTAACACTTGATGTAAATACAAGTAGCCCTCACTATCCCCCAAAAGCATCTCTAAATTTATTAAAATTCCTTTTCACAGACTGATTAGTTCATAGAATTCTGAGAATCTGCTAAATTGACATCCATTATAAATGTGATTCTTTAACCTAAACTAAATTCCCCTTACTTTTGCACTTCTTAAGTCCTGCAGAAATAAAAGTTTGAATTAGACTATTTGTATAGCACAGCAAAGGATTGTAACAGAGCGTGTATCCAGCACAGGGGGCTTCAGTTCTGTAGTGGTAATGGAACTGTATAACAATATCACCTACTGAAATTCATGAAACTTGTGCATGAGTAATTTTTGCTTTATAGGCTCCATTTCTGCACCATAGCTTCAAAGATGAAAGTTTTTACCTTGACATTTTACCTGAATCTGACCTTCAAATATTTTGATATTTTTCCTTAAATTAAAAATATTGTATTTACTCTGAAATATCTGCATTTCTGTTCTCAATTAGAGAACATGCCCAGGTACTAAAATCTCTCTTATCCCTTGTGCTTCTGTAGAAATGGTGCACAATCAGGATCTTACGAGACTGTTATGAAAGTTTCTGTCAGTTTTGGGTTGTGTATACTGCTTCTGAAGGGCAAAGGATTTGGGCACTTATATCTTCTGTTTAATATGGTAAAGTCCTTAAAAAGCTTGAACTGTATCATAAATTTTCATTTAATTCTACTTGGTAACAAACCAGGAATAAATTGAAGAGCTTTCGAACTATAAGGTCAAAGTTCACCTATTGTAACATTTTATTTACTGACCCCCATACAACAGAAAGAGATAAGTAGGTGATTAAGGATTTTTTAAATTAATGTGATTAAAATGCTAATTATATCTTTTATCCTAATGGTCTAATATATAGTCAGCAAAACAAAAGACCTATGAAAGCATTTAGTAAGTAAATATTTGTGCATGAAAGACTTAACAAAGATAATATTAAGGTTTAGTTACCATTAACTGTTGCTTACTAATGAAAGTTAATGTGTTGGATTCAAAAAAAGCTTTCAGAACACTTTGGAATTGCTTTCAGCATTGTCAAGAAGTAAATAGCTTTTCTTTAGATACTTCTTGCCTTAATAGCAAAGGAGTATGAAGGTTTCAATGCTAACACAGTTGGGCGCCTTCTCTTATTCATTAAGTAAACTTTTATAAGAAACATTTGAGTGGTTAAGATCTTGACACCATTGAGGAGGCTGTTACATATTCCTATAGTGCATGTTTTTAAACACTTGAATAAATATAGCTGCAATTCTGTTGAGACCATAGGGTTGACATCTTCGTAGTGTTGTAATCAAGTTAATCAGTTTATAGTTGTGTACTGTTGAATAAATTCTTGATGATGGGATTTTTTTATGAGCTGTTGTCCCATGGGATCCCTTCCACGAGAATAAGTCAATTCATATCATTAATATGGGCCAAAGCTTCCAGATCAGCATTGGTTAAATAGTGGCCATATTGTCTAAATTAGTGAGATAAAGATATGCTGTCTATGTCAGCAGATTTCACTATTAAGTTATATTATTGTGATAATTACTTCAGTACTAGAATTATATGCATGAAATTTTTGATTTTATTATTTTAGTGTTAACACTCATGGAAAAATGGTCAAATTTCTTACATTACTGATTTACACTGTGTTTCTCTGGGTGGTCTGGGAAGTTATGTGTGAACATACAATTTTCCTATAGGCTCTTACAATGGTCCCTTTATATTTTGTAAAACTACTCAAGAATGTTAAGTCTCTTCATTGTAATCCAATTTACAAAATGATCCTGTAATCTCTTGGAACATGAACCATTTATTTTAACATGAACCATCTTATAAGGTAATAGAAACCTGATTGCACTATGTAGAGAGAAATATGGCTAGTTTCAGCTTTTTTTAAAAATCTCAAAGTGAGTTTCAAATGAAGTTTACATTCTTTGGCTGATTGGTAAATTATAACGAGCACATTGGCAAGAAATTCATAGGTTGTTTTGAGAAACTGTCTGTAAAATTGATGATGTGTGTTAGAAAATATTCATATAAATAATCCCATCGCTGCTAATAACAATATTCATAGATCTAAAACTGCTTACTTAATGCTTGGTGGAAGTAGGTCCAGGTGCCCAAGCTAGTACGGATTTCACTCTCAGAACAGGCAAAGCAGGGCATCACACAAGGATCAGAGTATGTGAAAGAACTGCAGAAGTTCAGTGGCACAGAAACTTCTTGAGCCTCTCTCTCCTTTCTCATTTCTCTTGAAATTTTGATCTGCACAAATTCAGTTACTTTCATGTTTATTTTTATTATGTATGAGTAGCAGAGAGTCAGGTCAATTCTTTCCCCATCTATGGTTAGCAAACAATAGACCAGTCTTATGTAACCGGGCTCAATACTTGAGAAACCCATAGAGCAGATTTACTACTCACACTTGCTTCCCTTGCGCAGTATAAAAGGGAGTCTCAGTCACCTTTGTTGCAATATTTTTGTCCATTCAGCCCATCATTTCATTTTGTGCAGATGTAATTAACAGCAGGAGCATTGTAAGGTATCTTTGGCTACAGTTGGCTGTGAAAAATTCTGTGTTTGAGGTAACAAACTGTGCCTGCATCAGGAGTGGTTCCTAGTTTTTAGATTCAAAAAGAAAACCACCTGTAGAAGATGTAACCATAAGTCTGAGAAATTGATTCACATTTCTGTGTTGCTTTTGTACTTTGTGTAAAGATGCAAGTGCTCAACTGTAGTCATGACACATGTTTTACAGATAACAAAAGGAAACTGAAGCTTTTCAGACTGCTCGGTTCACTCAGAAGTATTCTGTGCCTGCAGATAGTCCCAAGGTGTGTTTAAATCCCCTGTAAAGCAACTTGGTTAAAAAGATTCTGTTTAACAATTTTCTAATGTGTATTTGAGACAGTAGGAGATTTGGGGCTTGGGTTTTTTGTTTGTTTGTTTGTTTGTTTTACTCTCCTTGGAAATGTTAGCAAATGAGTTAAAATTGGGATACCTACTTAAAGTGTCTTTCTCAGATAGGTGGTGAATCCTAGCTTCTTATAAAACACTGAAGTTCACCTTTGGAGAAATTAGCTGGCAGGAGTTTAGATTTTTTTTAGGTGGCTAGTTTCCTCCTCTTTAGCAGCAGTTAAAGGCCACCCTTGAAACCTCTCTGAGATGTCAACGTGAGCAGCTAGGTCATTTTTGTGGAATCAGAAAGAACAAATCAAGCCTAGCCAAGGCTGAAGTACGCAGGATACCTGTCAATATAAAGGAGTTTATTCTGCTCAAAGAAAGAGCACTTTCCATGAAGTATCAAGTCAGAGTAGATAACTGACAGTAAATCTTTGATCAGCTCCTGGAGTGTGTGAGCATTTATAATAAAATTTGTGATAAAATTTATGATAAAATTCATTATTTTGATATTTATGGAAAGAGTTTGATCCTACAGTTTTATCCTGATGTAGCTGCTCATTTTTTGGCAGTTATATAGGGGTGAGCTCTTTTATTTACCTTCTCAAAGATAAAGAGGTCTCCCATAAAGGCACTTTGTTTTCTTTTCCTGGCTTTGATATGTTGGATTTAGTGGTGGTGGTGTACTGCTGTGGTCCACTTCATAGTGCTGCCTATGTGTAATTTTCCTTTACTGCTAGTTCAGAACAGACTGACCTTAACAAGATTAGTCAGAAAACATAATTCAGTAAAACAATATGATGGTATTCAGAAGGTTGTCTCTCTTATCAGTCACTCTGATTTCAGCAGGATTGTTCATAGAATCATAGAATCGATTGGGTTGGAAGAGACCTCCGAGATCATCGAGTCCAACCCTTGGCCCAAATCCAGTCCATTTACTAGATCATGGTACTCAGTGCCACGTCCAATCTGCGTTTAAAAATCTCCAGGGATGGTGAATCCACCACCTCTCTGGGCAGCCCATTCCAATGCCTGATTACTCTCTCTGTAAAGAATTTTCTCCTGATATCCAACTTAAATTTCCCCTGGCGGAGCTTAAGCCCGTGCCCCCTTGTCCTATTGCTGAGTGCCTGAGAGAAGAGACCAACCCCCACCTGGCTAGAACTTCCCTTCTATGTTCTGTGTTTGAGAATTCTGACATACTGTTGAATTACAATTCCCCAGAAAAAAACCCAAACCCCAACTCCACCAGGTACGCAGCTGGTGCTAAGCAGCAATCTGTGTTGGTGGAATATGGTCTTGATTTCCTAAACATTCAGTTCTGCATTTTCTCAGACAGGAAACACTAGAGATTAATGAAAGTAGTGTGATTCCTGTGACCCTAAATGTAGGTAATTAGCCATTTTAGTCATCTTCCAGCAATCTGCAGAGCGCACTGAAAAGAACAGCACGAAGCATTTGCGTCCCCTGGATGCTGATGGAGCCTTACTTGGTTTTACATTAATATCTGACTGGGACCTTGCTAGACATACTTCTGCTTGCCATTCCTTTTCTACCTTGTAAATGTTCTCCTTCAAAATATATATTAATACATATAAATATATAATAAACTAGAAATAAGTTCAAACCATAAGACAGTATAAAATTCAAATGTCAAGGTATAGCTATCCATTATAGTACTGGCATCTCTTCCACAAGCCCTTGTTTATCAGTCAGCTCCTTATGCTTTAACATACAGAAATAAGGGTTCTGAGAGAACATGCTTTTATAAAACTAGTGATTTTGCACAGTGATAAATTGTTTGATCTGCATTATTATTCCCAGTCTTTTATTGTTATAGGTTTTTGTATCCATTTGTGACCTTACATACAATGAAAATTTAGGTTATAGAAATGATCTGTACAAAAATTGGATCTGGAAGTCAAATTGGCCACACTATGTCATGATGTGCCATTGTGTGTTTTATCCTTTATATTTTTTTTTTTTATTTGTGGTAATAAAATACTGATAACTCAGAAAAAAATTACTGGGTTGTTATGAAAAAAATCAGACAGTCAGTGGTAATTTCTGGCTAGTATTTACTGAGAGAGACATTTTCTTAGGTGGGAAATAAAGTTTTCTAATTTATGTGTTGGAATGTTAAAAAAAACCAAATAAATGGACTTGTAGAAATCTAACATCAGTTTGAAGACACAAAATAATGATTTTATTTCCATGAAAAACATGTTTTGGAAGGTTATAAAGCTGATTCGAAAGCCAGAGCTCAGTTTCAATAAATAAATAAAAATAAACTTTAGCCACAAAGAGAGTGTAATACTTTTCAAATAATTGCTGTCTTTCAGGATTGTATGTTAGGTAGTGAGTAAAATAAATATCAATAAGATAAAGGAGTTCAGGATACAGCAATGCCTGGCACTTAGGAGTTAAGAATAGTTTTATTCAATTAAATTGCTTTAGATGTGTTACAACAGAAGGAAGATCTTTAAGTATTTCTTTCAAAAAAGATTTTAATGCTGCCTTCATTTCTATGTAATTTGCATTGCTTTTTGGACAGGTGTTAAATATTGTGTCTATGACGTATATTTTGCTCTTTCTTTCATCTTTTCCCTGCACTGAAAATTGACTAGATAGTGCAGTGTTTAGTTTTGGTAGAATTTGTTTTTAAAAACAATAAATCTTTTAAAAATTAATCAGCAGGAAGTTAAAGAAGGCCAGGACAAGAAAGATGTCACACATTTGGAGAGAAAGGTGGAAATGCTTGTGATTAGTCATAGTTCCTGATGGAGATCATCCTTCAGTTTGGGACTGGCCTCCAAAAAACTTTATTTTCAGCATAAACAAGCTGTACCTTTGCATTAGCATGTACAATGGTAGAAAATTTGTGAGCATTTGCCATCAGTCAGCATCTGTTCCCTTTGTGTAAGTGGTCTTTCATATTATCTTTGTCACACATCACTTAGTGTTTTGAAGGTAAAAATCTTCACTTGATTTCAAAGAGGAAGCCAGTATAGAGTGTGGAGAACAGTTGAGATGGATTTGTTGGGATCTATGTTGCTGAAGTGCTGTACTGACAGACACTTCAAATAGCATTATGCATTGTTGAGGTGGAGACAGGAGGTACAAATATTGCATTTAACTAAGGAGAAGTTGCAAGAGTTTTGTCTCATGTGAAGATGATAAATATATAATGAATAGATGTAGCTGTACAAGTGTTTGGTAACCAAAGACATTTTGCAGCAGTCCTAAACTGTGTACTCAGATGATTGCTAATCAGTGCCAACTGTATGGTTTAATGCATACAGGCAGAGATGTGTACCATCTTCGTGCTTCTGACACATCTGTGTCATTTTCTTACTTCACATCGATGTTGAAAATATCTGGAGAGAACTGATCTTTTTGACAGCGTAAATGAAGAGTATGGGCATGGATGTAGTTTCCTGTTACTGTTGTTTAGAGGGAATGATTTAAATCATTTCAACACATTCTGTCTGGATCCCTGCCATACCTTGGGACAGATGATGCTGGAAGATTGTGAAGATGAGAATGGGTATCTGCTCACTGAAAGTAGATCTTCCATCAATCTCTCTAAATCTTGTCCTGTCTTCTACGCTGGCTTTGATCCCAAATGCAATGGATCAAGGGTATTGGCTTCAACTGAGTGACTTATATTGCTCTCTGGGTCCCATTTCAGATCTGTTCAGATTTGATATACAGGGTAATGCTAAGACAGAGTTTTCCTATTTGAGGATTTTTCAAGTGTTGGTCCAAATACTGCATGTTCTAGAGAAGAAAAGAATATATTTTCATGATTTGTTTCATTCATGAGTGGTTGCAGTCACTCGTGACATTCTTTTATCAGCTAGGCAGCTAATCGAATTGCAAAAACTTTTGAGGAAGACTCCTGTCCAATTTGCACTATTCCTTGAATAGGGTGGCCTTTTCAAATAGTCCTGGAGCATAAGGGAGGAACTGGACTACTTAAGAAGCCTTAAGTGTATGGGTGATGTCACCAAAATAGGAAGATAGCACTTTACATTAATGTGACTTTATGAAATATCTTCCGTATCAAAAGATACTGTGTACTTTATGTCTCAGCCAGTTAAACTTGCAGACTGTGGCCCTGAGCCAGAGACCTCTGAAATAATTCTTTTCTTTGACCTCATTGGACTTTGTAATCCAAGCTGTCCCTATAGCAATGATTTCATATGCCATGCACATGAGATGGCTCCTGTTGTGGCTTATGCCAGATCACAGGAGAGGACAGCAATAATATATACCAGTTCAGTAAAAATGAATAAAAAATGTTGTTTCTAATTGAAATCACAAAATAAATGGTAATAGGTAAAGTGGACAGTAATCCTGAACCCAAGGCTTTGGTGTTAGCATAGTCCTCTTGAAAGAAAAAACATAATAACTGCAAAAGAGTAGGATGATTTATGTTAAAATATTCCCTCATAGTAGAAGAAAATAACTTGCTAAATCACCAATACCAGTTTTCTCGCCATCATAATATCTTTGGTTGTTTTCTAGTCAATCTCCAAGCCTGCTACTTGTTTTTCTTCTTCTCAATTGGATAGGTTCAGAACATGAAGCCCTGTTGCTCTAAAATGAGTGGAGGCAGTCTGTGCCTACTCAGTCTGTGCTGCCAGCTCGTCACAGACAAGTCAGAGCGGACATGGCAGGACCAGCCACATGTTGTGCTTCATAGAACAAAGCCCTGCAAAGTCTTTCTGCTTAGATTGTACACTGTAACACATTAAAGTTACCAAACACATCCCAGACAAAAGCTGTTTTGTTTCCAACTTTTTGAAGTGTTGGCAGAGTGGCTTTCTTGTTAAATCTATAGCAATCTGTATATATAAATCTATATATAAATATAAATATATATAAAAATTTCTAAATGTATAGACATTAACAACATCAAGAAAGGACTAAAGTTGCTGCTTTTCTTCTTTCTGCAGATTAATTTGGAGCATTTGTCTCAGCCTGGTGAGAGAAGAGAAACAAATATGTCCTAACAACCTCACAACAGACACAAAATGCACCTCATATTTGCTGAACTCTCCTGTACACCTCAAAAACATGTAAGGATGGTGTAGTGTACTAATTCCATAACCACCAGCAAATGTTGTAGGTGGGCAATCTATGTGCTAGGTTACATTTTGTTTTTTACATTCATTACAATATTTGCAAGACATTTTAATAATAATAATAAACTTGTTTTCATCCATTAAAACCAAAAGTCTCCCTTCATGAAGTTTGTTTACTATTTTCAATAGTCATCTTTATATTTGGTTCTCTTTCCAGAGTACACATAACTTGTGCAGAATGTTCTCTAACCAAGGGGAAATAGATTATTTTAACAAATAGGGCCTTGCTCACCAAAAATGACAGCTCACATCCCATGTAAACTAAACATAGATGGGCAAGCTCTCCACTCCAGCTAGGTAACCACAGCAGCATCACAGGAGCAGGGATAGAGGCTCCCTTGTCTCTCTTAGACCTACAATTGATTTTCCACCCTTTCCACCTAAAGTCCTATAAAAGGCAGAGGATATTGTAGCTGCAGTGGAATTTTGTGTATGAGGGAAAGAGTGTACCTTTGAGTACACACACACAAAGAATAAATATAAAGATATTTGTTAGATTGGCTCTGTGGAATTTAAACTTCTGTGTCACCATGGACAAAATGACATTTAATGTTGAAATGTGTTTATACAATATCAGTCTTTTTAAGGCATATAGTGTTATTGCTTAATGCAATAGTGATATTGTTTTATATTTATGGAGTTCATCCATAAAAAAGTTAGGGTATGATTCAAAGCAACATCTTAATACTCTACTTCTTTCTCTGTGATTTTACTAGAAAGCTAACAGAGGTATGAACCTGAGTGTACCTGGCTGGCCCTGAGTGATCAAGGGAAGCCAGTTGATGTAAAGTCTTTGGATGTCAGTAAAGCTTTTGATAGTGTCTCTCACAGGATCTTTCTGGACAAAATGTCCAACACTCAGCTGGATAAACACATCATGTGGTGGGTGAGCAATTGGCTCATGGGTTGAGCACAGAGGGTAATAGTGAATGGCGTGACATCAGACTGGTGACCTGTCACTAGTGGGGTTTCACAGGGCTCCATCCTGGGCCCTGTGCTCTTCAACATCTTAAATTTCTTGGAGACAGGACTGGAAGGGATACTAAGCAAGTTTGCAGATGACACAAAACTGGGAGGAGCTGTTGATTCCCTCGAAGGCAGGGAGTCCCTTCAGAGAGACCTCAATAAATTAGAAGACTGGGCAATCACCAACCATGTGAAGTTCAACAAGGGAAAGTGTCAGATTCTGCACCTGGGATGGGGCAACTCTGGATGTACGGACAGACTGGGGAATGAGATGCTGGAAAGCAGTGCCACAGAAAGGGACCTGGGTGTCCCGGTGGATGGCAAGTTGGGTATGAGTCATCAGTGCCCTGGCAGCCAGGAGGGACAACCGTGTCCTGGAGCACATCAGGCACAGCATTGCCAGCCAGTCGAGGGAGGGGATTGTGCCATTCTGCTCTGCACTGGGGCAGCCTCACCTTGAATATTGTGTGCAGTTTTGGGCACCACAATATAAGAAAGATGCTCTGATGCTATCTCTTAGGGAGCATCCAAAGGAGAGCCATGAAGATGGTGAATGGCTTTGAGGCGAAGCTGTATGGGGAGCTGCTGAGGTCACTTGGTCTGCTCAACCTGGAGAAGAGGAGACCGAGGGGAGACCTCCTTGCAGCCTACAACTTTCTCATGAGGGGCAGAGCAGGGGCAGGCACTGATCTCTTCTCTGTGGTGACCAGTGACAGGACCTGAGGGAATGGCCTGAGGTTGTTTTGAAGGAGGTTTAGGTTGGATATTAGAAAAAGGTTCTTCACCCAGAGGGTGGTTGGATGCTGGAACAGGTTCCCCAGGGAAGTGGTCACAACACCAAGCCTGACAGAGTTCAAGAAGTGTTTGGACAATGCTGTCAGGCACATGTTGTGACTCTTGGGGATGGTCCTGGCAGTGCTAAGGGTTGATCCTTGTTGGTCCCTTCCAATTCAGCATATCCTGAGATTCTGTGATTTAAACCACTATAAAATGATTTACACAGGTGTACAGATAAGAGTGTATATTTATTTGCAAATCTATTTTTGATGCATTCCTGTGATTCAGTCAATAATATTCAGCTTTATTCATGATGTGGCTATTTGCCATGTCTTTAAATTTTCTGAAAAGAAACAGGCAAACAGAATTTAAAATGACTGAAATATGCAGATTCTGGAAATGTTAACCAGCTTCTATTTGCAAACAAATATGTCACATACTCCGCAGCTGATTATAGCTGACATCTTAGGAATTGGGATATGAGAGGATTGAAATGAAAAAAAGACATATACAAAGAACAGAAAGGGATCATATTAAGACTAAGAACTATGTTTTACTTGTTAGGCTGCTGGTGTCTTACTGATGGACATTTGTTGCACTATTTGAGTCATATAGTGGAAATTATTTCCTTCAGGAAATAAAGCAGATAAATTTATTACATATTCAGGGTCAGAAGGAAACCCAGAAGTGCTTTCTGCATTCAAAGTTTGGTGATAGTTTGATAAGGGACAGCTGATGTATTCAAAAACAGGAACTGAAGTAGGACCATAAACCATGCAGAGGATGAGGGGTAAAAATAAACATGTCCAAAAAAGAGTTGATACTGTAGAAGGATATGGACAATGAAGGATGTCAAGACAGGAGTCATTGCATGGAGGCGGAGCTAGTACTAGAGTCAGAAAATTTGAATTTCCCAAAATAATGCTTATAAACAGAGATGTTTTTTGTCTAGTGCAAGGAAAAGTGTTCTAAAAAGGAATGGAAGTACATCTTCTTGTATGTTTTTCGGCTTTGAATATTGAACCATAACTCTTTTTGTTTTCTTTTTGCTTTTTTCTACCATAAAACCTTCCCATTCATGGTATTCCAGGATGTCATGTTCACATCAACACTGACTTTGCAGTGAATTTCCAATATTACCCAATTAGAGTGATACAAAAACACGGGAATGATTTCTTCCAAGTAATACTATCCTGTGTAGCAAAAAGGACTGAACAACTGCTTCCCATCAAAGATTAAACGGCCCATCGATATGGTTCAGTAACAGTAATGCAAGGGACAGTTACTGCTCATTTGCCAGTGCTGCCTTTGTTCACGCAACATTACTTTTTGTAATGGAGCACTAAAGAAAAGTAAAACATCAAGGAGGATAGGGGGGAGCATGATCTCTTTTCAGTCCCTTCTCCCCAGTGACAGAAAGACATCAATACCGATTCTCTTATTGTTTACAAAGAATTTACTGTCTCTGATGTGGTACTGATCAGGTGCATCCTATTTCTGTTTTCTGCTTGGAGAAGCACCCGTAATCCTACAGATTTCATGCACAGTGGTAAAGTTGGTAAGGATCATAATGAAAGATAAGAAAAACTGTTTGCTTTACCCTTCACTACAAGATCCCATGTTGTATTGCAGTTCTGAAGATTCAGGAAAGGCTTTTGGAACTGGTACTTCAGAGGACGGGAATCAAGGAAACATTTTGCAGTATCAGTCATAATGGCACATCTTCCCAAAATCATGAGATTTACATTTGTTTCTTTTACTTATTCTCAAATAATAAACATACTCTGTCCTAATAAACAAAATAAAGATGCTTTTATTCTGTTAGTTCAGCACACACTCAAGAAGCTATTTTCCTTGTTTTAGTAACGACATAAAAAAATACCTAATTAGATTCGAGGTTTAGAACATTTTTCAGATACAATACCTATCATCATGATCAGTACAGGTTTTGTCATGGAGCCAACAGCTCTCAAAACTAAACACAAAATTCACTCACATATGTACAAAGGAGGAGAAGACAATCATAAACAACAAACATTTTTTAAAATTATTAGCCATGATACCATTTGTTAAGGCAAATACACCCTCTTGTCCATCTTTCACTCCTTAACTTGTTTTCTTGCATTGTAGGTTCAATTCAGGTTTTTCTACTACTGTTGAATATTGATCTAAAGTAAGAATATACCATAAGGTAGATAGAGAATATTAAGACCTATTTGATCATTTCTCTCTCCCGATTGTTTTTCCCACCTTTTATATGGTATGTGCATGGGATTCTACGATGATGAAACACTCACATTTGTATTAGTTCACAGAAATGTTAATTACATCTTTGCTTGCTCAGTTCTTCTCCCTCTGGAAGTGCAATCAGGAGGCTGCACTGAATCAGGTTTAGATGGCAACATTTCTAAAATAACTGTGTGATCTTCCTCACCCCAAAGGACATGTTCAATATCAAAGTTGAAATGCTTTGAATTTGTTCTCTGTAGCCTTTCCTGGAACTAATTTGAAGTAAAGTTGAAGATATTCCTGTTTCATACACAGAAGGTAGGGGAGCATCACCACAGTTCTATGCTTCAGATTTATTCTGTCTCTGTATCCAGGGAGAACCCCAGACACTGCAAGGCAGCTGCAGACACAGCTTTCAGGCACACCAGTAGATGCCATGATAAAGAAATGTATTCTTCATTTTCTCAAAGAGAGTTAGATAGCTTAAAGCTGTTAACCTTTTCTGCACTACTTTATCATTCAGTGATATAGACTGTGTGCATTGATTTAAATGGAAACGTGGGTGGTCAAAGTTGAATCTTGGACCTGTGTGAATGGTATGCCATCAGTAGGGTTTTCTTGGACCTGTGTGAATGGTATGCCATCAGTAGGGTTTCAGGGCTGACATACTTAGTGATTTTGGTTGCCAATAGAAGTGTTCTGGACAACGATGGAATAAGTCTGTACTGAAAACATCTACAGAGCCTCTTTTGTACATCCAGTCCTTTCTGTTTGCTTCTCTTTAATAAATGGGGGCAATCCACTTGAGGATAAATCTTGGCTCAGACTATAAGAAGAATAGATAAAGAGAAAAGTAATAACACATAAAAATATACTGAATTTGAACGTTGGGATCTGATTCTTTAAAGAAAAAACCTTTCAGGTTTGAAGAGGAAATTGTAGTGCTCATATTATGCTTTCATGATCTTGAGGAAAAGAAGCCAGGTCTTTGCTTATTAGTCAGGTTGAACTGAGGAAGACTGTGCTGTGTTTGCACAGAAGTTGCTAAGAGCAATCATTTAACTTGGTTACACTGGCAGCTGGCTGTACCTTGTGTACATATGAGCCACTCCAAAAATTTATCAAGAAATTTTCCAATTAATTCATAGAAGTTAAATATTAATGCAAAAGTAAACAGTCTGTTGACTTGCTGTGTGGCTCATTAGCTAGGAGCATAGCAGCAGTGTTGAAATAGTGATAGTTTCAAGAAATGTATGCTAAACCTAGCTCTCTTTTCACAGAACAGCTATGTATCTGAAAGGGAACAGTAAATTCCACTGTAATTTGCAAAGGAAAGTCTCTATGAAATTGATTTTGTTCTTTCTTTGATCATCCCAGGCACTTTTAGCTTTGCAATGTGTTCTGTAGCATGAACTATGGTGCTGTTTATTCAAAAGTTATATGATGAACTTTCTGGGTTTAGATCAGTAATGTTGCTGATGTTTTTCAGCAGAATCTGAATTCCTTCTGCTCAGCTCTACTGAGACCACATCTTGAGTGCTGTGTCCTGTTCTGGGCTGCTCAGTAAAAGAGAGACATGGAGCTCCTGAGGTCCAATAGAGAGCAACAAAGATGATTAAAGAATTGGAGCATCTCTCTTACGAGGAAAAACTGAGGGAATTGAGGCTGTTCAGTCTTGAGAAGTGATGACTGAAAGTAGACCTCATCAATGCCTATAAGTATCTGAAGACAGGGTGTCGAGAGGATGGATCCAGGCTCTTGGTGGTGCCAAACAGTAGGACAAGAGTCATCAGGCTGAAACTGATGCACAAGTTCAACCTGACTATGATGAAGGACTTCTTTATTGTGCAGATGACCAAGCACTGGAACAAATCACCCAGAGAGGTTGTAGAGTCTCCCTCACTGGAGAAATTCAAGAACCTTCTAAGCACAATCCCATACAATATGCTCTAGGATGACCCTGCTTGAACAGGGAGGTTGGACCAGATGACCCTCTGTGGTCCTTTCCAACCTGATCCATTCTGTGATCCTGTGAGTTACTCAGGCTTGTATGTCCAAGCAGGTTTTGAGTATCTCAATGGACAGAGACACCACAGCCTCTCTGGGTGACCTGTTTCACCCACATAGTAAAAATAAAAAATGTTTTTTCTTACAGTTAAATGGAATTTCCTGTATTTCAGTTTGTGTTTATTGAATCTTGTCACTGGACACTGCTGAATCTTGTTCTTTCACTGGCGTTTCCTCCTTTCTCCCAACAGACATCAGGAGTACTGGCCCAAAGAAAGACAGCAGAAAAATTTCCATTCATATTTGGCCAAACTGCTGGTGGCAGAACACTTACTGGCAGCTGAGGTAGAGACATGCCATATACAAAGGGGCAGGGGAGGTAGGTGATTTGCTACTATCTGGACCTTGTCATCAGGACATGGCTTTTTCTAGAGTATAGGCCATGGAGCAGGATGTAGTCCTGTGGATTCAGTGCTCTGCACTAGAAGGAGGAAATGTCTACAAGAAAGGAAGTGCCATTGCAGGGATGCAAGGCTTTTGCTGAAGGAGAAGCCAAAGACTGCTTAGTGGAAGCAAGGTTTGTAGGTATATTCTTAGGTGACCAGCCAGTAACTTTTTTTAAGTTACCTTGGACTCTGTTGCTGAAGGTTTAGGAACATGACTGTGCATTGCAGTTATATGTAAGTGCATTTCCAAAGGTTTTATCTATTCAGCTACAGCAGGCACAGAGGGACCATTATAGTCTTGGAGACAAGGACTGAAAGAAGTCTTAGCAAATTATCTTTCTTAGTTTATGTGTTTAGTATTTTCTTTTTTTTGTTTCCAGTTTTATTGCTTTAGGGACCAACACTTGGGGATCAAGATGAGACAGTGTCTATAAATGAGCCTGTATATAAAATTCCATCCTCCTAATTTTTGCAAAGCATTAGTATGAATTGAAATCCAAAGGTGAAATGAAGAATTTGTATTCATTGATTGTTTATTGGTGAGAAAATTTTCTTGCCTTGTTACATTATCTTTTGAACAACCAGTTCCAAAACTGGCTTTACCAAATCATGGATCATTTTCAGATGTCAAAGATCCCCAGCAGTTTCCAAATCTCTTCATAGATTGGAAGATGAGTTTAATTTTATGTAAAACTACTCCTTCTCTTCCTTAAAATGATCTAAAAGACATTAGAAGTCTTTCAGGCTCTGGAACTAATTTTTATTAGAGCAAGACTTATCCAGACTGAGGCAATTTTTTTCATATAAAGCAAGTTTTGACCTCCTGAACTAGAAACACTCTAAAGGTCTGAAAAGAAATCTCTCCCCCATGCCTATGCTCTTGAAAGAAGGGCCATGCAAAGCAGTCTTGGTCCCTGGCCTCTCAGCTTCACAAATCTTTTTACATCAAGTATGATCAATGAAGCCTCCTCAGGCTGTGCTGAGGTAGTGTAAACAAAAGCCTTCATTTTGGCTGGAATTAGGCTCTTATAGCACAGCATCATGTACAGTAGACAGAACAGATAGGGCAGATCTGCTGTCCATCAAAATAGTGTCAGGTTCATTATGTCACATCTCATCAGGCTTTCTTGTTGTTCTGTGTGATATAATTGGACAAGCTCTGCCTTTGACTGCACTAAGTTCCAGAAGTGTAAGAACACAGCTTCAGAGATTTTGGGGCTGCTGACAATTTGTTTGGTGCTGAGAATAGAATCATTTATGTTGGAAAAGACCTCTAAGATCCTCAAGCCCAGCACTGCCAACACCACCACTAAATCATTTCCCTAAGCATCAGAACTACACATCTTTTAAATCCCTCAAGAAATAGTGACTCCACCACTTCCCTGGGCAGCCTGTTCCAGTGCTTGACAACTCTTTTTGTTAGGAATTTTTTTCTAATATCTAACCTAAACCTGCCCTGGTGCAACTTGAGGCCATTTCCTCTTGTCCTATCACTTGTTACCTGGGAGAAGAGACTGCTACAGTTTCAGAGGACATCTTTACAGACCTCAGCAACTGTCTATTACAGTGAATTTTGTGAAACGTGATGGCTGGGGGAGCATTTATTTTGTCAGGGAAAACTCACACTGAAAGTAAACCTCAGAGATAAAAGACTTGCACAGCTAAAACAAAAAGGTCTCAAGGCTTTTGAACTGAACCCAGCATCCTGATTATAGATTTCCAGTAATTTCTATTACATATGTTTTTCCTACAAGGAAATGCAGGAAATTGCATGTATTGTTTTAAAAATTGCTCTCTTAAATACTGTAGCTGTCTTTCCTGGTGATCAAAGGAGATAGAGTTGATCTAGCATTAGTATGTTTTGCTGTAACAAATCAACAGAGCTAAATAAAGCACTGTGTTATGAAGCTGTACTGGTCATTTCATATATACTCTAATGAAAATATTCTCCTGTTTGGTGTTTGGATGGGGTTTGTTTGGTTTTTTTTTTTCCTTTTTTAGTGTAAGTTCATTAAAAATACTTACTTTGAATTGAAGAAACCTACAATCAAGTTTTAAGTACGAATGTCATATGTTTAATTTATATTTAATATTTGCAAATATTTAGTCCTAAGGGAAGAATTAGTGCTGACATCAATGTAATTTACCTGAATGCTCATGCTGGGACAGGAAAAATTCTCTTTTCCCATACTTGTTAATGTGTATTGCTAGATAAGCCAGAGGTGTATTTTTAAAATATCTTTTTATTTGCAGCTTGCCAAAGTGACTGTTGTAATGCTCCATGCATACTGTGTCTCACGGGTTTCTACTAAACCATACTTCATAAGCACAAAGCTGAGATGGGGTTTTTTTGTTTGCTTATTTTCAAGTTGTTGATTCTGAAATTTCAGCTTCAAAAGTGAAAGACAATCACATTTTTTATTTTGCACATCACTAACAAAGATCCAGGAGGCTGGCTATGCCTTTAATAATATCCATACAACTCTACTGCCATCATGCTCTGTGCTTGGTAGCATCTGTGTGGATTCACTGACTCCCACAGAGGCTCCACTGTGCACTTAATAGTTAATTTAGTCAATGGTTTTGCTGGTGAGGTTTTAGCCCTGATCAAACACTTAGCTGGAGGACTCTCAGATTATTAGTAATCACAAAATTGTAAGGCCACGCTTAATATATGACTTAGATACCCAAAACTTATATGGTTTCTGATCTCTGTAGTGGAAATCCTGAATCCTCATTTATACACTGAAGTTCCCTGCACAGGGCAGGACCTTAAAACTGAATCCAAATAAGGTGCTGGATAATTAAGGTGTGTGATACTGTTAAAGAAAAAAATAAATCCTGGAAAACAGCAAAACCAACCAAATAAAAAGCAATAAGGTCTTAGAGACCCAGACTCACACACAGAGTTCAGACTGTGTGGTGCAGTGTGCCTACTTCAGCCAAACTTTCATCAAGGTAAACATGTTGCTGTAGAAGTTGATGTGGCTGTAAATAACTCCTTGCAGCACGTGAGCTAACTTGTTTAAAGCTAGTTGAAGTATCTCTGAACTGCTCCATAGTTTGTAGAACAGACATCTTGGGCCTCAGCAGAGCTCTTCTTCACACTACAAGCCTTTCTGACAGAAGAAAGCAGCCTTCATTCTTATTTCTTTTGAGACAGAGCTGGAGGAGAAGGAAGGGTCTTGAATTACTTAGTAGTTACATCTGTCTCCTTGGAGGTTTAAATTCCGTTTGATGAGAATATATAAATTCCCATGACTCCGACATGAACCAGGAAGATAGAACAGGGTGCTGTCCCGTGCTTACTCTGGCTGGCCCATTTGATAGTGGATTTCTTTCTCTAGAATGGCTTAGCATCCACTGTACTGGAGCAAAGACTGGTGGTTAGGGCACTCTCCTGCAAAAGGATAGGTTAAGGTTTTGAACGTCTGTATGCTTAGAAACCTATCGAATCCAGTTCTCTCACTTACTGAGCCCTGCAAGCAGCAGATTCCCACCCATCCTTTTAAAAGACAGTGAGCAAGTCTGCATTTTCTGAGGAAACTCATCTTGTCAGTGTGCTCTGGGTATTATTCTGTAGTGATTAATGTTTTGAATGCCTTAGGGGACCCACACATTCCTGTGCCAAATTTCTAGATTCTATCTTGGGAGGGATGTGAGAAATAGGGTCTGAGCTATTTAGACTGGGGCAATTCTAAGCATGCGCTGAGCAAACACCTAGGAAATTTTCAGGTCAAAAGGGAGGAGAGCAGTGAGTTTAAACACTTTCTGGAGTATGAAAACATTGCTCAGAAGTATTTTGGATTTCACTTTGAGTATCTGGGCCTCACATCTGAGACAGTCTTGTTTTAGAAACTTGTATTGTATTCTAAATGTGGCTAATGGTCAGTGGAGACACTTGTACTATTCCAGATACACACAGGAAGCAAAATGTTAGCAAGTATGAAGATACCTTTTTTTTAATTTTCAGTTTGAGACATATTTACATTTTGGCTATTTTACTGCAGGTGATGTCTACGTGTGATTAGTTACTGGGTTTTTTTGCTGGATTCTTTAATTTCTTGATAGTCAATTTACAGACTAATTTTTCTACTTAATAATGCTATTTTCTCCTCTAAAAAAATTTCATCTGACTCAGAAATTAGCTGAAAAATACTAAGGAACTTAAAAGTGTAAGCCAACAGGAGTCCTTAAAATGGTAAAACATTTGACATTCTTATGTATCCGTGTTAGTAAACTAATCAGAAGACACACCGTATGTCTTCTCACTTGACTCTCCTTAGTGTTTACATAACTGCTTTGCAGTGAGGGGTTTTGCACAATTTCACATATCACAGAGAAAGCAATATTAAGATTTTAGGATAGATAAGGAGAAGATTGCTCCATCAGAACATTTCCACTTTTTTTTGGATCAGCACTTACACTCCAGACACAGGCAGGATGATTTTAAATTTAATCTAGCTATCACTTCAGAAAATAGTTCCCATGAATTCACACCCATTCACATGAACTCACTGTGTGAAAGCTCTCACCTTTGAAAAGCAAAGTTCAAAGTTGCATATGCTTTCCTGACTGGAACTATTTGCAGCTCAATTTCCCTTGGTTGGAAGATATAATATCACATTCTTGTCTGACTTCCACTGTTCTAAAGGTATATAAAGAGCTTTGTTTTTAGAGGTTTGTGGATTTTTTTCTCTTGTCACTTTAATGATCCTGTCTTAGCTCAGTGGAAATCAGGTGTTATTTGTTCAATTTCTGCAACACCCACTTCATGGGAATTTGAGTACCATTAACTCTGCCCATGGCTTTAGAAAAACAAATCTATTCTGCTTTGGGAATACCAAATGAGACTGGCTGGGGTCAGACATAAAGGAAGCAGGAAGAGAACAGCAGTGAACAAGGAAACATTAGTATGAAAACAATTTTACATTTATGAATCATAAAGCCTTTGGTGAAATTAATTAAACAAAGTTCTGGGCACATTCAGAGAAAGAGCTGAAAGCTAAAACACCTCTATGAAGGTGAAATAAATTCATAGTATTATTTGAAGTGCTCTCAAGAACATTCCATACACAAGGAAAATGAGAAAGATTGAAAATAAGTTGGGGTTTATGGGTAGACATAGCATATTTTATTTTACTATTACACTAGAGGAAACCAGTAATACTTTTAAGCACATAAGCCTGTCATCAGGTGATAGAAAGACAAAATTTTGTGCCTCATGGATAGAAAGAAAGAACAGATACAAAAAGCTTTTCAGTTTTTCCCACTGTATCAAAGGAAGTAAAAGAATCTTTGCTACAACCTTTGGATACTTCTTGTATGCTTAGAGCATGATCACTGCAGCAATGTTCTTGCAAATGTGAATTGTGCAGAGATATGTACAATTTTGATAATATACACTTTTTTTCCTACAAAAAAAGTATAATTATGCTTTCTGAGTGTAATCAGGTCTGCTTTAGCTATAGTGAAATTTAACTTTTCTCTCTTCTTGTAATGTTGTGGGGTTCCCCCCCCTAGTTTCTACACAGGCTTCTGTTGTTTTTAGCGTAAAATAGGCCTGAGATTTTCTCTGTACCTACCTTTTTTTTTTTTAATTTATTTATCTGTATGTGTTCTTGCCAATCTTTAATGATTACATTGAGACTTACTATTAAAGTGAACAAAATCATATCCTAAAACATCCTGTTCTGGCCTGTGCAGGTTTGCATACCCATTTTAGGCAGGATATTTATATTAGTTGCTCTAGCTAATGCAGAACATTGTAACCTTTCATTCAGTAAAAGAACCATAGAACAGTCCTACATTTCAACATTTTCAGTGGGGAAAAAAAAGTATTTGAACAAGGATGCCATGAATGAGTATGACATAAGCATATATTTTATTGCTGTGTGATGGGCAGGGAAGAGGGAAAGAAGATGGACGTTAGAGGGATGGTGGGACAAAATAAAAGAAAATCATGTGGTTTGCTGTTGAAAGAGCATTCTACACCATATTCTATAGTAGTGTAAGAAAATGGGACAGTGTTGTCTTTGCCTCCATATCAAGCGCTGACATAAGTATTATTAAATGCTTTGCATAAAACTGTTCCAATAATACACTATAAAATAGTATTTTTACTTTCTCAGAGTTGATTGTTAGGTACAAAAAAAAAAAACCAACTCTTAATTTTTAACTAAGAATTTTACTAGAAGAAAAGAGCATTAAAATAAAAACCATCATATTAGAGTAAGTTAGAAACTCTCCAGTGCTATTAAAGCTGAATTTTTATTCCTTAAACCCCAATAATTGTGTTTGAAGCACTTGGATTTGATGAATTTCTATCAAGGCATGGTCCTTGAGGAAAGCTTCTTGGATTTTTATTTGATTTCTTTTCTGAATTCAGCAACACTGAGTGTCTTGGGCAGATACATGTGATGAGTGTCTCCCAGGGCCAGAGACCTGGAACTTCTTGAAGCTGCTAGTGAAATGGAAGCTGTTCTTGTCTTAGAACAGAAGCTGATAAGAGATGAGTAATACAGCACTTTTTTAAGCTACATTGGTGGATGAACACTGGTCCATTAGCTGAGATTAAAGCCTGAATATTTTAGACTTACACTTAGTTTGCGGTTTGTTAATTGCTTGCCAGACGTGAGAAAAATGTTTTCTTCTGACTGGAGTAGCTGTAAGGAAAGCTCTTTACAACCCTCTTTGCAAACTTTGTCTCTGTGAGAACATAGTTTTCAATAAGTAGTTTAAAGTCAAATGTCAGGATTTCCTGCAGACTTGGATGCATTCTAGTTTTTGACCATGTGTCATTTACATGACTATTTTGATTTTGTACCAAAACACCATGAAGAGAACTCTAATAAATAAATAAATAAATAAATAAATAAATAAATAATAAAGTCCTTGAAGGTTTTATTATTGCATTTGACCATATGCAAATTGCACACACATGAATCCCTGAATCAATTTTAATTTGCAAAATTCTCACCAAGTGGTTGTTACAAAATACTGCAAGCTTCTTGCCTGTGGAAGAATTTTCCAAATTTTTTTAATTATGGATTTCTGTATTGCAGAGCAGTGTAGAAGCAGTAATTTTAATTGTCTTTTGATTTTATGTTTCGATGTTCCCAGTTTGGGGCCTATGTTTGAATCCAGACACATTCCAAATTTTAAATTTGGTGTTAAAACTTGAATCCAAACTTTCCTAAAATTTTTGGGTGGTGGTGGAGTATCTTGGTATTCTAGACCAGTCACATCAGTAAGTTACAACAAGGGACATGAAAATTGCAAGGAATGATTTCCAGGAAATGAAAATTGCAAGGAATGATTTCCAGGAAATATTTGCAATAATTTGTAGCAATTATTTGCTGCTTCTCCCCAGCTCTCCTACCTCCAACCAGTCTGTAAGATCAAAATCTATTCAGTTTTCATTGTTTTCAAAAACTCATCTCAGGTACTGGGGGAGATGTGCATGTGGAGGGTTTCACTGCATACCAAATGTAGGACAAAGATAAATGATTTTTCTTTTGAAGGCAGTATGTTTGAAATCTGGATCATCCAATGTCAGTAAGTGGGACAAAACCAGGACAAATGATTGAATCAAAGCCTTACATCCTTAGCACAAACTTAAAAAGAAATAAACCTGAAAGAGTGCCAGCATGCATGTACTTACTTGCAGAAGACTGTTTGCAGTCCCCTTGTTCCTATTCCTTGTGCTGACAACCTCCAGCTGTGTGAAATATTTAAACTGGAATAATATAAGCCTACTGGCTAAGAGGTACAGAACTCTATGGTGAGCCCAGTACTACCAGTTACATATTTAAAGAGTGCTGAGTAAAGACAGGAGTAAAATACGGTTTTTAAAACTTTAATAACATTTAGAAAACAAGAGGTTTTTCAAGTTTCGAAAGCTGTTTTGGAAAAAGCCCTAAGTCTTCTGCTAAGCACCTTCCTCTACTTTCTCTTAAAGATGGTCTATAGTTGTTTTTTTTTATCATTCAACTTACCAGCACCTAAGATTTTCTCTTTAAAGTATCTAACAACTATTTCTTATATCAGAAAGAGTCCTTGAAGTTTTAGGTTGCTCTTCTAGAAGTCTGTATTTATAGCCAAACCCCTTTCAAAGGCCTAAGCATATCTTGAGGTTCTAATGTAAACTCTGAGATGGATACTGGGAGTCCCCTTTGAATTCCTTTCGAAGTTTTAAATTCCCTTTATTTCCTTTCATCCTTCAATGAAAGGCATTTATTGATTTAGATTTTTTTTTTCCTAAGATAAGACCCGACTGTTTTGGCTTATTATTGTTGCACCTGAGTGCTGGAAGCATATCAATTTTTAAGATTATTTAATGGCCGCCACCCATAGTCTCAGATATCCTATCAGATTTCAAAGATGACTCTTGGGGGCATAAATATTTATATTTATTTATTTCTCCATCTTAATTTGCATTTGCATTTGCATATGCATATGTGTGTTTGTATCTCTCTATATGTATACTGATATATGTTTATATATGTATAGTATACATCCAGATGTATTAAAATAGTTTTAAAATTTGTATTACGTTTCAAATCAGGACGAAAGCGTACAATTTCAGTGAGCCAGCAATCTGAAAAAATATTTTGCTTTTGAAGAGTCCAAACATTTCATTTTCATTGGACGCAATAATTTTTGTCTTAAATTTCAAATTAAAAAATCATTTCAAACATACAAAAGGGATTATTTTGTTTTGAAACTGTCAAAACAGATCACTTCACCAACTTTAGGAACTTTGTTCCTGAAGAAAACATTAATTAAAACTGTCTTTTCCTCCTTTAATTTCAACCAGCTGATGTTTTCTAGCAAAATAAATGAGTATTAAAAAAATAAATCATGAATGGGTGTGCTTTTCACAGAGATCATGCATTATTTTGTTAATTAATGGGCAAAATAGTATATAAAGATTAGTTATAGCTGTCAAATAACTTGGAGTTGCTATTTTATCTTCATTATGTGACAGATATTATTGAAGATACAAAATGAAAAACATACATCCAGGTTAGATAAATATTCATATTTTAAGGGATTTAAACAAAGCTAATACCCAGCAATGAATACATAATCAATATAATATACTTCTACATTTAAACCATTTGGGCTATGGAAAATGTAAATATAACTATCGAATTTTTTTTGTGGTAAGCTCAAATCATATCTGAAACATTATAATTATATTTATGTGGTGAGATCTGGGTAGAAAATAAAATGTATATTGTATAACAATGTCTAAATTGGTTCCAAAATGTGGAGAGTGGTTTTATACTTATGCAGATGCTTAAAGATACATTGGGCCTGTGCAGTGGAAACAGGGTTGTAATGGTGGTTGAGGATGTTTCAGGATGAAAAAGGTCAAGCGAGGTTTAGGCTGAATATGAGGAAGAAATGTTTTACAGAGAGAATAATCAGACACTGGAATGGGCTGCCCAGGGAGGTGGTGGATTCACCATCCCTGGAGGTTCTTAAGATGAGACTGGATGTGGCACTTAGTGCCATGGTCTAGTAACCCCAGCAGTGTTGGATCAAGGGCTGGACTTGATGATCTCAGAGGTCTTTTCCAACCCAGTTGATTCTGTGACTCTGTCATGTAGCACCACCCCCCCTGCCCCACCTGAGTCTGCATGTTGTCACTATCAAATTAAGAAAGTATTTAAGACAATGGTATGATTAAGGAAGAGCATTGCTTTCTTTTTTTGCTATAGTGAGCTCCCAGTACATACTTGATTATTGTAATTTTACATACTTATTCATTGAAAACATGCAAAATATATGAATGATCTTGGCAGAAACTGTAAAATGAGTCTCTCTATAGCAAGGGCAGAGACAGTGTGCCTGCTGCTCTCTTGACGAATGCTTTGAAAGCATTTTACGCAACTTGTGAGTAGAAAGAATAATTATTTTAATCAGAACATCACAAGCTGGGCCCAGTCTCAGCAGTATCTTACAGAGTCCTTTTGTGAGTAGTTGTATGATATTTACCCTTTCCATAATAATAAGGGCTGCATATTTAATCTTAACTCTTTATTTACATAACTGCATATTTAAAATACATATCTTTTTTTGTCTGCATAAGTACTTTTCAGACACTTTTTTTTTTACTTTTCAATCCACATATGCTAAAATATTGCAGTTAGTTACATTTTTTCTATGTTTTGGCTTTAGTCTTTATTAACCAAAGTCCTTTCAGTCCAAACACTTTACTGCTTTCCAGTTTTGCCCAAGCAACTCTTCCAGGAGGTCCTGTTGTTTTGTTTGTGAGGAGGAAAAAATTGTAATAAAGTTTAGTGTCTTTAATGCAACCCTGCTTATTTACTATATAAAACTGTCCAAAGGCTGTTTCCTGTAAGCAATGGAGGACTTAGGAAAGAAAAAAAAATACTTCATTGTTCCCACAGTCAAGGCTCTTTGAGCTTGCAAGTGTATTCCAAATATTCCCCAACTCCAAAATATACTCTCCAGGCTTTTCTTATGAAAATGTTCTTTGATTTCTCCGAAAAAGAAGTTGGAGTGTTTCTTGCTTTATGTTACTCCTCTGATTTCTGAAACAGATGCTTGGGTGAGTTATGTCAGACAGCAAAGTAGGATCCCGAGGCCAACACCAAGCTTGATCTCCTCTTCCCCACAAAGCAGACAGTGACGTTTTCCCAGCAGGAGAGCATGAGGGTACTGACCTCCCCATACTGCTGGAAGGCAGGGGAATGTGGCGAGTTAGAGGGAGCAGGCATGTGAACTTGCAGGCATTTGAGAGACTGAACGCTGCCTAATGCTTTCTGCCTTTAGCACTCTGTTTTCAGTTGTTTCCAGTCAGCTTATTTAAGAAACTTAAGCTGAATTTTTTCATAGGTCTTTCCTTCGACACATTAGATTTTATTTTTTTTTTAAGTTTCAACAAAAATAGGTCATTTGTTTCCAAGAAAAAAGTTGGAGAAGAACAGGTGGTTTTGACAGTCCTTATTTTCTTCATTTGTTTCTTTGAGCAGCTATGTGTCGCCTGTGGTTTGGAGAAGTATACTGATATTTGGTAGTGAAGTGCACTTCATTGTGTTCATGAGCTTCATTCCTGTTTAAGTGAAGCTGCAAACAGGAGGGAAAAATTGCCATTTTTATACATGTAGGAGGATTTTCCATCTTTTATTTTTTGTTTTGCTGATTATATTACTAATTTTCAGGAGATTTTGTAAAGCAAAATGAAAAATTTTCCATAGGAAGTTATAATTTTATATTAACTTTATTCTGAACTAAGATATAACAACTGAGAGACATTAAAGTAGTGTAGAACTATCAAAATATTTAATTTTTCCCCGTTCATCCCCAGAAGTACAGTGATGATGTATAAGAAGGTAACCAAAGTGCAAAAGGAGAGAAGATGTGGTGCATCATGCATCATGCCTTGTTTCAAGGCATAATTTTCCATGGAAAACTGATTTGGTGTGTACTCCCACAATTTCTATAAGAAACCTCTCCATAAGAGAGATGTTTTATTCTGTTCAGTTCAGCAGAGACTTTTACAAGGAAGGATGACCACCATTTTTCAAAACCGAGCTTGAAATGGATATTGAAAAAATTAATTCTGTAACACTTTTTAAGTCACCTCAAACATAGTAAGAATAATGTTGTTATGAATAATGAAGACTGTGATCTATTGGTCCAAGAGTGGAATTAAGAGAGAATGAAAGTCAGAGGTCTGAGAGCTGCTCCAGAGAAGTAAAAGAAATAATGACAATCCATCTAAAATGAATTCCTTCATTATTCAGGCCCCCTTGCTATTTCCTAACCTTTTAACAGAGCAGATGAACCAAGAACCAGCCTTAGTAAGAAATTTCAGACATCTGTTTCAACTTAAAATACCTCTTTTGTTTCTTACTTTCATAAGATTTCTTAGAGAAAAGAACTTCTCTCAGCCAGTGTTCTGATCCATGGGAAATAATCAATAGCAGTATGTAATAATCTGCAGCGTGATAGACTGGCAAATACAAACTAGATGTAGCACAATACGAGTCTCTTGTTTCCATAAATATTTTACATTTTCTCCAAGGACTTAAATTTAGGAAGACTTTGAAGACATACACCTGCAAATATAACACTTTGTTTTACTCAATTCCAATTGCGCTTGAAAATGTAGAAATTTCTCTGGCATCTGAAATCTCAAATGCTTTGTCTGGGGAGAACATGATCCATGAATTCTGGCTTTTTGTAGGGTTTTTCTTCTCAATTTTACTTTTAACTCCTTAGAACAAGCTAATACTAATCAAAACCAGCAATGTTTTTCATGGAGTTACCACTAAGGTACTTATGTCACCATAAATATTAGGGAGAAGGTTCATGCAGAAGTGGGAGAGCAGCTTGGCTAAGAGGTTGGTCTTATCTTTACTCAGTTTGAATGAAGACATGTAAGCAACCAGCTTTTACGATCTTTTTTTTTCCCCTAAGTAAGGCTCCAAGTTAACACTTAGTTTTATATCAATGCCATGTAGACATAATGTTCTGAAAGGGCCATTAGCCTGATCCGTTGTGACAATTCTCATGTTACCTTTTTATCATGGTAAGTCCTTCAACCACTGAAATACTTTACATGCAGTGTAAAAACAAGCAAACAAAAAAAGCAATCTTTTGGGTTTACTTTCTCAAATTTATTTCAATAGGAGTTGTACTCCTACCAGATGCGTGATCACTTTGATCCATGTTCATGCTGAAAGGGGTGCTCTCATCCTCTCCTTGCTGCAACCATTTCTCAGTTTCTCAGTTTTTCTGTCATTACTGTCTGTACTTCCTTGCATTGAGCTAAATCACTGGAACACAGACATTTCTAGAGGAGGTGCCAGACATGGGGAGAAGTTGGAAAACAATGCCTTTTTATGTAATGGCTGAGACAATGGGCTGGAAATACACAGCTTTGATACTTCATTGGGAACTACTTTGTGATAATGTATGCAAAAAGTTAACTCCAATTTATTCAGATAAAAATATAGGCAGCTCAAAGCCTGGGTAAAACACTAAATTATGAGAATTGAAACTATGTTAAATATGTTTAGAGAATGGCAAGTGAAGTCATATGGTAGTTGTAGTACGTGCAAGTGCTAGGACTTGTTGCACTTGTTATCTTTGTTTCTGACTTGGAAAAAGGACTTAACCACTCAGCCCCAAAACTGCTACAAGTCTGAAGTTCAGTCTTGACAATTATATAAGAAAAGATGTCACAGTTAAAAGGAAAGCTTGGAAAGAATTAGCTTATTCTTTTACAAAGTAAATAAGCAAACAAAACCTGGGAAAGGAGAAACTATGCTGAAGCATTTTGTTCTCTACAGAAAAATTATTTTGGGGGAAAACACAATACTAAGAGTCATCAGGTTATGTCAGTGTACACCAACTGGACATGAATTTGTCAAAAAGTGTGGATGCGAAGAGACTTACACAGTTTGGGGCTACTCAGGAAAAGTCATCCCATTACAAAAGCAAAAATCACTATGAGCCAGAACTGGGGTTCTGGATAACATCCTACAATAAAGATACTGCCACACTTGAAGACGTTGAACTAGCATTATTAGTTCTCTAAGCATTAATTTCTGAACTCTAAAAAGCTAAATATATGCAATTTAGTATAACTTTAGTCATGACTTTAGTTAGCAAAAACTTTAGGGCTTAAACACCTGAAGGAGATCTTTCCGTTAATTGTCATAGCTCCATCAACTTGGTTTATTTGCAATTGTCCAGGGCCAAGGTCCAATTATTTAGCTGAAAACATGTGGACAAAAGCAGTGAGATAGACTAAAATACAGAGTAAATGGACACTGAAGATACACACACGTGACATCCTTACAGGGTGATAAAATTGGCCGTGGAATGGTCTACTTAGGGAAAATGTAAATCAAATTGTTCATCACTTTTAAAGTGCTCCTGAGCAAAGCCCATTTAGCGTGCTGAAGTAGAGTGATCTTCCACTAGCTGGAAAATGGGCTGTATTCCATAATCTTTGCAAATACTGTTATTCTTTACAAGAAACCACATAGGACATGGATCAGATTTAAGTGTTTATGTATGAAATGAACTGTAGAGATTCAAAATTACTTTCAAATCAAAACCAGATTTATGAATCACTGTTGCTGTGTTGTCTTGATTGAAGACAACACCTTTGTAGACGCTTTGTGCCCATCATTGTGGTTTTGATACCTAGATGTTGGTCTGTAAGCTTGGTAAGACCTCTGACAGTAAATTAAAGAATCAGCTTTTCAATTCTATAGAAAGATCAGATTTGAGGTCCTGGTAAGTTTCTGATTTTTTTTGTCCTTTTTCTTTTTTATTTTTTTTTAAGTGGTTAAACTACTGTAATAACTCAACATATCTAAAAATCATCCTGGCCTAAAAAAAGGGCCGAGGATCACTGAAGATACATTTATAAATTTGAATGCTGTTTGCCCTAAACACATATAGGCTAAGTTCTGAGTTTCCTTCACATCCATTGCTCAGTAGTTGTGCCCAGGAGGTTTTTGGAGTTGCAGAGATATATAAGTTCAGTTCTTGATGTTCCTTTAGACACAGGAAGAGATGTAGTTGCTGCAAGAAAATGTTCTGCACACCCCCACATGGTAGACAAAGCTAAACCAGAAGGAGAAAAACATACTGTTTGGCAGAGGTACAGGTAACTTGCATAAGCAAAATCTATGCCTGTAGACACCATAAAAAATAATTTTAATTTTAAGATTCCTGTGTTTCAATTCATTCAGTATAGAAGCTCAAAGACAAATGCCATTGACAAGATATCCAGTGTCATTGGATAGTAAGGGAAGAGGAGAAAAAAAATACATTAAATGTTCTTGTGTCTCTGTTTTATTGCTTGTATTTGGCTTTGAGAAAGAAGCTTTACTTTCTTGATTTGCAGAGGATTTCTAGGCTTCTAAGTTGCACAGTGAGGCTGCCATGCTAAGCTTTAAAAATGGGAACATAGAGGTCATTCAGTCCCTGTGTTTTGGTAGGTTAATATTACTCTGTTAAACCAGGATGAATCATGCATGAATCAGTCAACATGTGTTGTCCTTCGGTATAAAATAGTGTTCTTTAATCAGATATTTGGATGCAGCAGATACTATCTTCGAAATTTTAGAGAATTCACACTTTTCCATTTTAGCAACAGTCATAAACAGATATCAAGGCTTGAAAAATGATTTCTGATGATACTATAGCTTCTCACATTTCATCATACCATGCTTAGAAAAGGAAGAGGAGACAGGCAGCTGATAGTCACTCAAAACCAAACCAAGATGTATGGTCAGACAAAGAATTACAGTGAAATATGTTGATATTAATGCCTGTTTTTCACTACAGAATAAGCAATAGGTATCTCAAGGATATTCTGTTTCCACAGCAGTGAAATCTGTACAACGGGACAAGTTAAGGGCTTGTATCAGGGATAGTGTTGCTCACTGAAGACAACATGTAGGGGGCTAGAAAAAACTTATCAATTATTCAGTTCCCCTAGACAGTAAATCAAGTGTCTCTTGCTTCAGGAAAGTGGATTTTACTTGCAGATCAGCAATTAGGCTACACATAGGGCAAGTACCTGTTAATTTCCAATTATCTTCTGCAATAGTATATGTTTCCTAATTGCCCAGGCAAAAAAGTTTGTGGGAGGATGGACAGCATTTTCATGCATGTCAGAAAAGTATTTATCCTGTTTCTCATCATCCTTTCTCCAGCCTTGCCTTCTGGCAGCTGGGATGAACCTGCTGCTCCCAGAGCAGCATGGCCGTGTGGGGTATTAGAAGGTGTCCAAATGCAGTTTGTCAGGGAACTCATTCCCCTCCATGTCACGAAGTACTTGCTGGCTCAGAAGATGTGAATAAAAACATATAATAGAGCAAAAAACTCTGCAGATCATTTTATTTTAAAGACGAAAGCATTTCAGAGTTGTGTTGTTTTACGGAGTTGCCAGGAACTTGCTCTAAAGTTCATTGTGTTGTATTTTGTGTGCCCGTGACCATGTGCAGTTTTAAACAGAAATCCATGGGTTTATCCTGTGCAATCATACCTCCTGATGTGCTGTCCTGACAGAGTGATGCCTTAAAAGCAGAGACAGTTAGATAGCCAGTAACTTGCTGGAGGTAACCCGGTTATTACTAAATGAAAGGGCTTCTGTGACTGACAGCTTTAACTTACTGTTTTTATTGTGATTCGGATAACAGCAACAGCTGTTTTCCAGGGATCCAGTTGCATATTTTTCCTATCTTGTTGAATAAGTTGTTTGTGCATTTGTTTGTTTGTCCTCTGTAAATTATCTAGCTGGGTCATAGGAAAAATGCTTTCTGGAGGTTGGATTTCTCTGTCTTCTGTTAGCAAGTCTAAGACTCCCACAGGTGTCTGCCTGCAGCTGAAGTGGGCAATGGCATTTTCAAGCTTATGTCTCAGTGGCCAATTCAGAAAAGGGGACTAGTACTCCAAATAGTTCTTGATAATTTCATTTCTTTCAGCAACACATATTTGAAAGGTCACATGTGCCTATTTTTGCTCATGCTTAACTGGAAATAAACTATAGAAGCTCACAAACAGTTGTGAGCACACCTAACCCGCCCAAATCCCATTAGTGACTGGTATGTCAGCCTACAAAGTAATGCTGCATTTGCTGAATGAGTCCATGCTATTTTTCCACAAAAAAAACCCCTCTCTTTTTTCTTTTTTTTTTTTTTTTTTTAGCTTACACAGCTGTCTCTTGCTGTCTTGACATAACTGCTTGTTGATAAAAATTCTTGGCACAGAACAGCCTTTACTTGTGTCTACATCATCATTGTGATTATTTGTGTTCCTTGGGGGAACTGAAAGCAGTGTCATTACAGGTATCTTATTTTATAGGATTTATAATGTGGGCATATTTAGTATGTTTCTTTGATTTAAAAGAATATTTTAGAAAATATGATTTCTGATAAGGTGGTTGTGAGGTGGTTGTAGCCACAGACCAACCAAACATGGACATGGATCGTACAGTAACTCAACTTTTTCTCCCAACCCCCACTTTGGTTTACTTTTTCTTTTCAAAGCAATCTTGTTAGGATGAAGTCTATTCTGAATAACTACTTAATGTTCCTTAATTCTGGACTGGAAGTCACTGGAAGTCTTTCAAAATGTGTCTCTTACCCACAACAAACAGTTTCAGGCTTTCTTTCTTCTGTCAGCAGAACACAGGTAGCAAGTGGTGGATTAATATATAGCAGCCAGCAAAGCTGCTCGATAAGGGTGCTTAATTTTAGAAACTTAAACACCCAACTTAAAGACAGCTCTCATTAGTGTTACACAGCTAACTTGTAAAATCTCTTGGGTTCAAAAGACTGTGAATTGATAAACGCTTTCCTTTTATTTAAACCAAAGCTTTAGAGTTATCTTTGAAACAAATTATCACCTCACTGAAATCAAAATTATGCATGTTAAAATACTCTTTTTTTTTGCCATGACCGTGCTAGTCTACTTAAAAGTTGGTTAAGTGGTATGCAATAACTTTGCTAAAATATATGGAAGAAGTTACCTATGTATTGCATTTATTTTGTCAAAGTCATAAAAGGTAACACTTAACAGAAAAAAAATAACATGGAACTATACGTTAATTCAAGCTCATTAAAAACATTCCTTTGTTGAAATAGAAATGTTTCACAGAAAGACTTTTACTTAGACAGGGAGTGATTATTAAAACCAACCAAACAAAAAAAAAAGCAGAAACAGCTTTACACATTTTGTTTTTTCCACTCAAAATCAGTTCTTGGTAAGGGCTAAAATAGAATTTAATGCTTACGCATCATCAAAACAAAAAAGTTTGCACTACCCTAAAAATTTTTTCCCAGTTTAAATTCAAGCATAGAGAATTTCTTACTTTCTCTTGCAGAGCAAAAAAATGTTCAGAACACTGAATTTTGTAAAGGAAGAGAGATATGATTCTTACATAACTGTAAAAATTATATACATATATGCATTCTCATTATGTTGTTTTGCAGTAAATCACTTCAGTCTTAAAGCCTGCTTTAAGAGCAGATTCGTTAATAGTTGAGTTTAGATTATCAAGCTGTTAAAATCATGGTTGGTGTTTTTTCCAGTAAAAGTGCTTCAGTACTGTAAACTCTGTTGTACATAAAAGTCTTTTCTTGGTTTTTCTGTGGTGAAATCACCAGTTCCTGGATGAGAAAGTTATGTCCAGTTAATGCTCTTGAAACTAATAGTCTAGATATTACGAGCACTGTGAAATAGTTTTGTAGAGCCATTTAATTTACAAGTTCTGCCATTTCTGTAAGAGAAAATTCCAGTATTTACTTATTACATCAGGTGTTTATTGTGAGAAAATATTCAGTATTATGATGGCATTAAAATAAGATGTAAAGTATCTGCTAATGTGTTTATGGCAAGCAGTCAGCACATGTATGCACCTGTGGAGGCACAGTATCAGCACCTATGGAGGCAGGAGTTTGGAGAAGCTGGTATATTTGCTGCTAGCAAATGGTCTCAGGGTGATTTTCTTTATCAAATTATCAATAAACTGGCATGTTGATGACTTTGGAAATATTTTGATTAATTTTTTTGAAATATTTTAGTTAAAATTCTGCACAACAGAACTTGTGCCATAGAAACTAATGGAAACTACATTATGCCTGGTACTGTAGTCAGGTAGTTACGTTCACTTTTATATGCATGCAGCCAAGCTCTTTTGAGTTCCTAGTTAAATTCACACACACACACACACACAAACATTATGTGTATATATATATACATACATACATATATATATGTATGTATGTTTGTATAATCTGTTTGCTGTTGTAAGCATACCCTTTTTCTTCAGCCAGACATATTTCTTTTGTCTCTTTTGAAGCATCCATGTTTGGAGTTATAAGTATCTATAAGGAAACAAAAGGAAAGAAAGATGACATAAAATCCATTAGCAAATAGAAAGTACAAAAGCAAAATAACATTTAGGAGCACATCTTGATCAAGTATTGCACATATTCCAGTATATGTTGTTCTGTCTATTTGAAAATTGATTGTTGGTACGTGCAACAATAATGTGGTTCCAGACATATCTTTTAAGTGTATGTAGATATTAAAAAATGTGATCCATGAAACACAGTTTGTAATCTATGAAGTTATTACCATAGAGATTATAAAAAGGAATTCTGGTTTTTCCTTATAAAGTTAAGCTTACATTTCTTGAAATTCCCCACTTTCCATATTACCATTTAGTCTTATGTGGGAAACATGTGCAAAGTTATTTGTTCTCCTGATCAGCTTTGCATTTAATTTCATTTAGTGTTAGAGTAGTTGAAACCATCAGTAAATACTGTATATGTTTCAGATCCCTTACCTGCAGAATGTTCATTTCTTTTCAAAAAACCAAAGCTCAGGATGATAACTTCATAAACTATTTTATGGAACAGAGTCAAACACATAACATAAATGGCTGTATCATAGAATGAGCTAAATTGCCCCTGTGGTTCTGTAAACTCCAGCCAGGCTTTTCTTACTTGCTTTTTCCAGAGATGTTCCATTGTGTAAAGTTCTGCTATTGTTTTATTGAATGGAGCAACATGGAAAGAACAACCAGGGAGCTTCTTTAACCTCACTTCACCCCACACTGGTTTTAAAATTCAGCTGATGTTCTTCAGCAAAAAAATGAAAGACAATATCAAACATCCTGGAAAGTGAAAGAAGTGGCTGCATCTACCAATTATTCAAAGCAATGCACTACATTTTAGGGTAATGTATTATAAATCATGGTGTTTAGTGGCCAGTTTCATTTCTATCACCCTGACAGGCATGTATTTCTTTATATCCTGATGAAAACACTAGAAAGGCCTTACCTCAGTGTGAATTATGGTCAAGTCTTACAGGTATTTTCCCTTATCTCTTGGAGCTTCAGCTTGCCACTATTGAGGTCAGTGAGAGTTTAGTGATTGAAAACATATTTGCAGTGATAACATTCCTCTAGTCTCTAAATAATCGATTCAAACAGCTAATAGCTCTAAAGGAACCCTCTTCTGTCTATCCTGCTTCCTTAGTTGAACATTTTACTCCAATTAAAGATGTGCTAGCTTCTTATCATTCTTAATTAATTGATGTTCTTGGTCTCAAAGTAGGCTACGGATAGTACCCCTTTGCAGTCTGTGACATGCAGTCCTGAAGTTCTCACTTTCTTTGCATGTCTGCTTTACTGAAAAACACATTTTACCTGTCATATATAATAAATGAATGCCTGGATTCACTGATTCCACTTTAAAGTGACATTTGGAATTTACTGGGCAGATTAAAGTTTCAAGAAAGATTTTAATTTCTGAAAAAAACCCGAAACCCTGCGATGATTTCCATGTTATGACATACCATAGTGGACACAAAGGCAAGTGCAGTCCAACCTAGGTGAGTTTGGGTCAGCTCACTTTGAATGGTACGGGGCAGAGCTATGTCAGGGGGGCATCAAGGAAATCAAAAAAACCCAGAGAAAATGCATCTGTGTGATGCACTGTACTGCTGTAAATTACGATGATCAAATTTTTCTAGTTTAAATCTAACTTGAGTACTTTCTCATGACACTGAAGTAATTTTTGTGAGTGCAGTAAATGTCATTTTATTTCCTCTAATATGCATATGAAACTAGTTAGTTTTCCAATAACAACTCTCCCTTTTGTCCCTTTGACAGGCATTTGCTGCTTTTCATTTCCATTCCAAAGGGAGCAACTTCCTTCTTCATTTTCACTAATGCAGTGGCTCAAATTCTAGTCAATTTTGAGGTCAGAACAAAACTCAGAACAAAACTTTTTTTTAAATACATGTAAAGATTTCACATTATTGTTTTCCCTTGACTGTGAGAGATGTGATCATCAGGACAAAAACAAAAGAACATATGTTTTCAGATTATATTTTCTTACTTTCAGCTTCATGGTTTCTCTCTGATGAATGAAAAAAAAAAAAACCAAACCCAAAAAAACCATGACATGCCAAGTAAATGTTACAGGAAAAAAATTATTCCTGAAACATATTAGCTGCCTACAGTGACAGCCCAGGTCTCAGTTCAAAGAAAGTTGTCCTGAGCATCACAGACACATTGGAATATGTCCTTCCCACATTCCTCTGAAACCACAGACAGGACATCCTGCACCATAATAATAAGAGCCTGTGGGTTGTTAAGAGCCAGGAAAGTACAATATTAGAATAGAGCAGAGAAGTTATACTTAAACAAGAAAGTATCAGACATTTCTGCTACGCTGCAAACTCTCAAACTGATTCCTGATCCAAGTTCAAGAGATTTTTTTGTGTTTTCTGCATAATTTGAAACATATTTAAAATGTTATAATATGGTTAATACTTGCTGTTTATTTCAGAAGGGAACTGTCTCAGTGATACTTTTATGTTGATTGTCCCTGAGTTGTTTTAGTGAAGTCTGAGAACAAACCAAGCCTATAGAAATAAAACCTACAAGCAAAACAATATATCCTTGGCAGTTAAAAATACATGTATGTGCTATGCTGTTTACTGGTTTTCAGAAACAAAGTGCAAATTCATAATTAAGTCTGCTAGTTCTCTCACAAACCTAACTGGGAGATATTTTGGGGACATGGCATTGCTGGCTTTCAGGGAGCTTTTTGAAAAGCAAATTGTACTTCTCGATACAGTGTGTACTCTCTTCCCTTTTACTTGCTTAAGACATGAAGGAAATGTAATGGAAATGCATCCAAATCCAGTCCTCCTATGTGAATGGCATCTGTTTACGGGTGCTATTTACTTTGAATATAGAGTGGAAAATACCTCACCGTTAAACTACATTTGTCTGAGGTATTCTCATGACATGAGCTTTACCACCCAAGAAATACTCATATTTTCTTTTAAACAAGCATGTTTTTTATTCATTATCTAGTTTGTCTGCTGTATTCATCATAAATTTGTGATATGTTTAATGCTTATTTGGAAAAGGAAACATTTTTCCTCTCTCTATAGAGATGCTAAGAAATTAAAATAGTAATAGTAACTCAGAGAAATCGGCAGCAAGCAAGTAGTTTTAATAATGTCAATCCTTTGTAAAGGGAATCAAATATTTCTCATAGTTTTCTCATTTATTTTTGCTTGAAATCTTCCTTGTAATTTTTTTCTCCTGTTCTAAAGTGGCTTTATGCAATCTCACACTACAGGGTAATCTCTACTCTCCTTAATGCCAAAAGACTGTTTGATGGAATCAGAGACAAAAATCCTCTGAGAGAATGCAATATTTCACTTCAACAAAATGAAAACAAAATCCTTTGATTGTAGCAGAGTTTGGGTTTGTTTTGCTTTTTTTCTTATAAGGGCTGAAGACATTTTGGCAACTATGATGCTTTTCTTGTGATTTGTGGTATTGTTTATTATGAAAACAAATTGCCCATCTATTGGAGGATATTGAGCCAAATTTGCTGATGTCAATGAAGATACCCTGCGGCTTAAATGAGGTTGTTACAGTCTATGCAGGAACTTAAGAGGCTTATAAAACTGCTGCAGAGAAACATCCCAACTTTGCAGCTTTGGAACATTTTTAACTGGGAACCCCAGCAATGTGAAGTGAAAGTGGTATCCAGCTTTTGGGTTGGGCTTCATTTTTAAATGGAAGAGGTGAATCTTCACTGATGTCTGGCAGCAGAAGTCTCCAAGAGCAGAGGGAAGGAGTCAGTTTTTCAGTGGATAGTGGCTCACCTGTGGTGAATCAGCACATGCTTAAACCAACCTCAGCCCAGTACAGCAACATCACTACAAATACCAGGAAAATCATTCCTCCAGTGGAGGGAAATCTCTGCTCTATCTGAACCTTTTGCTCTGGCAAAGATAGTCGAGTGCTAAGAGAACAACACAGGGCTTTTCTAGTGACTCCCCTGCTTTTGAGACACAATGAACTGCATGCTCAAGTCTGACAAGAAATACAAATAAACTGCTTTCTATAACAGTGTAGAAAAGCAGATTTCCTAAGCAGTGATAATAATTGCTGCCCAGTGGAGAAAATGCCGAGTCGTAAAAGACTGTCAGAACTTTCCCAAGCACAGAAAAGATCAGAAAAGGCATGACTGGGGAAACTAAGAGAAAGTTTTGTTAGTCTGTTCCATATTGTGCACGTATTTTTGTAAAAGCTTCAGGCAAGAATCTGTTTCCCAGCTGCTTGCTGGGTGAAGTTCTGATGTTCTGCATGCTAGGTAATGGGATGAGGAGAAAACAGCTTATTTTCATGGACAATAAACCATCATGGATTCCTTAATTGTGAGAAATACAATGTCTCGAATTTTATCTATTAACTAGTACTTGTACTAGCCACGTGTGACTACTGTGGGTTGAACTGCATCACTACCTCTGTGATCCAGCAGCAGAATTGTAACGTGTAAAAAGAACATTTTTGTAGTGAACATAGCCTTTCTTCATATCTAGTTTTATTAGGCGGTGACAGTGCACTTTCACAGCAATGAAGTTTCATTGAATATGACATTGCAAGCCTTTCAGCTTCACTGCTTTCAAGTCTGCCAAACTGACTTTGAAGATCAACAGAGTGATAAGGAAACAGCACTACCCTCTTTCACCTTGGAATATGGAAATGTAGAAATAATACAGATTGTTTGTACTTCATGTCTTATTAAGATTTGTATCTTTTATATATATATGTATATATATATATATATATAAAAATATATACCCCCCAACCATTCTATATATGTATTTGAGAATGTAATATATGTTATTCCAAAAACATTTGACCTGCTGGCCCAGTCTGGAGCCCATGCAGGCCACAGGGCTCCACTTGCTTGCTGCTTGCTAGCTTTGTGCAAACCCTAGTCAAAATTTCTTTTTTTTAATAGAAATGAGCTTAGATCAATAAAATAGTTCTAATTTCACAAGTGGCCTCTCCCTGGGAGATTGGATTAGATCTGTTTCCCTTTCTCTTTAAGGGAAAAAATTATTTTAGCTGAAAATTGCATAATTATGTTTCTTTTACCTAAGGCAAGTTTTGCCAGTGAGACACCGTCGAAAGTATGCATTTAAGCAGAAAACCAGCATTTCTGCCTGGAAAGAAAAGCAACATTATCTCTACTTTGTTTACTTTAACTTGACCGGCAACGATTTAGCACGAACATGGGAGTTTTGCCTGAACATAGCTAAGAGTGCCTAGGAGAGGGAAAGAGATGAAGTCCATATGTTACATATGGGTGTATGCGCGCTCATGCCTTGCTTAGAAGGTTTAGTATACATCACTGAGCAAAGTTGTGAGATGTTATCTCATTGCCAATACATCAGCCTGTTTTGCTTGGATGAAAACTGACCACCATTCAGAATACCAAATCTCACTCTCTGTGAGAGGCAGAGGGCAGGGTTGGTCGAGAGCATATGCTGGAATGCCTTTTACGTCTCTGAACTTCATGCAAGAGAGCTAGAATGCAGCTGCTATCAGCACTTTCTGCTGTACTCCCATAGGAAAATTTATTCTGTGAAATTCAACTGACCAGATAACTATAAAGGGAGAAGAAAGTGATAATACATGCACTGTGAAACTATATGGAAAAAGAAATCTTTTGTCAAAGAAATGGATACCTCACTTGGCATGCTGCTAAAGTTTAAATAATTTTAAAGTGAAAATCAAAAGGGTTTGAAAATTTTTCTTACTCTAAAAATATAGGATTCAAGTGATTTCATTAAAAATACTTTCAGAGAAGTAAAATATGTGAAAGATTTTTTT
Source organism: Pseudopipra pipra (assembly GCF_036250125.1). NCBI lineage: Eukaryota > Metazoa > Chordata > Aves > Passeriformes > Pipridae > Pseudopipra > Pseudopipra pipra. The sequence goes on from NC_087551.1 coordinate 25,423,370, forward strand.
AAAAAGTATTTTCTTGATATTTCCACATAATTTACTTTCATCCTGTTAATATAGTATGAAATGCAGTGTTTTCATGTATATACAGGCGTAGAGATCCCACTGAAAGTAATGGAAAGAATCCCACTGACTTCAAAGACCTTGGAGCTGAGCCCTCACATAAATTGCTAATTAAACTTGATTAGTAAGTAAGGTTGGCCAGTGGAAAAAGTTTACCAGATTTATAGCCTACCTGAATAATAGGTAGTGGAAATAGCGAAGGTCTTGCAACTTTATTGTTGAAGTTCTGTTTGACCACAACACAGCATGAGCTACAGTCCTGTATTGCTTTTCATCAAATTAATTCCCTAGTTCATAGAAGTAAGGTAAATTTTCTTTCTAACGTGAATTTTTACTGTTTACATAAGACAGACTTCCTTTTCATTAAAACTTTTGTTATGTTTCCTTTGAAAAACAATCATACAAATTATGGGAAAGGGAGTATATCTTGCATTTATGGGATTAAATTAAAAAAGGGAGAATTATGGAGACTATCAGGGGAAACATTCATCTATTAGAGAAAGATCTATTAGAGCATGGAATTATCTCTTGCAGGAAGTAGAGGAAGCCATTTCACTTGAGAGACTTTAAAACTGCATTGAATGAAGCACAGAAAAATCCAGCATATAAGTGAGACTGGGAAATGGGCTGGCTCACTTAGTAGACATTCTGTGCCTCTGATCCTTGAAGAATTTTAGAAGTTTACAATTTTAGGAAAGACTTGTGTATGCCTAGGTTCAGCTGTGGTGCTGATAATACTAAACAGTTTACATTAGACATTACATTAGACAATTTTCAGTAACCCACATGTAAAGCTAACCAGGAAAATCCTCAAGGAAAAAGAAATCAAAATAAGAGGAAAACTAAAGCCCTGTGACTCTGAAAGGGTTCTTAATGTGCCTATGCCTTCTGATTCTTACCAGTTTGACTCACTGTGGTATAATCACTTTACTTTCCAAGAGGTGGGTAGGATTCTGACCTGCTGGTATGAAAAAAAGAGGTTGAATGAGGTCAGTATTTGACTAACGTATTTGGCACCACTAATAGTGGTGCTCACTATTAACCTAATTCTATGGTTATCAATACTTTCATAAATTAAACATATTGTATGTGCGCTGATCTGGCATTAAAATGAATCCAGTATGCTTTTAAGGATAACTATAGTTTGCTACTAGACTTTTGGTTCCACTGATTCAGTTACTTGAAGTCTGCAGCTGCCTGACTTATTTTATTTGGTTAACAGACTTTGCTGTGCGTATTTGACCTCATTAAGTGGAGGGTGTATGCAATAAATCCTATTAAATATGGTGTAGATAAGAACGTTACATACCCCCAAAAGCTCTCCTAATACAGCATGAAAATATTATTTTCATTAATATGAAAAATGTTGCTGCAGAATGTATTTTGGAAGGAAAAAAGTTATTTTCCTCATGGCTTACTTAAAATTATTAAGGTGTTCTTTGAAGACCATCACAGCATGGCTTAGAATTAATCAACAAACTGTTCCTAAATGCCATTTGCCAGGAATAATCAAACAGGCATATGTTCAACACTCAGGAAACATTTTAGAGGATTAAAAGTCACAGCATGGAGAGGAATATGAGATCCTAAACCTTCCCCTACACTCAGACAAGCAGACAGCCACATCATGAGCAGCTGAATCAGACATCAGGAACTGTTTGCACAAACTATGAAAATGTTTGGCAAGATAAAATGTACCCTCAGCTGGAAGAAAATGATTCAGTGGTCACATGATGTCCCATGGCCATAGTTTTGAAACAGACCTTCAGAAACATACTCAACATGTGTTGATCACACAGATGAAAGCATGCATTGTACAGATGGGAATTCCAGTGTCCTGCACAGAGCCTTCAGGACTTATGAAAGAGTGTATTTACTGTGTACTTTTAGGACAACTGTGGAAAAAAAGTGCCTTTATCAGTCAGTATGGTAGTTATGGAAGCCTTGTTTTCTTGAACATACTGAAGTACTCACGTGTACACATATGGTATTGGTGATTAATTCATCTGTCCCTTGATGCATTCCTCATCACTGAAATAGAGAAACAAAACAGAAGAAAATGGAAAAGACTGCTGTGGAAATAAAAGCCTCATTTTACTCAGTCTAAAGCATGACAAAGAAAAAAAAATTGTCAAATTATTTTTTCGATACCCTGTGGACCTGAACTCCTCCTCTTAGGTATTTTACCAAGCTTTATGGCTGGGTAAAAAACCCTAGATATGTACTTCGTTTATCATGAAGGGATTTTAAAAAGCATGTGTAAGACACACCTCCCACCACCACTTTTTTGTTCTCTGCATATTTATTTAGTTATTTTTAAAAAGGGGAGAATGTGTGTTTTGATCTTTTAAATAATCTCAATTGTAGAGGTTGTTTTATTTTTTCTGAATTTGTATATCCAGGGTACTTGTTTTAGGGGAGACCAGTTAAACCTCAAAGCAGACAAACAGTTTTCTTAAGATTGACTGTAGCTTCAGATTGACATTTCTTAATGAGCTTAAGCCCCAAATCCTGCCTTGCTGAAAACAGTCTAAGTTCATCAAGGTTTCTAATATTTCAGTTCAGCCCTGAGACATATAACAAACCCACAGACCAGGCAAGAAGTCAAAATAAGCAAAGATCTCTCTGGATTTTTTAATGTGTTCTCTGGAAATACATAAATCTCAGTGTAGGTTTTATCAGGCATATTTTCCCTTGGGTCTAACCTAACCTTCTGATTTTTCTCATGAAGCTCTGTATTTGTATAAAGGCATGGATGTTTATATGCATATGTTTGTTCATTAAGCTCATAAAAACTTAGTACAATCTGGGCAGATCTGCTTTATGGATATGAACATACAAATGTGATGGTGTAGACTGTTTTGCATTGGGGATGTATTTATAAATATGAATTCAAAGAACCAGCCACATTTTAGTATATTGTAAAATGTTTTATCCATGTGCATATTTTGTTAGCACACAGGTAATGTTTTCAGTTGTGTTAAACCAGCTCTTTGGTGATTTATGTGGGCTATGGTGAAGCTATGAATTATATCTGGAGAACATAATGTTACAGTTAAGGCTCCGTTCCTTTGCCAATATGCTTAGTTTTCAGGATGGATTTATTATTTGATTTATGTTCATTTTTCAAAAGTAGAACTACTTAAATGCTTTTAAAATGAACGGTACAATTAGACAGGACCAATTGTCAACTGAGATAGGTAGAATTACCTCAGAGGTTAAATTGGCCTACTGTTAAAATTATTGATGTTGGCCCAGAGTCCAAAATTTTAACTCAGTCCTCATTCAGTCATCATTCATATTGACCTTTGTCAGGTTTTTATTTGCAGAATTGAATAAAAAATGTGAGTTTGGATCCATAAGCTGTATGTTATTTTAATAAAATTGTTGACATTTCTGGTAGATGATCACAGTGACAAAGTTAGGTTTCTTGCCAGGTTGGATGGCTATACGATTAAACTTTGAGGATTTATAATTATAGTAAAAATTAGTTTTGCCAAAGTATCCAGCCAAGGATAGGCCTCTGACCTTTTCTATACTCTGTAGGTAATAAATTCTACCTGGATGTATGGCAGGAGTGATGTTCAGTGTCCCAGTTGTCCACCCAAGGTAGACATTTTGCTCTAATGTATATATTTTGATCTCTGCTTCTTGGACGATGCCATCACAAATTACAAAAGGCCATTTAATTATGTCATTTCATTGATCAGATTTGCCACTGCCGTCTTTGTTCCTAATACCTGTAATTATGCTTGGACTTAATGAAAAGACCACAACAAAATGTCTGAGGAGCCCTATAACCTGGTTTTCCACATTCCTGGCCTTTTGTTTGTTCCAGGATTTGTGACACAGTAATTGATAATGATAGGTGGTAGATGAGATAAGTGGTTTTACTGTAATTCCAGGAAATTAGTTTACTTGCCCTCATGGCCAGAAGCATATTTCATCCAACTGTTTTATAACTATTTGTTAAGGAATAAAAATAATAATAATAATAATTAGAAAAAATAAAAGAGAGAAATCCTGCAGCTCTGCTCCCAGCAAAATTTCACTTCTTTTTGCTTAAGTCTAGCTTTGGGAAGTTACTTGGTACTAAATGAGCCAGGATAATAAGTGACAGTAGTAAAAAATTGAGGCAAATAGGCTGCTAGTGCAATTTGGCAGCATCGTTTTATCTGTGCTACAATTTTCTCATAAATAGCACTTCCATAATTTTAATCATACTTCAATATTATTGCTTGTATGAACATGGCTCTAGTGATTTTTTTTTAAAATGTAGTTTACAACATTTCTAAGCTATATGGAAGGGCTGAAGCATACCTTTCACATCTATGGTAAAGATGCTATTTGTGATAAGCAGTGAAGGAAGAGAACAGAGCAGAGTGCTTTCAGTCAAAGGACATTTTTTTAATTCATTTAGTTTCAGTGATATGCCTCCAAATGGCAATCTAGTGTAATTTGGGCCCTAATTTGTAACATATCCTTCTGGAAGCTGACTAAATTCCCACTGATTTTTCATTTCTGGATGTTGTCAAAATTTTGCGTGAAGTCCAAATAACCGAGCTTCAGTGTCATCAAAGAGGCCACAAAATGTTCATGGTGAACACACCTGCTGTGTGTTATCAGGGGAAACCAAAGTGTTATGGCTTTGGAAAAAGGACTTTCAAAGAAGTCACTAAATCAGGCTACAAATGAGATGGAAGACTAATACTTAAAAAGACAAAGGACTTGTGAAAAGTAATTGCACAGCCACTGTATCCCATTTGGAAGAAGCACTTAAATGTGTCAACAAGACTTGTGGCAACATCTGCTGAGCACATTTTGATACCATCCTTTATAGCTACTAGTTTTTATAAGGCATGGCCATTTCAGAAACATATCTGAGACTACAGTGCTGTGAGCAACTGAGAAATCTGACAATTTCTTGACACTGAAATGACCCGGACTCGTTCTCTCTCTTGTCCTTCTGTCACTCTTTCCAACCTTCCCTGGTCTTTACTGTGTAGTTTTCAGCAGGGTTAAGAAGCTGGATTGTTTGAAGAAAGCATTCAACCAGCTCTAGATATTTGTCCGTATAGACCTTGTAGCAAAACATATAGGATAGAGATTGAGTGGAACCTCTTACAGCAAAAAATGTATTATTAGAGTCACTAATTGTATTTTATGGATCCTAAGAGATTGTGGTAGTTGAAATATTTTGGGTCTCTCACACTGATGTCAAGATGCAATGTTAAGGTCAGCGTGGGCTGATAAAGTATTGTATCTGTGTCTTAATTCCTTCTGTGACATTGTGCCTCGGATTTATGATCCATTTGTCTGAACTGTACACAATCACTAACTAGCTTGTGATATGCAAATGATGTCTTTACATGTAAACCATGGAAAAGGGCATGTTCTGAAATTGCAGGAGACACCACTAGAAAGCTAGCTGGCATCATCAAAATGCCGAACACTGAAGCATCTGTATGAGATAATTGAGGGACAAGTTAAAACTTAATTGCTCCAAGGAAATTTTCTGAACTGAAAATGCCCAGGATACTGGAATATCAGTCTGTATCTTTGGTGTAATATGTAATATTCTTTGGAGAAAGAGATATTCTAATATGTAGTGAACTTGTCAGTCTAGTAACTGGTCAGTTGTCCTTCTCCTGCTCATTTTCACCAAGGACTTTCTGAAAACCAACAAGGTAAGTAAAAACTGTACCACAGTTTCAAGTAGAAGCATTTTAAGAATAACTCTTCTGCAAGGAAATATTGTGATCAGACATCCAAAAACCAGTTTTGGACTTTTTTTTTCTGAGGGAGTTGGCAGGTTCTTAGGAAATGAGCCGAATGGGTAGGAATTTACTTAGGAACTTACTAATTGCTGGACTCTAAAGTAGTTCTGGCATGTCCATTATTCCCTAGGCATCGGCACTACTTGGTAATGTCCATGTGATTAATGAAATGAGCCTGGTCCAGACAATGGAGAGTGTTAATAAGACCTTTGCAGAGCTTATGGAAAGTGTCTGGTTATTAGTATTACACAGAGGTGCAGAAAGATGAAGAATTCTTGTAGCTGTTGACATTTCTTGGGAGTTGTTCATTAAAAAATGCTGGAGGTGGAAGAGGATGTCTGATATATTCAATTAAAGAGTAAACCTGCAGATCAGATGCAAAATAGCAAAGAAAGGAAGAAAAACTATGTTTGAGTCTAACAAGTTACACTTGGGCAATAAACAACTGAGTGTCATTCAGTGTGTGAATAAATCATGCTCACTCAAAAGGAGCTTGGGCTTTGTGAAATGCTTGTGGCCCCATCAAACCAGCAAATGCATGTACATTAGTCATACACTCTAGTCCTTGAGAGCAAGCTAAAAAGCTGTATTAAAAAGCAAGCTAATGAAAAGGGTAATTCGATGTGTTTATATCAAGGAAAATAAAAAATATGAGGGAGAGAGAGAATTCTGATATTGTTAGAAATTACTTTGCCTTATAAAGCATCTTTTAGTATGATTTTCCAAAGAAAATAGTACGTTACTTATACTTCTTTATGATTACTTCAGACAAGTAAGAAATTTATTTTAGTTGTTTATCTTTTTTAAAATATTTTTTTTTGCTGATAAATCTGTTATAATAAAAAATATGCATATTATTTCGTGGGAGTGATCTATATAAATAGTGCACTCTGTCTTATCTAAACTAAGTCAATTGACAGATGTCTTCAAAATTTCTGCCATCTGAGATCATATTGTTAACTTTTTGTATGCTGGGCTCCTCCGTATAAACTGGGTTGTACCCTTTTTTAACATACATTTAATTGAATGCTAAATGCTTTGTAAGGAGAACTTGTAAAAAGGTAGGAGCATTATATCACTTGTTAACCACCCTTCTACGCCTCTGAAAAGACTGACATCAAAGGAAGCCAATTTTTGGAATCTACTTGAATACATCTTGTGCTTCTTGCAGTACTGAAAGTCAGAGGACTTGAATTTTAAACATGGTTCCTTCTGCTAATAATTTAGTGGTTCTATTCACTGATTTATTGACAGACTCTTTTTCTTTCATTTTATTGTTTTTATTTAGGCATAAACAGAGAATAAACAGAATATCTATATTATTTTATTGCTCACTAAATAACATTATTTTAATTGATTAAATCTATGTTTAAATATACCAGCACAAAATTTTGGATCCACTCTTAAAACATGTTTGCAAAACATTTCGTCACGTATTTCTACCCATGCAAAACTTCATAGATTCAAGTGAAATTAATTTTCCTTCCATTCTTCTGAAAGAGTTTAGACAAATTTGGCTCTTGGGTAAGCTAGTTTTTTTCTTTAAGGAAGGTAACTTATGTTTAAAAAACTCAGCAGCAGAAATTCAGGGCAAATTCCAAGAGGGGATGCACTGCATTTAAAGAACAGCATGCATTCTAGGGGCATCTTTCCTTTTTAAAGATTTGAATCATTTTTTATTGCACAGCTATGTCCTCAGAGAGCTAAGATTTACAGCCCTCATTAATGTAATTTATAAGACTAAATGACAAGCATACTAAAGGATCTGCAGCTGATCCAGTCAGCAACATACAGATAATTCAGATTTGTCCAACCTGGTCTTGTCAAGTCAAGCAAAACAAAATCAATCAGTGAACAGAAGGAGTGGGAGTACTTAAGCTGAAAAAGAGAGTCTGTTTCCTGCTAGGGAGGTGGGGCTGGGCAGCCTGTGCCTTTGCATTTGAGATAAAATACTTCAGGAACTCGTGTCTTTTATTTTTTTCTGTCTTTTTTCTTTATACTAACGTTCCCTGAGAAATCTCCTTCTCTCTTTCATCTGTGCAGTCTTGAAGAGTGTCATGATGGCAGTGCTCAGGAATAGCTTTCTCAAAGAGAGTCCAAGTCAGAAAATTGCTATTTGAGAGAGAATCACATTTCCATCTTGCAGCCACTAATAATAACCTACCAAAATGTTCACTCTCAGTTTTAAATGATCCCTTGTGCTTGCTGCTGCCATTGAAATTAAGTTAGTTGACACAACTCGTATTTTCTCTTCAACTGAGAACCAGCTACAAGTGTGAGGCATGTGTGCCCTGGTCAAGGAGAAGAAAGCTGAGTCCTTGAGTAGGGAATCTGATCACCCAGGCTGTGGATTCCTTCCCATCTTTACGTCCCATTTGCCTGCACATGCATCGCCAAATGACATAATTTCAAGACTTGGGTTGAGCTGGGGTTGGAAGTGGTGGAAACTTAGTTCTGCTACCTTTGCTACGTACTTCAGCATTGAGCTGTGTACTTCACTGAGCAGGGCCTGCCTGCAAATAGCCTTCCTTGGAACTTGCAGAGAATTGTCCAGTAACAGCTACTGAAAGCTGTATTTTAACTGGAAGGACGGTGAAGAATCAACAGCCCTAAACTTTCTGCCCCACACGGATTTTACCTGATAGCTCTAGCATGTGGTGTCTGTCAATGTGCCTAGTGCCATGAGCAAGTCAGAGACATGTGAGCCTGTTTGTGAACAATTCATTGAGCAAGGAACTAGTTTTTGCTTTATTAGCCTTGTTTTCATGCTTGTCTGGAGTGATATACAATGAGGTGTTTTTGGTTGAAGAGTTTTGAACTTTTTTTAGTAACAAAATCTGGTTTGTTTTAAGTAAAAGCAGAAGTAATGCACTGCAATTTATGTCTTGGGTCACAAAGATTAAAAAAGAAAATTCCAAATACTGTGTTTACCTCCTGGCACAGCAAAAAGTAGAAAAGACAACATGTTCATGAGCAGATGCTTGGCTCCCTTTGCTGGTGGCTCATTAGAATGCTGTGTAACCAGACTCCATACAGGTGGATAGTTAAGAGCAAATAATTTTAATTAGTTCCTTTTTAGATCTATGTACCCAAGGACCTCTAGGAGCTTGACCTTGGGCCAGAAACCAGTCTAGTGTTTTAAGTCATTGTGGGCCTGCTAAGATGCTTGTCTTGCTTGTGACTAATTTATGACTTGTTCTCTCCGCAGTTAGTCATAGTACTGCAAGTTTCCACAGTGTGAAGTTGCAACTAAGGAGAGGAGGAACTAGGACAGAGAAAAAGTCAGGGAAGAAAATAAAATGGGAAAGATTTATTATTATACGATCTGGATGGAAAGAAAAAAGAAACAAACTAACTAAGTCTAATGTGAGGTTCAGCCAGTTAAACTACAAGGAACTGTTGGTGTTCCGTGGACTTGTGTATTTTTAAATCAACATTAGATATTCAGAAAGGAAAAAAAAATTAAAAAAACAACCAAACAAACAAACAAAAAAAAACCAACACCCAAAATATTCTTTATCATGAAAACCTCATTAATGAATATTTGCTCAGTGTACCATGGATCAAACATCAGACTCTGTCTTCAAAGTGCCCTGGCTGTGTTCTGTGGGTTATGGTGATCCTTTACTTAGGTTAGTTTGGTTGGATTTGGTGATGGTCTTACCAAACTACCTGGGAGAACTAATGCGATAGAATGTAATATAAATCTTTGGATTGAGAAGACCTAAAAGGAGGAATTTTGGAAGGGGAATTAATGAAAACAAGAATGAGAGAGCTTATGGAGAATATTTTAAAATAGTGAACAGTAAAATCACAGCTGATTTTTAACATGTTTGAGATGAGATGAGATGATGAGATGAGATGAGATGAGATGAGATGATAAGGCTTAGAAGTTTCACATTTGAAACTGATCTAAAATGCTTCATGAGGCTTTCATGTGATCAAAAATTTAGACATCAAGTAACAAAACAACAATTTAATGCAATCATTGCTTTCTTAGGCCTTCCTTCTCAGGCTGTGTATTCTAGAGATGGTATTATATTTATTCCTTAAAATTATCATCTCACTCCATGAGGATCAGCACGGCCAAGTCAGATATGGCAACACACTTTCTGAGCCCTTTTTAATTAAGAATGGTGTGAAAAAAGGCTGCGTTCTCTCTCCTACCCTATTCACAGTCTTTTTCAGTATGATGCTCCAAAGGGCCACGGCAGACCTTGAAGATCAGGACGGTATCTACATTCGATATCGTACTGATGGAAGTCTATTCAACCTAAGGTGACTGAAGGCCCACACCAAGACCTTAAATCATCTTGTCCGGGAGCTGCTTTATTATGATGACGCCGCCCCTTGTTGCCCACACAGAAGCAGCTCTGCAGCGTTTAACATCCTACTTTGCAGATGCTGCTGAGCTCTTTGGGCTGGAAGTCAGCCTAAAGAAGACAGAGGTCCTCCATCAACCCGCACCTCAGGAAGTCCCCCATCATCCCCACATCACCACTGGCCAATCAGAGCTCAAATCAGTCCAGCAGTTTAATTACCTAGGCAGCCTCATCTCCTCGGATGGTAAGATTGGCAGAGAGATAGACAACAGGTTAGCAAAGGCATACAGTGCTTTTGGAAAACTCCACAAAAGAGTATGGTGTAATAAACACTTGAAGAAAAGTACCAAGATCAGTGTTTACAGAGCCATAGTGCTGTCTACTCTCTTGTATGGTTCCGAATCATGGGTCATCTACCGCCACCACCTGCGTCTCCTAGAACACTTCCATCAACGCTGCCTCCGCACAATCCTAAACATCCACTGGTCAGATTATGTGACCAACACATCTGTTCTAGAGCAAGCAGCAGTTTCAAGTATTGAGGCCATGTTGCTGAGAACACAGCTGAGTTGGGCAGGGCACGTCTCCAGGATGAAGGACCACCGCTTCCCTAAGATCTTGCTTGATGGTGAACTTGCCACTGGCTGCCGCATGAGAGGAGCCCCAAAGAAAAGATACAAGGACTCTCTGAAACAGCATCTCAACCTTGGCCATATTGATCACTATAACTGGTCTACTCTGGCCTCCAATCGGGAGGCCTGGAGACACACCATCTATAACGCAGATGTCTCCTTTGAGAACACACGCAGGATCACCCTCGAGGAAAAAAGGCAACGCAGAAAGAACCGTGTATTGCAGAATACACCATCAAAGGAGTCTTTCTGCTGTGCCTTTTGCAATCGGATATGTCTGTCACGTATTGGCCTCATAAGCCACCAGCGTGCCTGTTACAAATGTGGATAGAGCCTTCCCAAATCTTCGTTCGCGAAGCCTAGCCTTGTATTATATTTATATCTGCTGTAGGAAAACAGCGTGTCATGTTAATGCATTTAATGCTTTAGTTAGATATACCATGGGATCCCATTTGAAAAAAAACCCACAACCTCACAACCCCAAAAGCTAATTTCTTTCTGTATAAATTGAAGCAATTGATAGAAGAGCCCAGGGCAGAAACAGCTATACAAGTCATTTGTGTGCCTCCACCTTCATCCTAATAGTACCCATAATGACAACTTCCACTGAGAGAAGAAACCATATAATCTCGAGCAGCCTTTTGCAGCTCTAAAGATACTTGTTTCCACTGAAATGGCAACAAAGACTAGGTGAATTACTTAAATTCACTTTAAAAGGTAATGGCTTATAAAACCAAAACTCCACAGGTTCTGTGCAGTAGATTTTGTAGCATTTGAGATAGAAATCTGCCCTTTATCACTGTCTAAGTGAAGATATGCTGGAATTATTGCACCAATTTTTGTCTAAAGAATCTATTGCCACCTTTGTTTTTGTTTTTTATGCCAGAATACAGCTTGTTTCCACACTCCAGTTTTATGAGCATACACTAGTAGAAACACAACAGAACCAGCTGGAAGCATTTTGGATGAAAGACTTTTGTTGATTATATGTATATAAGTGCCAATAGCTCTTCAAATGGAGAGCAACCAACACTGAACCTCCAAAAATTCAGACTGTTCAGTTCAGATAAGCATCCAAAAATCTGCTTAACCAAAACTTGTCCAAACCTCTTTGGTCTGGAAGTCAGGCTGGAAATGTTATATGATCAGACTTTCTTATGAGTTTTCCAGTGCTCATTTCCTTTTGCCTGCAAAGAGATAGCATGAGAACAACTTCTTATAGTGTGGTGTGTCTGTAATTAGGCTTCTGCTCTTGGCTGAAAAAAAACCCCAGCAGTTAACCAGGTCTGTTTTGAACTCGTGCAGGGAATGGATTTTATGCCAAGTCTAGCCCTAATAATTACATAGAAGAGATAAACCATATACTCTTATGCAATGAAATATGAATAGTATTAATTCCTTTGCAAGATTTTAAAGCCACTTCCTTTCTTCTTGTGGTACTAAATCCAGTAGTTTCATTTTAAAACCGAACTTGGACTAAAATTGAGTTCATTTGTAAGTGAACTTCAAATTAAGTCTAACAGCAGAAAAATTGCTAATGCAACAAAATTGTCTCTACTTTTCCCTTTTCAATGTGTTTTAGAGTATAATCATATTTTGATCTACATTCCATATTTTGATCTATATTCCATGTGATCCTTTTTATGAAAAAGAAAAAGATAATAATGGCTTTACTGTGAATTAGGCTAAGAGAGCTGGCCAATGTTGGGGAAAACATATATGAAAAAGATATAAAGTGTTATGTAGTTAATAAAATATGTGAAACATACAGGAGCCAGGTAAGTCATAAGAAAGCACAAAAACTTGCATAATAAGATGAGAATACTGCATCTCTGGTGTATGAGAAATACCACTCCAGGTCCTGAAGTCAGTAACATTGATTACTGTTTTTTCTGCTGAGGGCAGAAGAACTAGGGCACCAAATCTCAGAGTATGTTCCTCTGATTCCTTTTTATTGGGCTCAAACATTTCAAATTATAGGAACTTAATGGACAAGTTTGAACTGAGCTGTTGCCATCAGATATCCACATGCGTGGCTAGAATTCACACAGTTGCTGGCACAGTTTCATGCAGACCGGTGGTTCTTGAGTGGGTCCTTGGAAGTTCAGTACCACCTACAATTCAAATTTTGTTTCTTCTACTGACCGAAAAGATGTTGCAATCATTGAGGGTAACATTAATCTATATAGATATGAAACATTAGTTTCAAAAGTAGAAAAAGTGGTCATTACTAAATTAAGAAATTCTGGCAGAGAAAGTGCTAAATCAGGGTAAACAAGGTTGGGTTTTTACATTCATGTGTAAAATAACTTGTCCATTACAAAGACAGAGGAACAGAAAGCTGGTCAGAAGACTTAGTCCTTTACCCATCAGCAGCTTTTCCCATACAAATTTGCATACCTTGTTCTGTTTGGCTTTCAAGGTGAACAAAAAAGCCTTAATCCTGTTCCTTTTGTAATGCTCTTTCAGTCAAAAGTGCCTAACTCTACAGAGTTTCCAAAAGTTTTGAGGTGACGTAGATACTGTGAGGAAAAACGTATGCAGGTATCCCAGATATCAAGCTGCAGCTAAGGTACTAGAGAAAAGTTTCTTTCCAAAAGTTGAAAACACTAACAAGTACAGTGTTAGAAACACTGGGCAGGAGAAATGCAGAAGCGCCTGTTCTCTCAGTGCCTTTTATGACCTGCCTGGCCCTGCCGGGGGGGCTTCCAGGCACCTCTGTGAGAACTTTATCTTTTCTTGTAGCAGGGAGTCAATCTCCCTGTCAGGAAGGGAGAGAAACACACATAAAGCTATCCATGGGGAGAAATCTTTGTTTCCGGGGAGCAAAGTTTCCTGGAGTGAACACTAACTTTTCCTTCCTGAAGCAACTCTTCTGAAGGTTTTTCTACACTTATGAGTAACATTTGCAGCATAAACTGAAGCATAAAAAGAGCTTTGAACACCTCCACATTTGAAAATGGAAAGTCAGCTCCTACATAACTTTTGTGTTTTTTGGAAGTTTACCTATAGATAGGTAATTGGTTTCATTTGTTCAACTCGAGGTCTCCATTTTCTTTGTTGCTTCATCTTAATTCTGCATATTCTTAAGAATACACATCAGTGTTATTTGTAGTCAGCCTAGGTCTCACCAGCTGTTTTGGTTCCCAGAGCTTTCTGTAAAAGGGAAACATCAGGAATATTTTATAGTTTACATTTTTTGTTGCCACTAGACTGAATAATATCTGATAGACACATGCTTTGAAATTTGTCAGAAAAAGGGATTCATCTTTTATTTCAACTGATTTCTGATGTAATAGCCCACAGAAGTAACCACAATGTCAGAGGTTAGGGAAACAATTCTGATTCAAAAAAAAAAAATCAGGAGAAAGACATTGAGAAATATAGTTATTTTTTCCAGCTTCTCTCTCATCATTTAGTTTCTTTCTGGTTCTGTCATACTCAAGCCTTTGAGTTTTTTCTCTGAATTGTTACATATAGCACCCTGAGTTGCTTCTTCCTGAAAAGAAGAAAATCATCCAGAAAGAACCATAGTTCATTAAGAGAATTAATGATCTTATGTAGTCTAATGACTCAGGATGTTATAATCTGTGAAGCGATGAGTTTCGCTGACTAGTTATTTGCTAAAATCTGAATAAAATCACTGCATTTGTATTTACAGAATGCCAAACCACAACTTTATGCTTAACTCCTTCTCCACTGTTCCTGAATGGATGTTGTAGACACAGAGACAAGGGAGGACAACAATAACCCAGTGTGCTTTCTCCAAAAATGAAAGAGTTTTAAAGTAGTTATAATAAACAAAAAAGAAACAAAGGAAAGCACAAAGGATGGTTTAAGACGTGTTAACCCCAATGCAACCCGCATATAGAGACACTGTATGGAATTCAAAGTTATCAGGGTAAGTCCCACCTAAAAGTTCTCTGTTGCCTTCCCTGATTGATGTCCAAATGAAATTCTGACTGGCCACTTCTTTAGGTGTGAATTTTCAGTATCTGCGTTTGAATCTTCTTTCATATTCCTTCCATATTGTTTTAAAATGAGTAAAATATCATTTTAACCTTAGTTTCCCCAAAATAATCATTCTTGACAAGAGCCTATACCAGGTAGTCTAGGCATTAAAAAGAGCATGGCATATGTGTAAATATGCCTTCCTACTGCTTATTTCAGTGTCGCTGGCATTTCAATGCCTATTGCAATCTAAAAACACAGGGAAAACTTCAAATATTATTTCAGAGAAGAACATAGCTGCACACTTGAAAATTATATCAGGAAGCAATAATAACTTCAAGTACACTTTCTTTTCCAGGAAAGGACATCAAGGAGAAAGGACACCGTTCTCTTGTGTCATTTTCTTCAATAAAAAAGGAAGGGCCAACCCTAGATACTCGAATTATTTTAGTCAAAACTAAAAAAAAGTATGTTAATCAGCTCTGAATCTTGATAAAGCCCTTTTGCTGTGGGATTGTTTCCTAATTAAACACTGAATAAGGGAAAAGAAGTTGAAAACTTAAATGGAGAATACAGAAATACAAGTTAAAATGCAACTGATCAGATTAAAAATCAGGTACAGGCAGGTACAGAAAGAAATACATATAAAGCTTATGGCTCTTTTACTACAGATATAATCCTCCTTTCACATGACTAGAGAGAGAAAAAATGTAAATAGTTATCTGGTCCCTGGTAAGAGTCTCTTCTAAGGGGTGAAGGGACGGAAAAAGGAGGCTGGGATCTGAGGACCTAATGATAATTTCATCATTGTCCCTCCCAGTTCTGATGACTACATGAATAATGTCAGCATGACTCTAATCTTAAATAGATTGTTACAATACATGCATCACTTTTGTTTGCATATGCATTCCTTCCCCACAAAACCCACCAACCAACCAAAAAAAACCACCCAACCAAAACCCTACTATGCAGCATAATTACATGATCACTTTTCTGCAGGAAAAAGGCAAAGCTCAGGGTAGAAACAACTGCACCAAACTTGGGGAAGTTTAGAAATGTGAAAGAACCAGAGTGACAAAGCACAATCCCATCATACTGAAATATTGTATCTTGGCCACTACATAAAATTGAAATTAAAACTATAAATTACCATTATTACGTGTACAGAGTCCAGTTTGGTCAACCATACACACCTGAGTAATTGCAATGGACCTACTTTTGCCCTTTATGTGCGTTATTATGACACATGGAAATAATGGCGGCAAAACCAGATCCATTAAATGTAAGTGAATTTTATCACCAAGAGCTGTCAATTCAACTATTTAAAATTCCACATCTACAAATCATGTTTCTGTTTCCCATACTGTACTGCTTTTTCTCCATAAAGGAAAATCTGCCAGGCTTGATATGTCACTCAGCATATATTACAGTGGATCATTTCACAGAGGGCCTCTAGATATCCTCAGAACACTAAGACTACTTCCAATTCAGCATATCTGCCACAAAATCTGATTTATTTTGGCATATGATACTGAAATAAGGGGAAAGGAAATACATGATGTAGTTGCCCTGTGGTATAAGTGTATTGGTTTTAAATACCCAGATTTCCCTTCCTCGCCCCAAAGCACAACTCCATGTTGTCAAAGAAAAAAACATTTCTTATTATTATTCGGAATTCAACCTGACATGTTCAAGGAGGAATACATTTTATGTAATTCTCTTTCTTTATTGTGACTCATCAGTAAGTTCTACATCCATTTGAGACAGAGGGAAGGATATAGACTCTATGCGTGAATTCAGATGAGCAAAACCAGCACTTTTAGCAAAGTTCTTCCTCCCACTCATGTAGAAATTAATAATACTAGAATTAGAAGAGAGTTAACTGAATATTATTCCTTCTGGGGAACAGTAGTTTTGTAATTATTCATTCCAACTTACAAGAGAGGATAGAAATTTCACATTGAAAACTGCAGGAGCATTGAAGAAAAAAAAATCTTCTTTGCCTCACGAGGCTATCTTGATTAATTAATTTCTTTCTGCTAAAAATATAAATTATAGCATTTTCACTTTTCTCATCAGATTCTGTCACAAGGGAAGAAATATTACTTAGAATTTATTCTGTAGCATACAAGAATAATGAAACTTTATGTCAGGATATCTGAGGCAGGCATGTGACAGGTAATTCCTGAAATGTTGCTTTAAATTTAGAAATCAAGTTTTCTCACTCAAGTACAAGGGAAGTCACATAGAATTTGAGAGACATGATAGGACATAAGCAGGATGAAATGTACATCATCTCCATTGAGATACTTCCAGAGGGACTCTACTGGGGAGGCATACAGAGACCTGATGGATTAATTCATGCAATTTCTGTGAACTCTGCTGTATAAACCATTTTGAGCAACGTTACTTGGAGAGGCCTATAATGCTTATTTAGGATCTAGACTGAATCCAAGGCCATTACGGCTAAATACCATTCCAGGATCATGACTAAAGCATTGTTAGAGGTATTATATGAAATGAAACTGGGCAGCATCCAATGCACCATTCCTATTGCAAGCACTAGAGAAGGCTGCACAGGGTCAAAGAGGTGTGGGCAAAGCCCAGATATTGTGCTCCAAGCTCAGCTGACTGGGACTGACATTGATAAGGTGGCACCTGTGTATTGAGAGGGATTCTTGATATTTACAGAGCTTTCCCAGTGGCTCCAGTATCTGAACAACTTCCAACACTGCTACTCTTGCCATCTGTAAGCATTGGTATTCTTCTGCTTGTTTAAAAAAAAATGGTGGCTGGAACTGAAAGTGAGGGTGAACTTTCAATATCACTCTGTTTTCTGGCTGACAACCATTTATATTCTCACTGGCAACAGTTTCGCTGGGAGAAAAAAAAGATGAAAAAGCTAAATAGGCAAAGCATAAGGCATATCTAGGGCCCTGTTCCACTGGAGGTTCTTGATGTGCAACACCTTAATGGTGATGGTAGTAGCTCAATTTTCTTTACATCTTTAATTCTTGTAAGAAGAACCATACTAACAACTTGGTAACATGTAATTTTACAGGCAGGGAAGATAGGCAGAGAGCATAAAATGCTAAATCCATCTGAAAAAAATATTTATCTTTCCTCAAAGGCAAATATCAAAAAGCTTATGATTTGGTGCTGTTTTTTCTTTTTCTGCTTTGTCTGTAACTTTTCATCAGTGACAAACAGGATTTAAAAGAACTGACTCAGGTTGTTTGCACAGGTGCAAATTCTCTTCTAGCCCTTAACTTTTCAAAATTTCAAAAATGTAAGAGCTCACTGCAAATAAAAGTACAGGAAAAAATTCTGTGTCTGGAGTGTTCCAAAGGAGTTACAAGGAAAAGAAGAACTTCTGCAGTCACCGATTTATTTTTTTCATATGCATAAAATCAAATTGAAACCTGGGCAACAATTCACTTTGGAATTTCTATGATCTCAGACTGTACTTCTGTTTCTTTTTCCACTCTTTGTTTTCAATTAATCCAACTTAGTACTCTCTGGAACAGAAAATTATGAGGCATAATAGAATGAAGCTATTATGTCAGTTTGGACCTGTGGATACTACAAAAATATTAATGAAAATAAACAGGACTTTGGTTTTGCCTTTAATTCCAAACACCATGAAGGATAGTGTGGCAATGACTTCCCTTTCCTCTGCGATATAGTATTACTGATTTCATTTTGTATTTTGACCAAGGAATCAGAATCCTATTGTGATACTTTACAAACAAATTATGTAAAATTACATCACAAAAAGTAGCCTCTGCTGAAGACATACATTTTTTTACATGTTATCTGGTTTGTATTTATTAATGACAGTAGTCTCCATATGTAGTTTCTACCAAGTGGAATTTTAATATTTTAATTATGTTTCTTAGTATTGGAATCAGTCAGAGATAAAAATAGCAATTCTTTGTTTCAGAGTACTTTCTTGATATTACGTTGGTGATTGTTGCATTTGAAGAAATAGAAGGAAAACACTTGGAATATTCTATTAATGGGCACAGAGGTCATGAAGTGGTTTGGGGAAGGACAGTTGGTGAACACCAGACCCTGCAAATCCAGATTCCCATCAGTTTTCTAAATGGGCTGCCAACAAGCTGGACAAGGTAGCTATCAAGAACACAAGTTTTAAAACCTGCATGGCAGTGAAGCTCATACTGGAGCCTGCCAAGGCTCTCTCATACTGTCTTTGAAATTAAACCATGTCTGTGAAAAGTTCTAAATTGGCCAAATCACTGAATTCCAGTGAAACACTATTTGGTAAGAATTTTTCCAACCTGCTCTAATTAAAAGGAAAATAAACGACCACAGCCACTGCTGTGCTTGTTCCAGTTCCCAACTGTAGTTGTCTCCAGTGTTCCAAGCTGAAATGATATGTGGATATGTATGTAGACCCACAACATATTCCTGAATCCAGGAAGTCACTCTTTCCAGCTGGGGAAAAAAAAAGCCAATGTCTATGGCCAGACTCTTTATAGTTCTATCACCTCATGATTTTTTACTGAGGAGGGGTTTTTTATAGTAAAAGAAGTATTTCTCTCTATGCAGCTTTTTTTCTAAGAGGTATTGTGTCCTGATGGAGAGTTTTAAAAAGTCATGCAAACTATACTGTTCAGTCTGTTTAAAAAAATTTTTATTAAATATGCCTTTAACTTAATATTCCCTGGAAGATTACCTGCCTTATAAATTACATTTTGACAGATTATTTTAGCTATGAGGGGTTATGTATATGCACTGAATTGGAAAGTATGCCTGTTAACTCTCAAAGTAAATTGAAATGAGTAATTTATTTTGCTGGTATTTAATATGTCATGTCATTTCTGAAATATAGAGATCTTCATCTGGGGAATATAAAAGATACCATAGAACCCACCGTACTTCGAGCTCCACACACAGCCACTTCCTTTGGAATGGGATATCAAAGGAAAGTCCCAAAATACAGAGATAGATTTTTAAAAGTGCACACTGAGTTCTTTAGAAAATCTGCTTGTCCGTGTCAAAAGACTGATGGGTGCTAGACAGTTTGCAAATCACTATCATTAGACGCATAATTGTCAGTGAAGGTTTTTGAAGAGTTTGTTCACTGTAACACTAAGAGTATGACAAGATTCAAAACAGAATTGTCATCTCAATTAACTTGACTGTATTTCCTAGGCAGGAACAGATCTATTTCTTTATGTATTTACTTTTTTGGCTCTTGTGTTATGGCTCTGGCCAGCTGAAGGATCCCCATGGAAGGGATAGTCTATGTGCAGTATGTCTTTCTGCACAGAGAGCAGGGCCTGTGTTAACACCTGTGGCTTCAGCTACTCCCCATCTGTTCATCCTGAGAGTCCTTGTACTTGTGTGGAGTCTTTCTAAGGTGTCTTATGTGAGAGTCTGGTCTTTGCAGGTACAACATCACAAATTGCCTGGCATAACCCTGGAGAGCTCCAGATATGGACTAATGAAATAGGAGGAAGCTCAGCAAAAGGAGTATGATCACTGCTGTGACGTTGGTTTCCACAGGGGGTGACTTGCAGTCTTTCAGGTTACAGGACGAGGAACCCCTTGAGTAGGCTCAGGGACATTGCTCTCTGCTCAGGAACTCTGTATAAGAGTCATATGTAGGGGTTTTACAAGCCTTTGTTATGCATGCTTCGGTGGCTTGCTATTTAGAGGAAAACTGAACTTGTTTCTTTTGTTTATTTTATTTTGGCTTCTCTCTTCTTGACTTCTTCACATGTGGCACAGTCAAGAAGTTCTTTTGAGAGCCCCTTGCCTTGTAAAATGTCCTGGATATTATCTTGTGCCTGATGGAATAACAGCCAGCTGACTGACAGCAACTAGCAGTTCCAGATTATGCATCTGTCTGCTTAGCAATGGCTGAGGAGTGCACAGCTGGTGTGCATGGGATGGACTGGCCTGTGTCCTAATTACTCTGTGAGAGAAAGAACCAGCCACTGGGATTTGCCCAAGCCTCACTTTATCCGTGATGAGCTGTAATACTAACCACTTTTGAGTGAGTCACTATGAAAACCAGCTGGGAAATACACATTTCAGAGGTGAAGCTGGATGGGCTGGATGGTCTGTGGTATTCTGGGGAGTAATTTGCAAATGATACTCTATGGAACTGCATGGATGTGTTTTGCAAATATTGATGGTCATCACAAGCTAGTTAAAAGTTTCTTATCCATTCCTGAACGTGATGGACCATACATTCAGTATATGTCTGAACAAAACCAACACTAGAGCATTAGTGTGTCACAACTCTGAGTATCTTCCTGACTGTGTCAAAGTATTCATCCAGTGTTTATGGCTAACGTGGGAGCTGTGAAAACATCTGAGGGATATCTTACAGACAAAGTGCTCACAACAGGAAAGCTCAGTCCTATGATTAGATGACCCTGCCAAAAACAATGATGGGAGATAGATAACACTGCTGACACCCGAGTCTTACCTAACAGACCCTTGGAGACTCAAAATATCTCAGATCAAGATTCTGTCATGATAACAGTCTGAATAAAGTAAGAAACTTCCAAAAAGTCTCCAAATCATACAGGGTGGCTGGTTTGTGTGAGCTAAAGACTGATGATGATACAAATAGCCACTGAATAAATGTGACTTTTTAGCACACTGTTTTTTCCCAGTGAGCAGTATTTTTGAAGGTTCAGAATACATGTATCCCAAATAACAGGAATTCATTGCACTGTGGAAGATCTGATGGAGATGACCTATTTCCAACACAATCTGTTTTTGTGCAAAACTTGGATCCAGAGGAACCCATCTGGATTTTATTCATAAATAGCAACAGTCATGTGAGCTGACTGTATTTCATGCCATACTTTGTATTACAGGAATAATACTTTGCCATTTGCTTTATACTGGGGGCACTTAGGTCCTGCCTGCCTGGTAAACTGCATTTGGTTAGGATCATTATCATCTGTAATGTCTTCATTCAATGTCAGTTTTGCATGCCTTTACTAGCATTTGATACCCAGACTTGGAGGCATGTAGGAATGTGTCCTGGTTTCAGAATGCTTTCCTAGAAAAGAACACTAGAGCACAGGTTTCATTTCTTTGAGTAACTGATACATGACAATGTTGAGTAAACAAACCAGTGAGCCAACATGAAAAGGAAGTCACAATTCTGAGGTGCCATCTGAAGTTTTGTTAACCCCATTGTTTCAATGAGACATGAGAAAGAAAATATTTTGTTTTGTTGGTTTATTTTGGCTTTTCCTTTTTTGGATCTTTTACACGGCTCTACAGAAGAGTGTGTAGGATGGGCAGTGTGTCAGGTTTGCAGCTTGTACCATCCTTCAGTCTCAGAGAGCTCAGTTAGAAAAGGTATAAATGCATCCTCTGCTGAATGCCTGGCAGATGACAGGGAAAGGAGGGAGGACAAGTAGTGAGACCTGTGTGTAAGCAGAGAATTAATCTGTAGCCAGATTCTAACATGAAATATTTTAGGACGAGTCATGAACTATGGTACTTCTCATGATATGAGCATGTAGTATAGCTGGGAAAGGGCAGTTTTTCCTTCTCCTGGAAAGGGAAATTAAGTTCGTGACACTTTGTAAGACCTGTTGATGAAGTTTCCTGTTTTACTGGGTGTCTTCTAAAAGAGGCTTTCAAATTTCTTACTTGATTTTATAGTTTCTAACAATGTTGTTTATATTTTTAATATTAAAATAGCTACTATGTATCAGGATAGACTCAAGGGAGACCTTTGCTATAGTAGTCACTGCCAGCATAAACAGGAGATAACATTTGAATTCCCTGTTGTGAAACTGCCCTTATGATCTGCCATGTGGCTTAGACCCACTCTTGGACATGACCTATTACTTCTGGTTCAAATACATGTGAAATATAACAGACGTCTGAAGCACTGAAAGAGATTCTTATCATTCTATGAATGGCTCACTTCATGTAAATGTCTATAAGCAGATTTATTATGTTGATTTTGTGGATTAAACCTCAGTCTCAATCTGGCATCCATTTGGGCTTTGAGGAGGCATCCATGGCAATCTACTGAAGGCACAGAGAAGAAATGAAAAGGCAGTTTTTGTAGTCATTTCGACATTACAGGAAGAAAACACTTAAAACTAGCCACATGTGGTACTTGTGCACAGAAATTGAGACTCTGTGTACTTGGGAGTCTAGAAATTAGTATAAAGAGAAATTGAGCTGAAAAGATGACAACTAAGAACATAATTATGAAAGAGAAGGTCTATGAAAACATTTTTGCTAGAATAGCTGTAATGCAATCAGTCAAATATTGTGAGAAAGACCCACATATAAACAAGAAGTGTCTTTTTATTGTTCCTAAATCACACATAAAGCTGAGGAATAATGAATTTGAATTACTGGCCCCAGATCACACCAAACAGATTGGAGTGTTAACTTATTTTTTTCCAAAAGCCAACCAAGGGCCTTAGAAACGAGAAGACTGTCTTTCCACTCAAATAGAATTTAATAGAAATCTCCTAATAGCCAACATTGCCAACTCTTAAAAGACTTACATATATACTATTTTGAGCTTCAATAAATCTCCATTGGTCTTTAAGATTTGCACCTCCTGTGCCAAAAAGCCCCAGCTGATGCAAAATTTTTCTTCACTGAAATGTCAGTATGACTTTCCTAAGTCCTAGACTCAGACTGAATTTATTGGGAACTTTAGACAAGTGCTTCTTCTTTCAACCCTGATACTTCTTCTCATTATCAATGCCAGTAACAGTCACTGTTAGTTTGTACTGCACAGTGAAGCACGGTAATATCTTCATTATTGTCAAGATAACGAGAACTTCTTATTTCCTATTTTCTGTCATGCGAATGGACAAACACAACTGTAATGCATAACTGAAAATGTTCTTGGATGTACAGCTCTGGTATTATTTTTTTCCACAGACATTAAAATCCCAGTGCAGCACTTATGATGTCTCGTGTATGGCCAAGCTCAGAGTCATCAGTGCTCCAGAATCACTGCTGACAGGCAAATAAATGATCGCAGTCAGCCTCAAAAACATGTCTTTCCAGCTTTCTTGCTGCTGGTTTTATTTTGTTAGCAATCCAATTCTAAATTGCAGTTTTATCTTTCATTTCTTCATGTGTTCAAACTGGACTAAAGCTGTAACTTCTTGCCTGGCTGGCTCCAGTGAAGGAACATGGTCTACAGTAAAATTCTTCTCTTAACAGATAAAATAGTGGATTCTGAACTGAATGTAACTGCTCAGGAGCAAGACCTTGATGCTGTGATAGACATCAGCTCAAAGATCAGTAGCAGTTTAACAAGCAAACAAAATCCTAGCCTTCTTTAAAGATGAAAAAAAAAAAAGAAATGAAAAGAGCACTGTGCACAGTTCAGTCACAACCTAAATGATATGTGAAGTTCTAGTCTCCCTATCTGAAGAAGATTATGTTAGAACTCGAGAAGGCACAGAGCAGAGAAGCAGGGATGACCAGAGGTATGGAGTAGCTTCCATAGGAAGAGTGATTGAGGAGGCTAGGGCTCCTCCAGCCTCAGGAGTGATACAAAAAAGGTCTACAAAACCATGAACAGTGTGAGATTTGATAGTGATCAAAACTGATCACTGTTTTCTTCAGTATGAAAACTGAGAGCCAAAAAATTAAGCTGGTAGAAATCTATTTCAAATAAAAAGTAGGTAATTCACCAGAAGGAGAGAGATACTCATAAATGAGTGGTTGTCCTATGGAACACCATAGGACACTGCAGATATAAGAAATGCATGCAGGTTCAAGGGAAGACTGGGCAAGTATTTGAAACAGAGGGTTCACAGAGTTCCTGAATAGATTAAATCCTACCAAGCTCAGAAAATCTGCCAACTGAAAGCAACTGCTGTGTGGAAGAGAAAGAAGAGAGGAAATGGCCTTTATACATAGTGTATGTGCTTTATTATGACTACAGAATATTTAATTAGATACTTTTTTGTTCTAACAAGACCAATTAGAGGACTGGGTAATCATCAGCCATATGAAGTTCAACAAGGGGAAGTGCTGGATTCTGCAGCTGGAATGGGGCAACCCTGGATGTGTGTACAGACTGGGAAATGAGATGCTGGGAAGCAGTGCCACGGAAAGAGACCTGGGTGTCCTGATCGATGGCAAGTTGAATATGAGTCAGCAGTGCCCTGGCAGTCAGGAGGGCCAACTGTGTCCTGGGGGGCATCAGGAAAAGCATCACCAGCCAGTCAAGGGAGGGGATTGTCCTGCTCTGCTCTGCACTGAGTCATCCTCACCTTGAGTATTGTGTGCAGTTTTGGGCACCACAGTGTAAGAAAGATATTAAGCTATTACAGAGTGTCCAAAGGAGGGCAACAAAGATGGTGAAGGGCCTTGAGGGGAAGCCGTATGGGGAGCGGCTGAGGTCACTTGGTCAGGTAAGCCCGGAGGAGACTGAGAGAAGACCTCATTGCAGTTACAACTTCCTTGTGTGGGCAAGAACAGGGGCAGACACTGATCTCTTCTCTGTGGTGACCGGTGACAGGACCTGATGGAATGGCCTGAAGTTGTGTCAAGGGAGTTTTAGGTTAGGTATAAGAAAATTATTCTTCACCCAGAGGGTGGTTGGGCACTGGAACTTCCTTTTGAGGGGAAAAGGAGAGGCAGGCACTGATCTCTTCTCTGTAGTGAGCAGAGACGGGACCCAAGGGAATGGCCTGAAATTGTGGCCAGGAGAGGTTTAGGCTGGATATTAGAAAAGGTTCTTCACCCAGACGGTGGTTGGGCACTGGAACAGGCTCCCCAGGGAAGTGGTCACAGCACCAAGCCTGACAGAGTTCAAGAAGTGTTTGGACAATACTCTCAGGCACATGGTGTGAGTCTTGGGGATGGACCTGTGCAGGGCTAAGGGTTGGACTTGACGATCTCTGTGGGTCCCTTCCAACTCAGCATATTCTGTGATTCTGTAACTAGTGATGTGACCCAGAAACAAATACTGGGCCTCTAACTTCTGTAAGATTTTTTTTCCATAAAATCTGAGGAAAATGCTTTATTTCTTGATCTAAACAATACAAGCATCTACAGTGTGTGTGAGATTATCAGAGCTATACATCCTAATCATTGTAAGCTTTCCAGAGTCTTAGAAATCAGTTGGTAATGTAAATTTTTATGTCTGTATCTTTGCAAATGTATGGTAAAATACCAAAACTGAGCTGATGCTCTAAAATACAGAACTGTGAGGAGGAAAGGATTCTGCAGTGCATTTCGTAGCCTCAGAATCATAACAATGGGAAGTCCTGGTATTTTTGTTTCACTTGCTTTACACATATTCTGAAAGGTTCTATGAATGTTTGAAGCATCCTTTTGTGTAAGAAAATATGAAAAGTCAAGTATTATTAGAAAACCTTTTTTTCATCTGGTTGCAAACTGAATATTCTTCCTGGCAATGAAATCAACATCTAAAATTATCATCTGGAGAGAGGAAGAAATGGATTCCATATGGGGATAATTACGTGGTCTTCTCTTGAAATAATACAGAAATGACTACCCTGGTGAAAGAGACAGAAATAACTTGTTTATCTAGGATTTATTTGGGCATTATTTGGGCATCACAACACTAACACAGGTCAGAAGGAACCTGACGCAGATATTTTCTGTCTTGATTATTGGTTACGAACGTGAACAATAACTTTCAGCTAAGACAAGCTTACCATAAATCCTACTAACATTTGAGGCGTCACCTCTTATGGTGAAAATATTGTTCTGTCTCTGCACTCAGCCCAGTCCTTGGTTTCTTTAGTGAAATATCCAGTCAAGGTGCCAATTGTGGCAGAGGTTTTAGTGGTGTGGATTCCTGTCCATGAGATCACCAGCTCATTGACCAACCATGAGTTGGTAATGACCACTTGGTAAGTGACCTACACTGGGTTTGAACTGGTGACCTTAATGTGGAAGACTTTGAATGCCACTTCTGATGTCTAGAGGATTTAATTTCTGGATTTTGTTCTAAAATAAATTCTGCTCAACCTCAGACTTCTCCCTCAGGCAGTGTTGTGACAATAATCTTTTCCTTATCACCTTGAACTGCTTTGTGTCTTCTACAGTGCTAAGTTGGTCTTCATTCAGAAATAATCTTAATAGATATTTAACTAACAGCATATTAGAAAACTTTATTTTTCAGCTATGGGAAACATTTTCATGTTTGTGGAAAGAACAAGAAAGAATTTTAACAGCTATATTCAGTACCCTTGAGAAAACACCATGCACTATAGCATGGGAACGTCCCTGAGTTCCTTTCTCCAGCAAAATCCCAAGTCAACAAGACTTGTACCTGAGGATCTACCACAGTACTAGCCAAATATTTTGTTTTTCTGGTTACAGAAGTACATACAAAGGATAAAGAAACAAAAATTACTCCAAATTTCAGAAAATTTAGCTGGAATTTGTTTATGTAGCATTTTTTAAAAAATAGCGGTTCTGTAAGATTAGGTTGGGTAGCCCTAATTGAGCCCAAAGGTGTATCAGATACATGGATTTAAAGCACACAATGGTCCAGCTGTTTGGAAGCATATTTTAAAAGATGGTGTTGTCTTTTAGTATTTTTTTCAAATAGTATTTATGTATTGATTGCAATTATCAACTCTTTGCATGAAATTTTCTAATTTCACCATCAAAGTCAAAAATGAAGGTGAAAACTAAATTATTACTGTGTTCAGTATTCATAAATTTTCTTAAACTGACACTACTGATCAAGACATGAGTTTTTAGAGTTATTTGCCCCTCTTTTCATGGCAGAATATTTAACCATATACCTTAAAAAACATTGGACTTTGTAAAACTTCTTTTGGAAAAGAGGGAATATGGATATGACTTAGGTGCAGAGTTTAAATTAATATTAGTAAAATATGAATAATTAGATTCTATGAATCTCAGTTGATAGGTATTCTTGAGAGTTTTTCACTTCTATTCACTACTGATTCCTGCTTTGGGGGGTAAAATTTTACAATGGGATCCTCCTTTACTGGCGTAAGGGTTATATGTTCGGGTACAAAATTTTAAAATGTAAGTGAACAACCTTTTCCTGAAACATAGAACTTGATCAGACTAAATGCAATAAATCAGTGGTTCTTTAGTAGTGATGCAGAATAACTCTCTATAAAATATTGAGTAGAACAACCCCCCTAAAAAAAAGCAGTGAGTTCTTTTCTTTTCAAACGTCTGCTAATTTGTTAATTAAGGATCTACACATACACCCTTTACCCTGTAAGAATTTTAACACAGATACTGTGTCTTCCAAAAGATTCCAATACTGCCATATTTTGTTACTAAAATTTCTCCATCTCTTTCATCAAAATGGACAGTCTTCAACATCTGGTCAAATACTTACAATATTTGCATAACATTGCCAGGAAAATACATTTTTAATTACAGATCCATGAAGCCCATGCGGTTAAGAAGGAAAAAGAATCACAAATTTGTGATGAAGTCAGGCTGGCTGACTGATGAAGTCAGAGAGGAAATTAACAAACATACATATTATGTTGTGTATTTGTATTTTTTAATATACTATACAAAACTGAGATCAGTTTTATAAGACTGTTACCCCCGACTTGCAAGACTGAGCAAATCTGGCAATGACATGGACATATGCTGAGTTTTGTTTTCCAATGTAAAGTCTAGGCATTCTTTCTACAACCCAAAATATCTATCTTATGAGGTCTGTGCTATGCTTTCAAAAACATTTTCTATCCTACATCTGCTATATGGCCTTAATCCAAGTGTGTTATACTCTTCACAGGAAGCAGATTGCAATTCTTACTTCAAGACATTTTCAGCTAAAAAGGACTGTCCTATGTCATTTTTTTTGTTCTGGTAAAATGTTACATTTTTAATAGAAAGTTTAGTTTTTCTTAATTAATTACTTGAACAGATAATGGCTCTTGTCTCCAGAAAGAGTCTCTGTTTTTCTCTACAAAAGAGAACTTTTATGACAAATTCAAAAACTATGGAACTTTTATGATAAATTTTTTTAAAATATGTTTGACCTTTCTTTCCAAGTCTCTAATTAAAATGCCCACTGTTTTATGACCTGCTTCAATGTGGTAATTTCTGTTTAATTTAGCTTGGAGCCAGTTACTTTTTGAACAAATAGAGAAACTCCATGTATCACTGGACAAAAGAAACATCACTTTCATTCATGAGATTGTAGGGTTTGCTTCTCATGGCTGAAAATTCTGAGAAAGCACTTTATTTTTGCTTATGGTTTACTCCCTATTTTCCTTCCAGTTTTTGATTATAAGTTTTGATGACTCTGTGTAGGAAAGAGCTTTGAAAATTTGTTTTCTTAGGGATGAAATGTTTAGTGTCCCATTTCTAGATATAAATATTATTTATCCAATGCTAAATTTTGTAATTTTTCTTTCAGCCATATGACACCCATCTGATAATGGTTTAAGGGGTATACTAAAGAGCAAAGCTGTCAAAGTGTCTTTTCATCTGAGAGCTCAGGTGAGCAGCAGGAATTAGCTGAAACAGGAGCTGCTGTCAATAGCACAGAAGACAACAGCACCACAGGGAATGGACAGACGGGAATAGACACTGAGAGTTGGTCCATCTTGTCACCCACTGGACTGACAATGTAGCAGCCATGGGTAATATAAACTGAAGTATTAGAGGCTCTTTGCTTTAACACAAGGGGAATGAACCCACACAAAATATTTGAGTTGAATTCACATACAGAGTGGCAAACAACTTATGCCACTCTATGCAGCACAGAGCCCTCCCCTGTAGGGAGAGCATCCTCACTATGGGCAGACCCAAGGGCATCCTCTCAACACAAGCTGGACCAAGCTCTGTCTGGCCTGAAGGCTCAGCCAAAAGTGAGATCCTGGTTTTCGAGCTCATCTTTGTTTTCCCCGTGAAGTTGAGCAAGTTACTGCTCTGTTTGGTGGTCTTGCAAAGCTTTTTTTGCCTTCTATGAGTCTATTTTCCATTAGGAATATGTAAAAAATTAGAGATACTCTATTGAAAATATACTGCATATAAATTAGGTTTGGTATTGCTCTAAGCAGCTTTACAGGGTTTCTGCATCCCCCAGTGTTGCTCAGAGAAGACAAGGCTTCTGCTGTGAGTCAGTAACATGTACAAAGCTGACATATTTTTCATTTCAGGTCTATAAGGACAGGAGTAGGCCATGGGATGATCATATATATGAAGTTATTTCAAGACTAGCTCTAAATCAGTGAAGTGCTTTTGGGTTCTTTTGAATGAAAAGCATTATAACTTTTAAATGCAGCACAGTGATAAGCAGGTTGTTGTGTACAGTGGGAAGCCTAGGAGATGTCATCTGAAAGCAGCCAGTAGCAGAGGGTTGTACCTGGAAACCTTTCTCCTACAGATTTTACCCATCTCCAGCTTTTCCCAGTTCTTCACAGTTGAGGATAACATTTCCATTGACTTGAGTGAGGCAAAATAGAATGTGTATGGCTGTGTAACAAATATATAAATTATGAAGTATTCAAAAATGAAAAAGAGTTTCCATTTAAAATATCACAAGTTCAAAGTTGACTCTGCTAGTGGTATGGTAAGCACATCTGTTATATTATAATGTTCTCAGTTACATTTATGGTTAAGCAAATCAGAAAGGAATTATCTGCTAATGCTTTAAAGAAAAATGCTGTCAACTAATTCATCATGCTCTGCCAAAAACAGGTTGATAAGAAAAACATTTATATTAGCTTTATATTTTTTAATATTAAAAATTATATGATGAAAACAAGTGCCATATTATCATTTGCATTATAAACCGCTCAAAACCTAGTTTCTTTTGGAGGACTGTGTGCTGCATTAGTTTCCCTGAACTGGAAAATAGCTCCAGATAAAACCCAGTTCTCATAAGGTGGAGAAAAGCTGAAGTCAGAATTTATGTGTCATTTACATTACAAGTTTGTCACTAAGTCAGAAAATGGACTGTGTAGTGGGTCATTCTACTGAGAACTTAAGTCTTCAGTAGCTGTTATCTGTGTCATGGAAATGATGGTGTAAGACTTGAACAATTTGATATCTACTATACGTGTTTGGAATATTTATAAAGTGATGGTACAGTAACTGGGCTGTTCTTGATACGGGCTATGTAATTCTTCCAACTGGTGCAGTGCTATACTTTGTCCTGCATTTTGTATTGGATCTTTCACTTTACTTGTTGATGAGAATAACTCTTTTAGTGACATTATCACAGAATTTGCTGTGACTTCCTTCTCGGGTTCAGTTTTTCCAATAGGACACTACTGCTGGAATAGGGAGGGAAGAGATCCCTTCCTTTGTATTCAGCTGGATAGCATAAGAAATTGGTGTTCCTCTATGACCTGAAGGCTTTTTCTCATTATATAATCAAAAGATACTACAGTAATTAGTATCTGCTGACAATTGTGCATAACATAATTTTATAGAACACTTTTATAAACACCTCTTTTTTTTACAGAACTTTAAACAAATTAATCATAAAAATTTGCTGTATGTCACTTGACTTCCAGGTTACTTTTGTTTATATGTATGTGTATATATATGTGTGTGTATAAATATATATATGTATACGTCTTCTTTGTTAGAGAGTTTAATACCAAATGTAAAATAGAATAACACAGACTTTTTGACGATATAGCTATTTAGAATATCTAATTACTTTTTCGAAAAATGTGAGGAAGGGGATGTGTTGAAAAGAAAATATTTGAAGTAGTGGAGATTTATTCTTCAGGCACTGGTGGTCTCCAAGTGTCTTTGGCAAGACGTTAATTCTCTATTAAGGACTAGTGCTAAGGCAGAAAAGCTCAAAAGGTCAGAAGCTTAACAGTGGTATATTGTAACAATTTGCAGCCTTATTGATCCAGGCACCCTCTGAATACAGGCTGCAGGCAAACACACTCACCTAAGATCAATTTTTCACATTTGATTTTCCCTGACTATTTTCCCTAAATTTCAATAGTACCTGAGAGTTAATTTCAAACTAACCTTAGTTTGTTTGCAGTGATTGGAGTTTGAGGTTTTTGGGGGTGAGTTTTTTGTGTTTGTTGTTTATTTTTTTGTTTGTTTGTTTTTTTAACAAAGACTACTAAGTAATTTCTTTTGTGAAAAATCCATGCAGCTGTAGAGAAGATCCATGTTTGGGATTTTTGTAGCCTTGATTTGTAGCCTTGTAGCCTTTATTATGCACAAGGCAAAAGAATGGCGTCAGACAGAGAAACGTGTCCCAGGAGAAGCTCCATGATTTGAAGTCTGATGCTTCCTATAAAGAGCTTTGTCATCTCCCTGCCTGCCTACCTCTACTGCTCATACATGGAGTCATTACCACATCCAACAATGTTTGGCTTAGCAGTCAGGTAGTGTTGGCACACAGTTTTATGTAGGGCCTCATTGTGTAAAGGAACCTACAGTATGATTTTCGCTGCTAAGAGAGCCCTTCTTTTTCTCCTCCCACTAGTGATATCAAGAGTGGCTTAGTCCGAGTTAGGACCTTGATTGGGCCACACAATCACAGCTACAGGACCTGCTTTTGTTCAGGTATAAGTGTGAGAGAAAAGGACTGGAAGTGGTCTTCACATAATCACTCACTGGGAGACTAAGAAGAGAAAGAAGACAAAGAGACAAGTTTGGCTCCTGTGTAATGTTTGGCAAGCCTCCACAGAGGCCCATTTGAAGATGGCATAACTTAGAGCAACCCTTTTATTGCTGCAAGCTGTGTCCATGGCTGAGATCCAAGCTGAGAATCAGCAAAAGCAGATGAAAGCAACCAGCACTGTTTCCTCTATGCCCCTTGCACTAATGAACTCAGTTATCTTTATGAAATTGTTTCTCACCTACAGCTTGCAAATGCAATTATAATTTGGTCCTTTTAGCTCTTGCATATTCTTTAATATGCTGTTCCTGGGCCAATTCAAAATCACCGCAGAATAAAAAGATTGTTCTCAACAGCACTTTTATGCTGTTGATTTTAAATATTTTGAAAACCGTTAGATTGTTCCAGGCTTACCGGGACATTTCCATAAAAATAAACTGCATGCCAAAGAATCTGAGATTCATATATTACAGGATATGGTCTCCTCACACCCTCCGCCTACTCATTTGGAAGTGTCTCATGGTTTTCCTGCATCATTTGACACATCTGTAGTCATTTAATTGTTCTAGCTTTTCAGATTGTATTGTGAAACAATTGCTTACAGGACTCATTAAAAGAAAATATAACAAAAAATTCCCATGCGTTGTACCTCCTCCACAGTAAAATATGGCTTGGAAACTTGCAGGGTATCCAAAAATTATTATTATTTTTTTAACAGGATATTTTGAACCTTGTGTTAGCGTAGGCAGCCAGAGTATTTGGACAATATTTTTGTATGTCTAAACAAGTCATGAGTGGAATGGGAATGTGTTATACATTACATGGGATTTTTTTTAATTGTTAGTTGCTTATTTCAGTTTTGGACCTGTCTCAGAAAGGTACTTAACCACTTTTTTGTGTCAACCTCACCTAGAAAAGCCTTTTTTAAGTTCCATTAAAATGAGTTCAAATGAAACATATAATCAGAGGTAAACATTAGCTTCAAAAGTTTTGCTGACTGAAATATTCTCTCACACTAGTCTTTGAAAGTTGACCTGGCAAGACATGTTATTGGAGTGTATCTGTTTATCTCAATAAGTATTGTGTCATACAGAACAAAACACACTGCCAAATGCTTGAAATTCCACCCTTCCTTATTTCACTCCTTAGCAGAGAGGAGAACTCCCTGCATCTCCAGCTGAGATTCCAAACATCTGGAATATCTCTAAATTCCCATCTGACTCAAGGTCACAGAAAAAGACATTGATAATGATGCTGAACTAGGCTTCTGCAATGTAATGGATGTATCTAGTTGCAAATGTTTAGTATTGGTCACGCAAAAAAAAACCAAACAAACAAACATATATATATGTATTTAACAGTTTCTATTGAAACATGCATTATCATAGAAACAAATGTGGCTCGTAGGCTGATGGGAGCCTATCTGGATAGTGTCACAAGGAATGTATAAAAGTGATGCTTAGGTTTTGAGGAAAGGATCACATCCAAATCAATCCATAACTAAATTATAAACTGACAAATCTTGATCATGAGAATCTTTTGAATGGAATTTGGTAGTGAAAGTGCCAGGCAGACCAGCTGCCTTAATGTGAAAATGGCTTAGCAATAAGAAAATAAAATTAAATGTCCTTTGCTTTCTACCTCCTTTTATGGCCTTGTTTAACACATCTATTTTCTATAAGGTGAAATGTTTTACTTTGTCTCAGTTAATGTTTTGGCAACACTAGAAAAGGTTCACCACATCCATAAATGTATTTTACACTGACTTCATAACAGGATATATAACTGCAGAATCTGTTGTATGGAACATAAAGCAGAGTGAGATCTGTGGTTTTCTTAGATCTCTTATAAGTAGGCTCAAATGATGAACAAACTTCTACAAGAATGGATTTTAACACGTTTAAGACAGATGTAAAATGTATTGTACTGCTTCTCAGAGTACCAGGTGAGTCCCGCTTTATTCCAGTTCATCCATATTTTTATGCCATTTTCATCATTTCATTTGACTGTCTGAAGGCTTGATTCTCCTCCAGTTAGCTTTCCAGGCACACAGTGATAAGTAGAGATGAGCTTTTGTTAAAGCTCAGGCTCTAGGGCTTCAAGATCACTTGCAGAAGCTTAGGAAACTCTGCCTTGAGAGCCAGGGATCCCAAATGCTGACCTGGGTGCTCAGGACTCGCAGGAGGAATAACAGCCTTTCTGTCAAAACAGCAGTCAGGTGGAGTATGTCCTGGGTCAGATGCCATGAGATTCCATAGGAGATGAGAGGTGTCTTTCTGGTTTTTCCTTTTCTGTCCATAATCACTTTTTCCTTATTTCTCACATGATTTCTTCTCTTTCAGACTCCAGGACCATATACTGGATTTGGCAAACACTTCATCAGCTTTAAGTGAAATATGGTAGGTTCCACAAGTGATCATTTCCAAGATAGCTTCATTTCATCAGAAAGTCACTGGCTGTCTCTGGAGTCATCCCTGGTCCTAATGAGTGGGAAACAGGATAACCCATAGCAGTTCTCTTGGGACACACCAACAGTGCCAAAGATGTTCAGCAACTCTGAATTACCTGGGGAAAACCAATAAAAATTACAATTTAGCAAACATGGGAATAAGATCTGTGATTAATGTGACCACTTGCAGGTAAGCTGGAGCAGTACAGTGACTTTGCAAAGGCTAATGGTGTTTAATAACACAGAGAGGTGCAAAGAGAGGTGCCTCTTTTTTGCACCTTCACTCTATGCCTTATAAACTGTAACTCAGTATTTCTCTATTTTCATTGTAAGGCCTAATTCAGAGTTCAGACTACACAGGGGAAAAGTGTGTACAGCACAGATTTTATCATACTTTCCAGCTCAGCTGACTTTCCAGCAGAGAGGTGATGTAAGCACTCTAAGGAGCGGTTTGGTTATATTCAAAAAACAGATTTTTAATAGTTTTTCTCTCATATTAATTTGGTTTTATCGGTGTATTAGACTACAGACAACATTAAACATGTTGTGTGTAACTTCAAACAGACCATGAACTTTTATAATAATAATAATAATGTATTATGATAGATTTAAGAATACGTATATAATAGATCTATAATAATCTATAATAATAGATTTAACAATACATATATATGTACTGGAATATACGTGTATGCCAACATACAGCTAACACAGAAATGTTTGTGTTTGTAATCTAACAAAAAAATTTGAGAAGAATATAAGTTAGTGAAGGGCCACAGATGTGTTCATTCATTATTGTTTTTTAGATTTAGCACCAGTTTCATGTTCTTTTCCAGTAGTAATTGAATAGAGTGTGTCTAAAGCACCAAGGGTTAGCAAAATCCAGGGAGCTAGACTGGGTCTTTTGCAGAGAGAGTCCAGATCTAACTGTGTTATAGCAAGCAATTTTCCTGTGGCCTGACACACAACATGTTTCTATGCAGCAAATTTAACAGAGGATATGCAGTTTGCATCGTCTTGTTTTCTTTCCTCTTACTCAGTTTTTCCAGCTAATGGAAAGGGAATGTCTTGGCTTCATCTTTTTTCCACCCTCATTCCACCAGGCCCAAACTGAGCTGAATAAGTCCCAATAGGATCTGGACGCATATGGTCACTTAAGTAATGTTTCTGAATCAGTACATGCATTTGCAAAATATAATTTTCTCTTTAATTTCTTTGTGAGATCAATTCATTGCTCAGCTTACATTTTTTCACGAATAAATAATTATGTATATGTTTGCATGTATATACATGTATATGTGTGTATATGTATAAGTAAACACATTTTCTCTCCCTTGCCAGACCTCTAGAAGGTGGTGCTTCCAGCTCTGTGTATGTGAGCTAAAGAGATGTTTGCTTTCTTATATGCAGTGACAGGAAGTGGGATGAAGCAGTTCACATCTGTTAGTCATTAAACAGTGAAATAATAACAACAACAATAATAAAATATTATTTTAGCCAGGCCCACAAGAACAGAAATCAGACATAGGAAGCTGAAGGTGAGTCAAAAGAGGGCCCACATCCAGCTGATTTCTTCAAAGGCAAAATACTATGTACTCTTTCTTGGTTTTCAGTTCTGCAAATACCGCCTTCTTGGATCATCATAACATGCCGTTAGAATCAGAGGGTTTGAGGATTTCCTGTAGAAAACTATAGCACCATTCATTCCTGCAGCAGTGTCTGAGAGGAACAAGCATGGGCCTCAGAAATTTTTGGATTTAGAAAAGCAACACTTTTCTTACACTTCTTCCCAGTGACCTTCTACACCTCGGTCTTCCAGTCTTTCCCTGGGACACTGCTGAACAGCTGGAAAAGGGATTAATCAGAAATACATGCCATTTTTTTAATAGGTAGTACCTGAGTGATTATCAAGAGCTGAGGTGGGTTATTTAGTAGCTATTGTGTGATGTACTGCATCACTAGAAGAGAACAAGAGGACTGACTGTCACTAATATCTGATCAAGTCAATGACAGTAAAAGAGGCTTCAGATGATGCCTTAGGATATTGCTTTGAGTGATAAAACTTCCTTAAATTTGAAGATTGCTCTTTACTGATATGTATGATAGTTGTTACCAGATAGCAGCTGCCAGTGCAGAAAACTCTGGCAAGCTGAGGGAAAATCATGATTAATTGGAGAACTGGTATTCATAAAAAATGGCTGGCTGCCAATGGGCTGCAGAAGTAAATAGCATCAATTAAGTCAGCATAGCTAATTTTGTCCTGAGCTAGTAATTACACTCAATGCACAATGACCTCTTTATTAAAATAATGGAATATTGTAGAAATTGTATGTGTACAACTGTTGAGTGTTATTCAAGTTATTTATTCATGATTTAATAGAAGAAAGAAAGATAAGCACTGACTTTTGCCCACTTTGGTCGCTTTGGCAGAGAACTATTTATCTGTTTTTATTTCATCAATCTGTGCATGTGTAAATAAAAAGGCAAGCTCTTGGTAGAACATTTTATAAACATCAGTGTGCAAATATTTGGTACAAATTTGGACCAAAGTTTTAGGCTGCTTGTTTGTTTCAGCTTTCAAAGTCCCCGTGTGTTTCTCAAGCCTGAAGTGAGAGATGATGCAGTGGTGATTCGATGCTGGTCATGCCTCACTGAGAGAACAGCTCTCTGAACCTGGCCTCTCAAGTGTTCATGTCCCTGTGTTCAGAGGGACAGGACAAAGGATGTCCAGGACAAACTGTTCCAGGCTTGGAGGACCTGTTGATGCAAGCAGACTGGCAGGAAAGCCTTTACCAACCTTTTCTATTTCAGTAGATATTGCAGGGCTGTGACTCAAAGGCCCTGTACGGTGGATTGCACTCACTCTCTTTTGGCAGAGAATGGCAGGAGAGATGGATACATGTAGCCAGAACTGCTGAGTTCAAATGGAATGTGGTGTTGGCTGTTCCCCAAGGAGTAGGAAAATGACCCCAATGACAGTATCATTGCCTTCTCCAGGTGAGGAGGGAGTGGTCTCTGTGTGTTTATGTTGTGTCAGATAGTAACTGGGCAGACATGTATGTTCATTGTTTTAACTGTCTCACAGAAAAAGTCAACAAATTATCTGAACCCTGGCCAGACTTCAAAGTTCAGAGGTTTGGTTCAGAGAGAGCTGCAGTCACTGATTCAAAGTTTATAAAAGCTGTCCAGATTTTCTGAGACTGTAAAACTGGGCTGGAGCAGCGTTTTTCCTGTAGCTTTCAGCACTTCTGTTTCCCATCCTAGCTGAACAGTGGAATTGAAAAAACACTTCTTCAGAAATTCCAAGAGCTTAAGAACATTTGGTCCCAGTTGGGTTCTAAAAATGAGTAAAGATCTGGGAAGCTGTCTGGTGGGGTCATATCTAACCTACCTAGTTGGTGCAGTTGTACAGCTCCCTTCCAATTGAGCAGTATTTCCGTAGCTGGAGTCTGGTGTGACATTCAGCATGCACACTAACAAAATAGCTTGTCATCTTTTCCTAGTTGCTTCCACATTCTTATGGATATTAAAGCATATTCTGTTTAATCTTTGATTATTAGCACTGTACTCTGGTGAAGAAAGAGCCCAGTGATTTGACAGCTGCAATATTGTAATGTCAGTGGGGAGTCTTACATTTCAGAATAGCAGAAAACATGCTCCTAATGCTTTGGTGTTTCAGATAAAAAAATGCTGTTTACAATTTCACATGGCCAAGGCATGGGCTAGTCTAGTCATGGGAAGAAAATGAATTGCAGCTCCTGCTGTTAAGTCTTTCACAACACTACTTTGGAATTATGCTGTAAGGACTAGATATCCATCCTTTTTCCTCCTGCTTGGAAAATGCTTGAGTTTTTATCCCAGAGTTTAGTTACCAAAGTGCTGGACCACTGCAACAAGTGGGTCAGTCACTAGCATGCTTCGTGTGTGCCAGCAATGACCACCGTAGGGGCAGCAGCCTATCGCTGCAGCTGGAAAAGAATTTGTCAGGTTTGAAAATATCATTTCCATTTGGTCAGGCTAAATAAATACATACTAAGCAATTCTTACCAAAAACTATGGGCTTTTTTTTATTATTTCATTGTGAAAATCAGACTTTTCTTGTGATGATTAGTATTCATATACTATTAGTTTCTACTGTCAGTAACAGAGAACTAGCTAACATATCTTCGTAAGAAATTCCGGGTATGCAGAGGTAGACAGACTTTTTCAGAGACCCCCAAAGACACAGATTCAAATTCTGCCCTTTAAACTTAAAACCAATTGAATTGCAGAGATATTTGCAGTGAGATGGGGAAAGAACTGTTAAACCAGTTGCAAAGGGAGGAGCAATTTTGACATTCAGTTTGCATCTGGGTTCAGAAGATTTTAGATCTGAGACTCTGGTAGGAGTTCACGCCTTTTACTATGTATGGTAAGAAACTTCATACAACTATGCTTATGCCTTCACTGGGGAAAAAGGCACTACACAGGTCTCCCTGGATCCTTCTGCTGGAACAGGGTACAACAGCATGCAGCCTCTGACTCCTCCAGGGACACCACGTTGTATTTTCCCTATGAAGCTCCGAAAGATATTTATTCTCACAAAGATAGAAATCTTCCTATACTTTCCCAAGGGATTGAGTGCTGCCTAAATATTACAGATGTTGGAAAAATCTCTTCGAAACTTAACTGCAACTTTGAACCACTTGGCACCTTTCTTTTCATCACAGGAAGAATTTTCTTAGGAGTTTTCTTAATTGCATTTGGAGTCCAAGATAGTCAAGTTTATACCTCTGTAATGGTGCCTGCATAGAGTCTACCAGAATTTTTCTTTACAATTTTTTAAATAAGTGCCATGGTACCTCACAAGAAATCCAAGTGAATTCGTATTTATGTATTACTTAGACTTCTTTAAGTTGAAAGGAGTGTATGAATGCACTGTTAATTTAATTGGGTGCATTTCCTTGGGATAGACACAAACTCAGTTTAGGCAACGAACCACGAATGGCAATTGCTGCTTAGTCATGTCAAAAGCCAGCATTTGGCTTAGCTGAGATACATTTTGTGAAGTAACACTGGATTTCACATTGTGTTAAAAAAATATGATATTTTAAGCTTTATTTTGTATTAATAGAGAAGGTTTAAAAATAGTAGCTAGTTAATAAAAGTAGTGTACAATTCTACATCCTCATCACAAGATATTTTTATCGATTAAATGCTATTTAGACTCTGAAAGTAGGAAACATTGGCATTAATATTGTGTTTGGATTTATAATGGCATTTTACAGAGATTAACTTAATCCTTGGTGAATATAATTTTGCCTCTCTTGCTTTTATTCCATACCAGATTTTACTCCAGTTTCACGTTTCTCGTGCTTGGTTAAAAAAGTTTGTGCAATAGTGAGGCTGCAAGATTCAGCAAGATTTCCCACTAAAAGTATTATGCATGTGCACTACATGTGCAAGTCCATGTTAAAAGAACATCATTAAGGTTTTTGAGGCAAGTATTATGAAAGTGAAGTTTGAGAGTGCATGTACAATTTCAGTTCAGGTCACACACTTGTGTTTTAATCATGTAGTTTGTTTTTAAGTCACAAGTCCCTTGCATTTTTCAGCACACAAGATATGGCTGTT
The DNA here is from genome assembly GCF_036250125.1 of Pseudopipra pipra. Taxonomy (NCBI): domain Eukaryota; kingdom Metazoa; phylum Chordata; class Aves; order Passeriformes; family Pipridae; genus Pseudopipra; species Pseudopipra pipra. Next base: position 25,463,746 of record NC_087551.1, read on the forward strand.
GTTCAGATGCACCAGAGCTGTGAAGTCAAGCAGGATGTGCCTTTGGATGTGGATTCAACATTTATATCATCATCTGCACTAAGTGAGGACTACTGAAAGATAAAAGGTAGTCTCTGTCCGTCTCTCCAGAATTCCTGTGAGATGACAGTCACTAAAACCAGACATTATCAAACATGACTGAGAATTTTTTTTTCTTATTTCCACTGTTTAGGGGTGAAGCAGAAGGCAATAGGGCCTGTACTGTGGGCACGCAAGTATTGTGAAAACTTAATTTCCAGGTGTCACAATTAAAAAAATAAAATTTCTACCATCATATCAGCTGCAAAATGGAGACTATATTGTGAAGATAATTAATATGTATGAAACACTCAGTTACTACTGTATTGAATATGATACAAAAAATCTTGAGGAAATTATTAAAGCTATCCTGAGAATAGCTTTTGAATAAAGCAAAGAATGTAAAGGCCGTAATCACACGCTGAAAAATAAGTCAAAACAGCTAACTGAGCATTGTATTTCTATGAGCAGTTTTCATTTCAATTCACAAAATGAGGCAAAGACCCATTCAGAAAAAATAACAACAGCAACAACCAGAAAAAAACCCAACAAAAAATCCAAACCAAAACAGAAAAAAAAAATACAACAGAAAACCAAAAAACAAACCAAACCAACCAACCAAATAATAAAAAAAAAAACAACACCAAACCTGACTGTGTAATCATCATATTATATATTCACAGGGAGACCAAAGTAAGGTCAGGTATATTGTCGTTTCTGACTTTCTGAGTGTTTGACTTGGCAGCTTCAACTCTTTATGAGTCACACATGTACTGGGAGAAAAGTACTATAAATTCGTGGTCAGGTCTTTTTTTTATATTATTCTTACTTCTCGATGTCATGAAATAACTTAGTGCAGCCCAGTTTCACCTTCCTTTTAAAAGAAATACAGTATTTTAGATGTGGTTTTGTACTGAGTGAAGAATGTAAATTTGACATAGAAGAACATTTGTTCTTTTCAGGGAAAGCTTGGTTTAGCAGCTTTCAGAAATAACCATGTTTTCTCATCAGAAGCTGAGTCAAAATGAGCTACATTTGTAAATACCACTGACCTTCTGTGAAGATACCAGCACTTTAACTTTTCAAACAGGCTTGGCCAGTCAGCCAGTCGTGAGTGGGAGCAGGAAGAGAACAAGGGAAAACTCTCCTCAGTGAGAAGGAGGGTGAGAAATAGACCACCTCTATGGGAAGTCCTGTTTTCCTCATACCAGCAGTGTTTCTTGCTCTGCGTTAAAAGATAATGTTTCTTTCTTGATTCTTGACCATTGTCATATGCAGCTAGAAAGAGGAAATAAGGCAAAGAAATAAAAAGAGAGAGCTGTTCACGGGAAGGGGATAACAACTTTAACAGATCTCACATCAGAAATCCACACGTGCACTGATTGCCCTTAAACAACCAGGCACAGTCACAATATCCTGCTGGGCCTCTAGCCAGAGCTGGGGTCCATCAGAAAGGTCTTCAAGTTGCAACTCAGTTATCCAAATAACCTGCTCTTCCTCGTAAACCAACAACATTGTTCTCTTCTACAGGATCTTACACTGAGTTGCCAAGTAAGGGGGTGTCTGCTGAAGTTAAATAAAGGGAATATTCTTACAGAAGTATTTAGGCTCTACTCAAAATGCTGAAGGTCTGCATTTTTGTTACCACTTTGCAATTTTTTTCTCCTTAGGAGTTGTTTCCACCCTAAAAAGAAAGGTGGGATCAGGCAGCTCTACAGCCTAATGCACAGATACTCATTTACCTTGGCATGACTTCACCTAACCAAGGTGAGGTGTAGTACTGTTTCAGGTATGCTGCACACTTAGGTGAGCAAGGGGCTTCTCAGCTTTCCCAAAGGAAATTCAAAATTCAAAAGCAGTCAGCCACATTTACTTCAGACCAAAGAACTGGAGATACCAGAATCTGGGAAAACAAGAGGGTGAGAGAGACTAGAAAGTCTGTTTCTTTACAATGGACATTTGATGAACTTTATTGATTTTCTGTGACTTTCTCTGTTCCTTTTCTTCTCCATATTTCTAGCACCCTAGGTTAGGAACAAGGAATCTAGGGTGTTTTTCACTGCTTGGAGGGAGATATTAACAAGAGTATTCAGAAAGGTGGAGAAAAGTGTTTCTCTATCCAGAGGTTTTATCTCTGACTATATACTTTTATGCAAGCAACACATACATATTAAAGTGTCGTGTTTAGGAGTAACTGCAGGAAACTGCTCTGCATTGGTTCATAAACTTTTTTTACCTTAAAAAATACCCCTTCAGACTTTGAAGAAATTCTCCTCTGTTGTGGTTTTAGGATAATACAGTTCTTTTGGGAGGAGAAATATTCATTTTTTTCACTCTATGTTCTCTAAATAGAAGAAATGAAGTGGCAGAGTTTTAGTATTGATGGCCTTGTTGAACTCTCTGGTTGAAGGGCTTCCATAAAGGTTGTTTGACCACCTCTATTTGACTGTTCAAAGTAAGAAAATGTCAAAGCTTACTGTTACCAAATTCTCTAGAAAGCTAAATTAGGAAAATAAATAAAACCTGCTCATGGTCAGCATAAGCTTGATCCAGTAAGAGACTAAATCTCATAGACAATGGATGCTAATGTCTATGTGAAAAGTCAAAATATCACACAGAACCTGATTTTAGTTGACAACAGGCACATAAGTGTTTGAGTCTTTTTGCTTATTTGCTGTGATTTCATCACCCTGATAAAACTTAGACCATGTTTCTGTGTAGCCATTTCTATTACGTACTCCATCCGTTCATCAGCTCTGCTTCCTCTCCCTGGCTGCTTTGGGCACCAGGTTTATTTCTGGTGGCTGTTTAAGCTGATGAAGCATATAATCCTAAATCAACACAGTGCTTCAGGTTTGTCACTCAATATGGCCTGTTTATCTTGGCTAGGAAAGCCTGGGATAAACACTACACATACTAGTAGTGAAATGCAGTGCAGACTGCCTCCTCGACAACTCACACAGTGTATTTTGTTATAGAAAAAATAAATACATCAGGCAGACAAGAAAATTGCTTGCAGCAATGAGTGGGAGTTTGCAAACTAACTAAAGAGCTTTGATTCCTGTGTCCTCTAGTTGCACTATATACCAAAAGATAATATCACAGTATAGCATAAGTGAAAACAGAGAAGGCAACCTATTGGTTTGTTTATTACTGTTTTACTTAAATTTATTGATACACATGTTCTGCTCTGGGTGCTTATAGAGTTACATAAATAAGGTTTTGCCCAGGTAGGGTTTTTTTAGGTTTTTTTGGAGCCACAAATTATAATGTTTATCGTGCTGATGAAGCAATGGTTGGGGGACAAATATGACATTAAAAATAGACTTGGATTTCCCAAGAAATGTTGATTTGTGGGTAGTTAATTTTCTTGCCATTGTTTTTCTACTGTGTGATGCTGTGAGGTTATTTCTAGGCAAAATGAAACATACAGTTATACATAGTAAGAGAATTGTATAGTAGAAAATGTTCTTGGCATGCACACACTACTCAGAATGAGTACATAATGTGCGTTTGAATGGACTGGCTGGGGCTTTTTGTTTGTTTTTCCATTGGCAAACCAAGAAATAAAGCACAATCTTTTTTTTTTTTTTTCTAGTATTAAGATACAAAATCTTATTTTCCTTTGGACCCAATTCCAAGATTCTGGACCAAAAACTTACTTAAGTGATATTTCCATTATTTCACAGAAGTTATTTTTCCCTTTTCAACACAGTTCAAAAATCTTAAGAGATTCAGATACTTGAGAAAACAAGAAAGTATTTCCTTACAGCACTATTGAGTTGAAGTTTTGATCCTGATATAAATATAGAGGTGAAATTCCCTAGGGGACAGAGGCTGGCAGAAAGCCATGCACAAACACTATGTTTTACAATGTTTAAATGGGGAAATAGCTCAGTACCTCCTTCAACGCCTCAGGTTTGCAGTACCTGGAGCTGGAATGGTGTGTGGTTAGACAGAGCAGAGAGCATAAGCTGGGGTTGGACTCAATGCCTGAGGGCTGGATCCAAGGCTAATAGAAATAGCAAGGAGGTTTTCCTTTTATTTCATTGGTCTTTGGACCAGCCTAAGATTGTCTGGCCGTAATACATTTGCTCAATAGGGGCAGAGACTGTGGATGCTGTTCCAATATGTGAACTGTAACTGCTGATTCAGAAGTGCTATAACTTACTCCCAGATTGTTTTTCTTCAGGAAGTCAGATTATTTGAACTTTCAGAGAGTGACACTAGTTTCATTCACAGCAAGTAAAATACAAAATTAAAACATTCCTGGTACAACAAAACCTAATTTGGAGGGCTTGTTAAAAATTCTGGAGCTAAAGAGAAGTTGTGGCACAGAGTCTCGTACTATGAGATCATTTCCCATCATTCTAGGAATATATTCTCTTATTATTCTGCCTTGAAATGGAAACACTGTGAAATGGATACAAGAAGGATATGGTCTGTGATTTCTAGGTACAAAAAAGTCACTTCTTGGAAGAGGTGAATAATAATTTTCTTTTTTAAAAAAGAGGGATTATTTAAAGAATGCAAGTAATGAGCAATTTGCATATTTAACATCATATATTTTCTTCATTTTTTATCCTTACTTCTATATATAACAAAATGGACATCTTCTTTTTCCTTTCATCTAGATAATTTTTTTTTTTTAAATTCAATTTGTGTAACTGTCTTCCTTCCCATCAGGCATGAAGTATCTTTGGTACACATGGGGATGAAGTCAGACTAGGCTCAGAATGCTATCTTTTGGATTCATGCCCTAGACTGGAAAAAAATGGTTAATCAATTGCAGAACAGATTGGGTTTACTCTTTCGACACAACAGATTTCTGTCTGTGTTGCTCAGGCTGTCAAATGTTCCTAGATATAGCAGTTAAGCAAACTGGTAAAGAAGGGTATTAAAAGAAAAGAAGCAGCAAGCTGAACAAGATCAGCAACCCTGAGTGGACACCTAAAGAAGTGTCCACACCTAAAGTCACTACATTCATATGTATTCTTTCTACAAAGCAAGATGTGGAAAATCATCACTTTTCTAACCAGACTATGCTAGTAATTTTGTAATTCCAGGGTTCTTTTCCTCCTCTCTCCCATCCATCCTCAGCAGTGTTTCAAAATTAGCTGTAATTTTCATGGTTCAGTTATTAGAGTATGAAATGCGTAAGGTTTGGTGGGTAGCAACAATGAACCCTGAAATTAAGCAGTTAGTACTGAAATGTCTATATTATCCTGAATAAATATGCCTGTATTTTTGTTGGATAGGTTCAAGTGAGCTAAACAGGCTGGGAAAACCTGAATTCAACTAAAACTAACTAGGTGAGGGGAACGGGAAGCAATTATTTGCCTTAAGTGGTGGCTGGGGAGTGGGGAGAGCAAGACACTTGAGAGATGCTGTAATAGATGTGGAATACAGGGTTAATTTCAGAGGGTTAAGAGACAGAATTGCTTATTCTCTCCCTCTTTGTGTTCTCTGTTCCTTACCTTTCTGCTGCATTGTCTTGCTTTCATATTTTCTTTACTTCACTTTTCCTTTTTTCCCTTTTTCCTTTTTTCCTCCCTTTTTCCCTTTTTTTTCCTGTCCTCACTAATTGTAGCACTTGACCCACTGTAAGCATTTATTTCTATACATCTTACAGCAGCACTAGGACCCAGATAAAACCTAGATATTGCACTATACATTACAGTAGAGGACTTTGACTTGTGCTGAAGGACACAACTGTTCAGAAAAGCATTTTTTTTAAATTTCAGGTGTGCATTTAGGTCCCACATGGAGCCCCTAAGGTATTTACTGGCAGACAAGAATATGAATATTTGTTACTATGGGTGGAATAGTGAATGGCTTCCTATATAAATGCCTCCAGCAGTCCTCATCCTGAAAACCCCATTGAGCCGGTGGTTCTGGTTCTATTATTGTGATATTCTGATGAAGAACAGTTGTATGAGATAATGTCATATGTGAGATATTCAATAATTTGTATTTCTGTTTGCCACAAATGTTGTTTCCTAATCTTTTTCTATTTTAAAGTTGCAATCCCCTTAGTGAGAAATTCATTTTCCCTCCAGAGTGCTCACAGATATTTCCGGTTGAAAGGAACTTTCCTTCACCCACACTTTGTTCTTCACCTGGTATCACTTTACTTCTTTCTTTCATCTTTTTCAGGGACTAACCTGAAATAGAAAGAACTCTTGCTCTGTACTGGGCTTGCTGTTTTCCTTCCCATACTCATTACCTCTAATCTCATTGTATTCCCTTGTTCTGGCTATGGAGTGTTGTTCTATCTGGTGCATCAAATTTACTCATCATTTCCCATATACTCAGCATCACCAGCTGATATAATTTACTGGGGCTGTATCCTTTGTGGGTATTTCCAGAATATCAGGCAGGGCTCTATCATCTTCCCTTCTACATAACCAAAAAGGCTGAATACTGCTAACCAAAGCAATTTGGTTACTCAGAGGTTGCAACAGAAAAAGTTCCATATACTGGTTAGAAATGACCGTGGAGAACGTGGAGAATCGTACTAGAAATGTTAAAATGAGCATCTCAGGAGAGTAAATGGGTAAGTCTGGTTGCAGAAATACCAGCATGAGTAGACAGCTGGAGAAGGGTTACAAGAATGGCAGCTGGATTAGCAGGTCATCAGGATCCTACCACACGTGTGTAGCTTTTCAAGACACCCAGATTGCAAGACAAAGTAGACTGAGCAAATCCTGATGACTCACAGAGGTGGAACAGGGAACAGGATGGAGAAATTAATCGATGTCGTCCCCTGAAGCCTGTAAAAAGGCACATCTAAAAACAGCACCAGGCTGCCAACTGTGGGAGGAGACATGATGAGCAGTTGATAGTTGACAGGTCCTCTGTGTCACTGCAGAGAAGCCTGGACAGGACACCAGGATATGAGCATCTGGATGCATGTGTGCTGGGCAGACCACTCATGTACAGCAAGCCTTAGCATTCATTAGGGTGGGTGGGAGTATGAGTGTATGTCTGAAATCAGTTTTGTTTTAAAATAAAATCTCTTTTCTCCTACAAATTCTTTCATAATTTGCTGTATTGTTTCTACAGCACTGCAGCATTACTTCCTGCAAGTGGGGCAACTTTGCCATCTTAGGGATGGCAGGGAGTTGAGCTTCCCCTGGGACAGCTCTGAATCTCAGCTGGAAGTGAGAGAAGGAAAAAGGAGGATAACAGCAGGTAGTTCCCTAGAACAGGCACAGGGCAGAGACAGTGTGAGCCTCCACATCGAAGGCATGGCAGCTGAAAATAATATTTGTTGGGTTCAGCTTCACCTTTTACAGGGAAACTGAGGCCTGAACCTTAGCCATGACATCCAGGACTAATGTTACCTAAACCACACTCCCAGAGTGCTTTCCGACTCTTGGAAGAAGTAGAAAAATGCTTTCTCAATGAATACTACTGACTCCAGCTAGGGCATACTGCCATGCTTTTATCATTTTCTGGATAAAGTAAAAAGAAGCAACTACTGTATAGAGGAAGAAGCAAGCCTCTCATTGACAGATATGTCTTTAATGCTGGAACACAAAGTACTTGGCACAAAATTGGAAAAGCATGAAAATGTGAATATTGCATTCTGCATTTTTATTGGAGGTATCATCCATATAATCTCCTCCTCTTAAGTGTCAGATTACAGATGATTGGCCATTACCTACACAAAACATTTGATGATGTCTTAGTGATTTAGAAGCAGATTGCTTCTAAATACAAAAACATACTTCTGAGAGGAGCTGGCAAACTACAGAACCTAGTTTTCAGATTCTGGACACTGAGGATCAAAGCTACTTCTTTACTGAAGGAGTTAAAGGCTAAAGATAGATTAGATATGTGCTTTCATAAGTGTTAGCATAATGAGCAAGGAATCCTTAATAGGACCACAGCGCCTAATAGTCAGCTCATAAAAAACAGCCAGTTGTTCAATTTTAAGTCAAGGATATAGAGAATTGTTTATGTTCTGCTCTGAAACCACAGACTGGAGCACCCTTTTAAGGCAGATGGTCTGACGTGGGAAGACAGGCAATGTAGCTGGAGCTGCAGTCCTGACGTGGAGTATTAGTTTAGCTGTGAGTGGTTTGTAGGAATATTTGTGTTTTATGTCCAAGACCATTGCAATCCTAAATTGCAACTTTAACTTGAAGAGCATGTGTAACTGACATTCCACGAATCTGTAAACTTACACTAAATGGGTCTCTTACAAAACTTCTGTTAAAAATTAACTCACTTTCATGGCACCTTTAGAGGCTAATTAAAATCCCATTAAGAGACACTAAAGGAAGAAAGAAATGTCATGACATGTCCAAGGCCACTTAGTTGTTGGAACAGAACAGCTGGTAACAACAGGGAACGAGATGGTCTGGTTGTCTTCTTATTCTTTTCATGCTTCCTTCTCTGCCACTGTCCTATATCAATTGTATGTGAGTTCAAACCTGCAAACACTTTTACCTAATTAGCAGCCCCTCAGTCAATCGTCTCATTCATCTCTCTCCATTAATGTTGGCTTTTACCAGGTCCTTTCCCCATTTGGATTCAATAGAATATTTATGTAAGTGAGAGCTGATGACGGGGGACTAGCATGACTTGTGTGGGCTTAGCAGGGTTCATGTGCCTTTTTTTAAGTATTTGCTTCTCAGAAAGGTCATCTCTTACTTTTCACTACGTTTTGGTAGTTTGAGTTAATAATTCTGCTTCATTTAAAGTTAATGCCAAATTGGTGTTATTTTATAGGGTGTTTGCTTTGTAGCTGGAGAGTTGGTAAATCAGTGTGCTAATTTCTGTTGTCATCCTGGTGTTTAATTTTGGTTTTGTCAGATGATTATCTGTTATGTACACAACAGTGTAGTTTCATACTTATCATTTGTCTCTCTCAGTTACAAGATCCTTGTTGCACTCCTGTCTCAAGGCTTCTTCTATAGCCCTCTGACTGCAGCAAGCTTACAATTATTGTTTTATAAGCCTAAAAGATATGAAATTGCAAAAGGGGAAAAACATTTTAAATATAACTGTACATTAAGTATGGTTACTGTGTCATTGTTTTGGTTTTATACAGTATGTATTTCTGGCTGGTGTCAAATGCACTAAGGACCAAATTCAAAAACCTCCTGTTTCCATCTAAGACGTTATTTATGTTTTTGGCTTTGTACCTCGAGGTAAATACAGAATGTGTTAAGACTGTTAATTAACCCTTTGAGACATGAGTTTCCCATCAATGTATGGAACAGGAACATGTTTTTAATTAGGTGGTAAAACTCCCAGGATTTATACTCATTCAAAATTTGCTCCATAATGAAACTAAAGTGAGTACATGTTAAATGAATTAAAGGGGAAAAAAAAAATCAACTCTGTGTTTAAGTAAAACTGGGTTTGTGTCATGCTCCCACCAAAGCCGTGAAACACAAATTTACATTCATCCAAGATATTTTAATGAATGTGGTCATGTTTAGATACAATGTTTCTTACCTGAATAGGCGTCCTCTTAGTATTTATCTGTTCTCTAACATATTTTGTAAGATCTGTTCATGCCTTAGGAATTCCCCAGTATGCCTAGTACTCTCCCATTATGGTGGATCTGACAGTCAATTAAAGAAGGAGCTCTGCATAAAGCTGAGCTCAGTTCAAGTCCAGAAAGATATTTGAGGACTTAGCTAACATAAGGCTTGTGAAACCAATTTAATTAGCTGTATAACTGAAGTCAGCCACACAGTGACTTGTGGCCTAAAGAAACACTCTGACTGTTTAATGACAAAATGGGGCATTGCTCTTGTGATGTGCCATAGCCTGCCACAACCTAAAACCAACAGGACGCTTCAGTGGGGAGGAAATCTTACCTGTAGTATTATTTCAATCCTTAGGTAAACTTTATAGAGAGATTTTAATATTGATATATGTAATAAGACATGCTACAAATAAAAAGCACAGGGCTTGTGTTCTTATTCTGCTGTATTTGCTACTCAACCATCTCAATTTTAAATCAGAAATTCCGGAAATGCATAATTCAAGCAAAGGTCTTAAGGGTCTGGAAAATATGTTTTAAATAAATGCTTGTTTAAGTTAGACAAGCATGAGGGAGGGAAAACAGTTCAAACTGGGAAGCCTGTTTGTTTTCGTTTGTGCATGTTTAAGTTAAAATTAAATGTAATATATTTATCTTTTTTTTTCCTTTCTTTTTCATTTTAAGAGATTTTGATGAAACTCTTCACACTCCTATTTCATATCTTAGAGTGCATATCTTAGGTTTCAGTCTAAGTGAATTTTTGTGGACAAGTAACAAAAAAAATATAATTGGTAGTTCAAAGTAAATATCTCCAGACCATCCAGAAAGAGCTTCAGCTGTGTAGCTGTTGGTCCAGAGAAGCTCCATGGGCTTTCTATTTGGTACAGTGCCATGGATAATTTTTGCACTGCCCTGGAGAAAACTTCCTCCACCCCTTCCTATGTCCTCTGTAATGATCCTAGTCAACAGCAGGGGCTGATCCTACTGTCTTCATAGGAAAACAGAGGCACTGCTTAGAGAATGTTTGAAGTCCATAGCATGTAAAAGTTAAAAGAAAAAATCATGAAATTCAACGAAAGAGCTTAACCATTATCTTGTTCCTGGTGCTCTCATTTGCACCTTTGCTACCTGTGTATAAACTGATGATGTTCATATACTTGTTTAATTTTTTATTTTATTCAAGAGTCCCCAAGTTGAGAAGCGGTGAATAACCAGGCTGCTAGGGTACTCAAGGAATATATTTGAAGAATTATTGCTCCTTGAGTTTTAAGGTACAGTTTCAAATACACTTACTTAAATGGTCGTGAGACAGCATGGCTTTCAAAAGTGGCACCCTGTCTTCTGCCACAAAGTTTGCTGCAAAGCCACCCAAACAGCCACACTTTCACAAAAGACACAGTGGCAGGGCTAAGGAGATGGAGACAGGGACAGAACAAAGCCACCACGCAGCTGAAGAGATGGTGTGAACTAACTACAGGTGAAACAACAAATCCCCACGTGTCTGACAGCAAAAATGTACATATAGATCTGTTCATGCCCATTTAAGACCTTCAGATCCCTCAGTATGTTGTTTTTCTGTGCGTCACCTGAGACATTCAAATGCACAGACCTGGCAATGCACTCTAGTGCTAGAAGACCTGCACCTCTGCACTTGGATTATGAATAAATAAGCAAGCATCAGGTTGAAAATTGGGATAATACCTGTCATACATCAAGCCTGTTGTGCTGGCTTCATCACCTCAGTGCTCTCAAACTTCCATTGTACTTTGGGGTGCTCTGATGAGAGAGCAGATCCATTGACTCACTGCTGTTGTTTTCCCTTTTGGCCACTCTTCGACCTGATAGTCAGGCTTTTGGTCTCATTAGTTTCATCTATCTTTTTTTGCTAATCCCTTGATGAACTGATTCAGTTTGCTAACACAGAAGAAAGGTATTTAGTGTGAAGGGTTGTGGCTTTTTGTTTGTTTGCTTGGGCTTTCTTGTTGGGTGTTTTTTTGTTTGTTTGGGGTTTTGTGGGGGTTTTTTGTTTGGTTGGTTTTTTTCTTCTTTTTCTTTTTTTCTTTGCCTCTGGGTTTGTCTTCAGCTAATTTAGTCTCCTGAACTCTTTCTCAGAAGGACTGGATGAATATACAGTCATTAGGGTTCCTAAATAGTGTGCTAACACAAGTACAAATTTTAATGTCTTAATATACTTTTAAATCAGTATTTCTCTGATGGTTCATATTTCAATGTCTTCTGTGTTGCAGATATTTCAGTTCTGGGTTTAAATATGAAAACTTTTAGTTAATGTGATTCTTTAGGAGGAACATATGAATTTTAGTCCTGTAGTAATTAAACATTTGAAACACCTGAATTGCCACCTCCTCCTCCAATGTCTTTTACCTTACTTAGTCATTTACACTTGCTCAAAATGAGTGCAAAGTGGGTGCAAAATGCTATGCCATCAACCAGTAATGGTTTACAAATGTGTAAATGACTGTCCAATCTGCAAAGCTGTGTGAAAATCAGGCTCCTTATCGTGGTTGATTAGGGAGAAGTCATTACATTTTTTAGATGTTCTGCGGGCTGTTCTTTCACATTCAGATGGTTCTTCCCTCAGTCCAGCATTTCTAGAAAGGCAGCGGTGATGCTAAAGGTAATGCTAAAGGTGATGCTAAACGGTGAGGATTTAGGATGTACTCTATAGGCTTGTATGATGGTTTATGCATACTTAAAAGAGCTGGGAATTGCTGAAAAATCTACAGTACAGCTAAGGTGATTATAAACTAGGATCCTCCATATTGTATCTATGTGTTATACTTTTTTATTACTTAAAGTCTAAAGTCTTTGCTAATTATTGTGATACAATGGGAAAGGGAGCAAAGTGTAACTATATGCTACAACATTGATTGTTCTCTCATTCCTTTATTATCTCTGGCACTGGAAAATCGGAGGTAGCTGCACAACTCAGATATCACCATTTGCGGCTTTCAGATCCTGGCAAGGAAGAAGAAAACAAAATATTGCTCTGGGGTTTGGTTTGCTTGGTTGGTTGGTTTTTTTGTTTATTTGTTTGCTGTTTGTTGAGAAAGCTGGTATCAACATACAAGTGCATGTTCTCATTTTTGCTGTGTCTATTTGGGGCACAACTGGGTCAAAAGGTTTTGCTCCATTTTAGAGTATAAGTGGACTATAATAGTATACTGCTATGGTTGTTTTAGCTCTTTGGACAATATAATGTCCTGACTTAATTTTCTGCTTCTCCTATCTTAACATATTACCTGGGTTCTACGTTTCGTGTATACCATGTTCACAGACCCATACTACTAATTAAAACTGCTTCCTGGGTACTAATCATCTTATGCTTTCAATTCAATAGTATCAAAGCATTCTAATAGAATTCAAATGTTATTTGTGGAAATACAAGGAGAAAGTAATTTTATACTCTGTCACAGTAAAAAATTGTCTACAGAAGTTAGGTAGAAAAATCTTGTGTTTAAGGATCATCTCTGAAAGTTGTTAGTTAATCAGAAGTTATGAAATTTAGTAAAGAACAAACATCTTAAGTAGTTGGGTCATTCAGTGAAATCCTTGTCCTTGGAGGCTAGTTTATTAAAACTTTACTGATACTTACCAGTCTGATTTAACTCTTTAGCTGGCTCTGCTTTGACTGAGGGCTTGAAGCAGTTGAACAGAAATCTGCCCCAGTCTTAGTTGTTTTTGTATTTCTCTGTTTTCTGAGAAGTGCTCTACATCTGCAGCCTGTGCTTTTGAGTCACAGGCTAATATTTTTGGCTCAGAGGAGCACAGTTTACAAGCTTCGATACCAAGGCAGTGATGATTTTCCAATGGCATCTTAAATGACCTCAGCAGGTGACAGCATACCAAGATTTCTGTACTACAGTATGTGGCTGGTATATCTGGGAAGCCAAGAACTAAATGCAATGAACATGGAGACCTGTATGTAATTCTGAAGCTAGACTCTTTCATGCAAAGAGTCATTTCAACTGACCACTTCCCCAACAACTGACCACCTGTTGCTCTCACTGCTCGCTAGGACTGTTTTCATCTGCAGGTGGGCTCTTCTAGCTCTGAAAAATCTTTATCCCAGAGCATTTTGTTTTGTGAAAAGTATATGATTATATAATATTTCATTAACTCCATGAAAGAGAAAAAAAATCACTTGTACCAGGTGTGTTTGAAAAATACTTCTTGTGGAGAAAGTGCAGCTGATAATGTTAGATTTCTTGCAGCATCTGAATTAATGGGGTGTGTGAAACATTATTTGTAAAGTAAATTAGTTATTATAAAGATATTTCAAACGACATGTATTTCACTACTGCTTTCATGTATTTTATCTGTGTCTGTGCAGCAACAGGAAAAGAACTTAAAATAGTTCGCTCATCATGTGAAATTAGAATTCCAGTGCAGTGCTCACTGGCCTTTGAGCTACTTGATGTACATAGGTGTCTAAGAACCAAGTGTGAGCTACACTTCCTATAGATATCCAAGATAAACTGTGTGCTATATAGTTTGTGCACTTATTACAGTGGGGCATAGAAAGGCTAAATCTGAACTAGGAAACTCAACAGGTCCTGCTCATAGCCTTGAGCATTCCCTTGCAGATGCCCAATACTGTTTTAATTGTTAGCACGTTTCCTGGTGTGATTTTGATCTGTGCCAACTGACAGTCTCCTAGGAAGTCCTTGGGCAATCTCCAAGGAACCGCATAGGTTGGGCAACACCCACCAGAGAGTAAGACATGGCACACATTTAGGGAGAAGGTTTAGCTATATGGAAGGCTAACTGTGTCCTGCCGCTTGCTCCCAGTGCCTTTGGTGGTCTTGAGGCTCCTTTAGTAGAATAGACAAAACACTTCAGATTTTGCACTGTAAAATCACTGTATTTAAAGCTGGATAGTTTTCAAGTATAAACTTCCCTCTCAGTTGTCCTTATCTTCTTTGAGGCCAGCTCTGCACCAGAGACATCTGCCAGCACAGCTCTGTCAGTCTGCATAAAAATAGGCATTATTCCTGACTACCACAACAGTCCCAGCTGAACTGTCCAATGGAGGCATGGTTGCTTTGTCAAATTATTCTTTAATGCTATAGTTGGTTTAGTTTTATCGAAGGCCTTCAAAGCTGTGCCAATAATGTATTTGAGAATGCCACGTTCCTGTACTGACAGAATGCTGCAGCTCAGGCTGCAGCCTTAGACAGAGCATGATCTAAAGGCTAAAGTGATACAACTGGCGTACAAAGCAGTTTGCATGTGAGCTCTGTTGACCACTATCCACCCCCTGGCAGATTCTAAAAGCAAGCATTCATCACCCCTGTAAGCTCTCTGTGTAGGTTTTGCATGCTTATTTCTTCCATACAAGCAGGAGCATGTTGTATATTGACTCTATTGCTGGAGTGAAACCCCGTTTCAACTTTTTTCCAATTCAAATGTGTAAACTTTACTAACTGAAAATATAGCTCTCAGTCAAAAGGAAAAGCAGCTGCAGTTAAGTAATTATTTTTTTTTATTTTATTTTTTCAATGTCATGCCAAAAAGATCTGTAAAGACCTGTGCAGGAGAGGAACTGTAAAGTTTCCCCTTTAATCATTAATAGGAACCGGGTTTTTTTGGTCGCTGGTATGCTGCTGAAAACTGGAAGAGCAAATTTATTTTTGCACTTTGCGGACCAAAGTCAATTCTGGATTAAGGAGACTGAAATTCCACTGACAATTATAGGAATGGAGCCCTTGTGTAGAAGCATTTTTATCCTAGCCACAGAAGAAATGCCCAAACCTTAGCATGAATACAGGGATGTCTTACTTCGGACTGAAAGTCAGTGTCTCCTTTGCTGAAGTTGATTCATCTAAGCACTCTTCTTTACCAGAGGTCATAAAAAAATCTTCCTCATTGTCTATGAAATAAAGGACTTAGCAGGACTTAGTGCTGATTGGGTTATTGCACCATCTCACTGTGTGCACCTACGCCATTGTGCCAGACACTAGCCTGTGGATTTTTACTCATAAAAGTGGGTGCTCAGGCTGGGATTTAAAGCTGAATAATTAGTGACCCTGCTGTAGTCATGCCCAGGGGGTAGAAAGCT